>NC_067156.1:59918606-60541939 GCF_903995435.1 Acomys russatus
CCTATGACCATATAGTGGGGGAGGAGGTCCCCCTTGGTCATAGACCTAGGAGATGGGGAATAGGGTGAAAGCGGGAGGGAGGGAGGAATGGGAGGATACAAGTAATGGGATAACAATTGAGATGTTATCTGAATAAATTAATAAAAAAATAAAAGAATAAAAAAAGAAAGAGGGGAAAAGGGACAGAGAAAGGAAAGGAGAGAGAGAATTGAGAAATGAAAGCAGGAAATCTTTAGACGATGACATGGATGCAGCACCTTGACAGAAGGAAGAAAAGCCAAGGTGTCTAATGCCAGTGGTGTCTGTTCATTTATGAGTAAAGAGACACAGGGCCGTGGGTATGATGTCCACCCTTTAACGTCACCGCAGAATGACAGCTGTGACCTGTGGATGATGGAGACGTGGCTGTGGTTTTTTGTTTGTTTGTTTGTTTTTGTTTTTGTTGACGGAACCCACAGGAGAATGACAGTGTGCGGTACTGGGCCTTCATTCTCTTTGGGCAATTGGCTGCGTTTGCTGGGCGGAAGTGGAAGAAGTTTTTCACCCACCAGGTTAACCAGACACAAGATTCCCTCCTGACCCATTTACAGGACAAAAGCCCTCAGGTTGCCAAGGTGAGACTGCTACTCTTCTCTCACTTTGTGAGGTCTGTCCTTAGAGGGGGTGGTGGCAGCACCGCTAAGTGGAGAAGTCAGGCCCTGGAGTTCCTGCTAGGTAGAATATCTGTAAAATATAAAGCTTGGGCAAAGGCGCCTTCAGTGTGCAATCTCCCCCACTTGACCTGCCTCTGCCCCACTAGATGCCCCCACTAGACCTGCCAACGCTAGATAGATAGGTGAGGCCAGGTCCCCAAAGGATCATGGGGCTGGGTGAGTGCTTCAAAAACACTGGGTGCAAAGAACTCCACAAAATCACTTTTGGAGAGGAGCAGGGGCTGAGGGGAGGAAGAGAGATCTTGGATGGGGTGTAATTGTGAGGAGGACTGTGTACATGGAATAGCCGTGTCCTCTTGAAGAGCCCGCACACCGAGTCCTGTCCACTTCACAAGCTGGACTCTTTAAGATTCATTCACAAAAGACCTGAAGATTACTCTTCCAGCCTCGGTGGCCCTGACCATAGGTTGGCTGCAGTTCGCTGGAATCACCTGCCCTGCCTGGGATTCTAGAATTCTCCAATAGTCTAGGCCATTGGATGGCAATGTTATTTTCCTCAGGCTTGCAAGACGACTGTTCGAGCCTGTGTCCCATATCTGAAAGCCTGGAAGGAGCAAAGTTTCCAAAGCGAAGAAGACCAGAGGAACCGCAGGCTTTCCCGGCAGCTGGTGAGTGAGCCAGAGCAGGAGTCCCGCAGCTGCATGCCCTTCCCACTGGAAGTGACCCAGTGTAGCAGGAAGTTTGTAACTCAGGCTAGCGTTACAATTGCAATGGATCCATACCGCGCTGTAAATGCAAAGAGGCTTGGGAGATGATACATAGTTATTGCTGGCTCGGTTCAGGCCTTCGCTGCTCCCACTCCGGCCTCTTCTCCGAGGGTCCTGCGTGGCAGCCTCCCTCACAGGTACCTTTTCTGATTTCTAATTGCAGAGCCACTATCACCCAGAGATCCTCCTGTTCTCCTATGCCAATAAAATCTTGTAAGTCCAGAGCAGCAGAGAAAACGGCCCATGTTAGCGCCCTGCCTGGGCATCCTGTTTCCTCTGTTCTGTTTCACTGGAAACCTCTTTGATTCTCATGTGACTTTAACAAAAGAGGATGTCGGAGAGCAACCGAGAGCAGAAACGCACCCTGGAAGTGTATCTCTGCACCCAAAGTAGAATTCTACGTCACTTTCACAATCTCATTTCCTCCCTATACAAATTTATTGAGAGGGATGGAGAGGTGGTGTTCTTCCAAAGGTCTTGAGTTCAATTCCCAGCAACCACATGGTGCCTCGCAACCATCTACAGTGAGTTCTGGTGCCCTCTTCTGGCTTGCTGGCACACATGCAGGCAGAATACTGTATGCATAATAAATAAATAAATCTTTAAAAACAAATTTGTTGAGTGGTATATACTTTTTTAACGTTTGTATGTGTGTGCACACGCATGCACATATGTGCCTATGATTGTGGAGGTCAGAGGACAGTCTCAGATACTGTTCTGCAGGTAGCGTCTGCCTTGCCATTGAAACAGGGTCTTTACACTGGGTTGGGGCTTGTTGATTAGCTGGGCTGGCTGGCTGGTGAGCCCTGAAGATCTGTAGTCTCTTCTCCAGCACTGGGGTTAAAACTATTCCAGTGAACCTGGCTTTTTTTTTTAAAAATATGGTTCTGAGAGCCAAATTCAGGCCCTTGTACCTACTTGTACTGATGGGGCCATCTGCTCAGCACAATAGATGCATACTTCTTCAGAACATTTAACACGTATGATGTCCCGAAGCCCCTTTCTCAGTTCCTCTGTCAGGAAGCAAGCATTTCTAACATGTAACTTCTGAGGCTTGGGGGAATAAGTGTTACTTTAAGCATTTTAAGAATATATTTGTTTTTGATGGTTTGCTATTTTGCTGTTGACACCTTTTCTTGTCAAGACACTAAGAAGCTGGCTTGCAGCGTGTCTTTAACTTCTCACGATCTTAAAATGTCATCGTCTTGAGATCATCTTTAGAAAGAACAGCGATGAGAAGAAATATTGCTGAAAATCCAGAGGATGATGACAACTCACAGAATAAAAACAGCAGTAATATTTACTGAGAGTGCTTATAACTTATTGGGTACCGTGATGGTTTGAACAAAAATGGCCCCATAGGCTCATACATTTGAGTGCTTGGTCCCCAGTTAGTGGAACTGTTTGAGAAGGATTAGGAGGCGTGGCCTTGTTGGAGGAGGGGGTGTCACTAGAGATGGAATTTGAGATTTCAAAAGCCCATGCAAGGCCCAGGCTCTCTCTCCCTTTCTCTCCCCTACCCCCATCTCTTCCCCCATCTCTGCCTACTGCCTGTGGATCAAGATGTAGAGCTCTCAGCTACTGCTCTAGCTCTGTGCCTGTCTACTTCCCGCCATGATGATCATGGTCTGACCCTCCGAAACTGTAAGCGAGGCCCCAGCTAAACGCTTCCTTTTATAAGAGTTGTCATGGTCTTGGTGCCTCTTCAGAGCAGTAGAATGGTAACTAAGATAGGCACTAATAATTTTTGAAGATATCATTAATGCAACAACTTGTATGCAATAAGTACTATTACTTATTTATTGGGAGTGAACATGTGTTGTGGGGTGTGTGTGTATGTCAGATGACAACCTGAGGGAGTGAATTCTCTATTTCCACCACATGAGTTCCAGGGATCAAACTGGGGTGGTCAAACCTGGCAGCAAGCACCATTATGTTCTGAGCTATCTTGTTGGCCCTGGTTAGGTGCTATTATAGTTTTCATTTCATGGATGAGAAAACTGAGGAAATCAAGCAACCTGGCCAAGATAGACAATAGAACTAGAGCTTAGATCCATGCAATCTGATTTCTGGAACTGAGGCTCAGTAATTCTCCATGGAATTGATGGGTGGTCAGAAATGTGAAAAGGACAACCATGGACACCAGCACTCAACCCAGATAACTTTTACTCCCCTCTGCACACACCAGGACTGTACATTTAGGGGTCATTTCTAAAGTTCAGTATACACCCATTCCAAAGTTACATTTAATTACTTGAACTAAGTATGTGCTTTTTTTTTTTTTTTTTTTAAATAAAAAGATGTATTTACTTACTATTCATGCAGTATTCTGCCTGCAGGCCAGAAGAGAGTGCTAGATCTCATTACAGATGGTTGTAAGCCACCATGTGGTTGCTGAGAATTGAACTCAGGACCTCTGGAAGAGCAGACAGTGCTTTTAACCTCTGAGCCATCTCTCTAGCCCTAAGTATGTACTTTTATTAACAATTCCTTGACTGCTGCGCTGCTTGCTGTTTTGGTGAGTCATACTCACTATCTGGAGGGTCTCGTTACTCATAAAAGGTTGCATCCATGTACAGTACTGAACATTCTTCTAGCCCTAGCTAATTGAAAGAACTGAAGTGGGAAGATCACTCGAAGGCATGGGTTCAAGACTGGTTTGGGTAAGCATATTAAGTCTCCATCTCAGAACAAATTTTTTCCCCAAGAACAAATTTCTTAGTCTCGCCTTCCTACCAACCAGCTTGCTCCCCAGGCCTCTGTCACCACTTTTCTGAAACCCTCACTGCACACAGTCCACGGTGTTCAGTTTGGGAACTGGAAAAATCAACAAGAGGTTATTAAAACACTGAGGGATCTGAAGAGCCATTCTGAGAACTGGGAGATTCTGTTGCCAAGATATGTAGAGATGAGGATATTGAGGAGCGTCCTGGGAGAGAAAGAATGCAGGCGGAGGTGGCAGAAGTGACATCGGGTGCCAAGAACCAGTGGGACGTCCTTCTTCCAGTCCCGTAGCTGGTGACAGTAGGAGCTCTGTGACTTACACTGAACAGCAGGTGCCATGGGTCAGAGTCATGAGTTCTTTCCTTCCCCAGATACGGGCTTCCTAAAACTAGACAGCTACAGGTGCAGAGGTGTTTAATTATCAGCACGTAGCGTGAGAAAGAGCTGAATTTTGAATTCAGATGTGGTGGATCTAGGGGAAGGTCTGTGGGGTCTGCAGTAGAAAAGCGATGTGGGTGTTAACCCTCAGTTAATATTTGACGGTGCGTTTCTGTGGTAGCCCATTGTTAGTACGCCCACTGAATTCTCCTCCTCATAGCCAACCTCTGTGTGCACTCTTCCACTCTGCAATCTCGGTTTATATTGTGACAAGCTTTGTGGGCTTTTCTGCACAGGAATTGGTGAGTTTCTGTGGAAACCTCAGGGATTGGTGGGGTTTTGTTTAGACTTTTCACCTAAAATTAGCCTAATCTGAGAAGGGTCCTATTGAGAGGCTGGAGATGACCTTTGTGACAGTTAGAGAGGTCTGGGACAGGGGCCTGGCCATTTCTTGCCTTGAGGGTTTACAAAGTTTACAAAGGGAGTCCACAGCAGGGATGCCTTTCCCTGCTGCTTGAGTCAACAACAGTGCCTATTAACTTGAGTGCCAACCTGAAGGCTGAGCTTCCTTCTTAACCTTAGATAGGAGCAGTTGAATAAGTGAAGGGAAATAGAGTTTCAAGTTGCTGCCACACTAAGTGCTACTTAGGGCTGCAAGGAAGCTCCCTGTTTCAGGCTGGAAAGAGAAAGGAAGCTGGTCATTCCACCTCCTCCCCCGCATCCCCCCCCCCCCCAGACAGGGTCTCTCTGTGTAGTCTTGGCCATCCTGGACTCACTTTGTAGACCAGGCTGGCCTCGAACTCACAGCGATCCGCCTGCCTCTGCCTCCCGAGTGCTGGGATTAGAAGTTGAGAGGAGATGAAAAGGGACCCGAGGACCTGATGGATGTGACCAGCTCTGACAATTTATATGAATGGAAGCCTGTGGGGCCCCAGGCAATAGAATCATTAAATGGGGAGATGCCTCACACTTTATTAAAACAGCATAGTGTGTGTCAGAGGCAGCATGGGCTGTGACTAAGGACTAGGAATTAACATATAAGAATGAGGAATTAATATATTCGGAGTAAGAATTACTATTAATGACATAAGATGCATATTTCTGCTTTTTTGAGTTGCCCATGTTTTCTGTCGAGAATATATACTACTTTTTTTGTTGTTGTTCTTTTAAAAAATTTTCTTATTTAAGTAATTTATTCATATTACATCTCAATTGTTAACCCCTCACTTGTATCTTCCCATTTCCCCTCCCTCACTCCTCCATCCTATTCCCTTCCCCTAGGTCTATGACAGAAGAGGACCTTGTCCCCCACTATAAGATCACAGCCTATCACAGTCTTTTCTGGTCACCAGGTCTCCCCACCAAGGGGAAGTGGTCAAATAGGTCATGTCTGAGTCAGTCTCTGCTCTCCACACAATTGTGGAGAATGTGGTGTCCATTGGCTAGATCTGAATAGGGGTTCTAGGTTTACTGCGTGCATTGTCCTTGGTTGGTACAGTAGTTTCAGCTGACCTGCCTGGGTCTAGATCTGCCAGCCTTAATGGTCTTCTTGAAGGTTTCTAGGACCCCCTGGATCCTTCTATTTCCCCATTCTTCCTTACCTCTTTCACCTATAGTCCCAATAGGAAGTCCCAGTATCTATCCCAATCTCCGACTAAATGAAGACTTTCAGAGGACATCTCTGTTGGGCTAGTGAGTATAAGTGAGTATGGTGCTCGCTTCGGCAGCACATATACTAAAAATAAGTGAGTATATGCCATGTGTATCTTTCTAGGTCTGGGTTAACTCACTCAGGATGATCATTTCTAGTTCCACCCATTTGCCTGCAAATTTCAGAATTTTCTTGTTTTTAATAGCTGAGTAGTATTCCATAGTGTAAATGTACCACAGTTTCTTTATCCATTCTTCGACTGAGAGACATCTAGGTTGTTTCCAGGTTCTGGCTATTACGAATAAGGCTGCTATGAACATGGTTGAGCATATGTCCTTGTTGTGTGGTGGAGCATCTTTTGGATATATTCCAAGGAGTGAAATAACTGGGTCTTGAGGAAGCCCTATTCCCAGTTTTCTGAGAAAGTACCAGATTAATTTCCAAAGTGGTTGTACAAGTTTGCACTCCTACCAGGAATGAAAGAGTGTTCCCCTTTCTCCACATCCTCGCCAGCATATGCTGTCACTTGGGTGTTTGATCTTAGTGATTCTGATGAGTGTAAGACGGAATCTTAGTCATTTTGATTTGCATTTCTGATGACTAAGGAAGTTGAGCATTTCTTTAAGTGTTTCTCAGCCAATCAATATTCCTCTGTTGAGACTTCTCTCTGTTTAGTTCTGAGCCCAATTTTTTAATTGGGTTATTTGGTTTGGTGGTGTTTAATTTCTTGAGCTCTTTATGTATTTTGGATATTAGTCCTTTGTCAGATGTAGGGTTGGTGAAGATCTTTCCCCAGTCTGTAGGCTGTCGCTTTGTTTTGTTGACAGTGGCTTCTACCTTACAGAAGCTTCTCAGCTTCATGAGGTCCCATTTATTAATGGTTGACCATAGAGCCTGGGCTGTTGGAGTTCTGTTCAGGAAGTTGTCTCCTGTGCCAATAAGTTCCAAGATCTTCCCTACTTTTTCTTCTAACAGATTTAGTGTCTCTGGTTTATGTCGAGGTCTTTAATCGACTTGGACTTCAGTTTTGTGCATGGTGATAAATATGGATCTACTTGCATCTTTCTACATGTAGACATCCAGTTAGACCAGCACCATTTGTTGAAGATGCTATCCTTTTTCCTTTTAATAGATTTGGCTTCTTTGTAAAGATTCAAGTGTCCATATGTGTGTGGATTTATTTCTGGGTCTTTGATTCAATTCCACTGATTCACCAGCCTATTTCTATGCCAGTACCATGCTGTTTTAATTACTGTTGCTCTATAGTAAAGCTTGAGATCAGGTATGGAGATTCCTCTGGAGAGTCTTTTATTGTTCAGGATTGTTTAAGCTATTTTTGTTTTTTTGTTTTTCCATATGAAATTGAGAATTGATCTTTCAATGTCTTTTAAAAAATTGTGTAGGTATTTTGATATGGATTGTATTGAATCTGTAAATTGCTTTTGGTAAGATGGCCATTTTTACTATGTTAATTCTCCCGATTCATGAGCAAGGGACATCTTTCCATCTTCTGATGTCATCTTTAATCTTCTTTTTCAGAGATTTGAAGTTTTTTCAAACAAATCTTTCACTTGCTTGGTTAGAGTTATTCCTAGATACTTTATATTGCTTGTGGTTATCGTGAAGGCTGTAGTTTCCCTAATTTCTTTCTCAACACAATTGTCATTTGTATACAGGAAGGCTACTGATTTTTTTGAGTTAATTTTGTATCCAGCCACTTTGCTGAAGGTGTTTATCAACTGTAGGAGTTCTCTGGTGGAATTTTGGGGGTCACTTATGTACACTATCATATCATCTGTGAATAGGGATAATTTGACTTCCTCTTTTCCCATTTGGATCCCCTTGATCTCCTTTTGTTGTCTTATTGCTCTAGCTAGAACTTCAAGAACTACATTGAAGAGATATGGAGAAAGTGGGCAGCTAACTCTGATACTCTTCAAGCTACTCCACAAAATAGAAATGGAAATGGATGGTACATTGCTCCCTGATTTTAGAGGAATTTCCTTGAGTTTTTCTCCATTTAATTTGATATTGGGTATTGGCTTGCTGTATATAGCCTTTATTATGGTTAGGTATGTGCCTTGTATCCCTGATCTTTCCAAAACTTTAAACATGAATGGGTGTTGGATTTTGTCAAATGCTTTTTTGGCACCTAAGAAGATGATCATGTGGTGTTTTCTTTCAGTTTGTTTATATGGTGGATTACATTGATGGATTTCCATACACTGAACCATCCGTATATGCCTGGAATGAAGCCTACTTGGTCATAGTGAATGATATCTTTGATGTGTTCTTGGATTTGGTTTGCGAGTATTTTATTGAGTATTTTTACATCAATGTTCATAAGAGAAACTGGTCTGAAATTCTTTTTCTTTGTTGGGTCTTTGTGAGGTTTAGGTATCAAGACGACTGTGGCCTCATAGAATAGCAATGTACCATCCATTTCCATTTCTATTTTGTGGAGTAGCTTGAAGACTATCAGAATTAGCTCTTTTTTGAAGGTCTGATAGAATTCTGCACTGAAACCATCTGGCCCTGGCCATTTTTGGTTGAGAGACTTTTAATGAGCGCTTCTATTTCTGTAGGAGAAATAGTACTATTTAATTTGTTTATCTGATTTTGATTCAACTTTGACAAGTGGAAATGATCAAGAAAATTGTCTATTTCTCTTAGATTTTCAAATTTTGTGGCATATAAGCCTTTGAAGTAGGACCTTATGACTCTTTGTATTTCTTCACTGTCTGTCGTTATGATTCCATTTTCATTTCTGATTTTGCTGATTTGGATAGTGTCTCTCTGCCTTTTAGTTAGTTTGGCTAATGGTTTGTCTATCTTGTAGATTTTCTCAAAGAACCAGCTCCTGGTTTTGTTGATTCTTTGAATTGTTCTCTTTGTTTCTAATTTATTGATTTCAGCCCTGAGTTTGATTATTTCTAGCTTCTTGAGTGTTTCTGCTTCTTTTTTTCCTAGGGTTTCCAGATGTGTTATTAAGTTGTCTATATGAAATGTTTCCAATTTCTTTATGAAGGCACTTAGTGCTATGAATTTTCCTCTTAGCACTGCTTTCAATGTGCCCCATAAATTTGGGTATGTTGTTCCATCATTTTCACTGAAGTTTAGGAAGTTCTTACTTTCTTTATTTCTTCCATGATCCAATTGTCATTAAGTAGAGAGTTGTTTAGTTTCTGTTTGTGTGTAGGCTTGTTATTATTTCTGTTATTGTTGAAGTCCAGCTTTAGTCCATGGTGATCTGATAGGAGACAAGGTATTATTTCAATCTTCTTGTATCTATTGAGGCTTGCTTTGTGACCTACTATATGATCAGTTTTGGAGAAGGTTCCATGAGGTGCTGAGAAGAAGGTATAATCTTTTTGGAGGGGCGTGAAAAGTTTTGTAGATATGTTAGATCCATTTGATTCATGACATCGGTTAGTATCATTATTTCTCGATTACTAAATCTGGTTCGTTGACCATATCCTTTGGTGAAAGTGGGGTGTTGAAGTCTCCCATTATCAATGTGTGGGAGTTGATGTGTGGTGTAAGCTTTGTTAATATTTCTTTTACAAATGCAGGTGCCCTTGTATTGGGAGCATAGATGTTCAGATTCGTGATGTCATCTTGGTTGACTTTACATTTGATGAGTATGAAGTGTCTTTCCTCATCTCTTTTGATTAATTTTGGTTGAAAGTCTATTTTATCAGATATTAAAATGGCTACAGCAGCTTGCTTCTTGTGTCTATTTGCTTGAAATATCTTTTTCTATCCTTTCATCCTGAGGTAATGTCTATCCTTGTGGCTGAGATGTATTTCTTGAATGCAGAAGAATGTTGGGTCTTGTTTATGAATCCATTCAGTTAATCTATGTCTTTTTATTGGAGAATTGAGACCATTGATATTGAGAGATATTAATGACCAGGAACTGTTAAGTCCCTTGATTTTGATGTTGGTTGCAGTAGAGTGTTTGTGTGATTTTGTTTTTGCAACAGTGTAGTTATCTATTTCCTGTGTAATTTTGGTTGAATTTTGTAGCATTGGGTTGGAGTTTTATTCTAGTAACTTCTGTAGGGCTGGACTTGTGGATAGGTACTGTTTGAATTTGTTTTTGTCATGGAATATCTTGTTTTCTCCATCAATGGTTATTGAAAGTTTTGCTGGGCATAGTAGTCTGGCCTGGCATCTGTGGTCTTTTAGAGTTTGCAGGGCCCCTGTCCAGGCCCTTCTGGCTTTTATTGTCTCTGCTGAAAAGTTGGGTGTAATTCTGATAGGTTTGCCATTATATGTTACTTGGCCCTTTTTCCTTCCCACTTTTAATATTTTTTCTTTGTTCTGTAAAGTTTGTGTTTTGATTATTATGTGTCAGGAGGATTTTCTTTCTAGTCTATTCTATTTGGTGTTCTGTAGGCCTCTTGTATGTTTATATGCATCTCCTTCTTTAAATTTGGGAAATTTTCTTCTATGATTTTTGTTGAAAATATTTTCTGGGCCTTGGAGTTGGGTGTCTTCTCTTTCCTCAATGCCTATTATTCTCAGGTTTCATCTTTTCATGGTGTCCTTGATTTCTTGGATGTTTTGTGTCAGGAATTTTTCAGATTTAGCATTTTCTTTGATGGTTGTTTCAAGTTCTACCATTGTATCTTCTACTCCCAAGATTCGTTCCTCCATCTCTTGAATTGTTAGAATAGCTTATCTCTGCATTACTTGCTTTCTTATCTAAGTTCTCTCATTCCCGACTTTCTTCTGTCTGTGCTATTATCATTATTTCCCTTTTCATCTTCAAATCTTGAACTGTTTTATTAATTTCCTTCATCTGATTTTATATTTTCCTGAATTTCTTCCAGTGCCTCTTTAATGTCTTCAATCTGTTTGGCTGCATCTTCCTGCATTTGTTTACGGAGTTTATTTCTTTCCTCCATTATCATCTTCATTACTAAGGATTTGAGGTCATTTTCTTGTGTTTCAATTGTGTTTGAGTTCTTGGAGTTGGTTTCTTTGGGATAGCTGGGATCTGGAGATGCCATATTGTTTTGGGTTTTGTTGTTTGTGCTTTTATGCTGGTCTTTAGTCGTCTTGCTGTCTCTGACATTGGGAAGTAGTTTCTGGTGTTCTTCCCTGAATCAGGCAGGTGACCTGGTTTCAGCTCCAGGTGACTTTACTCCACACCTTGGGCTCCCCACTGGGTCAGAAGAGGCCGGTGATGGTGTTCTACAGCCCAATGATCAGTTTGAGGTAGTGTAGATAGAGCTGGTTATCCTGCCTTTGGATGGCCTTTGAAAACCCTGCCCTCAGGCACTGAGGTGCTGGCGACCTAGGCTCAGTCCACCCTAGAGTGCCAGAACCCCTGCTGGCTTGTGGGAGGTTGGCTAGGAATCTGCCTGATCCATCCAGGCCTTGTGGCCTAGGTTCAGTCCTGCCTGAGAGAGCATATATTGCCCTCTGGCTTGTGCGGGTTGGCTGGGCTTCACCCCCATCACTTCAGGCAGGTCCCACTGGCTTTTGGTAGCTGGTCAGGCTCTGCCAAAGTTCGTGGGACTGGCTCCCTTGATTGTGGCGGGTGGCTAGGTTTCTGCCTGACCCCCTCAGACTGGTTCAGACCCTCCTGAGAGGGTGGGAGCCCCTGCTGAGCTGGCGGGTGGCTAGTTAGGCATGTGCCTCATCCATTCAGGCCAGATCAGTTCTCTGCCAGTGTGTGGGAACAGTCCACTGGGATGGAGGTTTCCACCGATCCAGTCAGACCCTGCTGCCTTAGATCAGTCAACCCAAGTGTGCTGCTTTGGAACTGTGGCTGGAGGGCATGTCCACAGCTGCCTGGGCCCCCTGTGTGGGCCATGGGTCCCTCTATTGACTGGCAGGCCCAGATCCACACTCTCGGGTCACTCTGGGCCAGCCGGCTTTGCTGCTACTGTGTGGCCCACAGATCAGTCAGAGAGGGAGACAGAGAATGCATGCAGGTGAGGCACACATGTTCTGCTGCACTGGGCTTTGGATTTTGTGCCCGCGTGGTTGCTAGCCCCTGGGGCTTTCTCAGGACTCCTGGGTCGGTCTCAGGTCAGAACCACCCGTTTTCCCCAGGTCAGCAGCTCCAGGCTGGTGTTTCATGGCCCATAGTTCAGCCTCAGATACTGAGTCCCTGATATTGCACATGGCAGTGGCTTACAGATGGGTACGGGTCCAGACTCTGGGGACTGGGCATTCGTCTTCCGTGGGCCAGTTGGGTGGCCCGAGGTCAGACACACCTATGCTCTGCACTTTGTGGACCCCTCTCACCTAGGGCTTTTCAGGTCTTGCGGTCTGTAGCTCCCAGCCTGGTCCCTAGTCTCCATCCTGCAGATCAGATACCCTGTGTGTTCAGCGCCGCCATCTTGGATCCTCACGTACTACTTTTATAATCATAAAATTCACGCAAAAATGTTCTTTTCCAATGAAAAGAAAATGTCTGTCTGTGACAGTGACCCTGTCCCGCCCACCCTCAGTGGTTGCCAAGCTCCTTTCATGACACTTTGCTTTAACCAGTTTGTCACAAGAGCCTGTAAATGACAAGCTTGCTGGTGACAGATGGAGGCTTGCAATGGATTATCACTTTGTTATTGAATCTGGATCATTTCAGTTTAGTCATTGTGGAGTCTTTTCTTCCTGCATTTAAGTGACAAATATTCTTAGAAAAACTTTGAATTTTAAAGCCTGAGGCCGTAGCACAGGCTTGTAACCTCACTACTTGGGGAATAGAGGCAGGAAGGCCACAACTCCGAGGCCATTCTTGGTTATATAGCTCCTTGAGGCTGGTCTTGTCTACAGGAGACTCTATCAGAGGACCAACAAAAAAGCCTCCAATATTTGGGCTCTGGCTAGACCCAATACATCTCAGTTCTCTGTGGAGAGATGGTCTGACATGCAAAGGCTGTCACCATTTGCCAAATTAAGCACAAATCCCCAAGGCAAACATTTGACCTTTTGTCTGCAGTAAGTGCCGACCTACTACTTTGCTTTGCTTTTCCTAGCCCCCTGCATGGAGTGCTTTGGTGTCTAGCTCCCATTTCCATCCATCATTCTTCAGAGACAGAGCGGATCTGGTGGGGCTCGGGGGCTGGCTCTGCCACTTGCCAACATGACTCTGGGGAAGTCAATGCACCCACCTCGGTTTGAAGCTCTGTTAAACATAGACAATAACCCAGCTCCTCGAGCAGCCGACTTCAGAGATTTCATTCAGCAGCACTAAGTGCAAGTGTGAGGAACTCCAAAATTGTAATTTTTTTTGGCTTCTAACTCTCAATCAGTTATCCAGGCATTATCTCTTCCTTTCCCCAGAAAAGGCCGACTTGTGCTTTGTGGTCCTATGGCCCTGAAGCGGTGCTGTACCATCTTCTCACCCATTCTCCAAGAACATAGCTTGGAACTGGCCTGCTGTGGGCACTTTGCAAAGACGACCTGAATTTGTTGAATTGAAAATGTTGACACTTTGACCATGCATACATCTACTAGCTGGTAGGTTTTACAATGTGTGTGTTGTGTATGTGTGTTCACATGTATGTAGTTGCACATGTGTGTGTGGGTGTATGGAGGAGGCCAGAGGAGAGCCTGTAGTTGTGACTCCTCAGAAGCCATCCACCTTGTTTATTACAATGGATTCTCTCACTGACCAGGAGCTTACTGAGAAGGCCAGGCTGGCTGGCAGGCGAGCCTCAGGGATCATCAACCTGTCTTTCCCAGCACTGGGTTTACAAGCATGCATGGCTGTGCCAGTTTTTTTGCTTGTGTTCTGAGGATTAAAGTCAGGTCCTCATGCTTGTGTGACTGGCAGTTTTCCTCACCTCAGCTTTTAAAATTCTAACAAACATCATAATCATAACTGAAGAAGAATAACAAATTGTTTATTCTCCCAGAGTCCTACAAGACGTACAATACCATTTTATGTTCCAACCCTCTGTTCACTTTAACCCAGTATTCCCAAAAGCTCTATTAATAATTCTGTATCGTATATTCGGGCAATCTCTCGTCAATAATTAACACCCTGCCTTCTGTTGCTGAGCAATTGCTGCAGTTTTTTTTTCCTTTGAAGCATGGGGTGAAAAGCCCCACATTAGACTGGTGCCCAGTGAGGAAGTCTGTATATGCCATGTTCCTTCCTTGGTAGCCACTCATTGCCAGTTTGTTTCTCCAAGAAACCAAAAGGAAAACATGAAATGCAACTTTAGTGTAGGTCGCAATTGAAAAGCAACAGATTTAATAGAAGAAAAGCCGGGTGTTGTGGCATACAACTTTAATTCCAGCACTTGGGGGACAGAAGTGAGCCTGGTCTACATTGTGGGTTTTAGGACAGCCAGGGCTACACAGTGAAACCCTGTTTCAGCACCCCCAACACACAAACACAAAACCTTACAAGTGGTGGCACACGCCTTTAATCCCAGCACTCGGAGGCAAAAACAGGTGGATCACTACGAGTTTGAGGCTAGCCTGGTCTACAAAGAGAGTCTAGGGTAGCCAAGGCTACACAGAGAAACCCTGTCTAGAAAAACCAAAACCAAACTAAACCAACCAACCAACCAAACAAAAAACCTTACATATACACACAAATGGCAGATTGATTTTATACAAAGTTACTAATACCAGTTACACTGTTACTAATACCAGTTACACTGTTACCAATACCAGTCACACTGTTACCAATACCAATTACTGGTGAATAGGAGCTGCAAGTAACTATCTACTTCCCATAGTTTAGTTATAGGCATGATGTATGACTGGTAGCGCAATGGGAAGAATAACATCTGGAAACTGTGCAACGCTTGCCATTCTTCCCTGGGTCAAGTTCAAGTAAAAAAAATGATAAATGATGCCATGAGGGGAAAGGAAAATTTTAGTATGCTTGGATTAAAGTATGCTAGAGAGGCTTTTTATTTATAGCCTCTAATAAACCTAGGAGGAATAAATTCAGGGATCTTTGAACCTATGCAATGTGAATCCTTGTCTCACCCCTACCCCCAACACACACACAAAGCCTTACAAGCACACACCGGTAAACTTAGGAATGACAGATTATTTAACAGAAGATTGCTCTTCTGGTTAACAAATACCCATAACTGGTGAATAGGATTTGCACGTAACTGTCTATTTTCTATTTCTTGAAGATTTTCTATTTCTATTTCTCAAGGATGTGCAGTACAATGGTGGGAAAAGTTAATGAAAAGCCAGAGAGATCACTTATAACTCCAGTGAACAAATCCAATTTCCCAAATAAAAGTCTTATGTCTTATAGGAACAAACAATGTCTTGTATTATTTCACTTGTTTAGTTATACTATTACTTCCTTTTGTGATCTTGGTGTATACATACGTGGAAGAGTCTATTATCAACCCTGGGATATACATAGGTAGGGCTCTTCCATCTTGAAAGACATTTAACCCAAGAAAAGTAATGGCTGGTATAGCCTTTTGGATTTTACAAGGCTTTTTTTTTTTTTTTTTAAATTCTGAGTTAGACACGTTTATCAAAAACCTATGTCTGGGTTTCTCAGTATCTATGTGAGATTGTTCCCAACAGGCTGTGTTATTTTGATTCTTGGACAGTAGAATGAGAAGAAAGCTGGAAGGACCATGATGAGTCACTGTTTCTAGGGAGCATCCTCCTCGTGTCTTGTGTTTCTGACTGTCTCTGGGGGGCGGGTGTGGTCCATGCTGTGGCCAGTGCTTGGCAGCATGCACAAGGCCTGAATGTGGAGTGAGCTTCTTCCACTTGCAATGTTCAAGGAGTTTATGCTAATCTTTTAGCAAGTGACAGTCCAAATTTTCCATGGGCAGGCACACACACACACACACACACACACACACACACACACACACACTTGAAATAACCAACCAGAACCCCAGGAATATTGCTCAGTAATTGTGTGTTTGCCTAGTGTATGCTTAGGCTCCGGGTTCAACATCCCATACCACAGAAAAATAAAACAAAACAGCGACAAACAAATGGAAATGTCCTGTGTCTTCTCTGGTTTGCTCTCTTTCCCCCTCCACTGGCTCTGCTGGTAGGAATCTACACAGAGCATGAGAAATGTGAGGCCCTGTAGCAACGCATGGGTGTGAGACATCTGAAAGAGAAGCTTTGCCTAGGATGGAATTCCTACTTACACGTGGTGAGGTGGTACAGTCAAGTTCTTGCCATGAGAGCATGACATTGGGTCCCTAGTCCTCATGTAAAAAGCTTGGTGGAGCACATCTCTAATCCAGTGCTGGGGAGGGGAAGAGCGGAGGATCCCTGGGGTTGCTGGCCTGTCTGAATCAGGGAGCTCCAGGCTCAGGGAGAGACCCTGCCTCAAAAACTAAGGGAGAGAGTGATGGAGGAAGGCATCCAGCATCTGCTGCTGGTCCTTCCATTCACATGCCACATGACCACACATCTGTGCACATGCTTATGTGCTTTCTCTAATACATGCACACACACACACACACATACACACACACACACACAGAGAGAGAGAGAGAGAGAGAGAGAGAGAGAGAGAGAGAGAGAGAGATTCATGTATATGCATAAGACTGTGTGTATGTGATCTAGCCTCTTCTCTCTTTTTCCTCCTCTCTTCTGCTTTTTGAGGTGCTTGCAACTTGGTAACTGGTTGTCCTCAGACCCTGGACAAATGGCTAATTGATGTGCCTATTAACTTATCAAAGTGGCTGCAGTCCACCGGCCTCTTTCAGCCAGCCTTTCTCAGCTCGGCCCGTACCATATAGAGACATCTTAGTTGGCATACCTCACCCCAAATCTTGAACTCTCCAGCCCTGGAGTTGGGCTGGGCTCTTTCTCCCAGCTTCTCTTCCCTATATGTAAGCCAGCCACTTTGATTATACCAGTCTCGTGGTCTCCAGTCTTGCGTCTGGACTCTTGTTTCCTGGCTCCTCTCTCTTCCTTTCACCCCTTTTCCTTTCCTGGCCTGGTTCAGTGTGGACCCTTCTAGATGCCTCTGGCTATGCTCACCCTCATATCTACAATAAACCTTTTTTCCTCAACCCCCACCTAGGAGGAGCCACGTTCCCCTCCCTCCCCCTCTCTCCCCCTAATAACTAACTTTTAGACTAGGGATTTGGCCTCCTCTGATCCATAATTACATCTTGAGAATTTGAGGGCTCAGAGACACCTCAAGCCCTTGGCATTCCTTCTGTTCATCTGAGAAGCTTCTCTCTGTCAAGAGCTGCTGCTCCCCTTAAAGGATTCCTGTGTGGAAATGCTGACTGAAGGAGTCTGCTTACACAGCCTCAGTGGCGTGAGCCAGCATCTCTCTTCAGCTGCTGCAGAATTTGGCTTGGCTGGGCAGCTGTACTGCTGCTGCAGGATGGGACGGAGGCAAGCGAGCGACTAGCTTCTCTGTATACCCTGCTACTTATCTTCTGCTTTTCTTCTTTAGAAACTCCTGGGCATTGCAGGAGAGGGCTTCATCCCCCGAGGGCACTCTCTTCAGCCCCTCTGATTAATGTTTTAAACAATAGTCCAGGCAGAAACAGCTCCTCAGTCAGGGAACCCCTGGCCAGAGTCCAGGTGGAAACAACCACATGGAAACGTGATCTTCTTAGTGTGGCTTTAGCGATGCTGGAACCAAGAACCAACAAGTCTCTGTCCTGTTTCGAATGGGTCTTATACTCTTTGGCCTCCAAGGACACAGGGTTGCTGGATCATGGCATGTGAGTGGTGACTGTGTGGGATACTTGTGCAGCCAGGCTTCTAGTGTATGCTGTCTCATATAGAAACTACCAGACACAGGGCACTATTCAGTTCTTTACATATGGCTAGTCTAAATGAGTATGTCCTAGGCAGGGAGTGTAGCTCAGTGGTAGAGTACATGCTTAGCAAATGTAAAGGCCTCGGTTGAACCTCCAGCACAGGAGTGGGTAATAGATGCATAAAATGCACAGTGCATTTGAATGTCTGGTTAATACATAAACCAAGAAGGAAAAGAGGGAGGATGGAAGGAAGAAGGAAGAGGCAGGGATTGGCTGTGTGCTGGTACACACCTACAATCCCAGCAGCCCCTGGGAGACAGAAATAAGAGGTCTGTTAGCTCCAGGCCAGCCTGGCCTACCTAATGAGACTCTGTCTAAACAGAGCAAAACAAACTCAAACAGGGCCTGAGGATATGACTCAGTGAGGCACATGCTTACTACACAGTAAGGATACCCAGGACACACACAAAGGTACCTGGAACCCCAGTCCTGGGGGTTGGTGCAGAGACAGGCAGATCCTGAGGGTTCACCGACCAGCCAGTCTAGCGGAAATGGCTAGTTCCAGGGTCAAGGAGAAGCCTTATCTCAAATAAATAAAGTGAAGAAAGAATGATAGAAAGTACCTGACCTTGACCTCTGGGCCTCCATGTGGGCATACGCAGGTGAACACACACATACAGACACACACACACACACACGCACACTACACATAGAAGCACACATATACCTTTAGACTCAGAACTGAACAGGATGAAAAGAGAAAAGAGAAAAAAGGATGTTTCCCCAAGTCATGGGACTTTCAGCACTGAACTGGGACAGTCCTCAGGAGTGGCAAGCTGCAACCAGAAAGTAAGTAAGGGCTGAATGGCACAGGGAGGGAAGAGGGTTGAGGAGGCTTGCACGGAAGGCCGTTAGTGGAGCGACTAAGAACCCACATACTCTCTTCCTCTAGGCCCCGGGGGCAGCAGGTGCCTCTGGAATCAATTGGGTGCAGGAGGAGCAGATAGTGCCCAGGTCTGCGCTAAACACAGCCTCTCAGCGTTCAGCGGCTCTATGAAGCCCACCAGGCATGTGCTGTATGGAGCCCACCAGGCATGCGCTGTACGGAGCCCACCAGGCATGCGCTGTATGGAGCCCACTTGGCATGCACAGTCAAGAATATGGCGTCTAACAGGGTCCCACAGTTCTCTCTGATCACCAGTGTGATTATAAGAAAAAATTCATTCCCATAACTCTGTTTGGAAATAGGATCGTTCTAGAATCCAGATGATCATAGTTAAGCGTGAAAATGGATTATCTCTATGGAAAATCAGGAACGTCTCCTCTGAGCTTTGCCTCTTGAAGTCACAGCTTTACATCCCACTCTGTCTCTAGCCATTTTCTGCTGGTTATAGACAGCCCTCCAGGCCTCTGGGCCACCACAGCTGGGCGTATTGACACAGTGCACCGGCCAGAACCCTGTCAAGGAGAAAGCTTCGCATGGGCTTATTGGCAGCCCCAGTCTGGCTTGGTTACTTACTTAGAAGCCACTCAGAGGGTGGTGAAAAGGCCTTATTCTCGAACATTCTGAATGGACGATCAGAAGTGGGGCATCGGAACCTGTGAGTCTGGGCTGTGAAAACTCCCCAGTCATGCTCGATGCCCAGCTTGAATTGAAAGCAGGTAGTGGGTGTCAGCCTTGCCTCTCTCTCTGGAGGGTCTTGAAAATTCAGGTTCCCAACATGCACCACACAGGTCCACAAACTCAGATTCTCCCCCCCCCCCACCCCCGTCCCCGGTAAGTTTTAGATGTCTCTTTTTAAAGGGCTTCTCAAGTGACTCTGGCTAGAGCGTTTTCCCATCGTGTGGGAGACTCTGGGTTGATCCACAGCACAGAAAAGCCAACCAATAGCAAAAGGAGTAGGGAGGGCGTGGTGAGCACACGCCTGTAATGTTAGTTCGGGAGGCCGAGGCCGGGAGATCTCTGGTTTAAAGCCAGCCTAAGCTATGCAGTGAGAGTCCACCCCAAAACCAGAATCCAAAAGTTTCCTAGATGCTTTAAAACATATTTTTTAAAAAAGGATATTGATGAAGGCGTGATGTTGGGAGAAATAAAATGCAAGTGAAAAGACCAGCAATGTGTGATTGCACTTCTATAAGTAGACGGAAAATAGAGTGGAAGGGAGTGATCAATAACTATGCTATTGGGAAATGAGCAGTGAACTTGACTTTTAAGCTGTGAGAAAAGGGAGGGAGAGTGTCTGCAGAGTCATGCAGGCCTGAGAGACAGCTGCATCGGAGGATGCCGGTGTGAGAAAGGGTAGCGAGTGAGGGCAAAGAGCCCCAACCCTCACAGCTGGAACACCTCAGCCTCTGAAAGGCTACCAAAGCTTATCCAGCTAGCAAGTAGAATTGGGCTGTGGCCTAGGTCAGAGGGATAAAGCCACAGCTGTTCAGTGAGTGACCAGGGGAGGGCAGCAGCACCCCTGCCTTCTACCTTTGGAGAGTCATTCTTCCAAGCGCAGATTAGGATTGCCAGGCCACCCTAGGAATTCTCACAGCTAGAAAAGTTTTGTTCTGCAGGGCAGGGGGCCAAAGCGTGTGGGGTGGGAGTAGGAGTTGGGGTGGTGGTGGAGCAAAAGCAGGAAGCATCTTTCATTCATAACTCTAGCTTTTAAAGAGGTATTAGTTGGAATCTTATTAACTACGCAAGGTGCACCCACCTCTTTACAGGGCAACAGCAGCCTGTCTTCCTGAGGCTCTGGCTGCACCTCCAGACTGTGGAGGTGCCCTGCCCTGCCCCCAAGGGAAACATTACCTCTGTTTCTTGGTCTGGCTAATTCCCTGTCACCACTTTCTCACACACACACACGCACACGCACACGCACACGCACGCACGCACGCGCGCGCACACACACACACACACACACTCCCTCACTCATATGCAGAGTGTGTGTGGGGTGTGTATGTGAGTGTGTGTGCACCAAAGGTCAACACTGTGTATTGTCTATCGCTTGCCATCTTATTTTCTGACACACTCTCACTGAACCTGGACAAACAAGCCCAGGGTTCTTGTTTTTTTCTCTCTCTCTCTCCTGAGATGGAGACTCTGAGATTATAGTGCATCTTCCAGCATGTTTCTTAGTTACTTGGTCATCTGTATATCTTCTTTAGAGATGTATTTGTTCAAATTATTTTATAGTCTTAAGTTTAAGGTATCAAGTTGTCTTTGTTATTGAATTGGAAAAGTTATTTATATATTATGGCACTAGACCCCATCACACATATGAATTGCATATATATATATATATATATATATATATATATATATATTTTTTTTTTTTTTTTTAAAGCCATTCCGTGGGCTATCTTTTTCACTTACTCCACCACAGCCACCTGCGTTGGACAGTATCCTTTTTTTCTTTGACCTTGGTGTTCATCCCTTGTACCTCTACTCTTCACAATCACATTTTTGAAAATCCAAGGCTCCAAGCACCACCTCATGTCATTATGAAATCATTAAGTTAAAACAGTGGGGTACTGCCATGACCTGTTAGATTGACTTTGCCCCTGTACTCTGATGGCCTGGGATACTGGCAGTGAAGCCCAGTGGCACAGCTGTTAGGAAGAGAGTTGGGTGGCTTCCTATAGAGTTAAAAATTGTCTCACTAAAGATAGACTAGATAAAGAAACAGTGGCACAGCCACACAGTGGAGCAGTACCCAGTGATAAAAAATAAATAAGCTGTTAAAAATCAGAGCAAATCCTGCTATAAACTGACAAGACACCAGAAAGGAGGGAAAATGAACAGGTTCAGGAAGAATGCACATGTCCTGAAAATGTCTTGCCTTTTGGTTTTTCTTTTGTTTTAATTTTGGAGACAGGGTCTCATGTAGCCCAGGCTATCCTCAAGTTTACCATGTAGCTGAGGATGATCTTGAACTCCTGATCCTCCTGTCTCCAGTTCTGGCTGAGTTCTGGCAGTGCAGGCATGCACCATCACACTCAATTGTGTGTTTCTGGGGATCAAGGTTTACAAGGTGCCGTGGTCCCAGGCCTTGTGCACAACAGGCAAGCCACCGAGCTATGTCCCCAGGACCCAGTTGTCTTTATTGTACCTCACACATGGTAATGCCTGGGGATACAATTCAGTGTTGGAAACTGCTTTCTCCCAGAATTCAGAGTGGAAGGTCTCTGGTGTGCTCAGGCCCAGTGTTGCTGCTGAGATGCCTCGTGCCAGGATGTTTGTGGTAACGTTTGACCTCTTCTGCAGTGGTAGGTTTCTGTGTGTGCTCTCTCTCTCTCGCAATTCCGCAATTCTGGGATAATCCTTTTGGCCCTGCTGTGATGATAGGCTGCAGTGGTGTGCCTTGATATGGATTCCTTGTAATCTCACACTTACCTATTCCCTCGTTGGTCAAGTGCTCTTAAGAACTTGATAAATCCCTCCTCTCTCTGTGTTCCCTGCTCCTCTGGAGGGTTAATAGGTATCCACTCCCTAGTGTGGCCCATTTTCCCATTGTTCTTGCTTGTGTTCTTTCTTGGCCATTTTTAATGGCACCATCAATCATTTTCCATAACACACGTGGACATATTTATTCCAGGAGCTTTTTCTTTAGTTACTCACTGTGCTCTGCTTCAGTCCACACTGATCTGTGTTTGCCTTTCTTCTCAGCTTGCCTTTCTGTCCATACTGTCACCTCCCCTGCACTCTGGCATATCTCCTGGTGATTGTCATATCTTGCCAGGGATTTGGGTGCTTAAATACCCACAGAATGCCATGTTCTACCCTGTCTCTTCCTAGTGAGAACGACACTGCAGGCCAACTAATCTCTCACCTCCTGTATAGTCCATCTCCCAGCTTTTTTGGTTTTGTTTTGTTTTTTGAGACAGGGTTTCTCTGTATAGCCTTGACTATCCTGGACTTGCTTTGTAGAACAGGCTGGCCTCGAACTCACATCGATCCTCCTGCCTCTGCCTCCCGAGTGCTGGGATTAAAGCTGTGTGGCACCACCGCCTGGCCCATCTCCCAGCTTTTAAACCTGCTCCATATTTGAGACAACCAGAGAGAGCCACTCTTAGCCAAATCCAGGATCACACAAGAAAACACACAGAAAGGAACAGAGCAGCAGTTACATACGGTGCACATTTTCCTTCCTCAGTGTTCCTGAATGTAAATCTGACAGCACATCTATTTCTTGAACATCCAGCCATGTTTTGGGCACTAAAGATACAATGAAAAGATAGCCTCCTGGTCTCTCTGCTCCCTTCTCATGAGGATGGATGGATAATGCACAGAACTCAATGTAAAGACAGTGACTTTTAGGCAGTGATAAAAAAGGCAGCGAGGCTGATGGTGCTGGCTCCTGGGCCGGGACACACTATTTCATTTAAAATATTGTTTTTGCTTAGTTCTGCTCATATGCCACCTGGAGGGGAAAGGCAAGTGAGCAGCACAGACAGGTAGGGGAGAGTGAGTATCCCAGGCCAGGGGACAAGCAAAGAAGCCCCTGAAACCAGGATGTAAGCGCGCTCAGGGAATGTGATGGATACGTGAGCATGGCGATGTGTCTCCGAGTGTGGAAAGCCACTCCAAATGATTGACACTACAAAGATCCCAGGTCTGGTCCTGATTGTCACAAACACATTCAGCCTCTAAAGATGGTATGAGGTGGATTTCTTTACAAATCTCTTGAGAAGTTGCCCCTTTTACTCTAAGTGGACAACCTCAGATAGGAGCAATGAGAGGACCTGGGAAGAGCGATGCGAGGGAAGACAGTGCCTTGGATCATAAAGACTTTAGAGGAATCATTGTGAAGTAAGGCAAAGAGTCTTTTAGAGATGGTGGACATATTGTCTCACCCACCATCAACAATGAAAATGGAGAATATACCTTTTAGTGCCTGGCCTTTGTTCAGAGCCCTTGCTCCCAGTGAAGGTAGAATCCAGCCTTGCGTCTTGTGGATAGCACGCCTCCCCATCTTAGTGTCTTCTTGTGTAGCTGTGACAAAACACCATGACCAAAGTGACTCTAGGGAGAGAGGTTCATTCTGGCTCTCAGTTCACTGTGCGCACTGTGGCAAGGAAGTCAACGAAGCAGATGGCGTGTGGCACCCACAGTCTGTTTCATTCAGCCCAGGATCCTCTGCCCAGGGAATTTCTGCCCACAATTAAGATGGCTTGGCTTACACTAATTAACGTAATAAAGATACCCCCCACCATGCAGACCTAAAGGCCCATCTCCTAGGATATTCTGGATTCGGTCAATTGTCAATTGATGTGCACCATTGCATCCAACTTCAATCTATTTTCATCGGTGATCTCTTGGACCTTGCATAGCCTTGCCTGCTGCCTCCGCTGCCTGCCACAGACTGACCTCCATAAAGCCACATTGCCCTAGTAGTCCTACTGGTTTTCTGTAACCAGATCTTTTCTTCCAGAACTGTCATACTGATCACATCCCTTATGTTAGCATGGGATGTTTTCCTTTACAAATAAAAAGCTACAATGACTCTTAAAATATTAAACTCTCTGGGAGTTTGAGAGCTCACATAACAGGAAAACCCAGTGTGGAAGGATTTGGGGCATGGCTTGATGGGGAGTGGGCTTTATTTATCTGATTTCCTCTATCGTGTTCCTCCTGACATATCAGCTCCACTCTCAGGCTGGCTGCTTGCACGGGAGCAAGACGGCAGCCGCTCTTTGGATCTCCACATCTCTATATCACACCTTTTACAGTGAAGAATTTAAACTGTGTGTCACTCAGCTTTCTATTATTGTGACAATATACACGGGATGACAAACTTACAAGAGAACAGCTTCGTTTTTGCTGATGATGTCAGGTGTTTCAGGCCACGGTTGGCTTTAGAGTCTTCAGTGAGGAAGAATGTGGGGCAAAAGATGCTTACCTCAGCATGAACAGAAACCAGGGAGATTTACTGGGAAGAGGCTAGGGTTGTGAAAGCCTCTTCAAGGACTGACATCCTTCCCAGAGGTCTTCCCTCCCAAAGGAGCTACAAGATGCTAAGTAAGACGTGAGCATATGGGCTTTGGTGGCTATTTAAGACCCAAACTTCAGCTAGGCATGGTGGGGCACACCTTTAATCCCAGCACTTGGGAGGCAGATCTCTGAGTTTGAAGCCAGGCTGGTCTACAAAATGAGTTTGAGGACAGCCAGGGCTACACAGAGAAACTCTGTCTCAAAAATCAAAAACAAAAACCAAAACAAACAAAATACTCAAACTTCAGCAATTCCCAATGAAGTCCTGATAACTTTAGTTTGAATGAGCTTAGCCCAGAATCCCCTGCAGCCCAGAGGATGCACGTGCTGATGGCAGACGCAGAGGATCAAGTGGAGGCTGGGAAAGCAGCCAGGAGTGCACAATG
Source organism: Acomys russatus (assembly GCF_903995435.1). Classification (NCBI taxonomy): domain Eukaryota; kingdom Metazoa; phylum Chordata; class Mammalia; order Rodentia; family Muridae; genus Acomys; species Acomys russatus. The sequence continues at coordinate 59,943,850 of NC_067156.1, forward strand.
TAGCCTACCCACTGACCACCTGACTGCCTGAGCTGTTCTCGTAAGCACACCTTCCAGAGGAGCTCAGTCCTCCCTGCACCCCAAAAGAGAACTGAAAGACCCAGCTAGCCACTTTATCTTCCTCCTAACCCAGTCTTTCCAAAAGACAAACAGACTTCTGGTGAGCCTCAGAGGCCATCAGCCACCAACGATGGAAGCATGAGCAATGAATGCCAGCAGGCCGGAAATGCTGTGACAACAGGACAGCACAGTATGAATGCTCTTGTGGAGTAAGGCGAATAGGATGTCACACGTGACACATGGTGGTCAGACGGCACCCTTGCTGCTGTCTGAATGTGCACACTAGCTTCCCACATTTATGTAGGGGGAATGTAATCCCCAGGGTCACAGTGTTGGAAGACAGGTCCTTTGGGAAGGTGTTGAGTCAGCATGGCTCTGTCCTCATGGATGGATTGCCACTGCTGCAGAAAGGGATTGTGGAAGTGGATGCATTCTCCTCATCAAAGTGAAGACACAGAGTCTGTCCCCGTTTGCTCTTCATCTTCCTATCCCAAGAGGGCAGAGCAAGAAGGCCAGACATCAGATGCCACAGCCAGCACCGACCTTTCAGAACTGTGAGAAATGTCTGTCTTTGGTATTCTTTTGTAGAAGTGTAAGTGGATCAAGCCCACTGCTTGCCTGCTGGGTGACCAGGTTCATTCTCACCAACAGGCTGTTTTTAAAGAGAGAGAGAGACAGACAGACAGACAGACAGACAGACAGACAGACAGAGACAGACAGAGAGAGACAGAGACAGAGAGACAGAGAGAGACAGAGACAGAGAGACAGAGACAGAGACAGAGACAGAGACAGAGACAGAGACAGAGAGACAGACAGACAGAGCTGGGGGAATGAGCAGGCACCATCCCAGCCATCTTTGGCTGCTAACAATGTTGTTTCCTGCAAGGACAGCAGGCTAACAGCTACTGAATCCAGACTGCAACCAGGAAGGCATGAAGCTGGGAGCAAAATTCAGCACCTTGGGGTGAGCAGAACTAAGCAAAAGAAAATCATTGCCACAAGAGTCCAACTTTACAGACGTTGAAGCCTCAGTTCCTGAAGCACCATCTCTAGATTTACTGTAAGAAAATAAGGCTTTGATTGTTCGTTACTTTTCACTGGTCCACAGTTGAAACGTCCTAGTTAATATATAAAGACAATTAGCCTATTTTATACATAAGTAAATTGCAAGCAGGAGACATTCAGTTACTTGCCCAAGAACACACAGCCCAATAGAGATATTGGTGGAGGCTGGAGAGATGGCTCAGTGGTTAAGAGCACTGGCAGCTTTCCCAGAGCTTTTGAGTTCAATTCCCAGCAACCACAGGGCAGCTCACAACCATTTATAATGAAAACTGGTGTCCTCTTTTGGCATGCATGCACACGTACAGACAGAGCACTCATACATAAAATACACAAATAAAAACTGTATTGAGAAAGAGAGAGAGAGAGAGAGAGAGAGAGAGAGAGAGAGAGAGAGAGAGAGAGAGAGAGAACATGTACACATGCATACTAATAAAATTTGTGACATCGTAAAAAATTAGTCAACATCATGAAGTGACTACCAGCCTGGTTGTGGATTGGCTATGAGATCATTCTACTCCAAGACTGAGTTGATAGAGAACTTCAGTTCAAGTAGCCAGATCACTGAGATCACTGTGTGAGATTGTGCTTGAGAGCGAAGCCATTTGAGCCTGGCTGACTGCTGTATCCCACCAGGAGAAATAGTCCATGGATCTAAGTCCTTGATGTTGATAAAACGCGCTCAGCCCTTTTATAAAGGTGGAGTTAATTAGAGCCAGATGAGTGATGTCATTGTAGGTTGATTTTTTCACCAGAATTGCTGGAGAAAAATCAACTTCCCATGACAAAACTGACTCAGAATTTCAATGGGAACGAACCCGTTTTCTACTGTGAGCATTCTCTCCAGTGCCAGCTTTCTCTCTAGGGAGCACTGCGTTTGCAGATAACCAAGGTAAGATAAAGGTCATCAGGGTGGGATGTAATCTGCCATAAGTAGCGTACTTATATGCGGGGATGCATTTGGACACAAACACAGGCAAAGATGATGATCTGGAGACACATGGAGAGGCAGCCATGTGAAGCTGAAGGCAGAGACTGAGTTGACAGTGGCAGGCTCAAGAACGCTAAGCGTTGCCATACACCACCAAAAGCCAGGGAACCAGGAAGGATTCTACTCAAGGCCCCGCAGGGAGAAGGCCTGGTTCAACATCTTGCTCTCAGACTTCTGACTTCTGGAACTGCTTGAGAACATGTTTCAACTGTTTGAACTGCCCTGAGTGCCCCCAGTTTACAAGCTTTGTTATAGCAGCTCTTCTGGGCTCTTTAAATCTGGGAGTGATTTGAATGGAGACTAGATTATGAAACACATAGAACCATAGCATTACTATGGTGTAAAAATCTGGGGGTGATTTGCACGGATTAGTATTTGTTTTAGCCAAGTAACTTGTGCATATTAGAACATCTGCGTTCTCCCCGGAAAGCAGAGCTGGCACAGTCTGTGGGCAGGTGGCTTATTGTAATACAGGGTTGCAGGCAACAGGAACAAACAATAAAACAAGGAGCGCAGTTGAGTTGCTCAGTGCTGTGAGCATCCTCTGTCTAGCTTGGCATCTTTGTGCAGGATGTGTCTCAGATTTTTCCTCCCCTGAAAAAAAAAAAAAAAAAAAAAAGGAAGAGGAGAGCCTGCTCTTTTTTCCACAAGACTTCGCTTTCAGGGTGTCAAATCATTTGCACTCTGGGTCTGAACATGGGATGAGTGTCGAGCGCTTCCCAGAAGCCCTTTGACTTAATGCTGAGAAGCAAGCTGGGTCAAAAAGCAAACCCTTAAGGATGAGAGTCACTTTCGGGCCTCCCCTGTTCAAAGCTGGGTGCTGCAGCTGTGGGTCAAATCGTAGCAAATCTACTCTCATCCAAGAGACTGGAACACGGAGCTGACTCTCTTCTTTGCAGGAGTGGTACGAATGTGCTGTTCTGGTCCTGTTTGTTTCTCGGGTTTTGTTTTGCTTCCAGTCATGGCTTAAAGCACCACAGTTCTTGTTCCTCTGAGGTCTTGTGCTTACAGATTCTGGTGCCTCCTCGTCATCTTAATCCTACGAATTCTAAGTAGAAATCAGCTCTGAGCCCTGTAACTGGACTGCCCTAGCAGATGCCCTGCTACTGATGGCCTTTTCTAGACTTTTGGTCCTTTCATCCCCGGGACTGGTCAGTGGGGAGGCTGCATCAAGCAAAGGATCCGGGCTGATCCTCAATAGCAAGAGTGACCCTCTTAGTTATAATATGTGATACATGCTCCATCATCTTCTAGGTGCGACTTTTCACCTAGTTCATAGTATTAGGTGAAAAAAAGTTGGGGTGCACTGTAATGCACTGCAAGCTTCCTGAAGGCAAGACCTCCTTACTTCCTTCAGCACGGTGTTCTCATGGTGCCTGGCATAATGGCAGAAGATCAGCAACTAGCTATTGAGTGAAAGAGGGGAGGGAGGGAGGGAGGGAGAAGGAGGGAGGGAAGGAAGGAGGGAGAAAAGAATTTATTTCAACTCTCTCAAGCCAGAAGCAGCTGTTGGGAGCTTTGCCCAGCTTTGCCTATCAGAAAAGGACATTCACAGGCAGAGAATGAGAACGGGGAGGTAGGGCTCCTCTCTCACCCTAAGTCCTTGGTTTCAGAGAGCCAGTCCCTTTCATCCCTGTATGCGAAAGCTTGACTTCTTTTTCACTGCTTGAGTCTCACCAGCCAACTGGAGCCTTCTTAGGCTGGACCAGCGGAGAGACAGAAAGAGTTTGTGAAGGAGGAAGTCAGCGGCGTAAGCACAGGAAAGCCACCGCGCGCTTTCCCACACACTTACACAGCTTCTGCACACCTCTGGGCCACCGTTACTATCACGGAGCAACACTGAGCCTTCTGCCCTGAGGGCTTTTATCTGGAATTTTCCTCTTTTTCTCAGATGTGGAGGTCACAAAGAAATGCCTGCTTTGCATAAGCTAAAGTCTCCTCTCTAGGCCAAGGCTATCATGGCGTCCTCAGTATCCCTAGCCCTTGGCCCAGCTCCAGAGTATAATAGCCTCTTGCTCCAAATTATCACACTGTGGAAATAATTGAAGCAATTTTTAATTCCTGGAGGCACAAGAATTGGGTGGCCTGACCTGAGCTCTGAGCGACGGGAACAGTTTTAGACCAATGCTTGCTGAGTCGACAGCTGTCTCATGGATTCCAGATGTCTGCAGCTCTTCCTGCCTGCGGACTAAAGAGGCCAAGTGTGAAATCCAGGCCCTTTCAGTGGAGTGTGACTCTTCAAAAGCCAGCACCTCTCATTTCCCAACTCAGCCATCTCCTGCTTGTGTCCTCTCTTCCCTGCTTTGGAGGGAAGTTTGGCTCTGTAGGCTGGGGCTGTAAAAACACAGCAAGCATATGGGAGGCAAAAGTGGATGCTTGTCCCTTGAGCAAAACAGGGGGACCAGCTGCTCAAGAAAGTGCTAGATAGGGCAACGACCCATACAGATGTATCTTGTGGGCACCTAGTTCCAACTTGCGCATCTCCCTCCCCCATCTCTGTTTTTGTTGGTACTATAGGTGGTACCCAGAGCCTTGTACATACCAAGCACATACGCTAACACTGAGCTACACCCTAACCCCCATCATTCCGTTCCATTATCTCTTTATGATGGTTGCCAGCAAGCAAAGACGAGATGAAAAACCTACAACTCCTGTCTCTTGGACCTGTGGTCTTTTGGTTAACAGACACCCCCCCACCCCGCCCACATACAACTTTTGTCATAGTCTTTTCGATTGACATACAAAATACGATTGGCAGAGTGGTTTATAGGGAAAAAAAAAAAATCTCTTTCTCACCATCGTGAAGCAAGATCAAAGCAGATTTGGTGTTTGGCAAGGGCTATTTCCTGGCACATAGCTGATGCTGTCTTGGAGTCCTTACTTGGTGGCCTTGCCAGAGGCCTTGCAGGCTACTCCTTGAAAAGACTTTAATTTCATTCATGAGGACTCTAGTGCCCCCACCCGCTCCCCACCCCGTCGTGGTCCCTTCTCAAATGTCCCAGCTCCTGATGTTTGTAAGAATGTCCTGTTAGATTCCAGCTGACACCCACACGGCAGCCATTCCCCTTTCTCGGATACCTTGCCTGTGATGCCCTAATTGACTTCCAGTGGCAGGACCTCTCACCCGGGGAAGCGATTTCACATCAGAGAGGGTACTAGTGGCCACACATACTGCTCCATCGTACCCCTTCCTTTGCCTCTTGCAAGGGAATCAAAGAGCCTGCCTGTGGGCTTGCTCTGTGAAACCAGTGTCATCCTCACAGCAGTGTAAGGAGATACTCCTATTCTTGCCATGTAGGCTCTGATTTCTTCTCTTCAGAGTCCCTTGTCATGCTATCTGTCTCTGAGTCTCTGGTCTGAATGCTCCTTAGAGCCCCTGCCATGCTGCCATTGGTTTGTCTGCCTGTGGCATTAAATAAATCGTTAGGCCTCCTGGAGCAATCTACATCTGAGTGTCCTTTGCCATCTCTAAGACCTTTCAGTACTGTGCCTGGAGAGGCAGGTTTTCAGCACACAACATTCAGACCATAGCAACCCTGCCCCCCCCTCCCCAAGGCCCCACTCATCAGGACAGTAAATGCACACTCCTTTCTTCTGCTTCTTCACTGTGGACTCTTTACACTAGTCCTGAATCTCAGCCTAGCTCCCAGACCCTTGCTTCTCCTTTCCTGAGCTCCAGGTCTCAGATGTTGGCCAGGGACCCACTCCGTGTCAGCAGGTTGGTTGGCCCCAGACCCTCTCTTTCTGTCATCATAGCTGTCTAGAAAAGGAGAGGGCATTCCTTGCCTGGCCTGCTCTTGAGCACCGGCCTTTCATGGTGTTCCCTGACCCCTTTGTGCTCCAGTGGCGATTTTCTATTTTCTCATGTTATTGAAAATAGACTCCACCCCCTCCCATGATACATCCTGATTATGATTTCCCCTCCCCCTACTTCTCCCAGTTCCTCCCCACACCCTAGCTTCTGGAAGGGTCTACGCCTCTCCGGCTGTTTCAAATCCGTATCCTCTCTGCTGTGTGTATGTCTCCCCCTTTCCAAACTCCCCAGCAGCAAGAAGTTGGGCACCTGGGGGTGGAGTTGGGGCACAGAAAAGTCAGGGGTATCCTGGGAAGGTGAGGCTATGGCATGGGTGCTCAGGTAGATACCTGTAGTGGCATCCCGGTGGGTCTGCTTCTCCTGGGGTAGGGGTGAGGTGTGTGTGTGTGTGTGTGTGTGTGTGTGTGTGTGTTGGGGGTAACTGGCTAAATTCTTTCTGCCCATTGTATGCCATTACACAGAGTGGAAGTAGCAGCAGCAGCAGCCCTGGCTGTGGTCACAGCTGCCAGACCTTCCCGTTGGCAGTCAGAGCCCTGCCTTGGACCCCAACGCTTCTGTAGGGTTCTCCCCTATAGAAATTAATCTCAGTCCACAACATGGATGCATGTAGCTTATCCCTTGGGTGCTTTCCTGAGGTGTGTTTATCACAGTCTACAGTGCTCATCTGTATGATCCTTCGTCTGGGACATTGTTACCCCAGCCTTTCCAAACCCAATGTACAAGGAGGAGCCAGAGGCTGCTTTTGCCAAGGTGTAATCTCTTCACTTGGGCCTGCATACACCCAGTGGGTAGTCAAAAGCCTCCTGGCCTCCATTTTGTACCTGGTCCTTTGCCAACACCAAGCCTTTGGGCTGGATTGCTATGCACTCCCACAGAGACGGTGAAAGAGTCCATCTAAACCCTGAAGGCCTTCCCTTCCAGGGCTGATGTCACCAGGTGGGGATTGAGATGTTCTCAGGATTCCAGGAACACGTGGCCTGTGGAAAGGTCACCCCATGACAGGACTGTGTTCCTAAGCGGGAGAAACGGCATCATGTGGGGAAGTGGATTGCCCCTCACACAGTACTGACTTTTCTGGAGTCAGTAGGACCTCATAGACCAGACCTGAGATAACGGACACAGATGGTATGTTGCCTCAGTGTCTCAAAGTGCGGCCAAGCCTGGCTAACTCTTGCGCCCCTACTCAATTCTTCCCCTACATAACTCTGGGGCCTTTAGCAGCCCCAAAGACAAGGCCGAGAGTCCGTGGGTAGTCCTTTCTTGTCTTCCCTGTGCATCTATACTGAGGGGTTCTCAGGAGGTAGAATGACCTGGCCTTAGACAGCCTGCTGACGTCCACACAGGAACAAGTCAGGGAAGTTCTGTTACCCACAAACAAATTCACTCCCATGAAAATCCCGGCATGACCCTGGAGCCTGATCATGAAAGAAGCTGTGTCTGCAGAGGCTGGATGACACCAGACTTTGAGCACTGTGGAGAGGTTGCTGATCCAAGAGGCTAGTTGCCTTATCCTGGGCCAGTTCTAATCTCCAGGACAGCCACTCCTTGCCCACCTGTGTCAGAACTAACACCTTGTGATTAGTAGATAGAAATCTTTTAGAGTCTATTAACCTGTAGGCCGCTAACTTCCACTAACCCAGAAGCTAAGACTGTCATCAGGTAGTGTCTGGGGCTTAGGAAAACTTCCCCCATCTTGCCGTACCCACCCATGTATTTTACACTTGCCTTTATTCACAACACTCTTTGTTCTGTAAAACTGTAGAACTTTCCTGAAATTGCTTTCATGTTGGAACATGGAATTCTGGGTAACTCTAAATCTGGGTTCTCAAGCCACGGCCACTCCAAATGGCTCCTGAACAAACTTTCTCTTATTCCCTTTAAGACAGAGAGCTGTGGGTTTTCCTTCCCAGCACCCCCTGTTACCCCGCATCCCCCACCACTACTCCACCCCACCCTCAGACAGCACACATAAAGGTACAGATAACTCTTCAGAGTGCGTTATCTTCTTAGTAGCCTGACTCTATCTCGGGAGGGAAAGACCCACTTTTTAGATAAGCAAGCTGCACCTGGAGGTTAGTCGGCACCTGTGCATACGACTGACTGAAACTCACTTGACAGAAGATAAATACAGCCGAATGAAGAGTAGAGACCTGGACCTTGATCGAGATATTAGCCCAGCCCCCCAAACTCCTAATCAAAAGTCAATTCCTGGATTGCTGGCCTTGACTACTAATGGCCGGATCTGTAGCCCTGCTGATCTGTGGGAGTGAACAGTCTCCCCTAGGTGAGGCAGAAGCAGGTGAGACAAATCTCTGCGGGAAGTCGGGAAGGTGATTGATTTTGGCCTGTGGCCAGCACAGAGGGGGTGTGAGGAGAAAAGAGAAAACAGAAATTACACCAAGCAACTTGGACGTTTCCCAGCAAGCAGCCAGAGGTGTTAACAGTGGTTCTCTGCTGGGCTCTGCTCTGGCTGTGAGGCTGGATTCCTGCCTTGAGCAGGTGGCCAGAGGGGGCAGAGCAGCTGGCGGGCTGCAGGGTAACCACGTTCACAGCCAGGCTCCGTTCACAGAACACCAGCTTCACAGCCCTAGCAAGCCTCCCCCTTCCTCTCTTAAGTCAATAGACTTTCTTTCTAGAAAAGCCAAGAGCCAAACTACTACCCAGCAGGCATACTGACAGAGAGGGAGGCAGGCCTGAACTTGCTTGGATACCCAGTAGGGGGCATCCAGCTGGGAGTCCATCTGCCTGAAGAGACAGAGAGAGTCCCTTCCTCACGCTCTGTCTAAGGGAAGAAAGCCTGGAAGCAATAGGAAGGAGGAGGAGAGGTGACACGGCTAGCTAATTTATGGGTGCCCTTGGGAGCCATAGAAAAAGGCTCATCACTAAGTCCCTTTGACTGATGCAGCCATAGCAGCTGCTGCTTAGACATGAGGTTCTTGTGACTCCACAGCACATGACTTTACAGAGCCTGAGCTGAAATAAGAGAGGAGGGGAAGGCCAAGATGCCCTCTTTGGGGACACAGCGAGGTGCTCCTAGGTAATGTCAGGAACCTTTGTGGGGAGGAATTGGCTAGCGCTGGAAGTCAGGTAACATGTTAGTTAGCTTTCTGATACCATAGCAAGTATCTGAGACAATTAACCACATTATGAGGATGTCAGTCCATTGTTATTTTGTTTTTGAGACAGGGTTTCTCTGTTGAGCTCTGGCTATGCTGGAACTCACTTTGTAGACCAGGTTGGACTTGAACTCACAGAGGCCCACCTGCCTCTGCCTCCCTAATGCTGGGATTAAAGGCGTGTGCCACCACTGCCCAGCTGTCAGTCCATAATTAGTTGGCTGAATTCCTCTTGGGCCTGTGGCAAGGCAGAGATGTATGGTAGAGCATGTACTTGCTAGGGGAAGCTACTCACTTCACAGGTAGTAAGGAAAGAGGAGGGAGCTGGGGTCCTGAGATTCCTTTACAGGATTAATTTCCCCGTGCCCTAAAAGCCCTCTATGAGGCTCCATCTTTTAAAGACTCCACTGTCTCCTAGTAGCATCATTCTAGAGAGCAAGCCTTTATCACATGGACCTCCAAGGGACACAAGAAAAGAGCCAAACTATAGCACGAAAGATAAAATATAGTGTTCAGAGGAAATGCGACAGATAAACTTAGCAGGGTTTACTTGTACCAAAGACAGTTCGTGAACTAAGACACCTTGAGAGCTCAGTTTTGATGACAGAGCAATGGGCTTTGCATAGTAATAAATAGGAAGAGCAGGGGAGCCAAGGACAGACATTTCTTGGTTGCCTACAGTTTTCTTCTGCCAGATGTGTTTTGGCAATTTCTGAAAATTTAAGATCATGTATCACCCTTGGCTTCAGTTTGCTTATGAAGGACCCCAAGGTGCTGGTGATGTTCAGCCTCGTAGCTTCTCAACAAAACCAACCAACCAACCAACCAACCAACCAACTAACTAACCAACCATCCAACCAACCAACCAACCAACCAACCAACTAACCAACCAACCACCACCACCACACAACAAGACAGGGTCCAAAGACACACTATCATCCTGGACGATTCTAGGCCTGGGAACTGATAGACCTATTCTTTAGACTTAGACTTTCCCCCTGAGGAATGATCTGTGAAGGGGTGCCACACAGCTCCAAGGATCGAACCTGCTGGAGCAGTGAGGAAATGAAGAAACGGCAAAACCAAGGACACACATAGAAACTCGGATGGGGCAGAGTGGGCTCGCTCATGGAGACTGCACAGCACTTCAGAAGCACAGGGTGTCTACTATATATAGCTGAACAAGGCACGGGGTTGGTTATTGTATACAGCTGAGCAAGGAGGTGGAGTTTATGGTATAGATGAATAAATAACTAAGAGCATATCAGTTCTTCAGGCAGTAAACATCCCAGCGGGAGGAAGCCTGGTGGACACTCTCTGCACATACCATTAATGTTCACACTTGGACTAGAGGGAGGCTTTGCCCCTCCCATGGGTCTGAGGCATTGGCATCCTTGACGTGGCTGAGTTCATATCAATGGCACACATTCAGTTAGGTCTTATTACTTACAGAAGGGCTTCTGATTTTTTTGGGGGCCCCCAAAAAAACCCAGGAAGGCAATTTCTGCCGAATGAATGTTCTCCAAGAGTTGTGGTCCAGATGAGGAACTGTTGGTAGGCACAGTCTCTGCCCAGCTCCATCAGTCCTTAGATTCGACTTCCTGGCCCGAACCAGCTCATCCTTTTTTAGAAGAGAAGTATGATTTTATGTCCTGAAACAAACAAACAAACAAACAAACAAAATAACAATACAGTAACAACCAAACCAAAACAGCTTTTCCCTAGAAGGCTAGCCTCTGTGGAAATCCACCTCTTCATTCTCTATCCAGTTCAGTGCCTTCCTTTTTCTGAGATCTATCATTGGTCCTTCTGCCTGCTCATCAACTCTGTTTCTTAGAGGCTGTTGCAAATTCTCACACTTGCTGGCCCTGTCACTAAGACTAGGTCTGGAGGCCATCACTTCTTTCTGAGCTGAGGAGAGATCTCACGCTAGTGAAGTGTGTTGTCCCTTTGAGGGGACCTGGTTGCATGCATGCAAGCTCAGTGGAATTGATATGGTGGATAGAAGTTGGCAACCCTAGGACCGACTGGACTTGGGGTGAGGTGGGGGCAGAATAGCAGATCTTTGCAGAGCTTCGACTGCTGCATTTGGGGGACCATCTGCCACTTGCACAAGAGTCGTAACCTAGGCTGTCTGACCAAGTCCGTCAGTTCCTTAAACAGTGAAGTTTTTTTTGCACAGCCCTATGGAAGATAGCCAAGGTGGAGATCTTCATAACTGTGGCTTCCTCTTGATCTTATTTTGCAAGCTAAGGGACAATTGCTTGAGTGTAACACTGCTCGCCTCTCCTCCACCTCCCCTGCATTAAATCAGAACGAACTTGACAGCAGCTCCTTCTGCTTTTAGAAACAGGCTGAAATGTCCTCTGCATGCTCAGAGTAGACAGCTCTCATTATCAAGTCTAATAAATAAATCACAGCTTAGAGCCATGAGATGCCAATGTAAAACACACTGTCTGGCACCGCTGGAGATAAAATAAATCACCCATAATGTGGTAAGCGGGTCATCTTGATTCTGTACTCTGTCTTAGGGACTTCAGTTGTGGATTGTATTAAACTCAGGTGGAGCAGAAGGACAGTGCTCAGTTCAGAGCTTGGGGTGGAATCAAAGCAGCTGGGCCATACTGCAAGACAAATGGCCTTTTTGCACAGGGACATGGGGAGATAAGCCTTGGGTGTCTGCTTTCCTGGGGTTTAAGGACAGACCCTCCCATTTCTTCCTATCCTCTGGCTTTGAGAGACACTGTTGTATCTGTCTAATAAACACCATTATTATTATTATTATTATTATTATTATTATTATTATTTATTGTTTTATTATTTATTTATTTATTTATTTATTTATTTATTTATTTACTTGGATTGCTGATTAGTGGTGTTTGCAAACAGTTTAAGACAACCGATGTGTTACTTTCACCTTGCTGTGACCAAAGACATGGCAGAAGCAGGTTAAGGAAGCAGAAGTTTGCTTGGGCTTCTGGCTCAGAGAATACAACCCATCCATTGTGGTGGGCAAGGGAACATGCTGGGCACCTCTAGCTGTGGCTTCAGATGCTTGTTGCGTGATTTGTCCTAGCATCGTGGTGGTGGATCAGGAAGCGGAGAGCTGGTCTCGAACAGTCAAGACCTATTGCTCAATAACCCAGCTCCTCCATGACTCAATTCCTCCAACTAAGCCCCGTCTCCCAAAGGTCTTACAACCTCACAAAGCAGTGCTGCCTCTTGGGAACCTAGTATTCAGACATGTAAGCCCGTGTGTGTGTGTGTGTTGGAGTAGCATTTCACATTCCAACCATTTGGAATGTGTCTTTCACTTACAGGAGAATGGCTTTGAATATGGTACCTCTGGCATGATGATGCTTATGAGTTACAGGCAATTGGAAAATAGCAATTAGTGAAGGAGAGCAACAGTTTGGGTCATCAGTTAGTTTTTCTCCTGGGTGCTGTATGCTTCTTCACAGGTTCATAAACTTGGCTTTTCTCCTGTTGGTCTGCCTTCTGGCTTTAATTTCTAGGGTTCCAGCCATAAAATCTAGGAATGTAGAGGAAAAGGTGTTTCCTTCCTTAAATGATATGTCTTTACATAGACTAGATGCTCTGCCCACACTCAGGAGTCACAGTCATGTGTGGCCAAGGAGGCTGGGAACTTCCACCACAAAGCATTATTTCCAAATGACAGCTTAGACAGGTGTTGATGAGAAGACAGGCAAGAGTCAGAGATGGCTCAATGATTAAGAGCCCTTGCTTCTCTTCTGGAAATGTAGGTTTCATTACCAGTGCCCACATGGTAGCTTGAAACCATCTGGGCTGTAATTCCAGGGGGCATCAGGCATATACACGGTGTGTAGAGAAGACAGGCAGGTAGAGAGAGGCCTTAGTATGTTCATAGCGTAGATTTAGCTCTAAGCCATGATGCCCCAAATGGAGTTTATGGCATATGAGCAGAGGGACCAGGGTGGTGTCAAGCCTTCTGGGTGGACCTGCATGGTGTCCCTACTTTCTTCTCCTTCACTGAGGCTATTCTGAAACCACTGTTAAGGAGAAATGAGACGAGGAGTCAGGAGGGCAAGCATCTACAGGCAGAATTTCCCCATGGTAGCTGTCTTTTCTCTTACAGCAAATGATTTGGTTCAGAACCAAGCAGACACTGCAGTGAAGAATCAAGACTTAGAGCCCAAGCTGAGGTTGTGGGTTTTTTGTTTGTTTTAATTCTTTTAGAACAATTTATTTATTTTATGTGTGTGAGCATTTGTGTGCATGTATGTATGTGTACCTGGTGCCTGCAGAGTTCAGAAGAGAGCACCAGATCTTCAGGAACTGGAGCTATGCATGGTTGTGTGAGCCACTATTGTGGGTTCTGGGAACAGAACCTGAAAAAAAAAACAAGTGCCATTAACCACTGAACCATCTCTCCAGCTGAGTCTCAAGCAGATATCTCAGAGAAGAACCTAGAGCAACGGGGTATCTAGAGGGTCCCATTTTAAAGACAACACAGTTGGAAGAATGTCGCTGGTGGCAGAAGGAGGTGAGATGTAGTATATGGCTGCCAACAGGATTTATAAGAGCTCCGACACTCTCTGCATGTGGTGGTTTGAGTGAGAAATGATGCCCATCAGCTCATATATTTGGAATCTTGGTCTATGTAGCAGGACTCTCTTGGACCCGCCAATGGTAAAATAACAACACAGAGTCTTTAAAGCTTAGATCTTTTGCTTGGCAGTCTCCTAACAAGCTAATCTAAGTTAACCCAACAACCCTGGCATCACATCCCACTGCATGGCTGCCTCTACCTCTCTGCTTGGCTACAGTCCATTGTTCCCCTCTGTGTCCTCTGGTGAGTCTCTTGAGTTTGTCGTCTTCTCCCAATGTCTGTCTGTCTGCCTGCCTGTCTCTCAGAAGTTCTCCACTTCCTGCCCAGATATTTGCCATCAGATCTTTATTACAGCCCATCAGTAGTGAGACCATCTCTGATACATTCTACACGGCCTTGGCCAGGCGAGGAAGAAGGAGCATTTACAAACTAGAAAACCTAATGACAGGCCACAGAAATAACCAGCCGGAAGTAGCTCTAATCCACAACTGACCACACAGAGACACGCCTTCACACGATGTATTCCCACAGGCCTGCAGCTGGGGGTGCTGCGGCGAAAGGGTATAAGACCTTTGGTATAAGACTTCTGGAGGAAGTATGTCACTGGGGAGTGGGCTTTGAGGTGACAGTCTCACCCCACTTTCAGCTTATCCACTCTGCTATCAGCACATGGTCGATGTGATCTCTCAGCTTCCTGCCTCAGCCATCTGCTGCTATGGTTCCCCCATCATTACGGACTCACCCCCCACCCCGTGGATGGACCCAAAAGCCAAAATGAACTCTCTTCTGTGAATTGTTTCTGGTCATGGAACTTTTTTTTTTCTTTTTTTTTTTTTTAGCAACAGAAAAGTATCTAATATATTGTATTTCAAAACTTTTCCTAGTGTAATACAAGGAATTATATAGGTAACCCAGATGCAGATGCTCAGATGGCAAGAGGGTGCAGGGCAAGACAGTGAAGGAATCAGGAACTTTCATTAGCCCTGAGTTCACTGGGATGCCTTCAGAGGCTTGAGAAAGAAACTGGTGAAGACTGGCATATTTACTGCCTTCTTAACAAAAACGTATGTATGTGTGTTTTGAGGGCTGACTCAGCAACGTTGGTGATGTCATGATTGACGTGGGCTCTTCCTAGCTGCTCTTCATTGCTTTGGTCTGTTAGTTTTTATCCTTTGGATCATTGTCTCATGGTCTCAAGAGGGTTGCTGCAGGTCCAGCATAGCATATCTGTTTAAACCAGGAAAGCAGATGGTGAAAGGTTTTCTTCTGGCAAGGCCCTTTTAACTTGAGTCCTGGGAAGTGTCTCGGGGAGCATCTTTTTAGATCTTGCTAAGCTGGGTCACATGCTATAGATTGCTTCTGAGAAAGTCACTTTCAGCTTCCAGGGAGAGAGAGAGAGAGAGAGAGAGAGAGAGAGAGAGAGAGAGAGAGAGAGAGAGAGACAAGAGAGAAGGGGAGCAAAATTGGCTTTTGGATAGTCAACAACAGTGAATGTCCCTAGTCCCAAACCCAAGCATCATGCTGTAGAAAAGAGAACATAAGGTCATGACTTAGGAGCTATCATCTTCCTACGGGGCCTTGCGTCTGCTAGTTTGCCTCTTCAAGCCTTGGGGGAGGGGATCTTTTTCACCTTCAACACCCCTAATTTTATTTAAAAGTCCTTGTAGGTAGTGAATGAGCTGCCGAGTAGTGAGGAGTTATCGTTGTTGCTGTTATTTATTACTTTATGAGACAAGGTCTCTCTGGTAGCTCTGGCTGTTCTGGAACTCACTATGTAGACCAGGCTGGACTTGAACTCACAGAGACCCACCTGCCTTTGCCTCCTGCGTGGTAGCGTTAAAGGCATGAGTTGCCATGCCTGGCTCTGTGGCAGTGTTTTTAATTTAAAGAGACTTAACTGCTAAAGACTCTTCTTTACTCTGTCAGGGAACGTTTGTTGAGGGACAATCTCCCCTGTCCACAGACTGATGGAAAGTGACTTGTAATGGCTGCCTCCTGGCTCTGGTTTCTTTTCCCAGGGAGGATAACAGGTTCAAGAAAGTTGAAGAAAAAGACCATTTGTCTGAGCTAGGCTGAATGCATAGCACGCCTCTTACAATGGAGGACTCCGTGGCCCTGGCAGGGCAGAGGAGGAAGTTCTGGGTCCATCTCTCACCTGGCGTTCATTGCCTCCCCAAGGGGGTACACCTGGCTCTATTGTCCAAATGTAGGTCGTATAAAAAATTCCCTAGAACCCTGTCCACATTTCAGTTCATGTAACAACAAAGACTGACACCCCCACCATGCCCCCATCTTCAAACTGTATTCCCAAAACACAGACCATAATTGACCGGTTTGGTCAGGAGTGAACCCTAACTTGGTTACTACATTAGGTGTAGCAGGGATGAACAGTGACAGTCAGCACAGTACAGCACAGTCCTGAATGCAGGGCCCTTCTTTTTCGGGGGATGAGGGTCTTTAGTGTATTTCCAGAGAACAGGGAACAGTTTTAGACTAGGTAAGTACTCCAAAGACTTAGTGTCTCTCTGGCCAATTTTTGTCTTTACCTGGGAAAATGATCCTCAGATGTTTCGTCTAATGTTGTTCGAATGTTGATGTGAGAGTATCTTTGCATGGAGTTCATATCTTGATAAGTGGACTATGTGGATGGATGGGCAGGATCCTTTAATCAAAGCTTATGTAGAACACGATAATAACATCCTCCAGCCAGCAGAGGGCGCCCCCACATAAATTTCACCACCCGCGCTTTCCATTCTCTAGCCTGCAGCATGCCCTGGAGATGGAAGCTGTGCTAGCCTCCATAATTCCTTAAATTAAATAAATTCGAGACGTCTCAGCAGGCAGAGGCACATGTTGTGCGCAGGCAGGGAGGCGGGGTGACCTGAATTCCAACCCCAGAGCTTATATAAAGGTAGAAGGAAAGAATCCACTCCTCAATGTTGTCCTCTGGCCTCCAGCCTCTGCATCCGTGCCTCCCACACACATATCATGCACATGTGACATACACACATATCATGCACATACACATATCATGCATGTGACACACATGTGACACACACACATCATGCACATGTCACACACACACAGACACACAGACACACACACACACACACACACACACACACACACACACACACACACACACCCTTATTGATTATTAACTGTGTTTCTTTCTTTGAGGAATCCTGACCAATACAGCAGGGAGGGCAGGGCTTCACAAATGCTACAAACCACTGCAATTTCCACAACATTGTGGCCCAGACAAACTGACACATCGAATGAACCACTGAATGCTTCAGCCACATCTCTGGGAGCCTGTTGGTGAGAAGTCATACCTTTGCCTTCTTTCTACTTCCAGAGTCCTGGGCTGTGGGCACTGGCGCTGCACACACCATCTGAGGGTGGGAGCGGGGACACGGCTGTGATGTACCTGGGATACATCATCAGAGATGAGCAGCTGTTGACGGTCCTCTCTCACCTTGCCTTTTCTCCATATGTCCAACACACAGAGCTTTGCAGCCGGGGATCCCATTGGCTTCGCACAGTGAAGCCTTCAGCTCTGCTACAGGACATCTCTCGGGTAGCTGGAAGCAATCACTTCCCTAAGCATGCCATTGTGCCCCAGGGGTAACAATCATAATGGCAGAATGAACGTGGGGTAGCTTGTCAAGTCATCAACAGGGCCAGCTTTTATAAACAGAGCATGAGTTAATAACACAAAAGGATCTCAGAATTGCTCTGCCCAGCATGTATGCTTTGTATCATTCCATTTTAATAAGGCATTATATGGTTAAAAGTATATAGGCACGTGGCACCTATAATTTAATTATCACCGATAATTTAATGACATGTTGTCTCTGCTTAGCTGTATTTTCCATATAAGGCAAAAATCCCACATGACTTTGGAATCGCAGGAGACACAACTGTATTCAATGTCCCTTTGCAGTAAAGGGTAACTCAGCAGGCTTTGGTCATTCAAAACCTGCACATTCCTAACGAAGTCTAGTATCTAGGAGGGCTGGTCCTCGACTGGCTCCAGAGATAGCATCTGAGCCCTCTCTGTATACATCTAGGCCCTTGATTGAGGTTCTGTGCTTCTCTGAGGCCTGAGTATCAGGTTTGGTCCCTGAGGAGGAGGCATCTGGAGATCCAGTAACTACGGTCAGTTCCCTTAGCACTGCACAGTCATGTGACTGGTAATGCCCCATAAAGATCTAGAGTCCCAAGGCTCAAGTGGGATGTTCTGGTAAGCAGTCCATCACCTTGAGTCACTCTGCATTGTTGCTGTCACTATTGAGCTCATCCACATGTGACTGCCCTCGGGAGGCAACATCTGGAAGCTTGTTTGGTGCTTTCTCTTATTTGTCATCACGTGCCTTTTCTCCTGCAAATTCAGATCCATCTCTGCATCACTACCTCGTACCAATGGCCTGGATAACTATGCGTGTTCTCCCTTTTCTGAGTACTTTAAGTCCTTATAGGACTGCATTGGTTTGACACCAACATTTCCCATCAGTGGCTTGGGTCACTGATTTCAAGAGACCACAGGCAGGCTGCTGATGATAGACCTGGTGTGTCTAGGAGGTCAGCCAAGAAAATCCCTTAGCTCCTCAGATGTAGAGGCAGGCATAGCTCTGTAAGTTCCAGGTCACCAGGGATACCTAGGAAGCTCTGGTTTCAACAACAACAAAGATAAACAAAGAAAGAAAAACAAAAACGAAAAGAAAAAACATTCTGGAGTAGCTCAGAGGAACACTTTTGTCTCTCCACTTCTTTGTGTGTATGTGGTGTCTGTTTGTGCTGGTGTGGGTAAGTGCTATGTGCATGTGGAATTCTGTGCCTGTATGGGAGCATGCGTGTAAGTGAAGGTCAAAGTTCAATGTTGGTTGTCTTCCTAGATCTCCCTCCACCTTATTTTTTGAAGTGAGGATCTCTCACTGATTGGAGCTCATCCATTCAGCTGGGTTGTCTGGCCAATGATCTCTGGGGATCTCTGTCTCTGCTTCCCACCCCAGTGTGTGCGGATCACAGATGTAGTCTATGCTCCACCCTTCAGTTGGATGCTGGGGCTGGAGCTCCAGGCCTCAGGCTAACCCAGCAGGCCTGAACCATCCTCGCAGCTCTTTACTTCTACTTCTGAGGTGCAGTTGCAGCCACCTGTCCTGAGCTCAGTTTTTATTTTTGTAGGAAGGAAAGGACATTTGAGAAATTCTTAGCCAGGCCAGGGAGTGCACTGACAACACTAGGTGTTCTCTGCTTGTGTCCTGGATTTGCTTCATGCTGAATCCCACTGTTGACACCATAGGAGTTTGGCACTCATCTTTCTGAGCATGCTATGCTAGCTTCCACTGGCCTGCATATGTGTCCTCTTGCCATTGGCTATTTGTCAGCCAGTGGGACCTGTTTAGAAGCAGTGAAGGTTAGAGTTACGGAGGAAGTGCCCTAAGGGGAGGAGTTACCAGTAAGTATCCTGTGGTTATGTCACTATTGAGCTAGGACTCTGCCTCCCAAGATTCCCCACACCTCTGCAAGATGCGGTGGGGGGAGGAACTTGAACCCTTCATTGGCATCATTCTGCTTTCTATTGCTTGCCATTTTCCTGTCAGTGTTTTCTGAGGCCCTCCTCACAACTCCTGGACTTGAGGCTTAGTCTCAGCTGTTTCTGAAGGAAATTAAATTAATCTATGTTTGTACCCTGGTGTCTCTCTCTCTCTCTCTCTCTCTCTCTCTCTCTCTCTCTCTCTCTCTCTCTCTCCTCCTCTGCTGCCTCCCTCCCAGGCTCAGAGTTGGGCAGGAATTATCTGTAGAAGCAGCTAAACATTTTTAAGACCAACTGTCCTGGGGCTCCAGGCAGCTAGAGGCAAAGGGGGGGGGGAGCTTTCATGACCTGGATCCTCATTTTTATGTTCCATCTACTGCTCCAATTATAATCCCACCCAGGGTACCCTGACAGGACACTGCAACATCTTTGGTCCTTAGAAGGGTATGTGGAGTCTAGTCTAGCCCTGCCACTTCCTAACTCATGGTGTCAGACAAATGCTTACCTGGTTCTAGGTTCCGATTTACCCCTCTGCAAACTGAAAGAGCTGAAGTGGACAACCTGTCAATTCCCTTTTCCTGTATACGTCTCTATTTGTTTCATGGGGAGGCAGGCATGAGCTGAGGGGAGAGAATGCTCCATACACACAACCACAGTTCCGAGGGGCTGCGTGACCCTTTCCCCTCTCCACGTGGAGCTTGCCAGCTCAGAAGAATCCCAGGATTCAAGCTGACTTCCCATTTGCCTGGTTTAATCATTCCAGCTAAAACTGAGGATTGGATGCAGGAGAGACTCGGAGGTAATAAAATTGATGCCATAAAGGGTTCACTAGCAGACTTGTTTAGGAAATACTAAGTTACGTGAGGTGGGATGTAGCTAACGGGGTGTGGCCTCCAATATGACAGGAAGGTAAGTAGTGTACCGATCAGGGAATGCTTGTGGCTGGTCAACCATTCGTTTATAACAGCTGCGACCCTTTAATACAGTTCCTCACATTGTGGTGACCCCCCAGCCATACAGTTATTTTTGTTGCTACTTCATAATTGTAATTTTGCTACTGTCATGAACTGTGGTGTAAATATCTGTTTTTAATGCCCTTAGGCGACCCCTGTAGAAGGGTCATTCAAACCTGCAAAGGGTTGGTGACCCATATGTTGAGAATCACTGACTTACAAGGTTGTTGAGACCCTGTGGCATCTTGTACTCAGCAAACTTCTGTACAGGGTTAGATATCGGATGCTTCAGGCTGAGGGGCCACATGCTCTCCACTGGAACCTCTCTCCTCTGCTGCCAAGACATGGCAGACCAGAGACTCCAGCTGTGGTGAGGCCGAAGGAACTGCACTTAAGAAAGCCCAAAAAACCCAGTGACAGTGACCAAGATAAATATTTTAATGCTGTTATTCTCCAAATGGAATATATTTTTACAAAAAAAAAAAAAAAAAAAAGCTACCTCAAGATAAACAAAGTGTGAAAATTTCAAATACAGAATCAGAAGATACCTGAATGCATGACTATAGTTATGTTTCAATAAAGCCTTTGGTGTGTAGGCTAAGTTTTCTGGCTTCTGTCACAGAGTCCCTGGGCCCTTTCTGGGAAGTGTTAATCTTAGCATCATGTGGCTAGGTGTTATTGTAACATCTTCCTTTTGGGGGCTCTTTTTCCCTTCTCTTAGTTCTTCTTTGGTGCTATTTGGGCTGTTCATCTCCCTCTGTTTTACACTCCTGGTACATTCTAAAACATTTTACCAGCCCAGGCTTCAAATTGGACATAGAGTTTTTCTAATAAGAAAACTTCAAGCCGGGCGTGGTGGCCCACGCCTTTAATCCCAGCACTCGGGAGGCAGAGGCAGGCGGATCGCTGTGAGTTCGAGGCCAGCCTGGTCTACAAAGTGAGTCCAGGATGGCCAGGGCTACACAGAGAAACCCTGTCTCGAAAAAAAAAAAACTTCAACAAGGTTTCTGTCCTGTGGGCTGTCTTCACTCACATCACCTAGGCTGGAGGACTCCCCTTGGGGTTGCCCAAAACTATGCATAAGACCCCAGTCCCATATACACCTAAGATATCTACAGGAATGAGCGGGAGGGCCAGTGAAGTGGAGCTACCAGAAAAGGAAGGTTTGGGTCCCAGTAGTGGCACAGTGGAACTGTGTGAGCCTCTGTTGTGCTACAGAACTCTGTGAAATGCAAAGCTGATGAATTGCTTATTTCTGGACTCTTCTGGTTTCTATTTTTAGACTGCCATCGACTGTATTAACCGAAACAGTGGGTAAAGGGGCACTGCTCTATGCTTGACAGACAGTTGGGAAGAATCAGATAACCTCATAAACCTGCTCATCTTGGCACAGGCCAGTTTCAATAGTAGCGTATTCTAACCAAAAAGCCTTGCTGAGACATCAAACAGAAACAGAACTTTAAAACTCTGTATTTGTTGAGAAACGGGTGAGGCTCGGGCGTCATAATTCTAGTGGCAAGGATTCCAGGGCAGTCAGCTTCGGATGGAAGCAACCTCAGGTACCTCTGAGGGGTGTGGCTTAGGTGGCTTTTGGGACAGGTTTGTTCTCTGTAAATTCAGGGTGTTGAGAGCCTTCTATGACGATAAGGACCATCCCTGACCAGAGGTTTGGAGTGGACACCAGACGGCAGAAATCCACAATACAGGCACCAGGTTGCAGCAGCTAATTCTGACCGCACGTGTGTAGATTCCTAGACACCTCCCCCTGCAGCCCCATCTTCACCCCTGCAAACACTGGCCTTCATGGTGCAAGGAGAAACCATCGATGTGCTCATGACTCAACCATGGTAAAAGATAGGGTCCGAAGCCAGGCATGGTGGCACACGCCTTTAATTCCAGCACTTGGGAGGCAGAGGCAGGCAGATTGCTGTGAGTTTGAGGCCAGCCTGGTCTATGCGAGTCCAGGACAGTCAAAGCTAACACAGAGAGACCCTGTCTCGAAAAACCAAAAATAAAAAATAAAAAAAAGATAGGGTCCAGTAAGATGCCAAGTAATGATCAATCTATGTCCCAATAAAAGTTTATTTGGCTTATCCAGATCAAGTTGAATAATATTTAACAGATTCTTTTAAGAACATGAATAGTTATAACAATTCTCTGTGAACTCCTGGTCAGTCAGCAGCATGTCCCTTTACTCAAAAAGTAAAGCTTCCTTCTGAGGACAAATGGCACATAAGGAGTGGTGTGCACTGCATTTTTTTTAAAGAAAAAAAATTAAAACCTAAGCACTTTATATTTACATATTTTCCACTTAAAAACTGGTCAGCGTGATTAAGTGTTTTAAAATAGAAGTTTCTAACGCATTGTAGGTTTCAATATATAAATCATAGTTAGCTAGATTTAAGGTGCTGCTAAGTGAGGAGGGAGCACAGCCCAAGGAGATCTCTCAACAGACCAGCTAGACTTCCTGTGGGTATCTTTGGGATGTTGGCAGGGGGAGGAGGAGGATAGATACCAGTGGCAGAGTGTTCCGGGACAGACTAGGGTCTGTTGGTGTCATCACCTCCCCCTTCCCACCGCCCATGTTTCCGTAGGAGGCTTTGGACTCCATCTTAACCTAAGCTATGAGGGCATGGCTACTTTGAATCCCTTTGTCTTGGGTTTTTCATGTTGAGCGCTGACTCGTCAGGACCCCTGAGGTTGGCACCCTTTTTTGAACACCTAGTTCGTCTCTCTGGGGTTCTTGCCCACAAGGTTGCTAGCTCTCAGGCCACTCCCTTAGGGTTCACTCTTGGCTAGGACTAAATGGATGATCGTGACCAAGGGCAATGTTAACGAAGGATGATGGGTCCTCTGTGGAATCTTCCTTCTTAACTCATTTGTTTCTATGGAAAACACCTTATTGCTTTTCCTGCAAATGAGCAGTTTGTGCCAAGAACACTTGGTCCCTACGCAGGCTTGGAGAGGAGCTGTGTGTATGTGGGTGGGGTGGGTGGGATGCTGAGGGTTGGACAAGAGGGATTCTTGGAATTGCTGTCTTCCAACTCACCCATATATGACATCCACTGGGGAACGGAGGCTGTGCTATGTTGGGTCAGGAAAGTGCACAGGACATGCAGGAGGTGGCTGTACACGCAGGCTGAGGAGATGATTAAACTGCTCTGCTCTGAAGCTGCAACTTCAGACTATGTTGAGTGGGGGCGAATGCAGGGAGGCGGCAGGTGAGCACATTTAAGCACTTGAGGAGTCATAGAAATATGTCAGGTAACAGGAGAAAGAAACGGGTCTTGTTTCCCGTTTCAGAATACAGGAAACGTTCTAAATTAAAGGAATGGATGGGACAGAGGGTAAGGAGCAGTGAGAAACACTCGGGACCAAGTTTTCTGACCAAAAAGCCATAGAGACCCCAGTGGAGGAAGACGTTACACAGTGGTCAGACACTGACTGGTCCAATGGGCAGGAGCCAGGGCTTCAGACTACCTTGACATTGACTAGGCCTGTGGTCCTAAGTCATCACGGCGTCTCTGAGCCCATATGTCCATTTGAGACTACGTGGGTCACGTGGCTTGGAAGCTATGTCTGCAAGCTGTTTCTGCTCCACCTGTTGCCCAAGATCCCTTTCTACCCTGCGCACTGTCACTTATAAAACACACGCCTTCTCGACGATGGGAAAGTGCTAGCTCCCAGCCAGGCTCTGTTCAAACCCACTCCCAGAGGTTAAAGGCTAGTTATTAAGGCAGTTTAAGGACATTCTTCTTGCTCTCCGGCTCCTCGTGTGTTCTGTGAACCCCAATGCTGCAGAGAGGGGTTGAAGAAGTACTAGGGGAGCAAGGAAACAGTCCAGCTTTGTGGGTGCCCTCTTGCTCCGAGAGTTCTCCCGCACCCCTTCTGTGTTCACCACCTTTCTTTGGAGAAGGCCTCTGTCTGCACGAGGTCGCCAGGGTGCTCAGAGATGCATGCACCATTGAGGTCACCCAGTTTGTTTTCCGGTAGGTCCTCAGGTTTGGTGCAGAGCTTTAGAGCACGCGAGATGAATACATCTAAGTCGAACTGGGGACTCGCACCCCCATCGATAGGTGTCGGGT
Source organism: Acomys russatus (assembly GCF_903995435.1). Taxonomy (NCBI): domain Eukaryota; kingdom Metazoa; phylum Chordata; class Mammalia; order Rodentia; family Muridae; genus Acomys; species Acomys russatus. The sequence goes on from NC_067156.1 coordinate 59,968,061, forward strand.
GTCCCCGGGGCGAGGCAGAGAGATGCGGCTCTGGGGCATCAGGGGGAGGACTGGCGCGCTCAGGGCCACTTTGTGTGCTCTTGACCCACTGCGCAATCTCCAGGAAGAGGCTGGCTGGCTCATCCTCACGTGACACCGGGTCTGCTGCTACCGCAGCCATGGGGGGCGTGCTGGCTGCCTGCTTCCAGTGCGACAGGTCCAGGATGAGCTTGGGTTCCGAGTAGTGGTGGGGCTTGTCGCGCCACAGCAGCTTGTCCAGGTAGGATGGAGACCCCACCTTGTAGTCGCAGGAGCGCCCGTAGTCGGCCTCGAAGGCGCGCTCCATGGACGAGTGCGACTGCTCCAGGAAGCGCTCGGAGCTGCTCTGTGAGTCCTTGCGTGGGTCCACCTGAACATCCTCGGCCAGCGGTGCAGAGCCGGCGCGCGGGTCGCGCTGCACCTCGCTGGCATCCTGGCACCGGTCAGGCCGCCACTCCAGATCTGACGACAGGCTCACAGGATACCTGCAAGGGTGCGAATGGAGGCATAATGGTACACCAAGGATGAATGGGGAACCAAATCGCCTAATCCCTGCCCGGCACTCACAAATCCACTCATTATTCTTTCTAGTCCCTGAAGTGCAGATACTGTTACCCCTCCAGGTGGGAGGGTGATAGTGTAGGTGAAAGAGAGCTTCAAGGGCTGGGAGGAGGGGAAGGGGGGCAGCGGGGGGGGGGGTGGAGCGGAGTGGGGAGGCTGATCCCTGAGTTGGCCTTCATAGTCTTTAAGAGTCGACATCTTTCTTGAACACTCACTGTGTGCAGGCATTTCACGATAAACTTGTGAACAAAGGAACACAACGGCCATCCTTATGGGACTTTCTAAGAGGTTCACCTGCGTGGCTCCTATGATAACATGGGGTCTTGTTCAACTGCAGAAAAGGGACCCTGCAGCTCTGCCCAGGGCCTGGGATTCTGCATTCCTACCAGACTCCCTGTAGCTGCTGATAATCCCTGGACCCCACTTGGACTGGCAAGCTCAGGTGCTTCCTAATCTTGGCTCAGATCTGAATCACGGCAAGGGGATTAAAAAGAAGTACCAGCCCACGACCAATGTTCTGGATCAGTAGGTCTAGATGGCTCTGCCTGGGCATGTTTATGAGACTGCTCCCAGGGGGTTCTAAGATGTAGCCAGGCCTGACAGCCTCTGTCATGATGCATCTGGACAGGTGCCCTGTAGCATCTTGCCTGCAAGCAGAGCAGGTGGAGGGCCCGCAGAAAGATCCCAGACACCACTAAGGGGGGGGGGGGGGGGGGGGGCAAAGATGGTTGGAATTCTGCCCTCTGCTGACTGCCCTGTAGCCAAGGAGAGTGGAATTGGATAGCTAAGAGCAAACGAAGGGCAGATGGGCAGGCAGGCGGCTGGCTGTCAGCTCTGGCTTGAACCTCCTTCTTGTGCCAGGTGCTCCGGTGGGGAGCACAGACAAGATGCCAGGTCCTGGCCAGCTGCACTCTGAGCCAGAGCTCACACGGGACAATTGGACCAAGCCAAGGCCAGGCAGCGTAGCCCATGGACTATGGGGGTACTCTCCCTCTGGCTGGTGAGGCAGGGGAAAGGCTGGAGCTGCTCATCTTCTAGGGACACCATTAAGGTAAGGCGTGGCTCTCAGAGTTCAGCATCACCCTTTCCCAGAATGCTCTTGAAATTGCAAGGGTTTCTAGGAAGAAGAGGCAGGAAGCCCCAAGTGCTGGCCGTGTATCATCTATTACCTTTGCAGCAATCTGGAGGGGACTTAGTTGTTTTTTTTTTTTGTTTGTTTGTTTTTTTGTTTTTTTTTTTAACCGCCGCAGGCTTAAAGGTGATAAAAGTAGCATGCCACAAAGGGGAATGTCACTGCAGCAGTGCCATGGATGTTATCACCCCGGTCCTTTGTGCATATGTGATGGGGAAGCCCAGAAGTGGCAATGTCCAGCTTGGTGACTGCAGGTACCCTGCCACGGTCTTCCTTGGTGTCAATCCAACATTGTGTGCCCTGAATTCTGTGGCATGGGAGGAGGGGGCGGTCACAAGTTTAAGATCCACAGCCTAGAGCAGCCGCAGCATGAGGCTGGCAGAAGAGTCTATTAATCTCCATTTGTTGATGACAAGAAGCTAGCAAACCTGCCCCAAATAATGCTGCCCTGCCCCCTCTTTGCACCCCCTCAATTTGAAACCTATCATCTGTCAAATGACTGAAAACATTGTGTGTGTGTGTATGTGTGTGTGTGTGTATGTGTGTGTGTGTGTGTGTCTATCTGTCACTTAGGTAACAAGCTGTCACATTCCCCTCGCAGTGGGGCTAACTGGGAGCTGATGCAGCTAAGCACCCCTGCCCCGATGGCACACTGCTCTTTCTAAACTGGTGCTGCCTCCAGACATTAGCAGATGGTGGTGCCCCAGTGCCTGACCTGAGAAAGCCAGGACAGGAAAGGATCTATGAGATCAGTACTATTCCTGCAGCAACGGTTTGAATAAAAACAAAACAAAACAAAAACCAAAAACAAACAAGCTAATTTTCTCCAATACCGACACTAATCAAGGATCCTGAAACCAAGTGAAGCTTAACAGCAACACTCTTAGCAGTGTGGGACACCAGGACAGTTTGGGATGGCCCCACACTGGTTTGCTGTGTAAAATGATGCCAATGTCTTAACCTCTCTAAACTATAGCTTCCTCATGGACAATAATAATGATGGAGCCTCCTTCAAGGGCACTCACAGGAGGCGTGAATGATGTGCAAAGGGAGAAGTGTTTTGTGACAGGAACTCCTGTACTCTTTTCTTTCTTTGCGGTGTCATATTTGGCCTTCCAAGGGCAAAAATCTTGATGGAAAATGCAGCCCAGTGGCAGAGTGGTTGCCTAGTATACTCTAGGAGAAAATTTCCAGCCACTGTTCACGAGATACTACGGTAGGCATTCACTAACACTCGCCTCTGTGGGCTCCGAGCCCTGTGTCAGTGGTCTTAAGGTGTCAAGGAAAGCTGGGGGCATCGCTCTACAGAGCGCAAGTCCCTGACCCACGTGGGCAGCACCTAACTGGCTACTCACTGGGCAGGTTTGGGGACAGGAGAGGCAGGGAACTAATATGGGGAAAGTGCCGAATGCAATATACAATCTGAAAAACAGAGGTCACGGAGGACCAGTGGCAAAGGAAACTAAGAGAATCAGGGACACGCACCTGTCCCAGTTGGAGAGCTGGCTCTGACTGGCAGACATCAGCACGATATCGTCAATCTCGTCTTCAATGCGGAAGGGGTGTTGCGAGGTGGGCTCATCCTCAGGGCATGAATAAGGGCTCATGTAGGGATGCTGCAGCCCCATCTCAGCTGTTAAGCGGTCCATGGGGTTAAAGGTCAGGATCTTCTCCAGAAAGTCAATGGCTGTAGGGAGCAAAAGCCAGTCATAAAAGTCACGTGCTGCTCCTGTCAAGCTGAGAGAGGAACAGGATGGGCAACAAAGTCCAGAACCAGAATTTTAATTTTTTGGTTTTTCAAGACAGGGTTTCTCTGTGTGATAGACACCTGGCTGTCCTGGACTCACTTTGTAGACCAGGCTGGCTTTGAACTTACAGAGATTCACCATCCAGAATTCTTAGAGCTAAGCACTGCTTCTGTCTTCCCACTTTTCTCTGGGGGGGAGGAGGGCCACATACTATGCTGGCAGCATTATAAGAGGTGTCCAACTGCCTGAGTGACCTTGTAGAGCAAATCTACCATATTGGTCCAGGTCACTTGCCATCAGATTATTATGTGACAGGACCCCTCTTTTTTTCTCCAATAAGAAATACATCTTACTCAAGCCATTGGGGTCTTGGATCTCTCTTACGGCTGGTTGAGGTTGTATCCCACCTCTATGTGAGAGCACTGAGGAAATAGCACATGCAACCTACAGAACGACTCTTTAACACCACAGGCTTTGCTGAGCTCACATTACTTAACCGTTAGAACCACCCTGTTGTGGTTTGGACCGGAAATGTCCCCCAAAGTTGGGTGTTAAAGGTTGGGTCCCCAGACCAGTGATATTCAGAGAGAGAAAGAGCCCTATTTGAAAGTGTCTGGATCAAGAGGGCTTTGACCTCACCCATGGACACACCCATCAGAAGAGACCGTGAGGTCAGACTAGAGGAAGTGGGTCCCCAGTGGGTCCCCGGGGGTGTATTCTTCAGGGATGTGTCCTATTGGTGGCTTGCTCGTGCCCTTGTGTGCATACCCAGCCCCTCCTCTTGTTCCTGGCTCATGACACAAGCAGCTTTCCTCTCATGTGCCCCAGACATGATGTTCAGATTCCTACAGACCCAGAAACCAAAAGGCCAAGTGACTGGAACTCAGAGACTGTGAGCCGAGCAAACCCTTCCTCCTTTTTAGCTCTCACATATTTTGTCACAGTCAGGGGGAAAGCTGACTGATACATGCTCTGAGGTGTTACCAGGTCTATTTTACAGTTAGGTAGTCTGTGATAGAAGTTCCGGTTTCTTTGTAAACTCAGTTACGTTCTGTAAACATGTTTCTGTTTGAATTCCAAGTGTGGGATTTTAGTTCGGGTGTTAGTTTGTCCACGGCTGATAATTGTCTCATGCAGGGTGTGGTCTAGGACTCTGAGGTAAATAGGGGCACTCTAAGAGAAATAGTGCAGCATGTGGCCTGTAGTGTGTGGTGTGTAGTAGTTTGGAGAGACCAGAGATGGATAGCATGGCCGACTTGGAGAAAGACAGAAACAAACATCTCAACTCAACAGCTCAGGGGAGACTGTTTGTTGTGTTTGCTGTTGAAGGAGATTGGTATGGCCCCCAAAAGGACCCATTGGCCCTAAACAGCTGGGAGAAGTAAAGTGGTTTACACCCCCTCTCTCCACTAACTCTTTCTCTTACCCAGGGTTAAGGGGTTGGTGGAAGGGAGGTAGAGGCATTGATACCCCAAATAAAATAGAGCCTGCTAGTCAGTGGGAACCGGGAATTGAGCATCAATCTAACCCTGAGGCTGAGGACGCACGCATTTCCTGTACTACATCAAAGCCTCCAGGGGAGAGCACACAATAAGGGGATCAGACAAGAAGTGGCGCACACTGCCCACTAGTGGCTGCCTCAGGGGCTGCCTTGTGGCCAGGAATCTACATGCTGAAAGCAAAGGCTGACTGTCCCTAATCCGGAGTGTTTGCCACCCAAACCTTCTTTTGAATTTCAGGTATATATTTTTTTGATCTGTAAAATATTTTTATACTCCCTTCTGGGTGTGAACCCCTAAACCCAAAATCTAAACACCTAAGTGTTCTAAACCGTGAAGCTTTTTGAGCCTGTAGCTAGGAAAAACTCCTGTTGCCAGAGGTGCTTGAGGTCTGAATCCTAGACAGCGTTCTGCTCTTTGGATGGAGGCCCACCTACCCTCGCCCCTGCTCCACAAGATGGAGGCAGAACCCAGCCTCTTAGGATGATGCGCCACCGCCTCCCTCTCCCCCCAGCCCCCAGGCTCAGGTACCTTCACTGTTGACATCAGGGAGCAGCTTGCGCAGTGGCCTCTTCACCTCCCACGTGCTGTTGATGAAGGACGGCATAACCCTGAGCAACTCCTCCTTGTCCTCCTCCCGGACTACAGGGATGCTCTCTAGGATAAGCTGCATCTGCTCCAGCTCGTGAGCCCCTGGGGAGACAAACGCCACATGGGTAAGCTGTTTCCCTGGACGGCTGCATATGTGGATGCTTCAGAACAGATCCAGCTGGCTAGAGGACACCATGGGGCACTGTGCAGCATTAGGCTCAGTGCCAAGGGACTCGGGTCTTAATATTCACTCAACCGCTGACTAGTGTGTGGCCAGTACAGGGTGCCTGTTGTCTCTGGGCTTGGCTTTGTTAAATGTAAAGGGCAGGGCTTTCTTATGGTTGAACACAAAATGTCCCTCATGGGGTCATTTATTTGAACCGTTGGAGCCCCGTTGGTAGAACTGTTTGCGGATGTTTGTGATATAGGGCTTAGCTGGTTGACACAGGCCAACACAGAAAGGCCTTGTGGTCAATAGCCCCCCTTCTGACCTGAGCTCTCGGCTTCCTGTCCACCACAGAGACGCTAACCAGCTGTGCAATAAGGTGCCACTGCTACCGACCAGGACACTACAGCCACCAAGCCTTCCCTGTCGTGACACTATAAGCCAACACAAACTTCTGCTTCCTTACGGCATCTCTGTCACATATCCTGTCACAGTGGTGAGGGCAGTCACTCTTCCAGGCTTGTACCTAATTCTGCCAGAGGCTCATCCATCTATTTCAACAGCACCAAGCACCTATAGAGCAAGTTCTCACGTGGGCTGAGTCAGCTGATGCTACTTTTTGCACACTCTCTGCTAGGCGGGGGAAGGAAACAATTGTAAGGATACGATGGGCCATCTCTGTACGCTTTCCACAGAGGGAGGACCCCACTCAGAAAATTCTCAGGAGCAAGAAAGTAGGGAATAATAGGTTGGGTTTGGAAGGTCCCTGTGAGCACACACCCTGTGTAGACACAGGGAGGAAGGTGGGTGCTGCCAGCTCTGAAAGAGAAATAGTAGGGCAGGGCAGAGCCGAGCAGCCACCTATCTATTCACACATCCGTTCAACAGCTAAGCATTGGTACTGTGGTGGCTTGATCGAGAACGGCCCCCATAGGCCAGTCGCCAGGGGGTGGAACTGATTGGAAGGATTAGGAGGTGTGGCCTCGTTGGAGATGTGTCACTAGGCGTGGGCTTTGAAGTTTTCAAGAGCTTTGGGAAGTCCCTTAAAGAGATACTTTTGGCCTCTCCTTGTCTCTATAGAGTCTCTAGAAGCCTCTTGTGGGCTGTCCTCCCTGGATGAGCATTTTAGGATCATTCCGGGAGACCAGGTCAGTGATGATCAAGTCACATTGTCAGATGCTGATGCTTTGCTCTGTAGACCCTGACTCCTCCCCTCTGTGACAAAAGACCAGGACTACATGGCCCCGAGTCTGGAGTCACCTCCTAGCTCCTAGTCCCTACCTCCTGCTAGGGAGCAACTGTGTCATATCAGAGGCAGCTAGTAGCCTTTCACTATTTATACAGTGGACAAAGGGCAGGAACCTGGGAGCCAGTGAGCCCAGGAGGCAGAGCTGGCTGCCCATCATCTCTCTCCCAGCTTCTTATAGAAGGAGGATGACGTCTGACATTTGGAATGACTGGTAAAAAAGAGCCCATTCTGATGGTGCATCAGGGGTGCCAGCTTATGGCAAATGTATGATAAACCTCGGCTTCCACTGCTTTCTGGAGCTGGGGAACATGAATTTGCCAGAGAAGCCAATGACATGAGTCCTCATGGATGTGCTGTCCACTGGTGACAGATGTCACCTGGGGGAGGCACATTAGCATTCTGAGTTTACTAAGGAACCATTAAAAACTGGGAGCAAGGTACTCCTGTTGTGAGCTCTTTCTTCCCTGCTGATGTGTCCTTGGCGTCAGAGACAACCTTCCTAGCTGCTGCCTTCTGGCGAAGCTCTGAGTGTCACCATCTACCTGAGCACATGGAGGTCAGCTGTGTACTGCCTTGTTTCTCTGACACTATAGCCAGAGAGGCCAGGGCTGCTTTACTAGTCCCACAAGGCAGGAAAAGCATTGTTTGTGCAAATGCGTGGGAACTAGGGAAGGTTGGAGGGCTCCCAGACAGAGGAAACAGTAGAGTGAGAAGCAGCTGCTGAGACCTGGCTGGAGATGGAGGTAGATGATTTGAACCCAGGACCCAGAGTCAGAGCAGGAGCAGGGGACAGTTGCTGCTAGCCAGCACAGCGGGATGAGAATAAACGGTGTAAGGATAGTCAGGCCTGTGGTGTGGGTGCACACAGCGTCCATGGCCACTATGTGGAGGCCATCTGGTTATCAATAGCTTAATGCACCGAAGCGTTCACAGCGGAAGCAGGAGGTGGTGAGTGCTACTTGCAGGAAGTAGCTTACTGTGGGCATGCAGTCTTTCTCTCTCTCTTTCTCCCTCTCTCCTTGCCCCTCTCTCTCTTCAGCTTTCCCCCAACACTGCCTTTCCACATGACATTTCTGCCTTGCCAGAGGTCTGGATGATTGCAGCCAGCTGGACAGTAGCTGACACCTCTGACACGGAGTCAAAGTTAAGCCTTCAGGCTGTTTACATCAGGTACTTTGTCACAGCGATAGGAAATGACAGAGTTGAGTTACAGGGGTGAGGAGAAACAAGAGGAGAAGTGTAAGTGGAGAATGCAAACACTCGTCTGGGCAAGCAGCAGGAGCAAGGGTGAGGGTGAGGTGCCTTGGGAGAGCCAAAGGGATGGGTGACTGCCTGGGCCATTAGCAAAGTCACGAGGGAGGGCGGGACACAAAGAAGGCATCAGTGGGAGTTTCCCAAGCAAGCAGAGAGGGCCTTTGTATTTTGTGTCTATGTCTGGGAGGCTGTGGTGCAAAGCCATTTTTGCTGGCTAAAAACGAGGTCTCCGGAACCAAAGAGAGCACACAGCTCTTCTTAAAATTGAAGGTGTTTATGCCTGGGATGAAACTGAATTCTACTTAGGCAAGAGATGTGCTTACCTGTATAAAGCAAAAACCAACACAGTGACTCCTGGAGGCAAACCAAACAAAACCAGAGTGATCTGGGGAAAAGTAACTTGGGCCCATGGAAACAGTGGCATGGTTCGTGCCAAATTCCGAAGCAACCTTCCTGCGAAGGCCATTAGACACAGAATCCGTGTGATGCTGTACCCTTCTCGGATTTAAACTAATGAAAAGTAAATAAATAATAAAATTGAAAAAAAAAAAAAAGAGGAAAGTAGATTAAAGAAGCAATGGGTTATTGCAGGGCTACAGGGCAGGGGATGGGACACAGTATCTGAGAGGGAGGAGGAGGAGCCTGAAAATACTGAGCAGGTGTTTTTAGCATGTAGTCTGAAGGTGTTGGAGTACAGGTGGGATTTAGTTCACTTGAACTGCTATAACAAAATACCCTAGACCTAGGTTTGTAAACCACAAACATTTGTTTCTTAAAGCTCTGGAGGCTGAGAAGCTCCCAATGGAGGCATTGGCAGATACAACGACTAGTGCAGGGCTTGTTTCTCACGAACGGTGCATTCCTGCCATATTCTTACATGGCGGAAGAGGTGAGGGACCAGTTTGGGAACTCAAAAGAATTATTTCCACAGACCACCGACCCCACTTTTTAATAGTACACCCTGAGGTAGTGGTGGCTTCAGACCATAGCGAAATGGCTAGTTAACTGCAAAAGTCTTGTGCTCATAAGGCTAATTTGAGCTTGTATAGTATTTTTGTATGAAATGCAAGAAGTATCATAAAATGCAAAAAAAAAAAAACCCAAATAAAACAAAAAACAAAAACCCAACAACAACAACAATAACAACAACAACAAAAGCCATTTAGGCAAAAGATAAACATGTTTTGGGCTTGATGAGTATTTTGTACAGTTTGAACAATTCTGAGGAGGAAGCACATGGCCTTGGTTAGCAACTTACCAGCGAAGAGCATCTTCCCTGTGAGCATCTCTGCCAGGATGCAGCCAGCGGCCCACATGTCGATGGCTTTTGTGTAGTTGTTCGGGGACAGGAGCAGTCGCGGAGAACGGTACCACTTTGTCACCAACCCTTCTGACAGATAACCCTAAAAGACAAAGTGCCCTCTATTACCAGGCAGAGCTCTGCAGACACTGCTCACCCTTCCCTCTTGGTCTCCCCTCCCAGAGAGGATTGGAGCGCCTTCAGAACCTCTTCTTTCCTTGTTCCTTTTCTCTTGATCATAGGTGTGGGGAACTTATGAGGCCCCAAGATTCGTCTTTGTGGGAGGGAGGGATCCAGGGTATCACCATTTGGGAAGGAATGGTTTTCCACACCCCAGTGTCTGCCCACACTGGTTAATAGGAGCCATGCTCAAGTTCCTATAATGACGTCAACCATCATCATAAAACACTGGCATTGCATTTGTCTGGTGGCTGACTCTGAGGAGTAGCCATGGATTTGAAACTGAGCCAGTAGCATTTATACAGAAGATGAGAATTAACGATGCTCAAACCCAGGTGCCAGGCAGGCCCTTGCTGTATTTTAACAGATACAAGCACATGATGCACCCACCAAAGTAGCCAGAGCCACAGGGCAGCCAGGGCTTCTTTAGGTCCAGGGAATCCTGGGGATTCTACAGAGTCTTAAGGGATAGATACTTGGGTCACTGTGCCATACTACGTATTCTGGGATGGACTTGGTGCTAACTGCACATGGCGGTGATCTTTTATGCACAGACAGGGCAATGTATTCAGACAACACAGAACTTGTTCTCAACGTAACTCAGGCGGCAAAGCCAGATTGTCTGTGTGGATTTCCCAGAATAGCTCATCACTGAAGGAAAAGCACAGACCCATTTGTAGGTAAAAGTTAAGACCAGGGGGCCCATGGGAGATTCTGGGGTTGGTCTTGCTATTTTCTGTTGTTCCCAGTTTTGCACTGAAACTTTCTTTGTTCTGATATGAAGAATATCACAGACTTAAGCCAAAGCAAATGAAAAATGAGGAAGCCCACAGGAGCTACCAGGAGCTTCTGATGTGTTAGTCTGAACTGTCTACACTGATCCAGCAAAGACCAAAGAGCGGGCCCAGGGCGGGGGTGGGGGTGGGGAGGCTGGATTGAGGAAGATGCTTGTGACACTGTCATATGCTGAAATATCCTACTTCCCAAGTCAGGCCATAGCACCTGGAATCCTTCACACCCAGGGCAGCTAACAACAGCTCTAATTTCCCTGCACCTTACCCTCTTGGAGTTGACCGTGAAGACACTCTCAGATCTATCCCTGTCCATAACTGGCTATAAAGGCACTCCTTATTTTCGAGGGTTCCTACTCCACAAATTGGAAATAAGCAGACTGCAGAGGGATCAGGAGGAAACTGGGTGCCTCACGCAGTCTGTGAGCATCTGTCCTACTTCCCCCCCCCCTTTGGTCTGGTTGCCTTTCTACCCAAAGGACGGGTCGTGGAGGTGGGGGTTTCCTTGAAGGTAGTGTGCCCAGAGAAGGCTTAGAAGTGCTGTGCCTCCTTCGCCATATCCCACCCTTTTGCCTGTCCTCATCTGTGTTCTTTAAAATTCAACCTGCAGATGCGTTGGAGTCCTGTGAAGCACACTATCAAGTGAGCCAACTCAAAGAGGGGTCATGGGAACCCAGATTGACAGCTTGCTGGTCAGAAGTTCTAGGACTTGGTACTGGCATCAAAGTGGGGACACTTTGGTGGCACTTAGCCCTCCCTATGGGATCTGATGCTATCTCCAGCTAGACAGCATCCAGATTAAAGTGCCTTTGAGGGCGTTATACTGGTTTGTTTTATGTCAGCTTGACTAGCATTTGAGAGACAGGAACCTCAACTGAAAAAAATGCCTTCAGAAGACTGGGCTGCAGGCAAGTCTGTAGGGCATTTTCTTAATCAGTGATTGACGGGGGAGGGTCCAGCCCATTGTGGATTCAGCCACCCCTTAGCTGGTGATCCTGGGTTCTATAAGGAAGCACTGGGGTTGGGGAATCGTGCCTGGATAAACCTTAGAGAGCTGACTGGTGGAAGTCTGGGACGGGGGGTGGGGGGGTGGGGGTGGGAGATGGGGATATAGGGGGGTGGGGGGTGGTAGGGGTGGTGGTGGGGGGTGGGGAGTGGTAGGATGTGGGGGGTGTGGGGGTATGGGGGTGTGTGGGGGGGTGGGACCCATGACTCCATATTGATGACTTGATTCCAAAAGAGGAGTCCTTGTTGATGGGTGGGTGACATTCAGAACTTTCTAGAAAAAGAAATCCTGAAAATATCGAGGCATGTGACTTGATTACTCAACAAGGCTCATCATGCATCAGTGAGAGGGAGGCCCTCCCACCTGCGGCTCCATCTGTGCGAAGCCTACCAGTTGTCTTTCTGTGCACTGACAGGCTGGCTGACGGGGTGGGTGACAGGTTGATGCATACCGTGCAGTGGGCACGACCTTCAGGCAGGGGTCACAGGCTGGGACTGAGAAGAATCGCTGCTCTGAGTACACAAGAATCCAAGACTCAAGCAGGTCCCCCTGCCCCCCTCCCAGTGTGCAGCAGGGCTGGTGAGGTTCCTTCAGACTGTCTTATCTGCTGTTGACCCATCATCCTTTGGTGGCCAAGGAGGACTCTGGAGGCACCATGGGGGCCCAGAGACGGTCGCTGGACAGAGCATGTGCTTCTGCAGCTGTTCCCACCAGGCCATTTGCTGTCTTTTTTGAGTGCGTAGAACCCAGAGAAGGTTTTGCTTTCAACAGCTTCAAAGTGTTTGGGGAGTGATCTAGCCGCAGCTGCCCTGTGCAGAGTGTAATTGCGGCCCCGGTCGATCTAGACAGAAGGTATAATTAAAGCTCTGAGTGTTCCCACAGGGAGCAGGGGGCAGCCCTCCCTGCTGCCTGTGTGGGGACTCAGAATAGCCTGGATCCATATTGCTCTAGCTCGATGGGCTGTCAGTGTGCCAGCAAGCTACACTGGGCAGCTGGGCTCCAAGTCGGCTTGCGCTGCATGCCTTTCCTGCCTTAGCCTAACAAGCCCTTTATGACAAAGTGACCACTAATCCCTTACAGGTGTGAGCAGGACTACCTTTCTCATGAACAAAACTTTAGTCACCCCCACAGTGAGCACCTAGACTCACCGATCCATCTTGCTGCCTCCTCTCCCCACCCCTGCTTCCCTGAAATGTATTTCCTTTAAAAATCTGTAGACAACTTCGTACATATATATATTGTACTTTGCTCATATTCCTGTCTCACCCCCTCTTACTCCTTCTTCTTCCCAAGTCTCCTTCCCTCTTTTTTTTTTTTTTTTTTTTTTTTTTTTTTGGTTTTTGGAGACAGGGTTTCTCTGTGTAGTCTTGACTATCCTGGACTTGCTTTGTAGACCAGGCTGGCCTCGAAATCACAGCTATCCGCCAGCCTCTGCCTCCCAAGTGCTGGGATTAAAGGCGTGCGCCACCACTGCCTGGCTCCTTCCTACTTTAAAAAAATTTTATATTTTGTTTTATTAATTTATTCATATTACAACTAAATTGTTATCCCATCACCTGTATCCTCACGATCCTCCCTCCCTCCCTCTTTCACCCTATTCCCCTCCCCTAGGTCTATGACCGAGAGGGATCTCCTCCCCCTCTATATGGTCACAGGCTATCAAGTCTCATCTTGGTAGCCTGCTTATTCTTTCTTTGAGTGCCATCAGGCCTCCTCACCTAGAAGAGGTGTTCAAATATGGGGCACCAGAGTTCATGTCAGAGTCAGTCCCCACTCTCCACATAACTGTGGAGAATGTCTTGTCCATTAGCTAGATCAGAGTAGGGGTTCAGTGTTTACTACTTGTATTGTCCTTGGTTAGTGCAATAGTTTGAGCAAACACTCCTGGGCCCTGATCCACCCATCATGATGTTCTTCTTGTAGGTTTCTAGGACCCTCTGGGTCATTCTATTTCCCCATCTCCTATATTTCTCTTACCTAGAGTCCCAGTGAGATGTCCTCACATCTGTCCCAATCTCCTGGTAAGTGAAGACTTTCATCAGACATGCCTTTTGGGCTAGTGACCAATTATAAGTGAGTATATACCAGGTGAGTCTTCCTGCTTCTGGGTTAACTCACCCAGTATGATAATTTCTAGTTCCATCCATTTGTCCACAAAATTTGGGATTTCCCTGTTTTTAATAGCTGAGTAGTGTTCCATAGTGTAAATGTACCACAGTTTCTTTATCCATACTTCAAATGAGGAACATTTAGGCTGTTTCCATGTTCTGACTATTAAGAATAAGGCTGCTATGAACATGGTTGAACATATGTCCTTGTTGTGTGGTGGAGCATTTTCTGGGTATATTCCAAGGAATGGAATAGCTGAGTTTTGAGGAAGCCCTATTCCCAGTTTTCTGAGAAAGTGCCAGATAGATTTCCAAAGTGGTTGTACAAGTTTGCATTCCCACCAGCAATGAAGGCAGGAGACACTGTCAACAGAACAAAGCAACAGCCTACAGACTGGGAAAAGATCTTCACCATCCCTACATCTGACAAAGGTCTAATATCCAAAATATATAAAGAACTCAAGAAATTAAACACCATCAAACCAAATAACCCAATTGAGAAATGGGGTTCAGAACTAAACAGAGAATTCTCGACAGGGGAATATTGAATGGCTGAGAAACACTTATAGAAATGCTCAACGTCTGTAGTCATCAGGGAAATGCAAATTAAAATGACTCTGAGATTCCATCTTACACCCATCAGAATGGCTAAGATCAATAATTCAAGTGACACCACATGCTGGCGAGGGTGTGGAGAAAGAGGAACACTCCTTCCTACTTTTTAAATGCCTTTTATCATTTTTTATGATGCACTGAGTTTCATTAGGGTTGCTTGCATGAGTAAGTGCTTATTGATTAGGGTGTGAATAATTTACTGATGGCCACACAACTGAAGAAAACGTCTCCCTCCTCTCTCAGCAGGTATTAACTGGAAACATGAGCCCTGCTTCCCTACGCATGTCAGAAGGCTGACAGGCCCTGCCTTGTTTAGATCCTAAACGGCAAGTGCCATGGGCCACGTCACAGGCAGAAGACAGCACTTCATAGCACTCCTCCCTGCCTGCTGGCTCTTACAGGCTTTCTGCCCCTTCTTCTGAAATGTCCCCTTAGCACTGGAGGGACTGACACAGATGTTTCATTTAGATAAGCCAACACCTAAATGTTAGTAGCAGATTACCAACTCTTGTCGGTCTCTAATACCTGGGCCTGTCTAGGGAGCAGTGACTGGCCTTGTGTACAGTCTGGGAGACTCCCCAACTCAGCAGTGGGCTGATGTACTTTACAGGTCAGTGCTTTGTTGTGGGCACTCATCAAAAGATCGCTTAGAAGAGCAGATGCTTCTAGAGGTCCTGCTGAAGCAGAAATATATATGGCCCTTCCCCCATAGTCTTCTCCTTCTGTGGATGTAACTCAGAGCTGTGCTAACATATGTCGAGGCACGTTAGAAACCTTTTAAAGAGGACTCAGCATACACGCACAGTCCCGGGTAAATATCTGAGCAGCCCTGAGCCAGCCTACCAAAGAGACACCTGCGCGTTGTGCCTATTGCTGGACTGCTTACGATAGCCAAGGCGCCAGCCTAGACGGAACCAGTCTAGATGCCTGTCAGCAGCCAAACTGAGAAAGAAAATGTGATATACTCAGCCACAAAGAAGAATAAAATTAGGGCTGGAGAGAAGGCTCACATGGGGAAGTGCTTGGCACGCAAACATGAGGACGGTGGTGCTGCATATTTCCAGCACTGCGAGGCTGGAGACAGGTGCATCCCTCGGGCTCTCTGGCCGGGCAACTTAGGCTACATGGGGAACTCCAGGCCAGGAAGAGACCCTATCTAAAAAGCAAAGAAAAGCAAACACTACCAGCAAAGTGGGTGGTGCCTAAGGAACAATAGGGGTCCTCTGGCTTTCACATGTTCATGCACACACAGAGACACAGACACACAGACACACACACACACACACACACACACACACACACGAATAAAATCATGTAATTTTTCAGAAAAATGGATGGTTTAAACACCATCCTGTAAAAATAAAGGAGTCACGGAAAGACAAATACTGTTTCTCTCATACATGGAATCTGGATTTAAATATCTGTACCTGTATGACATGAAAGCACATGGAGTCTATGAAAGAGGAGAAGGCCTAAAAGGAGAAAATAACAATGTTGCATGTTTTTCCCCGAATGTGGAACCTAGATTAATATATTACAGATACACATGCTCACATGTAGCATTAAAAACAACCGTTGGAAGTGAGGTAGGAGGGGAGGAGAGCGACGGGGGAGGCAGTGGCGGCAAGTACGATAAGGTGCGATGATATTCATGAACAAAAATGTCATAATTAAGGACTTGGAGTGACAGTGTAGTGGTTGTGAGCATGCTGAGGACCCAAGTTTGGCTCCTGGTATCCATGTCAGGAAGCTCACAATTAACTGTAACTTCAACTGCAGGGGACCTGACACTGTTATCTAGACTCTGGGCAACAGCCTTCAGACATGTGCATACCCCTGCCCCATATATATACCTACACACACACATGATTAAAATAAATATTTTTAATAATGGCTTAACAAAATCCATTATTTTAATCCTAACTAAAATCACAAAGACTATAAGTCCCCTAGACTTCATTTGTCACCGTATTGATACTTTTCTTATTACTGTGACTGGAGGAAAGATTTCTCTTGGCTCACAGTTTAGGGTGGCACAGTCATGACAGGGAAGGCACGGCAGCTAGAGCGGGTTGGTCTGAGCTCCTGGGAACACGGAGTGGTGGTTTCTCATGTGGCAGCCACTATAAAGCAGAGAGCTGGAAGCAGAGTGTCTTTCGCTAGCATCCTTTGTCGCTCAAGACAGGATCTCTCATTGAACTTAGGAGCGAGGCTAGTGGCTGCCTAGCCTCTGAGATCCTCTTTTCAGGCCCCGTGAGGAGTGGAGGATGTGTTGTTGAGATAGGCATGGCCATGTCAAGGACCCTAGCCTCGGTCCCATGGGAGAACGGCAAACCCTGTCACCGTGCTCCAGGATGAGGCTCAGAGGGATGGCAGGGTCTTCTTTTGGTCCATGTATGAATGTTGACAGTGTGTGCAGAAAACGCCCACCACAGCTTCCTTTCCCTGCAGATGTTTATGGCCTGAAAGTTGCTCCCCTATAGAGACCACTCCTACTATGGGTAGCTAAACCTGTCTCCTTGGCCCAGCTGTATAGCATAAACCATGTCCTGTTATTTCTGTATATACAAACCCCACCTCCTTGTTCAGCATGTGCAATAACCCCACTCCCTTTTCCACTCTATGCTGAGCTTCCAGGGTGCTGCCCAGTCCACGTGACCTCGGCCACTTCTCTGTGTCCATATGTCTGCCATTACTTCATTTCCTCACGGCCCCAGTCATGTCTAGGACCCTGGAGCCTTGCTAAAATGTGGCAGTCTCTCTAGCCTCCAAAAGCTCCGGGGTTACAAACACACCTGTGGCTACATCAGGCTTTCTCCAGGGTGCTGGGCTCTGAAATCAGGTCTTATTGCTTGTGGCTCTCAAACCTGCTACAGGTTAGAAGCCTACATAGACTTAAAAGAAAAAAAAATCTTGCTCTTCAGGCTACCTGTCACATCAGTGACATGGAAGTCTCCAGGGGGGGGGACTTAGACATCAGTAATTGTTAAGAGTCCCCAGTGGATTCCAACATGCAGTCATAGTTGAGAACGAGGCTTTTTCTCACCTGCTCCTAGCCATCAAGCCATCTTCCCACCTGCCAACCCGCTCTCCCACCCTCCCCGACTTCCTTTGGAGACAAGATCTTGTCTGAACCTCCCAAGTGCTGGGATCACATATGTGCGTCAGCACACACGCTGCCATTGTACATATGGGTCAGCAGGCCTGGGAGGTAGACTAACATTTTAAATTGTGGTAGCTGATACATACCATGGAATTCACCATCACAACCATTTTTAGGTGTGCAGTTCGGTGGCATTAAAATACAAAGCTGCCAGACCACGACCGCCCATTTCCAGGGTTCTTTTCAACCAAAACTCTGTCTGCATTAAATGACAATTTCCCCGTTTACTTTCCTCCACCCCCAGTGACCACTTTCCCCCTTTCCCATCTCAGGGCTTGACTCTGTGAGGGTCCTTCTATTAAGTGGAGCCACGCAGGATTTGTCCCTTTGTGTCTGGCTTGATTCATTTAGCATAACATACCTTCCTCTTGCTCTTAGATGGCTTGACACCAGAAGCACAGAGCCGGCTGCTTTCTCAAAGCACTTTACTAAAATGGGGCTGTTTTCTAATTCAACTAGAGTTTACTGACACAGATGACAGCTCTGGGCCTTTTCCTCCTAACGTCCAGATCAAGAACTCTGACTTCTATTACAGTTCAAAGACAGGACCAAATGTTTTGTTTGCTCAGAGATATATTAGAATAGCCAACTCTAATCCTGCCACCGTGAGGGGCTGGGATGTGTAGACACATGAGCAGAGGTGGGGAGCAGCAAAAGTTTGGTTTGGATTTTTCTAGCCTCAGTTTCCCCAGTTGCTTGTGCTACTGGAGCCTCCTAGGTTTTTTTCTGTTAGCATCCTGTGACCTAACCTTAGTTAACACCTCCCGTGCCCTTCCCTTCCTTTTCTTTTTCTTTTTTGAGGCACATCTTGCAATGTAGTCCAGGCTAGCCTGCAACTCAACCTTGGCCATCTCTGAAGAGAGGAGGCCTGCAGGACCACAGTGACAGAATTTTTAAAGGAGCTAGTCTTCCAGAAAATTTCTCTTTTTAAGAAGGTGCAGTCACTGCCAGACCATAAACAGACATTTGTCTTACTGACTTTGAAGGGGAAATCTGTGGCACAGTGGCTCTACACCCACTATAGGTTAGGAGCACCTGTGGATTTAAAACAAAAACAAAAACAAACAAACAAACAAACAAAAAACCTAACGTTCAAGCCACCTGCTGCATCAATGACATCAGAATCTCTGGGGTGTGACCCAGGCATCAATAATTGTTAAGAGTCCCCTGAGGACTCCAACACGCAGTTGTATTTGAGAAGCGAGGTCTTTCTTAGAGATTCTGAGTTCACTGGCTTTGGGAAGGGAAGCCACAAGTTCATAGCCCTAATTAGTACAGTTTTCTATTTCTAGCTCCACTCAGGGTGAAATTAGTCCCTAAGCAGCTATGGAGGCTCTCTGCACACAGCTGATCCTGGGAAGATAACTAGAAACTAATTTATCAACCGATAGGATTGATTGAGAACTTCAGGCTTGCCGGGCATGGCGCCTAGCGTCACTTCTCGTTGGTGCATTTAATTATCAAAATGACCCAAGGGAGTCTAGGGAGCTGAAAGATATGGCCAAGGTCAAACTCAGCAATAATTTGCAGAGTGGAGACATGATGCCAGCGGGGAACAACACAGAGTCTCTGTTAACAGGAGCGTGCATTTTAGGAGGGAAGACAAGTGAGCAGACAAATGTATGGGATGCCCTTGGAGATGAGTATGGGGAAAAAGAAAACAAAACAAAACAGGGTAAGGAGATGGAGTGAGTGGTCCAGGACAACAGCTTTCACAAGAGTGCATCTGACAAGAGACCGGTTCATCACAGGAATCGCATGGCCACCTGGGAGAACATCAGATAAACTGACCTCGGAGCAGCAAGTCTCCCCTCTCTGTCTTCTCCTAACCCTAAGGAGGCAGCAAGCTTGCTTCCCCCTCCCACCTGCAAATCTTCCTCTCAGGCTCCCCATTTATAGGCAGTGACTGAGCTCCAGGAACATCTTTGGAGAGAAGGGAAGGGACCCTGACTGAGCACTTGCCATGCACAAAGCATTTGACAGCAGCGGCAGACAGAGCTCATTTCCTGAGGATCTCCAGCATTCAGGCAGCTGAGGCAGAAGGATGATGTGTCCGAGGTTAGTTTAGGCTACATAAGTGTGATCCATATCACCATCTGTCATCTATGTGCCTATCATCTGTCTATCCACTTATCCTCTTTCAATTGTCATTTTTTCCCCCGCTTATATCTGTGGAAATTACTATAGATTCCTAATGTGATGTGGCTGATAGACCTTGGTGTCCCACTGCTCAGTTCCCCAGTCTCCTCTGCTGTCAGTTCTACAGTAGAGAGCCCTGAAGGTAGACATCACCTGTTCTATCTCTGCTTCTCCAGTGCACCTCACACAGTGGTTGCTTATTTAGCCTTCCTTGAATGAGTGGAATACAGATGGTGAGCTAAAGGAACGATAGCTATGCCCAATGTGAAATTCTTGCTTAATGATATGGCCAGACCAAAGGAAATGTCAGGAACTGATCACAGCTAAAAGGGAGCTAGCTATTCATAAATAAAAAACTAGGATTAAGGCAGTTTCTGTTAAAGTCCAGACCTTGAAATCTAGGCTCTGTAGAGTGTTGGTGTAGATTACCATTTCACTGGACTGTGGTACTACAGTGTGCTAGGTGAGTGCTAGGCTGCTGATCTTGTCTTCAGACAACCCTGCTGTCAGACCCTGGACTTTACCAGACACCACCCACCCCCAACACAGGAAGTCAGAAAACATTAATGCTAAAGCACGTAGAACATTCAGAGTAGCGTTGATGACAGTCTGCAGGCACTGATGTCATGCTGGGTACCACTCTCAGCTCTCCCTGCCCTTGCTCTGCAGAAGAGGCAGCAGAGGCCATGGGTCAAAGTCACAGTAGCGACATCACAAGTCCCTCATTGTCTGTAACCGTAGTGCTGGGCTCAGGGCAAAAACAGAAGGATTCCCAGAGCTTGCTGGACAGCCAGTGTAGCCAAGCAGTGAGAGACTCTGTCTAAAAAAAAATTAGGTTGAGTGCACTAGGGGAATGTCTCAATGTCTACACACACACACACACACACACCTCATCATTATCACTTTCACCATCATCATCAATATTAAACAAACATGCCACCCCCAGCCCAGCCTCCTTGTCTGATCTTCTATGGCTGCTCCCTAGCTTGCCTACCACACCCCAGCCCGGACCCTCACGAGGTAATTCCACCACATCAGTTTGGCTATGAACTCAGAAAGAACAAACTGAATTTCCCTGGACCTCATCCTTCATGAACATGTCTGAGATTTGAGGGTGTCCCCACTGAGGTAACTGATGGAGCTGGTGCACCCGGTGTGGGGAGACATGTCTATATATGGCTTGCTCCTGTCAGGAGGGCAGGGCAAATCCTAGGGACCCCTGGGAGCTTAATTCTACAAAGACTGTGAGGGAGGCCTTGCCATGAACCCCTGAGAGCTGCCTGAAGTTGTCAGAAGTCCCTGAAGCAGGCTAGCAAGATGGGGAAAATTGCGTTAGCGTGAGAGTGGAAAGGGGCCTCTCTCACCGTGGAGTCTGATTAAGTCTCACCAGCAGAGAATAAAAAATTCAACACAAAACGATATTTGCCGAAGGCCTTTCTCTCTTTCCGGCTGTAAACCTGCAATTTCTGCTCCTCACTAGAAGCCACATTTATAGCACTAGGACCTGCCCAGAGGCACCTGTGTAATCCCAGTGACTTCTGATTTAATCTTATAGGATCATAATCACACTCACAACACTTCTGGGAGCACCTTATAATTTTAATCTTTGAAAACAGGGTTGAGAGAGAGAGGGGGGGAGGGTCTTAGCAACCATTAAAGCCGCCAAGCCCCAAAAGTTCACAAAATCTTATATACAGCTACTTAAGCTTGACTCTGTGAAGCCTACACCCAAGCTCCCTGGTGTGTCTCTCTTTCTCAGCTCCTCGCTATTAACCCCTGCGCTTCAGATCCAGATTAAAGATGCCTTTTAATAAGTCCCAACTCTGCTTCATACCGGATCATCTTAACATTCTTTTCTCCAACGAAGCCAAGGGCCTAGCTTCACCTGAGTGAAGGTCCCTAAGAGAGGAAGGGTGCTCGGCAGCACTTCTGGGCTGTGGCACCTGCTGTGCCGAGGACAGCAGTCCCTATGTCATGAGCTTGAATAGCAAGGGTGAGATTCAAGGGAGAAAGAGTCTCTGCGGCAGGGAGGAGCCTGAACAGGACCCATGAGCTGTCAGCAGGAAGCGCCTGTGTGCTAAGTGTGGCAGACAGAGCCTTCCCATCCTGGACTTGGTTAGCCGGCTGTCCTGCTGTAAGAGTCTTGTTCTAGAGGTTGTTCCCATCCTAAAAATTCTTTACTCTTGTCACTGAAAGAAAAGGAAGAAGGTTTTATTTGGGATCACGGTTTCAGAGGTCCCAGCTCCAGTTCGCCTACATCTGTTGCTTTGGGCCTGAAGGTAGGTGGCCATCATGGCGGTGGGAACTTGTGGCAGCCAGGAAGCAGGCAGACCAAGAAGAGGCCAGGGACCCTTCACAGGCTTGTCTTTAGTGACTGTCTTCCTCCCAGTTAGACTCCAGCACCCAGAGCCACAAACCAGGAGCCAAGCTTGCAGTGTGTGAACTTGTGTGTGTGTGTGTGTGTGTGTGTGTGTGTGTGTGATATTTAATATTCAAACAGTAACAGATACAGGCACCAGAGAAGATAAAGTCATGTGCCCAAACACCCTTGGGGATAGGTGAGCAACCATCAATACATTTATAAGGTTTTCAGGACAGATGGTGGGGAATGTGGGTTATGGTCCTGTGAATGCCTCTGTCCTTGCAGGAGCCACCCTGACTGTCTCCCATTAGTCGACAACCCGAGGAACCCACCTCTAAGACTCCCACTGCCTCCTTGACTTATCCTTACAACTGCCGCGAGCAGGGGCTAAGCATTTGCTTGGTGTGCCTGGGGTGAGCATGCAGGAGAGGCTGGAAGCTGACTTTTCAAAGCCATTAGACGTGTTAGCTACTCACATACACCACAGAGATTCTAGAAGGGTTGTTAACGGGAGGGTAGGCAAAGGGGGAAGTGCAGGTGACTAAGGGAACAGAGTCCAGCCCTCCATCCCCAGACAGGGAAGAAGGGAAGGCATGCAGGGATGCTGAGATGGGTCACAGAAAGGTCTAATATTAACTCTAGCCCCTCTTCAGGGGCTTCTGTCAGGGCCCAAGCTCAACTTTTGGCTTGGGAACCTTGTCTGGCCTTGGCTGTGGGAAGGGTCTTTTTACTTTGGTAAACAGACCATGCACTGGAATTTCCTTGATCAGAAAGCCCACACTCTTGGCAGAGCCACGGTCTTCCTGGGGGTAGCTTCAGACTCATATGTTGTGCCCACAAGCTGGGAGGCTTGCCTGGGCCACCCATCTGGGAAATTATGATTGCACTTTCCAGTGTTCTGCTAAGCGCTTCCAGTTTCCTGTGGTGAGGCCCGTGTGTGGTGGTGTTCTGAGTCAAGGCTGTGTCTTCAGAGAGCTTACACTCCCAGGCTGGGCAGAGAGCACATTAGTTCAACCTCAAAGCCCACTGTTAATCCAGGGAGCAGTCAACACTGAAGAAAGAGAGAGGGCCAGGGTGGAGTTAGGTTTGGAAATCTTTTAAAAATACCAAATTATGAACATAAAATTAGGTATGAAAGCGAATGTTTATTTTGAATCAAAAAGTAATGGCAACAAATTACAAAAAGTTGGCAGATACTGCAAACATTACAGAATTCATAAAAGTCACATTCCCACTAATTAGCCGCTTGGCAAACCACAGGTAGCAAATGTGCACTGCATAATTTTTAATTATCTTTTCTATGAGAATTTTGTAATATGATTTTCCAGAGAGAGAATTTAAAGATAACTCAGTGTTTGGAAGATAATTAAAAAGATTATATGGTCTCATCCTCCAGTACGAGTGATACTTCAGTTTGGTTATTTGAGGCATTTCTCATGTTCAAAATTAGCTATTGTAAGTGTGCTATACATTTGTAGGATTATTGCCGGACATGTATGAATTGTACGATTTGGGGGGCATTTTGAGTCGGTGTGTGATCTATGGTGACTGATGACTCCCACTTGTCAGCATGTTGGCTACTTTCTACTTGTAGTCCCATGCTCTGAGTCACTGGGCTGGCCTTGTCTCTTTGTGTAATGACCTCAGGGAGTTGATTCACAGTGTGTCACAGAGCTTGTGGGATAGCTTGATTGATTAAGTGTTGATAGTCACTGTGGAAGGAGGTAACTGAGATCCATGTAATGGGCCCCTAGCTCTGCTTTGCCTGACATTCCAACAAATGCCTAGCTACTGGAGCTCCTCCCAATATGAACGGTGATTGTGCAGGTTGGTGGCCTTATGCTTAACTTTCATGAACTCCATGGTGAATAAAATGGCAAGAGAACAGGAGTGACCAAAGAGAATAGGGAAGCTTTTGTTACAATTTCTAACCTATGGAAGGTTGCAGAGATATTCTAGAACCTTCTCTGAAGTCAGCCACAGCAAGGCCCATGGGCTTGCATGTAGAGACAATTCATCTAGGGATTTGGCCACCATGGAAGGTTTCCTCAGAGGAGAGACTATGACGGGGCAGGTGTACAACTTCGGAGAAGCTATCATGATTTTGAAAGGGGACTCCCCCTCACACTAGAAGCTGAAGAGATTTTGGTCACTACAATATTCTCTCTGGTTTGTTCCTCTTCCTCCTTGCCCCCCGCTCCAGATTTCTTTAGTAAGAGCCTAAACCCTGACATCACTTTCAGAGGAACATTGAGAAAATCACATTTTGCCCCCCCCCCCCAGCTCCCAAAAACAGGCAGGGATTCCACCCTCTACCTGCGCAATGCATCTGCAAGGATTTGGCTCCACAAAGGGATCCAGAGGGGAGCGAAAGGCCTGCAGCAATGTTGGTCATTTTGGGGGAGGAGGTGGAGCTAAGAGGAGAGGGCCACAGGAGGTCAAAGGTTCTGTCACAAAGGTTCTACAGAAGACTGGTGGTCTTTGCTTCGTGGTTAACCACACAGCACTGTTAGTGAGTATGGCAGCCCTGACCATAATTTATGCCACAGTTGATGAGGGCTGTAGCGTATTCCTTTTCACAGCTGGGTCATATTCCAGTGGTCCAGACACTTTGTAAAGGGATTGTGGATTTTTGTCATTATCTACCTTCAGCTGCTGGCTGCGTAGTTAAGAATATGGCTGGTCTTTAGTCCCAGTTCTGGGGAGAAAACCTCTACCTTTGGCAAGTCCTGAGTGGTGAGTGCCTGTTATTCATGGTAGGCTCTTGGGAGCACATCTGAATTTATACTAATGATGCAGCTCCTGGGCGGAGTCAGAGCAGAATGGAGTTAGATAGTGTTTTGGTAGGCATGATGAGGGCATTCATGCCTAGGTAACAGACCTCTTTTCCTGACTGAAACCCTCTGGATACTGAAGGTCACTGGAGTGAGTTCTGCTTTACCTTTCAGCCTGTCACTTTTATACAGATGAATGTGCGAATCAGGAATCTGAAGACTATTTTTTTTAAACTATCCCTGGAAAAATAATAATACTGGCTCATTTATGAAACTCCAAACATCTTTACTTTTTCTTTTCTTTTCTTTCTTTCTTTTTTTTAAGATTTATTTATTTATTATTAATACAGTATTCTGCCTGCATGTGTGACAGCAGGCCAGAAGAGGGCACCAGATCTCACTATAGATGGTTGTGAGCCATCATGTGGTTGCTGGGAATTGAACTGAGGACCTTTGGAAGAGCAAACAGTGCTCTTAACCACTGAGCCATTTACTTTTTAAGGCATTAATTTGCCTGTAGGTTGAAGTTTTATTTAGCAACGAGACCATCTATGGAAGACCACAGCTTCGCCTTTCTTTGCTTGCTAGGACCACTGGAGCAGTGCCCAATATGGACTCTGGGCAGAGACAGTCCCATGCTATGTCACTCATCTGTTACTCTGGCAGCTCAAATAGTCACACTGCAATTTTACAGATGGACAAAGTGAAGCCTGGCAAAGATAAAGTGATGGCAGCTGATAAATCCAGGTCCTGTTCTGAACAGTTATGCTCACACCAGCAATTCTCAATCCTTTAGCTACCTGAAAACACAGAAGCTGGACACGCCCCACAGTTTTGAACCCATTGGATGTTGTGTGGGAAAAACAGCATGTATAACAACTTCCCAGCCAGCCTGAAGCAAGATTCTGAGCCATCCTACTGTCATGCTTCCTTCAAGCCCCACTACTTTTTTTGCTTAGGGGCATGGGAGCCATGCCTCTCTGCCATGCTCCTGCAAGGATGCCATTGAAGCAGCATGTTTCTAGGTCTCTAAGCCCACAGCCCTCATGAATGGTCGCTGCTGTCACCTCCTGTCCCTGTATATATTTGCCCTCATCAAACACATTCTACTTACTGTCCAGGTAGACATGCTCTGTTCAGTAAGGCCTGTGTTTGCACCTGATGCCAGGCTGTGCCAAGATGGCACACACCCCAGCTGAGTCCTTGCCTGTGGGTCAGGAGATTCCCTGGGTTCTGTTCGGGGCTAGGGCTACCCTGAGTTGTCCTTGAAAACTTGCCGGCTCTGCTTCAGTTTCTACTTATGGTTTTCCAAGCAAGCCTTGTGACCTGAGCTGGGATTCCAAGGCAGGGCAGGTTGGTGGCACGCTGTTCTCAGCCCTCAGCTCAGTGAGTCCATCCATGGGGCACACAGAGGCTTCTAGGAGCCCTGAGGGTTGAGGTTGGGATGGTAACTGGCTTAGTTGCAATTCGAGTAACTCCATCCCAAACCATAAAATAAGCCCACCGAAGACCAATAAAGGTCTTTCCTTCCACGTTGTCTGCTATGACTAATTTGATGGTGAGTGAGTGGGTATTGTGTGGGTGTACATGTGTGCCACGAGTCAGCAGAGCATTCTTTTAATTATTCTCCACTCTTTGCTTCCCCCCTCCACCCTCCCTCGCTCCCTCCCTTCCCTCCCTTCCCTCCTTAATGACAAGGCCTGTCACTGAACGGATTCAGCCGGGCTCTCTGGCCAGCATGGCCCAGCAATTCTGTCTCTGCCTCTTCAGTGCTAAGACAATAGAATGGGCCACAGTGCTCCGCTTTTTGGCATGTGTGCCCACTTTGTGCGCATGTGCACCTGGACTCTGTCTTATTGGAGCTCATCTGCTCTGGACCGGAAGGAGCTATATAGGAAGAAGGGGAAGCATGGTTGTTTATAGAGTGATCAGGAAGAGGTGCCATCATTTCCACATTGCACACCTCAGCTTTGCATGTGAAGCTACTGCCTGTGGGGACAGCGGTGACAAGGTAAGCATCTGGATGCCACTCTGCCTTCTTTGTTTCCTGATAAGGGTGAAGCAAGGATAAGGAGCCAGCAGGGCAGAAGCATGGCAGCAATTGGCAGGGCCAGATCTTCCTGGGTGAATTAGGGGCCACCTATATGGTGTCATCCAAGGGCCTCTTATCAAAGTGACACTCCTTGTGGCCTGATATTTCCACATCAAGAATATATTCTGCCTGGCATAGCCATATATGCCTTTAATCTCAGCCACTCAGGAGGCAGAGGTAGGCAGGTCTCTGGGAGTTCAAGGCTAGCCTAGTCTACATAGCAAGTCTTAGGATAGCCAGAGCTACATAATAGGGACCCGGTCTCAGAACAAACAAAACAACAAATCCCCCAGAAGAATATATTCTATTTGTCCCTCAGTATTTATGGTGGGGTTTGATTGTAGGACCCCTACAGACACTCAAATGTGCAGATTCTCGGTCTCTTCTATAAAATGGCATAAATTTATTTGCTCATGTCCTATTCTGACACGTCCGTAAGCTTTAAGTCATCTTTAGATAACTTGTAACACCCACTGCAATGTGAGCACCGTGTACATTGCTGTTATAGCGTATGATTTGGGGGGAGAAAATGGTGGGAATAAGGTACAGATACCAATATTTTTTTGGAAAGGTTTTGATCTGCAGTGATTGAGCCCACGGGGATGGCACGCCTAGGGGCAGCAGGATGACTATGTTTGGAGTAATGTTCTGGCCGTGCAAGAGGCCCCCATTGAATACAGAGTGATACCTGTCAGTCAGGCAGTAAGCATCAATTGCCCACAGTTGGTGAGCTTGAGATCTAGGCCTTCCATGAAGAGCTTAACATGCCGCTGTGTGGAATGGAGAAGATGAGGTACAAAAGCTGGCTGTTAGGAGAATGCCACCCAGAGGAGCGTCAGAGCACTTTTGGTGGCACACTGAGGACCCAGAATCCCCTGTGGAAGGGGCTTATGAAGTGAGAGGTAGGGACAAGTTTGACTCATGAGAGAGGGTCACCAAGGGTGTCAAGGGCCCTGGGTGCTTAGCACATGAGGTGGATGATGAAGAAATAGAAGCTTACACACTGGACACATACGGCCTAGAGGCAGGAGGCCTCATCCCTGCTATGCCCTTCCTGGCCCCCATGCAGACCCAGCATGCCAAGGACCAGTTTGGAAATGTCTGGAAGGAAGAGCTTTGTCCTTCAAGACAGAAGTCCTGGAGTCCAGTTCAGATCACTATTCTTTTTCTGTAAGTCTAGGAAAGTCTCAGCCACTCGAGGCCTCAGTTTTTCTCATCTGTAAAATGGGTCTAATAACATGGGCCCTTCCTGCACTACTGGATTGTCACTGGAATGAAAGGAAATGAAGGGTGAGGGAAGCTTGCACAGCCTGGGTGCTATGGCCAAAGCCGGCTGCATTTCACAGAACAAACTCAACTGGCTTCTTTAAATACACTGAGCATAATTTACTTCTAGAGGGGCAAGATTTGAGCACTGGCTACAATCTAGGTCTCAGCGCAGCTCTCAGGATCTTTGCCCAAAAGCTTGGAGCCAGGCCTGGTGATGTTTCCTGGGCTTCTCTGTTCTCTGTCTCCCTACCTGCCAGACTATCAGCAGCCACTTTTCTCTGCCTAGAGTTTGTCTATGGTCCCCATTGCTATATTTGACAAGTAGATAATAAAGTGTGAAAAAGGTAGGTGTGTGTGTGTGTGTGTGTGTGTATAGTAAGTAGGGCACATTGGCTCTGTGATGTGTTCCTATGCTTGTAGATTGTGTGTGTTCTGCTTAGGGCATTAAAAAAAGAAACATTTATTTGTGTGTGTGTGTGTGTGTGTGTGTGTGTGTGTGTGTGTGTGTGTGTTAAGTAGGGCACATTGGCTCGGTGCTGTGTTCCTTTGTAGATTGTGTGTTCTGCTTAGGGCATTAAAAAAAACATATTTATTTGTGTTTGTGTGTGTGTGTGTGTGTGTGTGTGAGACAGAGAGAGAGAGAGAGAGAGAGAGAGAGAGAGAGAGAGAGAGAGAGGAAGAAGGAAGAGAAGGAGAGGAGAAGAGAAGAGGAAGCCATGAAATGCATATGAAGGTCACAGGACAACGTTTGGAATTATTTCTCTCTCTCATTCTACTTTGGGGATCTGCTACCAGGCTTGACAGCAAACCACCTCTCTCTTGTCAGCCCGTGGAGAGCATTTTAACCTTTTGTTGCCTGGAGTTCCTGGCTCTACTCAGGAATTTAAAATGTGGACTCCAGCTGTCTGGACCCAGAGTTCCTCTCCTGGGGAACCCCACAGGAGCCCCTACCCCCTGCTCCCCATCAAAGCTGGAGCAGGTAGAAGCAGGTGTCTTTGTTCCAGGTCCCTGAATCCCAGCTTCTAGCTTATTTTCCTCCTTCAGTTCTTCCTGCCATGTGTCCCTGGCTCTTTCCCATCAAAAGTGAGAGCTTTGAAGAGCTCCAGTCTACTGTCCACTGCAGTCTACTGTCCCTCTGCAGGCCCGGTGCAGAGCACGCCGCTGTACTGCAGTCCTGTAAGGCTGATGCTGTTCGCCTTTGGTAGGCTAAGAAAGACAGGTATGGAGAAGGTCTGCAGCTTGCCCAACTGCAGAGTTCCTACGGAACAGAACTGGGGCGTGTACCCTCTCTGCTCCTTCAGCACAGAGGAAGTCCAGGATTCTCTGCAGCAAAACCCAAGGAAACCTCTCCTTTGGGCTCAGTGGCCTGTCCTGTAGACCCCATACAACACCACCCAGCCAAGGAGCGAGTCCCTGCAGTGGAGCAGAGGGGGCCACTAGGGGTGTACACAACCCTGTGGCGATGCTGCAGGAGAGATGCTCATGATCTGGGTTATAGAAAGACAGGGCTGTGACTCCTACAGCAAGAACAAAAAGGTTTCTTGAAAAAATGACGACCCTGCCCCCCCCAAAGCCAAGGGCTGGCTGCAACTTTCACATCAAAAGTAAAACTTCTGATGAAAGGAGGTGTATGTAAACGGCTGATGCTAGCCACTTTTTCAGTCTAATGAAGGTTTTGGGAGTAGGTATGTGGCGGGGAGATGAGGGGCGGGAGATGAGAGACAGAAGAGCAAGGTATGAATGCTGGCACTAAAGTGG
Source organism: Acomys russatus (assembly GCF_903995435.1). Lineage (NCBI taxonomy): Eukaryota > Metazoa > Chordata > Mammalia > Rodentia > Muridae > Acomys > Acomys russatus. Next base: position 59,997,836 of record NC_067156.1, read on the forward strand.
AGCTATTGGGAGATTACACAGAAGACTGTGACTTCACAAATTTATCTAAAACTAGTCCTGGCTGTGCACACCTGCTGTCTTGGAGGAAGCATACAGGCCAGGGCTTTTTCAAAACCCTCGTATGAGGGTGATGGGAACCCATCGCAATTGCTCAGAGAAATCCTTTGGGCTAAATGTGTGCACGGCACATGCCCCATCTGGAACGTGCGTGCTTCGGGAAAGCTGTCTCCGTCTCCATCTCCGTGCTGCCTGGGCATGAGTAGGACCTGACCTCCATTGGGCCTCGCTACTTAGTCCCACAGCCTAGAATCTGCCGCCTCAACTGAACTCTGCCCTCATCTTCTCCAGCTCTCCATAGGTCCTGAGTATCCCATACATGCAACCGCCACACAGAGACTTTAGGAAAGTCTCATTTTACAGAACAGATGAGCCAAGAGGGTCCAAGCTGGATGCGGGGGCGGGGGGGTTACCTTGCAGACCTCCAAATACAGGAGCTTAGAGGACATAGGTGGAAGGCAGCAGTGGGTCTGGAGCAAACACCCCACCCTTAGCAATGTGGTCAAGGACAAGGCAGTATAGACCTGAGAACAGCTACTGTTCAAAAGCATAATGCTGCAAAGAACACATGGTGGGCAAAGCTTCAGTGGTTGTTTAGGGAGTGGCACGGCATTCCGGCCACACGGGGGTTAAGCAGAAAGGCTTTGTCTCGACCCCTGGTGCTAGAAATATCTCTCAAATGTCCTCATTCAATTTCCGGCCTTGGTACATAACACCCAGGGAACAGAATTTAATTTTCTATGACTGAATGGCTCCCTCCACTTGCAGGGCTTTCTGAAGTTTAGTTTATTATGGTGCTAACCCACAGGTAGGAACAGGGAGCCTTAAATTATATTTGGCAGCGTGGACTACGAATGTTCAGACTTGAAACCAATTTGAAGTTAGAAGCCCAATAGAATTCCTGAAGAGACCTGTGTTAATGTTGTTGTCCATTGCCTTTCTCCACAAAGCCAAGCCCAGACTCTGCCATTACCTCAGGCAACTCACATTTTGGAGGGTTAGGAGCTGTACAAGATGGCTGCCATATTGGCACTTCTCTCCACCCCCTTTTCTTTTCTTCTCCTCCCCTCCTTTCCTTTTCTCGAGGTTTCTCTGGGTACAAGGCTTAGTTCAGAGTTTTCACCTGGGAACCAAGAGTTAGTGAGGAGTCCCCGTTGACCAGTATTTTGTTGTTTTGTGGATGCCACTCTCTTGTTAGAGTCCTGCTGGGTCTCTGGCAGGACTCACTGGAGGCTTCAGATATCTGTCACAGAGACAGCAGTGCGCCATACAGAGCTTGGAGCCGAGGATTCCTGTCTGGAGACACACCTAAGATGTGGCTTTAGCCAATTTTAACCTAGACAACTTCCCTAAAACATAGTCTGAGAGTGGGAACCACATGGGCCTGGCAATGATTTCCTGGTTAAGATGCCACAAACCAAAGTAACAAAAGAGAACAAGTAAAATAAATATAAATGAAAACCTCTTTTCTTTCTTTTTTTCTACTTGCGATGCTGAGGGTAAATTCCATGGCACCAAGCAGGCTGGGCCAGGGTGCTTTCCCACAGAGCAAGACCTCAAGTGTTAAAACTTGGACTCTTAAGGACACTATCAGGAAAGTGAAGCCACAAGCCATAGCTTGGATCAAGAACATACTAGAAATCATCTGGTGAGAGTCTTACATTTAGAATACATAAAGACTCTTCAAGTTCAAAAGTAATAATAGTACTAATAATAACATAATCCAGTTAAAGTAGGCAAAGAGCTCAAGACACGGAGAAGGCAGATATGTGCATGAAAGGATGCACACTAAGGCATGCTCAGCACCAGAAGCCATCATGAAATCTAGTCAAAACTGCAGTGAAGTCCTCCTCACCCTGCTGGAGGACTAGGGAGAAGCGAAGTGTGACGTCACAGAGAGAACAAACCCTCGTGCCCTGCCCGTGGGTTAAGTGTTGCAATGGCGTCTGATACTACAGTTCCTCAGACAGAAACACACGACTAAGTCATGTCACACCATAAAACATAACTGTAGAAGAACTTGGCCGTGAGTGTCCACGGCCGTATTACTCATAACAGCTCCAACAGAGGAACCCAGACATCCATCTAATGGATGGGCTACGAGACAGCTAGGATATAGATTATTACTAGACAGTAAAGTGAAATAAAAGTCTCATGTCTGCCTCTACCACTGAATAAATCTGGAGAGCACTACGCTGAATGCGAGAAGCCAGACGCAAAGGATAAAAGATTTTAGTTATACGTCTACATGAAATACCTAAAGCAAGGTCAACTCAATGGATACAGAAGCACAATGGCTGCTTAGAGTAGGTGGTGATGGGAACTTGGGGAAAGAGGTAGCAGCTGAGGGGGAGCACTGTTATTTTGTGGGGGCAATAAAATGTTCTCAAATAAACTCTGGCAGTGGATGCACAAATGACTGAGTCTAAAAGCCATTTGATTATGCCCCTTTGGGGGGGGGGATTGTATAGCGCGTCTTACAAAGAGCATAAAGACAAACACAAACCATAGTCTTACTGAGAGGAAGACGCCAGCAGGTGGCCTTCTGCCACCCAGCTATGTGTTGAAGTAGGGAGTGCTGGGTCCCTGTGTCTGAGGCCTGGGTCCAAGTAAGCTTCATGTAGGGAGACTGAAGTAGAGAAGGCCGGGTGATGAGGGCTGCAGCCATTACCCACTCTGATTGGTCAGTGCTGGTGTCTGTTCTCATCAGCTGGTCCAAAGCCTAGCCGTCATTAAGAATTGGGGCTATCACCCTAGGTGTAGCCTTCGAATTAGAACCAGCCTTTAGCCAAAGCGCAAAGGTGTTAATGTTTAAAGCCTCCTTTTGAGGTACTCCTTGCATACTCGAATCCACAAACTCAGTACTTCCTCATCAACACACTGTAACAAGTTCACTCAAAGGGTTTTCCATCCCTCCCCTCTTTCTCATGCCTTTGTACCTTAGAAGATAAACAGGGGCATCATGCCTGCCCCAACTTGTCATTAGTAGTAAAAAGTCTGGGATCTAAGGCCCCAAGTAAGAATCATGGTTAATCCTGAGTGTGGTGGCGCATACTTTTAATCCCACCACTTGGGAGGCAGAGGCAGGTGGATGGCTGTGAGTTCGAGGCCAGTCTGGTCTACAAAGCAAGTTCAGGACAGTCAAGGCTACACAGAGAAACCCTATCTCAAAAGTCCCTCAGCCCAAAAAAGAATCAGGGATGTACTTTCTAGATACTTGATTAGGCTGAGCATCACACAGCATTTGGTCCCCTTCATCCCAGCAAGTGGACTCTGTTACTTTCAGGAGATGGTGTCAGCCACAGGGAGGCCGAGAAGCTTGCTCAGGGACTTGAGGTACCAGTTAATACCTGTTTACTCCACCTAAGAGAAGGCTCTCCTGCTTCCTGGCAGAGGATTGGGCGGGGGGGGGGGGGGGGGGGGGGGCAGTGCATCCTGTTTTCTCAGAGGCCAAAGCAGGGCTGCTGCCCTCAGTGGGCAGGGAGGTGAGGCTGACACATACCACTCAGTGAACAGCTCAGTGTAGGACACGATTGGGGCTCAGTTTTTCCAGAGTCCTGGGCCAGAGGCAGGGGCACATAGCTACTCTCTCTTAGTAGCTGAAGGATTCAGATTAAACATTCTTTTAATAATAAACACCATTTTGGTGAACTTCCTCTTGTGTCAAATTTCTTGAACTCTCACTAGAGAAGCGTACTCTCCCGAAACTGTGCCTATCCACATCCTATGATTTGGGGAATTGTAAAAGCTAATGAAAAAACGGAAAAAAAAAAAAAAAAAAAAGCTAACAATTTTCTGTCATCAATATGTTGGAGTTTCGACTTGTAGTCTATTTTTAAAAAAATATTTAAAATGTTTGGTTTGTGTCTGAGTGTATGTCATGTGTATGCGAGTGGGCAAGTGGCAGGGGGTAGGGAGAGGCTGGTTGCCCAGCATGGTAACAGGAACCAATCCCGGGTCCTCTGGAAGAACAGCCAGTGCCCTCAACCACTGACCCATCTCTCCAGCTCCTGTAGTCTATTTTTAATGTGTATTTTTTCCTCATTTTTTCTCAGCTGCTATCATCATATCCCCTATACAGTTCTGTGTATTGTTCTTTAAAATTATTGGTGTGGGCACATGAGGTCCCCATGTGTGGCGGTCAGAAGACAACTTTGTGGAATGGGTTCTCTCCTTCTACTTTTCCCTGGGCGTTAGGGATCCAACGTGTGGCAAGTGCTTTTACCCACTGGGCCATCTTGCTGGCTACTGTGCTGCCTTTTAAGCTCTTTATTATATAGACCTGCTCTCCGTTACTGTAAACTCTTTAAACAACATTGGAAACAGTTGTTTAGTACATCATTTTTGGGTAAGCATGATTTTGCAACCTTTAGATTTTCACATATCAGATTTTCTTAAAGTAGTAACGTCTGCCAATGCCTGTGCTCCATGTATCTAGGAGTTGTCACAGATGGCCATGCAGCTTTATTTCACTTCAGGATGAGATTAAATGGTACTGATGTGGAATGAGAGAAAAGTGCCCTTGGGTCTCAATAAGCCATTTAGCTCCATCTCCTATAACACCTTTTGGATGGTTTTTTTAAAATGTAGGTTAACGACTATATAATTATGTGGATGGGTAACCGGCTGGGCAGCTTAGAGGTCAGAGGTCGCCAGTGGCCATGAAGCTGGGTCTTCGGCCTAATCTCTTTATGTAGATTGTAATTCATGCTATAGGTGAAGTCCTAGAAGGCAGGCTTGAATACATTATGAAGCTCTAAAGGGCAAGACTGTACGACAGCACAAAGATCCAAAAAGGTCTCTTTCTGTTGGAATATTTGTCTGAGCCAAGAAGATGAACTCTCAGGAACAAACATCTTGTGCTCCAGCTTAAAAACAAAACCCCAACCCAAACAGCAACAAGAAACAAAACCTCAACCACATACAATTTAGAATAGAGAACAAGGAACTAACACAAATTAATTGGCTAACAGCTCAATATGAGCCCTTATGGTGACACACTGGCAAAGGACTGTGGGAGCAGGAGCAGGAGCTGGAGCAGGAGCAGTCTGTCAGTTACAGAGCAGGGATGTCACACTCACTGCCTCTGTGCTGACGAGATCACACAGGATCCACTCTGCAAATGGACTTTAAGAAAGGCTCTGACAGGAAGAGGAGGCCGATGAGAGGGTAGCTAGGAGGGTGGGCTCTGCAGTGTAGTCAGCTGAATACGTGATCTCTGCAGAGGGCCAGGGACTGACTGTGTGTCCTCTGCAGTGGGGCAGGGACTGACTGTGTGTCCTCTGCAGTGGGGGCAGGACTGTGTGTCCTCTGCAGTGGGGCAGGGACTGACTGTGTGTCATCTGCAGTGGGGCAGGGACTGACTGTGTGTCCTCTGCAGTGGGGCAGGGACTGACTGTGTGTCCTCTGCAGTGGGGGCAGGACTGTGTGTCCTCTGCAGTGGGGCAGGGACTGACTGTGTGTCATCTGCAGTAGGGGCAGGACTGTGTGTCCTCTGCAGTGGGGGCAGGACTGACTGTGTGTCCTCTGCAGAGGGGCAGGGACTGACTGTGTGTCCTCTGCAGTGGGGGCAGGACTGACTGTGTGTCCTCTGCAGAGGGGCAGGGACTGCCTGTGTGTCCTCTGTAGTGGGGCAGGGACTGCCTGTGTGTCCTCTGCAGTGGGGCAGGGACTGCCTGTGTGTCCTCTGCAGTGGGGGCAGCACTGACTGTGTGTCATCTGCAGTGGGGCAGGGACAGCCTGTGTGTCCTCTGCAGAGGGGCAGGGACTGACTGTGTGTCCTCTGTAGTGAGGCAGGGACTGCCTGTGTGTCCTCTGAAGAGGGGCAGGGACTGACTGTGTGCCCTCTACAGCCAGCTTCTGCTGGGTTTGGAAGTCCAACTCTGCCATAGACTACCGGGTGACTATTGTGCCTCAGTGTCTCCATCTGCCAAATGGTGGCACCTATCACATTATTTTGAGGGGTGAGTAACTTAATACCAGAAAGTACTGAGTAACGAAGCCTGAAAACCACTGTGTAGACAAAGGTGCTCCAGCCTGCAGGGCTGTGGAAGGGACAGGATAGGGGATGTTAAATATTAGAAAGCTGTCCTGAGGATAGTTTATGCTTCATCCTGAGCCACTAGAGGACCACCCCCTGGTTAATAGAAAGCAGAGGCGTGGTGTGTTCATTAGTCAACCAGCATTTACTGAGCGTATTTTATGGGTCAGAGACTGTGTTAAGTGCCAGGAAAACGGACACAAATGAAATGTGTCCTTAATTCCAAGGCTCATTGGGTTGATCTGGGTAGAGGCATGCACACAGGCTACTCAACAGTGTGGGTGAGCGCTCTGGGCAAGAGGAGGCAGTGACTAACTCTCCTGGAGAACTAGATGACTGGGGACATTTGAGCAGAATCTGCAGGGGTGAACGGCAGTTTATGTGGGAACGAGGGACCAGTGTGTGGGACCGGAGGTGTCATTGCTTCTGGCATCTTCTGGGGCAAGATGACAAGTCGGTGATGTTGCGACACTAGGTGAGGTGGGTGGCTGCCTCAGATCCGCACAATCCTGATTTAGAAAGGAGCCACAAAAGTTGGAAAATTCGTAGTGAAATGGTTCTCACCCTCAGACCCTTTGGTTTCTATACCACTGTCCTCAACAGTCCAGCACAACAAAGGTGGGACAAAGGGACCATGTGTCAGCCACTGCAAGCTTGACAGCAAGGGAGAATCTTGAGAGTAGCCAGAGGAAAAAAAGACACATTACATACAGGGGACTAATGACATGAAGGAAAACCACCGTCTCATCTTTTTGGAAACAATAGTGATATAAAGAGAAGGCATCCTTAAAGACTGGGAAAACAAACAAACAAACAAACAAACAAACAAACAAACAATAACAACTTCCCAACCTTGTGAATCTTGAATCCAGGGATCATAAACTTTTAAAATGAGACTAAAACAAATAATCTTAATTCCAGTAATAAAAAAGAATTTGCCGCCTGCCAGCCTGTACTCGGTGGAATGTTCCTCAGCACCCCTGCAGGTTGTGTGTTCCTGGACTCAGCCTTTTGTGCTTGCCATAGCAGTGGGCAGCTCAGATAAAGGGGTAAACACCAGGTCGGCGTTCACAGGTGGGAGGCCAGAGGAGGGAGCCATGGATCCCTCTGAGCCATTCAATCAGCGGTTTGCTCCCCAGGGGAGAGTCCACCCCCAGGCACACTCAAGACGCTGAACTTGGATCTGAGGAAGCAGCAGCAATGTGTGGATGCTGTGAGCCATTTTAGCAGTACGACACAGCAGATTAGTTGGTAAACAGCTGCTACCCCAAGCCCCTCACTCCTTTGTTCGGCTCTTCTCTGTGGCTGCCAAGGTGAACTGCTGGCAAACACGGCACCTTCAGGACCTCACCTCAGGACTCAGGCTTGGGTAACTAACTGGAGCTCAGTGGGGTTCCTTCTCAGGAGGGCCTGGGTGTAGTGAGGAGAAAAAGGAGACCATGAGGCTGAGGGACATGCTTCCAGAAAATCTACAGTGTGTGAGAAGGGAGCACAGAGTTCTGGAAGCCAAGAAAATGAGCTTTCCAAGTCTGCCAGAGTGTTCAGATACTTGATTTCTTCAGCACAGGCTCTGTTCTAATCCCCCAGGTCATAGTTTTCCTCTTTAAAACAGGGTATTCCCTAGTCTTTTAAATACATCTTCTCAGCTCCACTGATTTGGAATAACATGTTCAACAGCTTAAGAATGAAGCGACCCTTCCCTGCTGGCTGGTCCTCCGCCAAGGGGTCCTTCTATAAGCCCATATTCCCCATGGCCTCTGTGGGTGTCTAGGTCCCTCATGATACTAGTGTGATGAAGCCTAGCCCTATCTGGGGGTCGTGGGCAGCTCTCTCTCCATCCTCTGCCCCGTGGGCTTTACTTCCTGTCGCTAAAGACCGTCCAGGGTATAAGCAAGCACTGAAGCTCCAAAGAGGGCTCTCCTAACTGCAAAGACTATCGAAGCCACAGAAACGAGTGCCTTCCTCTAGTTCAGTTCCAAGGGTTAATGCTGAGAGGAGGACACTTTCTGGCATCTTCTCGGGCAGGTGGCAGACGCTATCAGAGGCAGGTAGGACAGACAGGAGAGGAGGCAAAGTGACACCGACCAACACTGAGAAGGCAGCATCAGCTTCCTGGGTTGTCCCAGGTGGGCTTTCCCCGGTTGCAATCTGTGCTTATTCTCTTGGACTCCTTTGGGGCCTCAAATGAACCACGGCCTTAAACAAGTCACAGCAATCTGCTGAGCCGTCAAACACTCACTCCTATCCAACTGTGAAAGCGGTGTCTTGTTTTTTAATTAATGTCTTAGTGAAGTGATTTACACCAGAAAGAAAAGTCCAGGTTTCTCCAAATCACCTTCACATCCCCTAAGTGTTAAAAAACCAAGCATAAACAAACAGTGCTCCTTTTGTTCCTAGTTTGTGGGGCTTTCTGCCAAACTGTTCCGTGGGGAATAGGAGGTTTCCGAGGTAACCTGATGGAGGGTCCCCAAAGCCCTGCTGTGCCTCACAGCCCCACTATGAGCAACCGCTCCCAGTTAAGGCACATGCTTTAAGTTCACCCACATGGTCTTCCAGGGCTGTGTGAGAACCGCAGGGCTGAGCTTTAGGGGGCATATCTCAAGCATCGGCTTCCATCCACAGGCAAGGCACCTCATTGCTTTAGATCAGTGGCTCTTGGACGGTCAGGAGCACGGGACTCCTGGGGGCGTGGACACACAGATGCCTGGACCTGAGCTTCTGACTCAGGAGGTCTGAGACAAGAGCCAAGCGGCAGCCCCTCAGGCATGTTGGATGGTGCCAGTTTGTAGCTGAATTTGGGGACCTCAGCAAGCTAGTTAGATTTTAAGGATCTGTAAGGAGGTAGGGTGGTGATGTGAGAGCATTCCACTCAAGAACGCGGTAAGAAGATAATGGGTCAGGGTGCAGTTGGGGATTTGGGGTGCGAAGCACCAACTTAGACTTGCTTAAGAGATCTAGTCCCCTAACAATGGGAGTAGGGGCTGTCTCTGACTTCTGTTGCCTGCCTTTGAATCCCTTTCTCCTAACAATGGGAGCAGGGGTTGTCTCTGATGCTTTTACAGCCTAGCTGGGCTGCCTTGTCCGGCCTCAGTGGGAGAGGATGCCCTTAGTCCTGTTGCCACTTGAGGTGCCAGGGTGGGTTGATACCCCTTTGGGAGCCTCCCCTTTTTCTGAGAAGGAGAGGGGGAAATGAGGGGAAGAGGTTATGAGGGTGGAACTTGGAGGAGTGGGGGCTGCGATCAGGCTGTAAAGTGATTAAATAATAAATTATAGAAAAAAATAAAAATTAAACAAAAGTAAGACTTTTTGAGAATAGGTCTCACAAATCTATTCTTCTTCCTTTGTCACCTGGGCACTTTCCACCTGTACCTCATGGAAGCTCAGCCTCCAGGCTGTCTTCCAAAAAGCCCTCTGGGTGGCCCTTCATGAAGGGGTGCATTCCCTCAGACAATGAGGCTGAGTTGAGTGGTCTGAGCCTGACCTTTTCTCCAAGGAGTTAGTAACATTTCTTAGAGTTTATGCAGGGCTCACTAAAGTCTTAAAACACTTTTCCCCTTTGGAGATCTTTCATCTCCTAATATGATAAATTCAAGCAAAATTTTCTCTGATCATTCAGGCACCTCTTCTTGACACAAATAACAAGGAACTAATAATCAAGTGGAGGACGTGAGTACATGCTCAGGAAAAGCCTCATGACTCATCCAGGGCCAAGGTGACAAGGGTGGGTCCATGCTTTATCACGGGCAAAGTGGTGCCTGGCACATCACGACATCTACTTGGGCAAGTGGCTCTGTTAGTGATTTAGTCCCTGGTGTGTCTGAAAGCACGCTGGCACCCTCACTTTCAGCTCACTAACGGGACTCCTAGGAGAGAAGCAGACTGGAAGCTGGGTTGCATTCACATGGGAGTGCCTACCTGTAATACAGCACTTAGGAGGCTAAGCCAGGAGGATCCTGGGATACATCATGAGTTCCAGGGCAAATTCAGCTGCTTACTGAGCGGCCCCAAACAAAAACAGAAGCGGCAGGAGAGTGGGGCTTACAGCTGAGAAGTGGGGGGGGGGGCTCATAAAAAGCAGCTGACACAGTTACGCCCATGCGTAGTGCTTGTTATATGACCTTAAGCAGGGCTCCTCCCCTTTTACACTTATACCTGTGTAATGACAGGGATGGGCAAGATGGCCGTGAGCCTGTGTAAAGACCCCACACTCCAGGAAGGACCTTTGGAAGGACTAGAAACTATCAATCACACAGTCAGCTGAACAATGACTGCACAGCATGGTTTGAACTGGAAGTATCTCCTCAAAGGTCATATTCTGGGGCTTACTGAGAGTCTGTGTAACCTTTTTAGGAGGTGGGGCATGGCTGGCAGAAAGTGACACTTAGTTTTAATTGTCATTTTGACCCAACCTAGAAGAGAATTCTTAATGAGGGATTATCTAATGTTGGGTTGACCTGTGGGGTTGTCTTAATGAGGTTACTCAATGGGGGAAGACTCAGTCCACACAAACACCCAGAAGGCAGATTGACAGTGGTTGGTGCTGGAAGAGACAGAAGGATCGGAAAGCTCAGGCAGTTTCCACGCAGAATCCAGCATACATCAGAAAGGAGAATTCTCACTCAGACTGTGAGAGGCCCAGTTCCTCAGGATGCTCCACCAGCCAGCCCTGGGAGCCACATGCTTTTTTCATAAAGCCACTTCTTTTGGGTTGTCAAATGGCCCATTTGCCCTAAGTGCCTCCCAGCATTATGGGGATTAACTGAGAACTGATTTAAATGCACATTGGATAAATAAATGCACCAAGTGTGAAGCCTTTCATCATCTCTGGAGGGAGAGGAGGGCAGCAAGCTAAGAACAACGGAAAGTGGATAGGGACAAAAGGTTGCAGTGGGTGGTGCCTGACAAATGCAGGGTTGATGTGAACACACAACCAGGTAAGTAACTGGCTTTGCTACTGTTTTTAACCTCATATAGAGTGCTTGCATGCTCTCTCTCTCTCCCCTTTGTGAGAACAATGTCTTTGAAAGTCCCACTCAGTGAAGTGGCAGGAACAGGGTGTAGACAGTGAGCAGTCATGTGAGCCTGGTCCTCCTCCAGACCCAGCCTCCGCCCTGCGCTTGGGCAATGTAGATTTTACCACCTGGCAAGGAATTCTAGATTCATGGTTAATTTTTATTCTTATCACCAGCTAGAGAGGCAGGTGGGACACAGCTCTGTCAACTGAGGGGAAACTGAGGCTCCAGGTGTGAGTGATCCTTGTCCAAATTAGTGCCGTCAAAAGGGACTCCATCTTCTCAACTCCTCACACTGTGGAGTTGTTCATATTTTGCCACGTTGCAGGACTTGGTTCAGCAGTTGGGATCAATGGCGCATGCCTGTAATCCTCACACTACAGGGCAAAACATGAGGACTGGCTGAGTTTCAGGCCACCCTGGGCTACAGAGTTGGACCTTGCTTCAAACAAAACAAAACTGCTAGAATGGCCAGTCTTCAGCACAAAGCCATCTTCCTGACAGTAGTGTAGGCTACACACATTGCTAAACTCTTTCTCTGTGACATTTCACCAGACTACCTCATCTGATGGTGGCTCCCAATGCTACTGGTAGTTAAGAGGGTTATGGGAGTTGGAGAAACAACTCTTTGGTTAGGAGCACCTGCTGCTCTTTTAGAGGACCTGGGTTAGATTTCCAGTACCCACACAGTAGCTCACAGCCACCTGCTAACTTCAGTACCAGGGGCTCCAATGGCTTCTCCCAGAGTCCTCCCACATGGTGCACACACACACATGCAGGCAAACACTCATACATGTCAAATAAAAATAAAAATTTTTAAAAGAGAAAGTTTTAGTGGGGGTTGGAGAAATGGCTCAGTGATTAGGAGCACTACACTAGCTGTAGTGAAAATTTAAGCTCTTCCAGAGGACCTGGGTTCAATTCCCAGCACCCACATGGCAGCTCAGATCTGTCTGTAACTTGAGTTCCAGTGGACCCGGCACCCTTACACAGACATATATGCAAGCAAAACACCAATGCACATAAAATTAAAAGTAAATCATTAAAAACAAAAGAAAGCTTGAGAAGGTTTTGTATATTCCAAATAGAAATGTTGTAGACTCTCTGGATCTTTTTGAAAAAAAAAAAAAAAAATCCAATCAGGGCTAAAAACATTTGTTCAATGACTTGACATCATAGCTCTTTGGGAAAAGGAAGGAGAACAAATAACCTATAGTACCTGGAAGACAGAGAAGGGGATAGCTTGTTTTGTTTTATTTTATTTTCTTTACCATGGACTTCTTGCCTACAGACTCGGCTGTCAATGCTGACAGATGGGTTGGCTTCAGGAGTGGGAATGGAGGGCAAGCACATGGTTAAGGAGGCAAAGTAATTTGTGGTACCAAGAGCCAGAGGCAGTGAGGCCAGTGTAGGGTTAGAGATTGGGGCAGGGAGGGGGACAAGTCCCACCTAGTGAGGGTGGATGGGAAGTGTGGCTCCCCTGCGTGTGATGCCTCCTCACTACACATAGGAAAGGAACAGGGAGGGTCCTAGAGGGAGAGCTGAACCATGTTCAAGGTCAGAGCCACCCTCATATTCCATGGCCCACGCTTACCCTTGGCTGTTAACATTTCACGGTGTACCTGCTTACTACGGTATACTCCATTACAACAACAATAACAACAACAGAATCAAGCTATGAAGATTTTGCTGGGAGACCGACTCTGTTGCAGGTACCTGCTAACATGCTCACACGGAGGTTCTCAGGTACCCTACAGTGGCAGCATGTCTGGCAGGAGAAGGGACAGAAGGCCAAAGACCTTCCTGAAGACATAGCATGTCAGGAGTGAGGAGGCCTGGGTCTTGAAAACGAAATCGTGGTGACATGCATTTCTATCTGTGCAGTTGGGGTGACTCTGTGATGCCATGGGGAATCTTACCAGAACCATCCTCAAGCACGGCTTTCCCTAGCACGCTGAGGAGAAGGGCATCATAGGACCCGAGAGGGCAGAGTCACTAGCTGACCTGTAGTGAGCATTATTTTATCAGAGTAGCCTCTAGTCCTCACTGCTCACTCTTCTCTGACTGATTGAAAGGAACCCAGAATGGGCCAGCCCTGGTGAGAAGAGGGATAGGTGAGGCAAACCAGGGCACAGTGCTCTTAGCATGGGAACCCTCCTGGGGGTCTCCCGAGGACGGACTAATGGGACATGATGGTGATCAGATGTCTAGGATCAGGGGATGCGATCAAAATGTCCACCCACTACACAGAGCTCAAAGCAAGTTTAGACACTGTCTAGACTGACCTTTCACTCGTACAGCCCACAGCCATGTGGCAGAGCCATGGCTAAGAACCAGAACCCCCAGCCCCCTACCCTCAACAACTTTTCATGCCATGGATCTTTCTTGCACCTTTCCGCCTCCTCCCCCCACCCCCCCAACACAGTGACCAGTCTCCTGATTACACTCCGGGAACACTGTGCATCCTTGAGGATTCTGGCGCTAGGGTCACACGCAGCAGCCTTTCCAGGTAAACATACCTTGTGTGAGTAATGCTGGTCCACGACTCTTGCCAAGCCAAAATCCCCAATCTTGAGCACAAGGTCCTCTGTGCTGATGAAAATGTTGGCTGGCTTCAGGTCCCTATGCAACACGTTGGCGGAGTGGATGTACTTGAGCCCACGGAGCAGCTGGTACATGAACAGCTTGGCGTGTTCCTCGGTCAGTGTGCCCTGCTCCAGCAGGCGAGCCAGGTCAGTCTCCATGTACTCTTGGACGATGTAGGCCACGCTGAACTTGAAGAGCTCGCCCTGCAGATCACTACCCTTGGGTCCTAGTACCTCATACACCTTGACAATGTTGTCATGGTCCAGGCGCCGGATAATTTTGATCTCTCGAAGTGCATGCTTCATGCTCCGGGCATCACTCAGAGCGATCTTCTTCACGGCTACCTTCCGGCAAGCCCTGCTGTCCACAGCCGACAGCACCAGCCCGTTGACCCCAAAGCCTAGGGGTTGGAAGTCAATGAAGCGCCCACCAAGGTCATAACCGTAGACACTGGCGATGCAGTCACCTTTCTCAGCCATTGTTGACTCAATGGTCTGGGGCCGGCTGTGGAATGCAGGGGCAGTCGGGAAAGGCCAAGTTCCAGCTGGTGGCTTCCTCAGCACACCTCATTCTGTCAAAGCTCACCGCTAAGGGATGCTTTTGGTCCTGGTGAGGTCACTGCTCCCAGCTGTCAAGGGGACAGGAAGGGCTGCAAGTCCTTGCTCACAGACCCATTCGGTTGGATGCTGCAACGGTTCTTACCTGCACTGGGTGGGTTTGCCGCCAATTCCTGTGCTTCAGGAACCCTCCTAGATGCTTAAAATGGTTCATGCCTCTTCCAGATCTGGACTTATTAGAAGGAAAAGCCAGTATCATTATCTTCTATCTCCTCAGATTTCAGAGTAAAATATGCAGTAACACTTCCACTTCTGAATCGTTCTGTCTGGCTCAAATGCAGGAGCTGCTTGCTGAGCTGTGTTGCTTTACTTAAGTGGGTCCAAAGCTTAATCGGATCACAGCCTCCCTCTGTGCTCTGAGCAGTAAGAGGGATGCAGTTAATGGATTCTAGAAGCTTCTAGGGGCTTCTTCTCATTTCTGTCAGTTTATCTTCCGTACAAGTTTTTATTTAGGTTCCAAAACCCCAACCAGACTGGCGAGGAAAGAGCTGGAAAAAGCCACGCTCCCTCATGAGCTCTGCAGTTGCACCTGCTGTCCCAAGTCCAAAAAGAACTCAGCTGCCAGACTAGGACCCTCCAGAGGCTTCCGATGGGGGTGCATCCTCTTTCACCCACTTATCCACGCCACCTCGACTGAGACTGCTCCGCTGGATGTGGTGCGGCCGCAGGAATGTAGCATCTTTCAGACAGTCCCCTTTCCTGTCAAAGAAACAACGTTGGGTAAATTTCCACGCTCTGGCTTCCAACACCTTCCCACTTGCGTCTTTTGTTAACTAGCCCAAGTGTTATTTGATCTGTCCAGCCAGCTGAAACGCTGCTTGCTCAGGGGATTCCAGCTTTGCACTGCTCAGCCACCCTCATGCTGTGTGCAGCAGTGCCCTGGCAGAGGAGAAAGACCGCTTGATTTGATAAGCCCATCAGACGGTGTGCTTTTATGTCAGTGCCTGCTCCCCTAGGGCTAACATGTGCAGACTGGGGGTGGGAGTCATTCCTTTTGACCTTTGCAAAATTAATCTGTTATGCTTTCCAGACACACAGGCATCAGCACTAGCTAGGAAGGGTGAGTCGAAAGGAGCTAGTTACAGATGAAAATGAGGGCTCAATTGTCTTATTTTCCCCTGAGAGTCCCTTCCTGATTTTGCAAACGCCTTTGAATACTTTAAGAGAAAACTTGCCTCTGACTTTGATTTAATAGCACGTGTATTCTTTGCTTTCCATATAGGTGGTGGAAACTATAAGAAAACTCTCCTGCCATTCACAGAAAAGGGCTGTCTGCCCAAAAGCCAGTGCTATACCAGGGCTGGTGTGGTGAGCCCTATTCTTTTTATGTCAGAGACACTGGAGATCTAGCTGCTCAAAGAAGTTGGCCACATCTGTATTTGGCCGATCACTTCTGATGGCTGATAACTCAAATGGCAGGTATATAATATTAGGTGGTAAGGGGGAAAGCCCTACATATCCTAGCCTGCTCAGTTCAGAACCCTGAACTATGGCAACACGGCCACTTCAAGAGTGGCGTGTTTCCCAAGTGTACAAAGTTCATGGCTGCTCAGGGATAGAACTTTGTATCCAGCACGGAGGGAAATCTGGCCAGGTTCCTTAATTCTTAATCCTCGCCTCATCTACTTTAACTCTCACCACCGTGCAGGGCCCCACGTAAGTGCACGTTCCCATCCGAACTCTGTATGACTCTACAAATAATAAAGGAAGCAAAACAACCGTGAGCTGAATGCTCTGAAATTAAGTGTGTGTGTGTGTGTGTGTGTGTGTGTGTGTGTGTGTGTGTGTATGGCATAGATGATGAAAAGAGGGAATGATCAGATCCCAACTGAGGACTGTGCATGCGGGCACACGTCTGTGCTTGTGCAAACCACAGGGTGCTCCCAGGAGCCTTCAATAGCTTCTCCACCATATTCTCTCAGACAAGGCAGTGAGCCCCAGGGAGCCCCCTGCCCCCGTTCCCCCAGCTCTGGGGTTACAGGCCCATAAATACATAAAGGGTACATAACTGTGGGTTCTGGGGAACTGAACTTAGGTTCACACGCTTGTATGGCAAGCAGGTTGCTGAATAAGCCATCTCCTGAGTTGTGTCACTGACCCCCTGTCTTGGCCTCTTGAGGATTTCTTTCTCCAACCCACCCCCAGCACCCCTAGACAGGGTTTCTCTGTGTAGCCTTGGCTGTCCTGGACTTGCTTTGTAGACCAGGCTGGTCTCGAACTCACAGAGATGCACCTGCCTCTGCCTCCCCAAGTGCTGGGATTATAGGTGTGCAGACTTCGGAACAAGGAAAATTGCCAAGGTTCCGGAGCACAGTAAGTGCTTAGCTCTACAGATGCCAGCCTGTTAGAACTGCTGTCCAGCAGTTCCTCACTCCTGAATGAGACGGGCTGGCTCTTCTGACAGCCTGTTAGATTTACAGTAGCTCCCCTCTGAAGCTTTTATTGGGTCCAGAGGCAAAACAATCACAGACTTAACATATCGTCAGACTGGGGAACAGTCTGAGTGACCAAGTCCCATTGTCCTTAACTACAGACAGTACTGTCCTCCTGGGCTCACGTGACTGAGTCATTATTAGCCTTTATGGGGGTAGGGCCAGGTTTCTAAGTATCTTAATGAGCAACTCCATTAGTGACTGATGCATGCCCCCAGCCCAGTGTCCCCAAACGCTAAGAGCATGCCCTGTGAGGCTGCTTCTGGCCTAAGCTCTCACTTCGCAGGTGAAGGCTTCGTGAGCCCCAGCTTACTGATGTCAGCACAGAGTGACACTTGGCTAAAGGAATACTTATCACTTGGCATGCAGATGCCTGAGCCACTTAAGGGACGGTGCTGAGACGCATACAGTGCCATGTCTATGTGCAGTGGAGTTCCTCCTGGACATCTAACTCAGGGACCTCAACCTTCATTCATACACACACACACACACACACACACACTCACATCTGCATGCACACACAGTCCTTGTCCTGTCCTGACACCAGCAGCCAAGCCAGATGATTTCACCAGAGCTGTAGTTCCATGTGTGAGCCTCCTTCGGACCCCAGTGGTATCACAGAGGGAGCTAATTGCATACATCTTTCTATGAGGAGAGATGCCCACGCCTCCTCCCCTTTCCAGCTCCTGCTGGGCCATGAACAGGGATTGGAATGGCTCAAAGGAGGCGTTGTTGGCAATCGGGGCTGCAATGCAGATAATCTGTGAATAATTAAGAAGGGCTTCATTTATTTTTAAATTCCTTCCTCTTCCTGCCCACTGTGGGAGGGACAGTCTTTCTTGGGTAGCCTGTCTCTCAGTGCTTAGCTAGAGGATGCAGGGAACATGTCACCTTGGGAAGGCTCCACTCCAACAGCACCGTATTCCTCCTGGGTGTCTAAATGGACTCTGTCAACTCTTGTCTGGATTCTTTGATTGTACCTTTCAGATCCCTTCTGGTCTGAAGGGTGTGTCCCTATTTTCAGCACATTTCCCAGATGGTGGGCCATTTCTCCCCAGTGTTTTGAGAGTGCAACATGCTCAGATGCTCAGTAGGCTCTTCTTACCATGATCCCTAATCATGCAGACAAAATCCCTGTACCTCAACTTCAATCCTCTGAGCACCACCTGCCACTCCAATACTACCTCTCAGAATTTCAACACCCTATGCAGGTGGCTTTCATCCAAGCATTCTGTTTCCACCTGAGTTTCCTGTCACTCATCTCTTCCCCAAAAATGCTTCATTTTCTAAGTTTTTCTCTCTCTAGCTCCTCTGTAATATCTATTGGAAACCGGCTGCCTTCTCCCACAGGCAGCTGGCTATGAAGCACCCCTCTAACTGGTCTCAGTTCACTTCTAGCACGCTATGCCAACAAGCAGGGCTAGTCACCCCCAGAAGGGCAGATGGCACTTAGATGTGTCCCTGGGCAGTGGAGTAGGTTCAGCTATGAAAACTGGTCATCTCTATGAGGAAGTGGCAGCTCAGAATCCAAACCAGATTTCAAACCAAAGGACTTGGCATTCACAGTGTGAGACAGAAAGGTCAACCTATTCAGCTGTGCTCGGATGACAGGCAGCAGGGTGACAGGCAGCAGGACGAAAGCCCGTAGCTCCCCTGAGGGCAGCGCAGGCTCTCACAATCCCACAGCAAACACCGCGATTGTCACAGAAATAAAAACCTCTAGCCTAGGCCTTTCCGACAGTGGAACCCCAGCTTCAACCAGTTTCTCTCGGACAGCTTCCCAGAACTCCGGTGAGTTATTCTCTCACTGTGTAGCTTAACAGATGGAGGCAAGCCAGAGGTGAGGTGGTATGTGCCACCTGTCCCTTTCTGGGATTCCTGGGGTTCTGGTTTACAAATTTGCTCTGGAAAAATCTAAATTTAGACTCACTGCTCTGCCTGCTCAGCGCCTCCCAAACCTCACGCTGTTGACTTCAGCAGGAAGCAGTCTCCTGTGCTACACAGATATTTCACAACTATGGCCTCCTTCCTTCTCCCAAACAACCCCTAAAAGCTGTAGTTAATTCTCAGATGGGGCTGAAGTTTCAGTTGAACAGGCTGTAGGCTGCACAATTTCAAGTGAAACCATTTATGCCACACTTGGGCCTGACTGACTCAAACATTCATGAGTGAAGATCAGCAAGCCATTTCTATGTATATATTGTGGCCAGATTCCTCCATATGAGCTGAGCACTCACAAAGGTTCTGCCTGGTGTCACCTCTAGAGCTAACACTGGCTGCCTACTCAGCCACTGTCACCTCCTGCATGTGAGTAGAAGGCACATCTGGTTGAGCCATGGAGAAGCTATCCCTACCCAGGGCTTCTCAGTCTCAGAACAATGGTGGGCATCTGAGTCCAGGTCACTGTCATCAGGGCCTACTCTGTACTCCATGCTGACAATACTCTGCAGTGTCTCTAAACACTGACCATGACATCAAAGTCAGCCCCATTGAGTTGCTGGTCTACTGGGAAGTTTCAACAGAGACAGGGTAGCACTGAAGAGGCCAGCGGGTGCCTGACTCAGTGTCTCCCATGGGGTGTCAGTCATGACTTCTGACAAGGCTGCAGTCATGTGGAGACTAGCTGGGTTAAAGTCTCTGCCATGTTATCTACATGGGTCCTACTCCAGGTCAGTAGCTCCCTGCTTGTTTTGTGGGGCAATCAGCATTACTGTGCATACGTGTGCATGATGTCATGTGACTGCCGGCACAATTGTGCCATGATGCGCATGTGCAGGTCAGACAGGGGACTCAGAAAGGGGACTCACTTCTCCCCTTCCACCTTTATGTGGGATCTGGAGATTGAACTCAGGTTGTCAGATCTGTCCAGCAAGTCCCTTTATCCACTGAGCCGTCTTACCAGCCCTGCCACTGAGGTTGATCTCTGCTGGCCCAACGCACCACGTGAGAATGGTACTCCCTAGTCACAGGCCTCACACGGTTCCTAACATCCTAGAGGGCAACTGTACTTAAGCCCAAAGCCACTGACAATCCTGAGTCTAAACAGTTGTAATCTGTAGGAAAAAATGGACCCAGGGCGATCACAGCAACAACTCCTGAACAATAAGCTCTTTAAAAAAGGCTTTCTGGGGTGGGGATCTGGGAAAACCCTTCCTCCCCAAGGAGCAAGAAACCCTACCTTCTGAGTGAGGACATAGCTGTAGAGGAATTGATGTTGATGTAATGGCAGCCATCTGAGATGATGTGCAGAAAAGCCGGAGGACCAAACCCAGCATGTGAGACGTGGCAGAGGAGCAGTGGAGCCTTCTGACAATTGTGAGTAGCTGAGCCACATCTATGGGTACTCAACTCCAGCCTTGTCAAGAGAGATGGCCAACTTTATGAATTCACTCTAATGGCAGACACTTAGTGTCCTCGGGACACAGCCATACTAACTGTCATGGGCTGCTGTTCCCTTATCAAGTTTCCTTAAGAACATGCTCATGGGGATCCTAAGAAAGGTGATGAAGAGCCCTGGTGTCCTTCTCTCTCTAAGTAGGAGTTAAGAATAAAGCCACAGAGGGTTTTAATAAAATGCTTTGCATTAGGAACATCAGACCTGTGGTGGGGTCACTTCCATAAAAGAGCAAACTGGAGCCTACAGACTTTGCTTACTTATTTTTGTTGTTGTTGTTGATGATGATGATGATGGGTTTTTTGGAGACAGGGTCTCACTATGTAGCTCTGGCTGTCCTGGGACTCATATGTAGATCAGGCTGGCTTTGAAGCTACCTACCTTAGCTTCTCGAGTGCTAAGACTAACAGCATGAGATACCAAGCCTGGCTTTACTTCTTTTTTTTAGAACTTTGCATAACCATCCAGGAGAACAAAGACCTCCCAGGACTGTCATCACACTGAAAGAGTGGGGACAGAAGTGCTGGCTGTTTCATGGAAGGTCCAGTCCCAACCTGGGGGAAGCTAGAGAAAGGGACAATCTGAGTTCCCTTATACGAAGTGTGGGTGCTGGTCTCCATGGAAACAGAGCCAGCTGCCCACCCTGAGACTAGGAATATGGCTTTCAGGATATGTCAGGGAGGCGGGTTACATAGCAATGATTCAACTCTGACTTTGGATGACTCCCACATTTAACTTCTGTAGTTTAAAGGCAAAACTTGCTGTCTCCTCTCTACAAAGGAAGGAAATCAAGAAGAGTAGAAACTGGGGGTTTCTTTTTTTGTGGGCAGGGGAGAAGGGATGGCATGGGGTCTTGTTATATGGCCCAAGCTGTCCTTGAACTCATAACCTTCAGGCTTTGGCCTCCAGACTGCTGGGATTACAGTTACATGCTGCCATGCCCAGCTGAAGATGGCGGCTTCTTTCCAAGTCTAATGACAGCACACCGATCACTCTGGCAGCTAGCAGGTGAGGTCTGTTTAATGCAGGCTTGGTTGGGCTGGATTCTGGAGGGAAACCCGAGCATCCAGGTGTTCAGTTTTGGAAGGTAGAACCTGACTCTTTAACTGCCTGGGGACCCTACTGCCTTTCCTGAGTTGGGAGCTTCCTCTCTCTGAGCCTACACACAGCACACAATCCTGGGAAGGCCCAGACTTTGCACTAGGCCTTTCCTACCAAACTCCGGGGCCTTCAATCAGATTCCGTCCTGCTCACCCAGAGCCCAGGGCAAGGATGCACAAGGGCTGTGTAACCACCATCATGAGCTTTGCCTTGATCAGAAAAGGCAAACACATCTATCCATGTGCTCCTTTCACTCTGGCGCGTGCTGGTGGCAGACATCAACTGTCAATCCTTACTTTTCTGATGGGCCAGTAAAACCAGAATCTTTCTCAAATAGCACCCCTCTGGCAACACTTCTGCCCTTTGTTGGAGCTGGAGGTCAGACAGAGCTATGCACCCCAACTATGACCCTGACTGTGTGCTCCCCTGACTGTGTGTTCCCCTGTGTGCTCTGCTGACTGTGTGCTCCCCTGGCTGTGTGCTCTCGACTGTGCTCCGTTGACTGTGTGCTCCCCTGATTGTGCGCTTCCCTGACCTTGCTCCCCTGACTATGTGTTCCCCTGACTGTGTGCTCTCCTGACTATGTGTTCTCCTGACTGTGTTCCCCTGATTGTGTGCTCCCATCACTGTGATACGTCCCTTCTTTATTCCTGGGACCACATCTGTTTTGTTCCCAGACACCCCAGTTCAGCTCACCTAGCCCTTACTAATGGCCTGTCAGGTACTAGGATGACCACACACATCTTCCACAACACTTGTCTTGATGTTTTCACATGAACAGAGGTGGTGGCACCACTGTCCCACTAAGGAGACGTCACAGCACAGCACCTGCCTGGCAAAGAGGGGGCTCTATGGAGGTGTCACCTACCACTTCTTGTCAAATTGAAGAGGGAAAAATTTGACTTTCTAAGGTCGTAGTACAAAATGGCAGAGCCTGGGTCTCAGTAAAAGCCAGCATGTTCTGCCAGTGTGGGCCTTCTGCCAGACCGTCCGCCTCCACCTTTGTCACCTTTGAGTGCTGGCTCCTTTTTCTTGTTTCCTAGATCCTTGGAGGAGGATCTGTCCTCCTTGGCTGAGTCACTTGGGAACTGACACCCTTTCTAAGCTTGTCTCTAGCCTTGGGACTCCACTTCCCAGCCATACAAGCTGCTCTTCTTAAAAAACAAAAACAAAAACAATACAAAAACAAAACCTCAAAAAAACTTTTAGATTTTAGTTTATGTATATGGGTGTTTTGCCTGTGTTTATGTATGTGCGCCACATATGTGCCCAGTGCTCTCAGAAATCAAAAGGGAGCCCAGGATGCCCTGGAACTGAAATTACAAATGGCCATGAATTACCACGTGGGCGCTGGGAACTGAGCCTGGGTCCTCTGCAAGAACAACAACTGCTCTTACCCACAGAGCCATCTCCTCTGCCCCCTCAGATGTGTGTCAGCCCACTGATCACATCCTTTTCTCTCTGCCTTATCCCCGTCCACATCCATGCCATCCCTGTTGCTAGGAAGCTTTCCCTTCTGCTTCACCTGGCTCTCCTTGCGCACTCCTTAACTCTGTGCTTTAACAGCCCCTCCTCCACAAGGCCTTCCCAGGTGGGTGTCTCTAGCCAGTCCCTCGCTGTGTCCCCATCATCCTCTGTCTGTTTCAGCTTTAATCTCTGGTGCTCGGTGCTGACTGTGGGAGGGCAGCAGCTCCTCCGTCACTCCTCCTGTTCCTGGTGCTCAGTCTCTAATGAACTATCTCAATAGTAAAAATATTCGAGCAGGACAAATGCACATCTGGGGAAGCATCATGCCTCATGGTTAATTCGAGCATCCTTCCTTCCCATGGGGGATGCAAGCACACACGAGAATGTCCCAGGCCTTACTGGATTCACGTGCTGGACTGGGTCCCTTTAAGTGTCATAGACTTCTGACTCCCCACCAGTCACACTCACTGCCCAGTGAGTCATACTTACTACCCAGCTAACACATGCACAAGGCTGCCTCTGCTCTTGCCCTGAGCCTAATCATTTACAGGGGTGGACTCAGAGGCCAAAGGAACTATTCCTAGAACAGAGGGAAGGGTTCCTTTTCCCAGCAATTGCATCTGCCCATCCATGAGCGACCAAAGTGGTGGCATTGTGACAGCTTGAACAAGGAAGCAGCAGTTCCTAGGCCATTCAGGGATGTCACAGGTGAGTAAATGTGGGAGCCAGGAGGCCTGGATTCTAGTACTGTGCTGCCCGTGATCCCTCCACATCTCATCTCATAAAGGCCATCAGTGAACACACTTCCCCATGAAAAATGGACCAGTCAGGAGCATAACTCAGTGCAGCAAAGGTCAGACCTCCCACGGTTACCCACCCTAGACTCCAGGGTGAGCGCTACCCTTTCTCGTGACTTGGTCACATCGCAACAACCACCTCTCGAATACCAGTGGCTTTCATAAGGCCAAAGGTAAATAGCAGCCCTTAAGCTACCGAGCCTTCAGCCTTCGTTGAGCCTCTTTTGGGAAGGGGGTGGAGAAAGAGCTGAAGAAAAGTGTTCATGTGACACTGGTTTCCCACCAGCAGGCAGTTTTTTGTTTTTGATTTTGTTTTTGTTTTTTTTTTCCAGCTCACTTTGGTTTCACTTGGAGAAAGGTACACATAAGTGCAGGTGATCACTACTAATTAACAGTAGAAATGGAGGCCTCTCTCACAGCTGGGTGGGGAAACTGAGGCTCAGAGAAAAGAACAGGCTCTCCCCAGGTGTTGTGTGTGTTTTCTCTGCGGAGATGTAAACACTCATGGATGGAAGACCAAAGATACAACTCCACCCAAGTCTGGATGGTGAACCAGAGGACAGTTGGTGACTCAAAGACAGGTGCATCATCAAAAAAGACCAGCCTAGCCTGAGTGAGGGTTCACCAAAGCTGCATCCCTAGAGAGCCCTGCCCGGCCTGCACTCCGCTCCCCAGGGCTGAGCAGTTGTTCGCTGTTTATGTAATCCTGGAAAAGGTGCCCCGAAACTTTGAGGGCTTCCAAGTCTTAGGAGCCTCACTCCAACCTCCAGGAGAGAATGCTCCAATTCTGAGGAAACAGCCACAGTACACCAGGCCACCAGAGTGGCAGGATCTGACTCTGCACAGCTGCCTGTCTGGACAGCAGCCCCATCCAGGGACCCCTTGACCTTCGGATGGCCATAACTTGCATCTGGCACCTAGGGCTGGACCAGGGTCTGATGGTTAAATTCAGCTCAATATCATTTAGTCTGAGGTGAGCAGCCTGGTCGGAAAAGACTTTTCTCCTCCCCTGAGGTATAACCAAGACAGTGAATTACTCAGGAGTATAGATAGTCTTTTTTTTTTTTTTTTTTAGATTTACTTATTTCTTGCATGTATGTCTGTGTGAGGCTGCCAGATCTTGAAGTTATAGACAGTTGTGAGCTGCCATGTGGGTGCTGGGAATTGAACCTGGATCCTCTGGAAAAACAGTCAGTGTTTTTAAACTCTAAGCCATCTCTCCAGCCCTGAGTATAGACAGTCTTAGGCTACATACATCCACAGGAATCCACACCCTCAGAGTGCTGGGGACACAAACCAAAGTGTGGGCCTAGTGTTAAAGAGGAACAGCACGAGGCAAGAGAACAGACATCAGGGAGGAAGGTCTGGGATTGAGAGAAAAGACTGTGGAGGACTTGCTTCCACACTCAGGATCCCTTCCCGAGTCACTCAACTGCTGCTAGCACTGGTGCATACCACCATCTTTACCTCCCAGGAGTTTCTGCTGCACACTGATAAAGTGCTCATTGCAGAAGATGCTGGAACCTTGACATAGCTAGCAGCAGCAGGATCCATGTGTCCTTAGTTTGAACAGTTCTCCTGGATCAGGGTCTGGGCTGCCCCCACATGGAGGGGGTTAGCTGGGACCACAGGATGGGACTGGTACCCAGGTTCAGACTGCTGCCCCGGCTAGTGCAGTGGAAAGTCTGGCCAGCAGTGGGCAGGTAGATGACACAGTAGAACATTCTTTTCACCTCTTCCTATCTACCTGTCCCAGGTAAATAACTTTGGAAGTTAACGAGCCTTGACAACCAGCCCGAGCCAGGCTGTCACATGAAGGCTCCACACATGAAGAAGGATGGGTGCATAAGGCAGGGCAGAGGGTAGCCTGGGAAAGGTCATAGACACCCCACCCTGTGTACAGACTCTTCTTCCAAGCTGCCCTCATCAGTGCCATCCATGGGAGCAGGCGACTTGAGGCCTAAAGGAGAAGGCAGAGCAGTGGGCTTTGGCATCGTGGCCAGAGCTGCCCCCAGAACATGCAGGGTGGGGTGGTGGTGTACAGTCAAGGAAGAGTGAGAAGTCACCTCTCCAGAGCTGGCCGTGCTCCACCTTGAGCTAGCCAAGTACAGTGCTGCCCACTGGGGAATGCAGAGGCGACAGAGACCCAAGCGAGACTTCCGGGTTGAAAGCAGGCTGCTTTTAGAACCAGGGTTTATTTTACCGTTAAGAAAATATTTTTCTTTTTTGCCGGTGATGCAAATTGTTTCTAGTTCTGAAGGAGAAATTGCAAACTTGGATTACAGATGTGCGCAGACACAGAGGCTCACATTCCCCTGGCTCCAGGGGCCCAATGTCCCCCGTTTTCTTTGAGTGGGTAGTAAAAGTGCCTGGGAGCAAAGGCAGGATTGCCTTGGTGTCTGTGCCTCAGCCAGTGGTTCTCAGCCTTCCTAATGCTGCGACCTTTTAACACAGTTCCTCATGTTGTGGTGTCCCTCAACCATAAAGTTATTTTCATTGCTACTTCGTAACTGTCATTTTGCTACCGTTATGATCGTAATGCAGATATTTTTGAAGACAGAGGTTTGCCAAAGGGGTTGTGACCCACAGGTTGAGAGCCACTGGCCTGGGGCCTCTCTCAGTTTAGAATTTTACCTCTCTTGACCTCTGCACAAGGCCTGGGCTCTGTGGTCCCTCACAGGGCTTTGACCCCAGGAGCCACAGGGCGAGCCTATCTCTCAGTGTTGGGTCTGCATCTTGTCGCCATGGCAGCAGCAGAGTGGAGAACATTCTGTTCTGCTTCCTTGTACTGGAAGCACCAGAATCAGCGGGATCCTTCAAGGAGCAGGTTTAGAGCAAGCCCCACAGCTCTCTGCTGTCTCCTGCTGCCCTTCGCACCCCTCTTTCTTTCTGCCTTATTTCTAAACAACATTGGTTCTTCTCACTTTGCGACTACACTGTGTACCTCTCCACTGTAGAGGTTCAAGCCCAAGCTCTCCTCACAGCACCCCCACTTGGACCTTCATCTGTGTTCCCCTCAACTTCAACTTCTCTGTGAACGACATGGCACGGTCCCATGGGTTGGAGTGATTGTCCCTGGTCCTCACATTCCTAAACCATGAAAGACCATTCACATATGTATGACTCTGCTTGGAGCTACTGTCACCTTCTCAGGGGAAATGACACCTTGAGAGCTGAGTCCTCCTTCTTGTTCATAACACACACACACACACACACACACACACACACACACACACACACACCAGCCAAAGGCTTTTATCTCTCATCTGGGTTTTCTTCCATTGGAATGAGGGTCCCACAACAAGTGTTGTGGCCAGCTACACTCTACCCTGATGTCCCCAGCTGTGTGTAGCTCCTGGTACTTTAACTGGTGATAGTGATGACTACATGCAAATGCACGGTAGGATTGGGGCTAGGACCCGAGGATGGAAAACCCCTGCAGGAAGGGGTCAGAGCAGCAGTGTTGTAGGTGCATCACTTAGAGTGTGTCATTGGACAGCGGAGCTATAGTCAGTACACAGGACAAGAGCAGGAGGCCAAAGGGAGCAGTGTGAGAGAGCAGCTGATGGTTGAGCAGCAATGGGATGGACTTAGAGATCACAACAGGACAGTGCCTAGGCACTGAGGCAGAAGTATGGCCACTGGTAGGATCAAGTGGGACAAGGGGAGTGTGGAGTGAGGGTGAGTGTGTATGTGCGGCAGGTTGTGCAGGACCATGGGCCCAGAGCACAGAACACGAGTGTTGTGATCAGAGGAGATGGTCAGCAAGAGTCCAGGTAACTGTATGCTCTCTCGGGCATCATCTGCAAGCAGGATGTCAAACAGCACAGCTAGGAGTACTCAGCAAACCATGCCTAGAGCGCAGAGCCACCCTGGCCAGTGCCCTCTGCCTGTCAAACAGCACAGCTAGGAGTACTCAGCAAACCCACACCTAGAGTACAGAACTACCCTGGCCAGTTCCTCTGCCTGTCAAACAGCGCAGCTAAGAGTACTCAGCAAACCCACACATAAAGCGCAGAGCCACCCTGGCCAGTTCCCTCTGCCTCTTTCCTTCTCCGGCTAGCAGATCACACACTGGCAAACTTGGGCTCTAGGTTCAGCTTGTTACCGAGACTGAAGACAACTGACTTCTCTACCTTCCTTCCTCAGGTGCAGCCACGGCACAAGGAACTACATGGTCTGTGTGGTTCACGAACCGTTCTGAGTAAGCCCTCCTCACAAGTTGCTCTGCTCAGCTCCTCTGGAGGTCTCAGTTGCTCTAGACTGCTCTTTTATTGTTCGGTAAGCCCACAGATAGCAATAAAAGTCAAATGAAAACTCATTTGCAAAGCAACTTTCCACTGTCCAAAGCACTCGCCCGTAGCACTTATTTAATATTTAATATTTTCATACAATATTTATTTAGCAGCCCTGTGTTCCAGGCAGTGGGGATTCAGGTGCCAATAAAGCAGGCACAGCCTCTAGCCCCGTGAAACTTACAGTTCAGAGGTGGAGAGGCCTATGTGCCCGAAGGATTGGCTGGGGCTCAACTGTGATGCATGTCTGACTGGGAACCACACGGTGCTGAGAGTGGAGGTAACAAGAGGACCAATTACTTTGGGGAACAATGGCAGGCTTCCTGAAGAAGTGACAGTTAAGCCGAGACTTGAAGAGTGAATCTGGGCTGTGAGGTGGGGCGTACTTGGGGTGGGATGTCAGTATTATGACCTCGAGAAGTCAGTCTGATGCTGGAGGGGTGGAGAGACCTGGTGGGGTGGATCTTGACAGCCATAGGTGAATAAATGAAGGCAGGGAGACAGTCAGCCTGGGGTGAGAGGACCTACTGTTTGATTCTGCTTTAAAGGAGCCCGGACAAGAGGCAACAACCTCCTCTGGTGGGAACAAGGCTGTTGAAGGACCCCAGACAGTCCTTGCACAAGCCTACCCTCTATGGTTTCATCTTACGAATAGAGAAACTGAGGCCCAAGTCCATATAGCTGGAAAGAGGCAGAGAAGTCTGCAGGCATTTAACTACTAGACCCTAACCACTCAGCTACCATAATTTTCGGACTATAAGATGCACCTGACCATAAGACACACTCAGTTTTTAGAGCAGTAAAACAAGAAAAACAGTAAAAACAGCTATTGGACCATAAGGTGCACCCTAATCCCACCCACTCTGGTGGGGGCAGTGAGTCTTATGGGATGAAAAATATGGTAGTCAGTGAGTTTAATGCCCCCTGCTTCTAGGTGCTATCCTGCCAGCCAAACTATGTTCTAAGTGACACATCCAACTTGTGCCTTTGACATGAGACTGCCCTTCTCCCACTCCTCCCGCGCTTGTGAAACTTGAGACAACAATCAGATTTCAAACAGAGATAACCGGCTCCACAGCCACAGGCAAGGGGCTAGACATGGCGCATAATAACCACACACAATCTGTCACAGACACTCATGTTCTCAGCTCTCCTCCAATCCAGCAATACCATCTCTCCCAGGCTGGAGGGAGAGTGTGCTGTGTGAGAAATTTCTAGGGCCATTTTTTATTTTATTTTATTTATCACATTGCTTTAACCCCTTACCTGCCTGCAGCTTCTCTTGAGCTGTGTCCACCTTCCATCACTCTGCCGTCCTGTTCTTTCCCAGCCTACAGACCTCCCATCTCTTCCTTCCATACCGCCCTCTCCCTGAGTCCACACCCTCTCCCCAATTCCTCACCACATATTTGCTTGAGAAAGGCTGTAGATGAGGACAGGAAGTAAGCATGGGAGAGGGTGGGAATGGTGGGAGCGAGCCTATGCCTGGTTCCAGGGTGTCTTCTGCTCTTTTCTTCCTCTGACATGCTCCCCCCCCCCACCTGCCCGCATTCCTCCTTTCAAACATGCCTACTCTTCGCTTTGTCCTAAGCTTGGTAAGATTTGAGTTCAGCTGTCTACACTGACATGCCAGGATCCTTCTCACAGAGGATCTATAATTTCCACTGAGGTTCTTCTAATTATGGACATCTACATCCTGGTTATGAAATGTTGAGCATCGCTTGGGCTATTTGGAGATGACATTTCAGGCAACTTAAAAGATTATATCCTAGAGGCTGGGGAGATGGCTCAGAGGTTAAGAACACTGGCTGCTCTTCCAGAGGATCCTGGTTCAATTCCCAGCACCCACATGGCAGGTCATAATGGTCTGTAACTCCAGTTCCAGAGTATCTGACAGCTTCACACACACACACACACACACACACACACACACACACACACACACACACGCAAACAAAATGTCAATGCACCTAAAAATAAAAAGCAGTGGTGATGCATGCCTTTAGCCTGATCTACAGAGTGAGTTCCAGGAAAGCCAGGACTACACAAAGAAACCCTGTCTCAAAACACACCAAAATTAAAATGAAATAATATATTATATGTATAAATATCTATATAAATGTATAAATAAAACATATATATATATATTTCCTTTCCTATATTTCCTTTCTTCCTTCTACATGACCAACCATCAGCAGCTCTCCTGCCTCCCCCAACATACCCAGGTGTTGTTTCCAGAGGAGGCTGTCACCAAGGCAACCCATCATGGGGCAGGGGGGCAGCATTACTGACACTTTCGTGTTCTGCCTTCTTATTCCCTCTTTGCACCACACAGAAAGTTATCTAAGCAAAGTCTCCCCTTCAGTGTGCAGAAATTCCCAGTCTTGGAGTCAGTCCTTCTGAGCAGTGGCTCCAAAGGTCGAGATGCAGCACAGCTGGGCCTGGTCTGGCTGGTACCTGCTATGGTTGGTCGGGCACTGGTCTCCCCTCTACACAATAACAGGGGTCTAATCAATATTAACTCTCAGCTGTGGAGGTGACTGGCAGGAAATGATCGCAGGGTGAGAGATTTCCACTCTCCAGAAGCGGAAAGTTCAGGGACTTGGGCCAAAGTGCAGTGTGGCCAGTCAAAACAGGACATGCATCTGCAGGGGTGGGTGATGTTGTCAGGCCCCTGACACACAGCGGCCCAGGCTGAGGCCAATAAGATAGGGGGGCTAAGACAGCAGGATTACTGTCCTTTCCTTCCCCAACCACTGGCCTCTCTGAGGAGAAAAGCAGGCATCTCCTTCCTCCTCACACTCCTACCATCATCGTCTCTAAACCCCAGGTGGAAGGCGGAAGGAGTTGGTCAGAGTTGTGGTGAGCAATAAGAGATTGGAGGAAATTTAGAGACGTGACTTTAAAAATAAATTCAGGCCGGGTGTGGTGGTGCATGCCTTTAATCCCAGCACTCGGGAGGCAGAGGCAGGTGGATCACTGTGAATTCGAGGCCAGCCTGGTCTACAAAGCAACTCTAGGACAGCCAAAGCTACACAGAGAAACCCTGTCTCAAAAACAAAAACAAACAAACAAACAAACAAAAAAGAATAAATTAGGCTGGGCACCACTAATCCCAGCAGTCAAGGAGGCATACCTCTGTGAGTTCGAGGCCAGCTTGGTCTACAAAGTGAGTCCAAGGCAATCAAGGCTACACAGAAAAACCCTGTCTCAAAAAAAAAAAAAAAAAAAAAAAAAAAACCAAAAAAACCAAGGGGGGGGAAAAAAAAAAGGAAGAAAGAAAGACAGACCAGTGGCTAGGGAGGTAAAATGCTTGCTGGGCAAGCCTGAGGAACTAGGTTTGATCTTCTTTGTGGAAATCTGGGCATAGAGACACACACATGTAACTCCAGTGCTGAGGAGGCAGAAATCCTGACTCCGGAAGGACGACTCTGACTGTGTGTCTGTGTTCAGACCAGTGGAAGACATGCCAGCGGTCATCATTCTGCAAGACCGTCCACAGCAAGTCTCATAAGCGAGGAGAGAAGGTTAGGAACCCAAACTAAACAAGCTAAACACCTGAGCGCAAACTGCCTCCCAGGGCAGTTGCTGTGACTTGAGCAAGGACCCAAATATGGTCCTTGGATACCCACTCTGCACATGTGAGCCATTTCTGGGAGCCCTGGGCTTCCAAGCTGTCAACGCACAGCTGGCTGAGCCTGCTGGGCCTTCTGACACAGTGGAGTTGGGGTGAGACCTGAGAATCTGCATTCTCAAGTTCCTAGGTGAAGCCAATACCACTGCTCCAGGGACAAACTTTAAAAACTACTGACTGAGGGGGCTTAAAGAAGGAAGGATGGATGATGAGATAGTGGGTTCAGACTTCCCTCCTCCCAAGATATAAATAACATAAAAGCCAAGCTGGGGGGTGTGGCTCAGTGGGGGGGGGCTTTGGCTTAGTATGTCTAAAGCCCTGGGCTCCATCCCAGAAATATGTACACATACAAGCAGATACACAGGCTCTCTCTCTCTCTCTCTTTCTCTCTCTCCTTTCTTGTCCCAAGAATGCAAAGACAGCTAAGGAGGGTAGTACAGGCCTTTTGTCTCACTGTGAAGGGTCAAGCTTGAAGCCAGTTACCAATGACCCCCATAGTCCCCCATAGTCTCCCGCCTGGTATTAACCACAGGGGCCATCCAGGCCTGAACCACTGTTGAGTCTGAGCCCAGTTACCATGTTCCCGGCTTGGCCAGACCAAAGGCCAGTTGTTGAACTCCTAGTAAACAAAGACAATTAAACAATAGGCGCGCCTTGTCTCGGGTGCTGCCCTGGGTTTATATTTGGGGGTGAAGCTGCCCCTGAAGAAACTTGCTGCTTGCCTTGGTAAGCCTTGGCTTTAGGCAATTTCTTGGTATTTTATTTCACTTTTTATAAAAGAAGACACAGGAAGCCAACAGAACCCATACACCAGCCAAGTTTTTCCTAAGCCAGATTTAAAGCCAGTACTTTGTAGTTTAATTTAGAACGATCAATTGAGCAGTCACCCAAGCCCTATTTCTTAAAATTCCCTGGGGTAGAATTCCTCAGCGTTGGTGCTTAGTATGTAGGTTGGGTCTCAGTCTTCAAGTAAATTTTCTCTTCCCAAATATTCAATAATACGTTTCTGCTGACAGGCAACAGCAGCCATACAGTGAAGAAAATAATTAGCAAATTCACTAATTAGGATTCTGCTTGCACTTCTTCTACACTGGTTACTATTTGGTTATTATAATTATAAGTCCCTTGCCCTTTACTAAAACCACTAATGGTCTTCAGTACATACTGATATGATTGCAGAGCCAAACATATTTTGTTTTGCATGTAGTAAATGAATTTTGACATTGTGTTGTGTCTGGAGGGTCCTTAGATGTCACAGCTGAACAATTTAAAATAACAAAGTCTTATGGGAAACAAACACACTGCAGCAGGTCCTGGACTGTGTAACTAGCATAAACTCACCTTTAACCATTTAATTATAAAGTCATTCAGCGAAAACACTGAACCTCATTCTTATATAAACACTGAACCTCAATTGATCGTTCTAAATTAAACTACAAGATTATTTTTATACGTTACTGAGAAAATCCTTATCCATAAAGATTAGGTTATGACAAGTGTCATAGCAATTAAAAAATTTTCACATTGAGAATCTCAAGTTATTTTTAAGCTAAAAGAGATGGCAGCATTAATGCTGAGGATAGCTAAAAATCAAATAAGCACATCAAAGGATCCAATTAAAAATTGAGATCCTGTGAGTGCTGTTTGAGAAATCACTTTTAAAAGAAGCAATGATATCATTCTTAAAGTTCAACTCTAATCTGTGGAACAAGGCACCTTTGAACAGTGGCTGCAAACTCCAGATCTTTAGGACTCTCTTCCCAGACGGAAGATGGGCCCAAGAAAGACCAGTCCAGATCCCAGTGGAGATTAGTGACAACACAAGATTAGAACTGGCATCTCCCTGTGAGATGCCAGCCTACTTGGTGTGTTCAGATTTCAGAGCTGGAGAGTAAAATCAAGAGGGAGAGGGGGAGTGAGAGTGTGTGTGTGGGGGGGGGAGTGAGAGTGTGTGTGTGTGGGGGGGGAAGTGAGAGTGTGTGTGTGTGGGGGGGAAGTGAGAGTGTGTGTGGGGGGGGGGAGCGAGAGTGTGTGTGTGTGGGGGGAGTGATGGGGAGAGTGAAAAAGGGAGAGAGAAGAAAACTCGAACAAAAGAGAAAGGGGAAAGGAGAGAGAGAGAAAGGGGCCATGTTGGTAACGTTTGGCATGAGATGCCTTCAGGCCTTCAGGTGTGAGTGGAGTGTGGTTTGTGATTTTAGGTGTCGTGACAGGACTTCTCACTAAACTCCCTCCACGGTGACAGTGTGCGTGAGAAGGCGCGCGCACGTGTGTGTGTGTGTGTGTGTGTGTGTGTGTGTGTGTGTGTGTGTGCTGTCAAATAAGAAATTTAGGAAATTCTGTATACGGTGGCATATCCCAGTGCATTTTGGGTTGGAAGCTAGCCTGGGCTACACAGTGAGAGCCTGCCTCAAAACCATACTAAATCAAAGCTAGCTGAACATTCAGAGTTCAGCGTTTCTCACTTTCCCTCATTCTCCCCTTGACAAAACACCGTGCTCACAAAGCCACTCAAGGGACAGCCACGGAGCAGAGTCCCCTCAGAGTACAGACTGTGTGCGGGAAAGGGAGATGACAGATTCCTGTCTAGGAACTCAGTTTGTCTGGCTCGGGTTTAAAGGTTTCTGTTTCTCTGGTTCACTCCCATTGGCAGTCATGAAGCTTGGCATCAGCCCTGGGGGAATTACTTCCCTTTCCTCAAGGCTGCTCACTTTTACCCACAGGCCGGGCTGAGCTGCCTTCTTCATTCCTCAGGTTTCTGAAGCAGCGGGGGTCATTTCAGGTCTGGGCACCCGGGCACTCCTTCTGGAAGGAGGAGGAGGCAGCTGTTCCCTCTCTGGTCTACCTGGTTACTTCACAGCACTCCCAGATTGTGCCCCGGGCACCTTTCTCCCTTGTGAGGTCTGCAGATGGGCAGAGGGTCTCCTGCTGTTGTACCTGGGCAGGCTGTTCAGCATCTCAGAGCCTCAGCTTCGATTTGGGAGAAAGAGGAAGCTGACTTCCGGGGTGGTGTAAAGGTTAAGGTCATGTGCCAGGGACTGTGTGTGGTGCGGGGTGTGTGCAGGCATCCAGGCAATGGCTGCTGCCTGTACTCTACAGAGCCAGTGCGCTGCTTGTTGCTGCTCTGTTCTTCCTTCCAGCCCTGGCTTTCTCTGAAAGGCTCCCCCCCCCCCAGTGCCTTGTCACAGTCACAGCTCTCCAGGTAGTGCATTAAAGAATCCTAAGTCAGCGGTGCTCCCTT
The DNA here is from genome assembly GCF_903995435.1 of Acomys russatus. Lineage (NCBI taxonomy): Eukaryota > Metazoa > Chordata > Mammalia > Rodentia > Muridae > Acomys > Acomys russatus. The sequence goes on from NC_067156.1 coordinate 60,032,506, forward strand.
CTCCCAGTCTTCTGGCTCCTTCTGCATGGTTCACTTCTAACATGCTGTGACTGTGGGATGGCCTCCCAGAAAGGAAAGCAAAGCCTGGCAGTGAACCCAGAAACCTATGGGGTAGGCATGTAGCAGCACTCAGCTTCCCTGAGGCACCGGTTTGTTGCTATTTGTTATAAAAAGTGCTGATATCTCCGTTAGCCAGCTGTAAGGGGGAAGAGTCCTATTGGGAGGGCAAATCCACTTTGGAAAACCAAGCTATCATCCTTAGGTAAATATGCCATGCAAGTCTGAAGGGCTGCAACGCATCATAATATTTTTCTAAGACTTCAAGGCATCCAATGTTAACTTGAGGACTGTAAACCATGTCATGAGCGACCTAAAATAAGGAAGGCCTTTTTTTTTTCTTCCCACTCTAGAAATAGCTGCCAAGCAGACAGATTCCACCCTATGTCACTCACATGTTGCCAGCAGGGCCTCCATGCCCCTCCTCCTGCACTGCCCAAGAATATAAGAAGGATGGGTACAAAGTTAGAGCTGGGTGGGAGGGGACACAAGATGCCCCTAAAACTGTATAAAAACCCTTTATCAGGACCGAACCGTGTCTCCCAAGTCTCAGCCTAAAGCCCCCAGAACCTTACTGTGACTACATTTGGAGCCAAGAATGCTAAAGAAGTAATGAAGACAAAGCGGGGTCGTTAGGGCAGATCCTAATCCAGCAGGCTAAGTGTCTTTCAAGAGATACTATCACTGACAAGCAGCAGAGTAAAGTGGTGGCCACGGGAGACCCAGAAAGACAGCTACATGTAAGTCAAGCTCAGGGCTGTGGAAATAACTACCATTGCTGGCTCAGACCTGTGAGGAAATAAATATATTTGTCCTTGGTTGCTCAGGCTATGACATTTTGCTATAGTGGCCATATCAGGCTCTTCATTTTGATGTGGGATATAAGGAACGGGTACATAGGAGCAGCCCGGCAAGCCACACAGATAACTAGCAGAGCTGGCTCTCTGTCCTCCACTTAAGAGTGAGGGTTTGGCTCTTCTAGCACATCTCCATCCCTGTGTGTCAGAACTCTCTCTACCAGGGATCCGGGGACCACTGGGACTCAGGTAGGTGATTCTTACTATCCTTTCTGTCCTCTATTGTAGTCTCTTCAGCCTGTTTGTGGGAGCCCATCCTCCTACTCCACCTCCATCCCCCAGGGACTCTGCATGATGGTACAGACCCCAGGCATCCTACCACTTTCCGGAGGCCCTTATCAACCTTTTCTCCTAGCTCATCTCCATTCCTTTCTGTCACCCACTGACCCAAAGAAGCACTCAGTATTAGGGGCCCCAGAGCTACCATACCCTAGTACCAAGAGAGGGTAACAGAAACCAAAGAAGGGAACACTTGCTCAACATAGATAAGACTAGGTATCAATATCAAGAAACACCTCCAGCACCCCAGCTTCAGATGCCTAGATCTCAACACGAAAGCACAAACATGAACACTCAAGATGCTGTGCTTCCTTGGGAAGCCAGCCAGTATATTGCTGCAGGCCCTGAGGAATGCAAGATAACAAAAGCAAAAGACAAGATTCTGAAATAGCAACTATGAATATGTTCAAGGACCTTAAAGAAGATATGAATAAATCCCTTAATGAAATCTGTGAAAACACAGTTTCATGGACTAATGAAAACCATCAAAGACAAGAAAGTAGAATTTAACAAAGACATAAAACCACTAAAGAAAACCCAAACTAAAATAAAACTGGAAATACAGTATTTAGAGTGTCAAAGAAGAACCTCAGAGGTAAGCCTCACCAATAGATTATAAGTCATGGAAGAGAGAACCTCAGGTGTTGAAGACAGGGTAACATTTTCTTAACTAAAACAATCCAGGAATAAAATATCCAGGAGTTTGGGACACTATGATAAGACCAAATCCATGACCAGGCAAACGAAGCATATAGCACTCCCAATATATAGGAGCAGAAAAGAAATCCCTCAAGACATAAATTTTTTTAACAGATATTTTCAGTGAAGTAACAATACAAAATTAACATTCATAAAAAGTGACAAACAGACTAAGAAAGAAATCAGGGGAAAGTACTTTTCACAATACCCTCAACACATGCAAGCACACACACATGCATACACATACATACATGCACACACACATCTTAGGTTAACTCTAAGCAAACAATTGAAAGCCTTGGATAATAAATACTTTAAGATTTTAATGAAAGAAATTGAAGAAGATATCAGAAGATGGAAAGATCATCTACGCTCATGGGTTGGTAGGATTAATAAACTGAAAATGATCATCCTACCAACAGCAATCTATGATTCAATGCATTCCCAACCAAAATCCTAACACAATTATTTACAGAAACTGAAAAGGCAATTTTCAACCTCATATGGAAACACACAAAATTCAGGATAGATAAAACAACACTGATTAATAAAAAACTGCCAGAGGTAGCATCACCCCCAATTTCTAGATGTATTACAAAGCTATAAAGACAGACATAGTATGGTATTGGCATAAGACAGACACGCTGATAAATGGACTCAAATTAAAGACCCAGATGTAAGTCCACACACCTATGGACACCTGGGTTTTGACAATGAATCAAAAAATACACACTGGAGGAAAGAGTGCATCTTCAAAAATAGTACTGGTCAAACCAGATATCCAAACATAGAAGAATGAGAATATGGATTCATATTGATAATCGCCTTTCACAAAACTCAACTCCAAATGGATCAAGGACATCAACTTAAGATCAGGTATCCCAAACCTCATAGAAGGGAAGTGGGAATAGCCTTGAACACATTGACACAAAATAGGCTTTTTGAACAAGACATCAACAGCATGCACATGTACTAACAATAACAATTAATAATTGGGACCTAGTGAAACTGAAAAGCTTCTGTATAGCAAAGAACATCATCATTCTGAAATGATGCCTACAGAGTGGAAAGAAATCATAACCAATTCTACATCTGATAGAGGATTAGTGTCTAGAATATATAAAGAACTAAAAAACCTGAACATCAAGAAAACAACACAACTAAAAAGTAGAATCCAGAACTAAGCTGAGAATTCTCAAAGGATGAAACAACAAATGGCCGAGAAACACTTAAAGAAATGATCAATATCCTTAGCCATCAGGGAAATGCTAATTAATCTTATACCAGTCAGAATGGCCAAGATCAGTAAAACAAATGACAGCACATGCTGGCGAGGATGCAGAGAAAGGGGAACACCTATTCATTGCTGGTGGTCATGCAAACTTATATAGCCATATGAAAACCAGTGTGGTGGTTCCTCAGGGAGCTGAGAATCAATCTACCTCAAGATTCTGCTAGAAAAAAAAATCATGCTGAGTGAGGTAACCTAGAACTAAAAAATACTGTATTTTTTTTCTCTCATATGTGCATGTTATCTTTTAAGCCTTCAATATATGTTCTATAAGCTGAATAACCACAAATGCTAGGTATCTCATGAGGGGATGGGCGGGAGAGGGAATCTCCCACAGAAGAGGAAATAGAGCAGATTGTGGACAGACAATGGGGAAACAGAATAGGAGGATTAAAAAAGGGAAGAGGATGGAAGAGACTGGTAGAAGAGGGAATGTGAGGCAACTAATACTAACGGGCATTTGAAAAACAAATCATGGAAACCTACTACCGTAGAAGCTTTCTAAAATCTAAACATTTATGAAAGGAATCTAAATGGAGCCATCAAAATAGTAGGGGAGACAGTGCCCCAACTAGACATCTTATGCCACCAACTAAAACCTCCAGTACCAGGAATGGGTTACATTTTGTTGAGTCGTTGGCCAATGGGGCCCTCTGGAAACTCCCAAATATCAAAGGCTATTGCCAAGGCTATGGGTTGCTCTCCACATACTGATGGTAAGGTCCTATTGCTGACAACACTTATGTATGTCATAGAACTAGGAGTTGTTGAACTGGTGGCCTAACTAAAGATTTCACCCCTACTGACTAGCATGCACGGTACTGGAAAGTAGTTTGCGTGTTACCAAAGGGTAAATATCACCCAGCGATCAGCTCTACAACCTACAACTGCGTAAGATAATTTGTACAATAGTGGCACAAATGTTATGGGGATGACCAACCACTTTTGGATTGGGTTTAAGGTTCACTCCATAAAACAGAACCTTTACCTGACATTGCTAAAAGTGGCCAGGGTTAGTCTTGAGACTAGGTAGGTCATGGACCCTAGTGGAAAACCGACTACTGTCATCCTGCTAAAGGAACATAGCAACAAAATGACTTGTAATGACATACTGATAAATCCATAGATCAGTGCTTGCTCAGCCATCGTCTGAAAAGTCTGTTGCGGTACATGGCAATTAACACAGAGACCCACAACTGGACAATGCGTAGAGTGAGACTTTGGAGTACTCGGTCTGAAATGGGATGTCTTCATCACTGCTCTCCTCCTCAAGAATCAGGTGAAGGGGCTGGAGAGATGGCTCAGCGGTTAAGAGCACTGACTGCTCTTCCAGAGGTCCTGAGTTCAATTCCCAGCAAACACATGGTGGCCCACAACCATGTATAATGTTATCTGATGCCCTCCTCTGGCTGCAGGTGTACATGCAGGCAGAGCACTGTATACATAATAAATAAACAAATAAATCTAAAAAAAAAAAAAAAAAAAAGAATCAGGTGGAAAAATACTAAGAGCCAGAGTAGAGGGATGACTACTTCCAGGGAAACAATGTCTTCAAGATACAACCGACTGTTGCACATGTGGATGCACAGAGACTGTATGCACAAGGCCTGCACAGGTTCAAGCCTGACAGGGTCCCAGCACTAAGATGAGGAAGTGGACACAGGTTGTCACTAATCAAGAGGCCATCTTCAAGTGCTACCTACTGGCAAGAGAAAACCCAGCCTTCTCCAATAGAGTCTTACTGGGTATACTAACCACACTGCACCCGGGCCCTATTCCCAGGAGCAGTCGACCAACACAGAGCAACTCAGTGACGTTTTTGTAGACTCTCTGTCTCATTTCTGCTTTGTTTTGGCATTTTTGTCTTGTTGGTCACTTGCTTGTTTATTATGATTCCAATTTTTGTGTTTTATGTGTGTGTGTATGTGCACACTTCTTTTTATTGCTTTGGTTTGGCTGTGTGTGTGTGTGTGTGTGTGTGTGTGTGTGTGTGTGTGTGTGTGTGAAACAAAAATAGAAAACATAGCACGGAGTGGGTCAGGAGATAGAGAATCATATATATAATATATATTTTATATATATGAGTGATGGCTTAGAGCCAGTATTGCTGGCTTCAAATCCTGGCTCTGTAACTTCCCAGCTCTGTGGTTTAAACTCATTGTGCCTGAGTTCCAAGATCTATAAAACAGGCCATAAACCTCTGCTTCATTTGCCTAAGGAGGGGAATAAATAATTTTAAAATGAACTGATAAAATATACATGAAATACTTAGTGCTTGGCCACGTGATGTGTTTAATAAATGTCAGCTAATATGACAATTGCCATTATTGTTCCTAATATCATTACTATTACTGAGTAATTCTCAATAATCTAGTCCAAGCATTTTTTTTACATATGATCAGCAAAGTGAGGCTCAAAAAGACCCCCCCAAAAAGTATTTTTTTAAATAATTTATTTAATTTTATTTTAGCATGAGGGTGCCAGAGTCATTGGAACTGGAATTACAGACAGTTGTGAGCTGCCATGTGGTGGCTGGGAATTGAACCCAGGTCCTTTGGAAGAGCAGATAGTGCTCCTAACCACTGAGCCATCTCTCCAGCCCCCCCCAAAAGTCTTAGAAAGTCACAAAACCAAACAATTGAGGTCTAGTCCAATTTCTTTCTGCTGTTTGGGGACGGTTCAAAGACAAAGTATTGAGATGAGAGGCGGCGTTTTATTTCCAGCGGGTTTGAGTGTAGAGAAGGGTGCAGTAGAAATGACCTAGTGGCCACTGCAGGAGCCAGGAGACTCACCCCAATGTCTTTCACACCCTGGCCCAGATCATGGGGACCACAGTCACAAATATGTGAATGGAAGCACCTGAGTGACATGAGACTGTGATGTGAAATTAGAAAACAAGAAGTAAAAAACTGCAGAAGTTAGATAGCTAAAGGCACTTGCCCTACAAGCCTGGAGACCTGAGTTCAATTCCTAGCACCCACATAAAAGTGGAAGGAAAGAACCGAATTCACAGGACTGTTGTCTAACATTTAGATGTGCACAATAGCATGTACTCTCACACACAATGCGTGTACATGCAATGCACATGCACACACCACGCGCACACATGTGCACATACATACCGTGCACCTATACAAGAAAATAAATAAAAATTAAACCAAACAAAAACTATGTTGAGAAAGTTAAACAAAACACCTTACTAGGCCAAAGTGGGAGGACAGAGGGTATACTTTAAAACCTTAACTCGACGTTGGGGAAGTTTTAGGAGATAAAGAAACATTAAAAGATTCCCAGAGAAAAGTAACTGGTGGCAGTAGCTATTTAATAGATCTTTGGGAGGCTGCTAAAAATAGAGCTAAGCAGACAAGCCATGTGGGCTGTTTTACGTAACTGTGCTGCTGGGAGCCACATGGGTCTCAGGAAGGAGAGGAAGAGAGAGAGGAGAGACTACCTTGTCACACAGCACCTGGACTAGTACAGTTTGGAGCAGTTCGGCAAGAACAATGGGATTGTCCAGATGGCCATGGTGCACTTTCTTGGTGACCCCGATCTCTCTGTCTAGCACTAGGGTGAGCATGAGGGAAGTCAGCCATAGCCTCTGCTTATGTGGACTCCAGTGAGGTGGGCAATAGGGCCTGCCTGCAACACCACCAATGGGAGGAGGGCTGCCGACTCACAGAGATGGGAGCACGGTGTTGGCGAGCAATGCAAGGGGTTTTTGGCTGGAGTCTGAGATGGCTACACCAACTTAGGGGTCCCCGAGATGGGAAATGAAAGGTTACTAGCAATTAACTAGGCAAGGAGGGACAGAAAGATGGAAACAATGTTCTAGATGGGAGAGATGGGCGTACAAAGGCTCCTGGGAGGGAGGGAGACAGAATTCAGTACTATACGAAAGGTAATGGCGTGCAAAGACGGGGTAAGGTGGATGAAGATTGAGAAAGTACATCAGTCCATGAGGCCATTGTAGCAGACCATTGGGCCTTATCGGTTACAGGAGTCCCTGGGCCCAACCTCAGGGCTACTGTACAGTGCATCCCAGGACTTCATGGACCAGACCAAGGCACCTGGTATACTAGAACACAGTAGCCCACACAATCCTTTGGATCAGGGAAAAGGTTCCCTAAGAGCAACAAAACTCACGGGTGTATTTTGAGCATTGGCTCACATTTGAATTTTGAAAGATAGTCTTCACCACAGAATGGAGAATGGCTCGGTCGCTCTGGGAGTATTCACTGCTGGTCTCGTTCAGGAGTTGGTCTCGGGGACTGAAGATGGCGTCTGGCCTTGGATGGTACTGATGGGTACAGAAAAAAGAGCTCTGATATACGTGAGAGGTATTCAGTATGGAAAAAAAATAAATCCCCGGGCATAGCGAAGGACTTGAGTGTCGCAGATGGGTGGAGTAGGTCGAGAGCAAGGAGAAGTCCTGTATCTGATTCGTACTCCTAGAAGGATAGGGTTGCAAATAGCCAGCTGAGGGAACTGGGAAGGTGCAGGCTCTGCGCTGGTCTTACTGTTTACACCTGTGAGGAAATGCTGACAGGAAGGGCTGACAGCTACCGAGAGCCCACTTGTGCCACACACCACATAGAGCTCTTGAATAACCAGAGATTAGTAAGTCAGGTTTCCAGCCCTCACACAGCCCATGCTTAGTAGGGCTGCTCTTGGGGGTCACCTGGGGAATCTGGGTCCCAGCCCCCCAGAGGCTCATCTAATTGGCCTGGAGAGCTGACAGGGCATCCAGAGAGAGAAAAGCTCCCCAGGGGATTCTAACAATGGAGGCTGAGAACTAGGGAGGGTTCCTGAACAAGAAAGATCTACCCTGGGCTCATCACACGGAAAGGAAGTGGCAGAATGAACCACGGTCTCCCGCCCTAAGAATTTACAGCAGGGCCGCTGAAGTACACAGGCATAGTGGGAATAGTGTCATTTGGATATTAAACCAATACATTTTCATCCCTAGCAATTCATGGTCCCTGGGTGGTCCCTGACTCACTAATTAGGAGAGGAGCCTGGTTGTCTTCAATCAGAGAATTCCTTCCAGACACATAGAAGTACCTCATCTGCCTCTGGGGGAATTACAGGTGACCCCTACTCTAGGGTTGATATGCCAATAAGAGATATCAGTCAAATAGAAGGCATGGTGTGACCCATGCCATTAGTCAAGGACTGACAGAAAATGTAAGGAATTTCAGAGACGTCTAAGCCTGCCTGTGTCCAGCTACCCTGTCCAGTGTTCAGCTCCCTTGTCCAAGTCACCACAAGGGACCAAGTCAGGTTTCTGGCTCCTCGAATGAACCTCACCTGTCCTTGACTCGATCTGAGAGCACACACCTCTCAGTTTTCCTGAAGAGCAAGAACCAAAATGGTGGAAAATAACATCCCCCCACCCCCAGGCAAATGGCACTTCACTCTGCTGGGTGTTTGTACCCCACCCTCCTCAGGAGCGGAGCCAAGCACTGTTCCAAACACCTCGCATTTCTCTGCCACAGGCTGACAGTAAGGGAGGTGCTGGCATTCATCACCATAATTGGAAAGAGAAATAGAGCACCTAAAACATAGAAACGGCACATCTGTCTAAGAACAGCAATGACCTGGAAAAAAAAAATGAGCCTGGAACTTCACCATCCCACCTATTGGTGTTACTTTGCTTCCTGGCCCGCTCCCTGGAGTTATTCCTAATGCCCCACCTACTTATAAACAAGCCCCACACAAGGTGGATCGCTAAATAAGGTTGACTGTTTCTTTTATGTCTTAAGTGACAAAGTTGGCTGTCTGAAAGAATTCTTGGCTCGCATTCCTCCGCGGTGATCAGAGATAAGCTTCAACATCCACCCACATCCCTGGACCTTAATCATTCTGAAAGACCATACCAGAGGATCAGACAGAGTTCATAACCTTAAAGACTTAGGGAAAGATTTAAGGAATTTAATTTTATCCCCAGTGTGAAGCTACTTAAGGTGCCTGAGCTGTAAAACCATGGTGCTCCCGTGAGATTAGTAGACAGTTGCCTGTCCAAGTGGCCTGCCTGGATTGGGAGCTACTGAGCAGGAGGTCTCTGACAAGAATCAAGCCCTCGGTGTTGTCAAGTATGTCACTGCCTCCTAGAAGACACTTGAGCCAATACTGTATCTTTTGAAGCAGGACGTAGGACCTAACCAGACCTTCTGCCATACGGTTCAAGGACCAGGGTATTTCAGTTAAGGCCAGGATGCCTGGGCACGAATGACTGTCCACTCTCAGAAGGACACTGTTCCTAAGCAACAGATCAAGACAGATTGATAGGACTTTCTCCCAGGGATTCCCAGGGAAAAGGATTTTCCAGTGCCTCTAAGGAACCTCTAGATTCTAGAAGGATATGTTCCCTTCTGTTCCCTCTCATATTATAAACCAAACTCTTTCATAAGCAGGGTAGAGATATTTGGGAGCACAGGGTGACACTGGCACACCCGTGTCCTTTCTATCCAGGGGCCCAGAGGTAGACTTGTAGCCTTTGCTAGGGCCTTTATTAAATTACTCCATCATCACCATCACCATCATAGTAATCATCATAAAAGTATATGAGACACTGGAAATTGTACTAGACACAGTGGCACATAGAAGATCACCAGACGAGACTCTAAGTCTGCCCTTAATGTCCTTAAAGTCCAGAGATGTTTGCTGTAACTCACAGATGTCCACAGCGAGAGACAGAATAGGACAGAACACAAACAAACACAAGAGGCAAGGTTGAGAAAAATCCCAAAAGCAAGGAGCTGTGGAAATGACTCAGGGAGCAACAACTTTGGGAAATGTCTAGACAGGCAAGGGTGACATTTTAATTGAGCCCCAGAATGCAGGTTTTTGGGTTTTTTTTCCCGGCTGTCCTAGAACTAGCTCTATAGACCAGGCTAGCCTTGAACTCAGAGACCCACCTGCCTTTGCCTCCAGAGTGCTAGGATTAAAGGAGTGCAACACCATTGGGCAGCTTAGAATGCATATTCTAACAAACACAGAAAAATCCTAGTCTAATCATTTGGAAATCAGCAACAGTAGCAAGAAGAATGTTGCCTTCTTCCAACTGAAGAGAAAGAAGCCCAGTGTCCCATGTGTCCCCAGGCCTACTGCCTCCCAGGAACATCTAGTAGGAGATGCTGAGTTCATCTAGGATGTCTTGAACCATGGGCTCTGCAGCAGGACAGCTGGAATCTTGCTCTTTCCTCTAAGCAGCACAAAGGGTTTGATAAGACACCATGGCCTGTGGACCCAGTAGTAAAGCCTTTCTAGGATGCAGAGACTAACACACACACACACACACACGCACACACACACGCACGTACCCACGCACCCATGCGTCACTGTCCAAGTTATGGTACGCAGAGGTGTTTACTGATGAGAGCCCTGTGGTACTACGTCCTACCGGGCTAGGAATCCATGAGAAAGTACATTTTATTCAAACACTTTCTCCACACTTGGGTTCTGCATATCTTCCTTGTTCACCTCCCTATAAAGGACACTGTGTAGGTCAACAGTTCTCTGCCTAAATGGGACTTACTGTCCAGCTGGGGAGTTAAATAATAATAATTCAAGGGGTATCAGGAGACAGAGTCTGGGTGCACAGGCTGCAAGTAAAACACACAAGCACCCCCCGTGCCCTGCCCCCCCCCAAATCAGTATCACGGTTTCACAGGATCCCCAGGAATGCTGGCATTTATCTACTTGTCAGAAGTCCTATAGTCCAGCTTGAACTCGTTTCTAGATATATGGATTGCCGTTTGGAGTTTAGGGAATTTCCTTGAAGTATGTGACACCACACACTTCTCGTCGAGGCGCATGGTGGCCTTCCTGCATTTAGAAACAGTAGATTCTTCACGTCAGCACTGTGTTTCAGGGCCGGTTCAAATTATAAAATCAACACAAAATAGCACAAAAGACAGCATTAAATAGACCACGAGGACACTTGTTTCCATGAGAGTCAAGGCAAAGGTGAGTGTCAGCTTGTCTGCCTTCAGCTGAGGAACATGCATGTCAGTCCAGCAAAGGGACTCTCCACTCTGGACCTGCCTGTAAGTCATTGTGGACAGACTGAGGCACGCACACACAAATCAAACTCAGTGGCAGGCGAATGGGCAGGCGTGGAGCTAGGAACCATGCAGCCTCTGCAAATGCTGGTCCAGAAGGGACAAAGGAGAGGATACAGAATGGCGTGGAGGCCACAAAGGCAGATGGCGAGGCTGCCAGATGGGAACGACCAATGCAGAGACCTCAGAGGAGCAGGAAGCAGGTGGCGCTGGGTAACGGAGTGAAGAGAGGGCACAACAGGCAAGCAGCTGTGGGCAGGGGAGCTGGAGGTCTCACCCACATTCTGCTGCTCCTGAACCACCAAGATGAGTAGGAGACGTTGGTGTAGAAGAAGGAGGAGGAGGGGGAGGAGGAGGAAGAGGAGGAGGAGGAAGAGGAGGAGGAGAAGGAGAAGAGGAGGAGGAGGAAGAGGAGGAGGAGGAAGAGGAGGAGGAGAAGGAGAAAAGGAGGAGGAGGAAGAAGAGGAGGAGGAGGAAGAAGAGGAAGAGGAGGAAGAAGAGGAAGAGGAGGAGGAGGAATAGCAGCAGCAGCAGGGGCAGCAGCAGGAAGCAGCTTTATTCTACCGTAACTCAGTATGCACAGAAAACCCAGCAATCCAGAATCAAGGCAGGCTGAAGGCTCTGAGAAGTGAGCTTGCCCTACTCCATCTTCCATCAAACCAGGGAAGTCTGAAAGGTTCCCTGTGGCACACTGGGGGCTGCTCCCTGCCTGTGTGTATCCTTACTTCACTAAAACGATTAATGAGTGGCTGGCTGCCGGAGCCTCAGCTAGGACTGCCGCCTGTAGTACTTTTAGCTCTCGCTCTGGGACAGGCTCTGTACATGCAATTTCTTAGGCAGGTGGTCTAGGTTAGGTCTATGAAGGACTGGCCAATGGGTCCCTCAAGACAAGACATAAAGAACACTAGGTGGCAACAGTTGTTATAGATAACCAGCCTTGGATCCCCAAAGTAGGACATAAAGATGGTGGTGCTCTCTGTAGATGGACCAGCCAAAGCAACACCCACAAAGCATTGTCACCTTGTCCCCTAGTGAGTTTTCAACTTTAGCAGTACTTAAATCCCTATGCATGCCCTTATAGCTTACATCCCTACTTATAACACTGCATTCTGGGTTAAATGGGCTTCTGAGAAAAGCACTCTCCTTTCCTGGAAATGCCCAAGCTGAAGGAGACACGGGAGGGAAAAACAGAAGAGAAATATGAGCCCCATGTCTGTCAGGATCAGGGCCATTGCTGCTTGACTCAGTCTGCTCTTTTACTAAAAAGTGTGTCCTTGTTTTCTTGCTTGCTCTAATCAAACTTCTGGCTAGTTACTCCACTGCTGTCTCCCATATAAATTCTCCTCTTTCGGGAACACAAGAATTGAGACTGCTGCTGGAGTGAAGGCCAGAGGAAGCTCCGGATCTCCTTGACACACAAACCTCCCTGTAACTGAGTCAAAGGTCTCCGCTGTCTGCATCCAGCTGAGCAGCACGTGGTTCATTTAGGACCACTTGGCCCACAAACCGTACCCTGCTTTTCCCTCATGCTCCAATCTGGGCTAGCTTCAGAGGACGTCACCCATGCCACTCAGAAAGGACCACACACCATGTGATGCACCCCTGCCATTGTTTTGAAATTTCCAATGACTTCTGAGCAACTGTGCCCCAGTGAACAGAAAGCGAGTTGCTCTGATTCCCCAGTTTCCCTCTAAGGTGTGGGATGCTTTCACATTGGCTAGACTTGAGGACTGAGGGCAAGTCTGTGCAAGCAGAAACTACTTTGTTGAAAACTTTCCATCCTGGATGAACACGGACATTTCTGGTCTGGCTATAAAGCCAGCCAACGTGTGTCACTTAATCTTACTGTTGTTTGCTCAGACTGCCTGCACACTGTGTAAACTCTATCCTCTCAGGAGCTTTTCGCTGCCGGCTGGGAATTAGACACACACGTCAAGCTCGTTACGTGATTCTCTCTGGGCTCAGCTCTCCGCATCTCCAGCCCTCAGTATGCTGCACTTCAGCCCTCTAGTGTGTCAGTGAACTTGAGTACCAAGCCCTTGAGAAAGCACAAACAATGAAACTCTAAGCTCCCAGTGTTCCCATCCACCCCCTCCAGGTAGATGATAGGCTTACGTCTCGGAATCCCTTTCCATACTGCTTCCCACATCTCTTCTTCCCAGACCAATCAGGATATAAAATGAGATGGAAAAATCAACAAATAACTGCAGGTACCCGAGCCTCAGCTTATTAAACAAACAACTGTGTTTGAACTATTTATCTGCATTTGACATCATGGCCGAACAGATCTGAAATTAGTTGTTAGGCAGGAAAACGGTGATAGAAAACTGTCTGGGGCTGTTGAGATGTACAGCCAGGTGCAAAGGAAGGGCATGGGCACAGGGAGAGGTTGGCAGGAGACCTTGGTTTGAGCCCTGCTACTGACTACACCCTGGAGCTGGGTTACGGCATCTCCCTCTCTGAACTTCAGTTTCTTCCTAGGACAAACATTTAAAAAAATATTTGCTGAGAATAAAATTAGAGAAGACCAAAGTTGCTGAAGCACTTTGTGGAATCGTCCAGCCTTCCTTACTGGAAGATTATAGGACCGCATGTTGCATGAGCTCACAAGGCTACGGACCATTGTGTTTGAGTTTAGCAGCTCCTTGGGAACTGCCAGGATGCTGCAAAGATTTCAAGAGAACCCAGGCTCCCAGGGAGGTGAGATCAAAATGCAAAGGAAAGAATTTCCGCTCCCCATGGCCCGTCAGCCCTTGGCCTCCTAAAGCAATCAGATGCCGAGCCTGGAAGCAGACAGCGTGGTGAAATTCCTCACACTTCTAATTACTTCATGGTTTGTACACAGTTTGGCGGTTGCTTGAAGACTGTTTTATTAATTCACAGATTTGTACTATTTATTTTCCCTTTCCCTTTCTTGCCAATTAGCTGAGCTAGCTGCAACTGGGCATCTGGGGGAGAGCTACAACGGGAACCAAGCCTCCTTCTGCCCCAGCACCCACTGTCTGGGAATCTCACCTCAGAGAGTACACCAGAAGTCACACAGGAACAGATGGGGAGGGGTGCTGGTGGGTGCTTGTTCCCTGGTATCTAAATCTCTGTTTCCTCTGCCTTAAGACAAGATCCCCAGTTACTCCTAGTCTGTCTAACACCAACATCCACACACCCTCCGGGTCCTGTGGGCTCATGCCAGACTGAAGGCATCAGGGGAAAGGCTGTGTGGCTGGCAGACTTATCCAGAGATTCTCCCCTACAGCCTGTATAAATTAGGAGCGGACCCTAAGTGACTGGCTCTCCACTGTGACCTGTAAATAACGTCCACACGGAAGACCTAGGGCAACACGGCAATTGTGTCAACCCCCACGCAGAACAGCCTATGCATGAGGGCTGTTGCACATCCTGGCGTTGATTATGAGTCAATACCGAGTCCCGGGCCTCTCTCTCCTCATCTAACATGGGATGGGGATGTGCCCATACTCGTTACCGATACTGAACGCTGTAAGATGTTAATCGCAGGTGCAGGACCACTGCAACCAGACAGCTTGGTTTGGGGATAACCCCATGGCAGAGTTAGGCTCTGCTTTCAAATGTGAAGGGTCTCAGGGCTGTGTTGTGTGTTGGCACAAAGTGGGAGAAATGGCTGAGACTTCCAGAGCCTAGGCCAACTCTGAAATCAGTGAGCAGTCAGAAAGTGTCTGTGGTGTCACTAGGCCACTGCTGGTCACTGGAACTTCCTTGGATAGTTTGTTAGCTTCTTTTTCGACCTTGCCTTCAGAAAGGAGTCTCACAGAAGACAGCTGAGGAAAGGGCAGGGCAGGCGCTGGAACAGAGGCCCTGTGGAGGAGGAGGAGGAGGGGGCAGGGGAGGACACAGAGCTGCAAGGGTAACTGCAGCTCCTTTAGTTAGGAGTCCAATGAAAACAACCATTTGTCTTGCAGATTGATGGGAGCCTGTGGTTGGCCAGGAAGCTGGTTTCCCTGTGCAGCAGGCTCTTGGTAACTTACACCTACAAGATGAATGTCCTTGTGCCATGTTAGCAAAGAGCCCACAGGCCCAGCCTTCAGAACCTGTGGGGATCTGGATGCACAGTGGTGGGGTGGTTTAGTATTCAGACTTAGGGTGAAGCTGGAGCCATGATGGGTGCCTGCCTCCCCTTAAGGGATAAGCTTAAAGATAGAGGAAAGGGAAGGGCAAGGACACAATGAAGGAAAAGTAAGTTCCTGTAGCCTCGATGAGACTCCCCACTCCATCCCGTGGCCCAACACAAGTATACCAGGTGCCAGGAGGGCCACTCTATCTACCCAGTGCACCATTCTTCTCAGAAGCATGAACCTTTCTCTACTTATTTGTTTCATCACACTCAGCCCTTCCTTCTGCATCCAGAAGTGGCTGTGTGCAGTGTGAGAGCATCTTATGTGTCGAATGGCATGGTTAGTCTGGATGCTTCTATGGGTGTATTTTTGAACATATACAAGGAAATTAGTGGTTTAAGAATAAAGCTACGGAATACTACTCAGCTATTAAAAACAAGGAAATCTTGAAATTTGCAGGCAAATGGGTAGAACTAGAAATGATCATCCTGAGTGAGTTAACCCAGACCCAGAAAGACACACATGGTATATACTCACTTATAACTGGATACTAGCCCAATATGGATGTCCTTGGAGAATCTTCACTCAGCAGGGGGTTGGAACAGATGCTGGGACCCTGCTATTGGGATGCCAGGTGAGAGTGGTATAAAAGAATGGGGAGACTCAGAGGGCCCAGAAACCATATAAGAAGACCATCAAAGCTGGCGGACCTGGACCCAGGGAGTCCTGTACAAACTGCTGTACCAACCAAGGACAGGGAATGCAGTAAACCTAGACCCCCTATTCAGATCTAGCCAATGGACAGCACATTCTCCACAGTTATGTGGACAGCGGGGACTGCCCCTGACATGAACTCTGGTGCCTCCTACTTGACCACTTCCCCTTGGTGGGGAGGCCTGGTGGCACTCAGAGGAAGGAGAAACAGGATATCCAGATGAGACCTGATAGGCTGTGATCACATGGTGGGAGAGGAGGTCCCCTTCTGTCACAGACCTAGGGGAGGGGACTAGGATGAAGGGGAGGGCGAGAAGATACGAGTGAGGGGGGTAACAATCGGGATGTAATCTGAATAAATTATTTAAAAAATAAAAACGAAGAAAAAAAAAAAAACAAAGAAGAAAGCAGACTGCCTCCCACATTCCATAATACGATGGGCCTCATCTAGTCAGCTGAAAGACCTGTTGAGCTACAGGTTACCTTCCAGTAACCAGGAGAGACTCTGCTGGACACCCTCAGACTTCAGCTGCAGAATCAGCTCAAGCTCTTCCTGGCTAGCAGCACTTCCTGGGTCTTTAGCTCTTGGCTCCGTGTGCGGGCTTTAAACACACTAACCACCATAATCACGTAAGCTGAATCTTTACGGCAGATTTCAATATACAAATGCATGTACATGTACACATGAGTGTACACACACACACACACACACACACACACACACATACACACACACACACACAGTCTTTTTCTCTTCTGAATATTGACTTATAACATACCGGGCACTAATGAAGTACACACAGACGCACATGCACACACACACACATACACACACACTGAGGGTCTTTTTCTCTTCTGAATACTGACTTATAATACACCGGGCACTAATGAAGCCCAAGCTGACAGCCCCTCACTTGCAAGCTCTCCTTCCAGGGCCTTGGGTGGGTCCTGTCCACTTGCATTTCTGCCTGATGCTTCTCTGCATCGTGGCCTTGCTCACAAGAGCATCCCTGTCCTCTTGGTTTCAACGGTAAGCTCTGTGATGGTCAGGCTGTGGCTCTGCTCCCTGCCTCTGTGCCTCGGTCTTCACATGCTCTAAGGACCTCCTGGGTCTTGCTTGCTCTTGGTTCCTGTGAGTCTGTAAGGAGGGGGATCAGAAATAGCTCTTGGAGAATGGCGCTGAGGGCCAGGGTCTGAGGAGGATGGAATGAACATAAGTGAGAAGCAAGGATGGGGCAAGGTGTGTCATGGTTCACGCTCCGCACCTGCTAACCATTCACACCCTGGGATTCTGGTCACTGAACTCGGTCTCTGGGAGTTATGGAGACCAGCTTCCCCTGTTGTGGCAGGGTCATGGGGCATTTTCTGTGAAAGACCTTGTGACTTGCCTCCTCTCCTCTCGCACGAACGGTGGCCTGTGCTGAGCTGGCTTAGGAAAAACACAGAGGAACCGAATCCCCAGGCAGCCCCAGGGTTCCAGTCTCTCCATGCTGGCCTGCTGGAGTCTCTCCACGCCGTCCTGCTGGGGCACACACACACATCAGCCAAGATATGAGTTCATCTCCACTTGTTTTTCAACCTTTGGGTACCCAGGAGAGTGAGTTAGCATGAAACTCAGTGCCCTGGGCTGAGAGAGGAAACAGCTTCTTCTCTCGCTGTGCTCTGGGTGTGAGGAATCTGACAGCTGACTCAGAGCAAGCCACTGGATGCTGTCAAGGGTCCTTTTCTGAACACAAGTTCTCTGAAGACTCAAGGCAGCCACAGCTTCCAGGTGGCAGCCTGGCAGGCCCTCCAGCAAAGGCACCTGCATTTCTGGACAAGCTCAGCCCCCAAAGCATGAACTTACACGTGCAGTGCTGCCCCCACCAACCTCCTAACTCCCAGTGTATCTATACCAGCCACAGGCCTTGACGTACACATTTGGATTTAGACAGAGACAAAACTGATGATCATCCCTAAATCGCACAAAAGGATTTGCCCTTGGGTTTGTCTTTTCCTTTCTTTCTTTCTTTCTTTCTTTCTTTCTTTCTTTCTTTCTTTTTTTTCTTTTCCTTTTTTAAAAGAGCTGTCATAATTGGTTTTTGTTTGTTTGTCTGTTTGTTTTGTGTGTGTGGTGTATATACATGCTTGTGTGGTTGCACAAATGTGTGGGCCTGGGCCTGTGCATCTGTGCACACATCTGGAGACCAGAGGTTGATGGTGGCTGTCTTCTATTGCTCACCATCTTATCTTTTGAGACCCTGTCTTATTTTTTGAGATCCTGGAGCTTATCAACTAGGCTGGGTGGATAGCCAATGAGCTCCAGGTTTCTACCCTGGGGCTATAGAGGGTGGCCACCCCTGGCTTCACGTGGGTGCTGGAGATTTGAACTCAGGCCCTTACACTTGCAGAGCAGCCACTTTACTAACTTAACTAAGCACTATCTATTTTCCCCACCCCAGTTGCTGCTGGTCTTAGATTACAAATTTGTCATTAAAATTTTCAGAAAATAGGAGCTGGAGAGAAAACTGGTGCTCTGCAGTTAAAAGCACTGGCTGTTCTTCCAGATGACCCTGGTTCAATACCAAGCACCGACATGGCAGCTCACAACCATCTCTAACTCCAGTTCCATGGCACCCAACACTCTCTCTGGTCTCCAAAAGCACTAGGCACACACATGGCACACAGACATACAAGCAAGCAAAGCACCCATAAACATAGTTTTTTTTTTTATTTAAAACAATATTTTAAAACCTTTTTCAGAAACTAAGTAAGACTTTAAGTTTTCAGATACTAAAATAGGGCCAGGAAGATGGCTTAGTGGGCAAGAGCAGTGGCTCAGCAAGCATGAGGAACTGACTTCGAATCCTCAGTGCCCATGTGGAAAGGTGGCCATAGCTATGCATAATTGTATCCCTGGCACTGGGCCTAAGGGTGGATCCTGAGAGCTTGGTGGCTGGTCAGCCGTGCTGAAATAGCAAGCATCTGGCTCACTACAAGACAAGTACTGGATGAATGAGATGACCAATGAGAGTGGAAGATGCCTAGTATCTTTTCCCCACCTCCATATATTAATTTAATTTAAAAATATTAATTTAATTTAAAGTTTAATTAATTTTTTTTAAAACGCAGAATAATCGTAAAGCTTCTACACATACAATAACACCTGCCAGGTGTAATTTACCATGTAAATCTCCAGGAAGTCTTAATTTCACAGGTGCCTTTGTACTCAGCTTCCATTTATACAAGCAGTCCTAGAAGCCAGTGCTCATGTATTCATCTATTAACCCAAAACTGAGTCCATGCAGCTGTGGACTGGACAGCATTTGAGTTTGTACCTTGTGCTTGAGGCACTGGCAGCTTGGTCCAGTGTGGAAAGCAGAGGACTCACCAGGTCCTGGGTGCCATGCCACTTACTCTCATAAACCTTCTGTCTCCAGCATTTCATTATAATGACAAAAAGTTGACTACTGTATGTGCCTACAAGGTCCTTATCACTGTGAAGCAGAGCAGTGAGGCAGTGAATAAATAGCTCCTTGCTTTGGTGGAACTTAGACTAAGAAGACAATCCGTGCTAAGTGACTGGAGATAAGCTAGGCTGCACTGAGGGCCATGAAGGTAACAAGACAGAGGTGGGTGATGTATCACCTTATCTTGGCCAAGAGATTACTTTAGGCTTACTTGAAAAGATGCAACTTGACTAAAACCTGAAAGGTAAGAATTATCCGTTCATTAACATGAGGGAGGGAAAGCTAAGAAAACCAGCAAGAGCAAAGCCCCTGAGGCAGGACAGTGTTTGGAATACTCAGGAAACAGGATAGCGGAGATGGAGCCTGCACAAGGGACAAGGTGGGACACACAAGCCAAGTAGGGGTGTGTGTGTCACCGGGAAAAGTTCTAACTCCATTCCAAGTACCCTAGGGAGCCATGCACTGGCCCAAGCAGGAGGTCAGTGACCTGATTTGTAGGTTTATAAATTCCCTTTGAATAATACTTGAAAGCTGATGAATGACCTTGAGGGAGGCAAGAGTGAAAACGAATAGCAGCCAGAACGTCGCTAAGGTGTCTGGGGTAGTGACGATGGTGGTTCAGGTGTAAGTGTCAGGCACATGGCTGTGTGGAGAGAAGTGGACCTGGTGATGGAAATGCTGCCCTTAGTAAAAAGGCAGGGATGAAGACAATTAGGGACAAGGGCAGCTGGGACGCACCTTAGTCTGTAGACACTCTGCACTGCTGGACAGAGTGCGTGGTCCCAGGACCCTTATGCTTCAAACCCTGAGTCCCAGCTGGCACACATCCAGAGTCAGGGTCACAGTCCCTACCTGAGCTGGAGTCTCCCGGGGACTTCTCTTACCCCATGAGGTTCCTTCCACCTCTGACAAAAATACAGTAAACACCCATTCTGATTAGCTTTATTGTCAACATGACACATGCCAGGGAAGAGGGAACCTCAAATAAGGAATTTTCGCCATCAGATTGGCTCATGACATATCTGCAAAGCATTGTCTTAACTGCGAATTAATATAGGAAGGCCTAGTCCACCTGGGCAGGTAATCTTGGGTTGGATAAGAAAGCTGGCTGAGGGCTGGAGAGATGTCTCAGTGGTTAAGAGCACTGGCTGTCCTTCCAAAGATCCTGAGTTCAATTCCCAGCAACCACATGATGTCTCATAACCATCTGTAATGAGGTCTGGTTCCCTTTTCTGGCTTGCAGACATATATGCGGGCAGAACACTGCAAACATGAAGAGGAGGAGGAGGAGCTGGAGGAGGAAGAGCTGGAGGAGGAGGAGGAGGAGGAAAGAAGCTAGCTGAGCATAAGCCAGAGTGAGTGTCATAGTTGGGCTTTTATTGCTACAATGAGACACCTCCAATGAGAACCTGCAAACAGAAGTTGACGCAGAGGCCATGGAGGGGTGCTGATTACTGACTTGACTCTTATTGGATCCCAGCCCACCAGCCCACGAGTGGCACCACTCAAGGTGGGCTGGGTACTCTCCCTTTAGTCACTAATTGAGAAAAATGCTCATGGAGGCATTCCCTCAATCAAGGCTCCTTCCTCTCTGATGACTCTAGCATGTGTCAAGTCGATGCAAAACCAGCCAGTACAATGAGCAAGTCAGTGGGTGGCATTCCCGCATGACCTGTGGGGTTCAGTTCTTGCCTCCAGATTCCTGTCTTAAGTTCCTGACTTGGTTTTCCTCAACAATGGTTCATAACTTATAAGCCAAATAAATCCCTTTCTCCCCAAGTTGGTTTTGGTCAGTATGGTGGTTTAAGTAAGAATGAGCCTCATAGACTCATAGATTTGAATGCTTATCACTAGGGAATGACACTATCAGGAAGTGTGGCTTTGTTGGAGTAGGTGCTGCCTCTTGGAGGAAGTGTGTCAGTAGGGGAGGGCTTTGAGGTTTCATCAGCTCAAGCCAGGCCCAGTGTCTCTCTCCCTCTCTTTCTGCTGCCTGCCAAGCCAGATGTAGAACTCTCAGCTCCTTCTTCAGCACCATGTCTGCCTGCATGCCACCATGCTTCCCGCCATAATAACGGATAAACCTCTGGAACTGTAAGCCAACCCCCAATTAAATGCTTTCCTTTATAAGAGTTGCCGGGGTCGGTCACGGTGTCTCTTTGAAGCAATAAAACCCCTAAGGCAGTCAGTGCTTACCACAGCAACAGAGACTAAACTAGAACATACCCAAAGTCTTGGTGGCTCCTGGAGGGTAGGCTTGTTGTGCACGTAATTGTTTCCTAGATTAACTAATAACTGTATCCTTGTGTCCAATACTCCAAGGGCTCTGTTCTTGAGACCTATTGAAAACGTAGTAAAAGCCCAATAAGTGTTTGGGGAACAGTGTCTGATATAAAAGTATCTATCTCACTGTAGGTCATCTCTCTCCAGCTTGGGAATGCTAGCTTTCTAGTTTGTAGATGTTATGTAGCCTTTTCAAGCCTCAGTTGCCTCAGTTGTCTCATCTGGGAGCTGGAGATGACAAAGCTGATGAGATGTAAAGTCTGATCGGTGCCAAGTACAGTGCTTGCTGATGCAACAGACGCTTAATAAAACGAAAGGGTACTTCTCTTCTTCAACCATTTTTAAGGATCCTATTTCTGAGCAAGTCAGGTAGTAAGGAGACATCTTGGGGCTGGAGAGATGGCTCAGCAGTTAAGAACACTGCCTGTTCAAACCCCTACCCAGATCTAGCCAATGGACAAGATATTATCCACAGTTGAGTGGAGAGTGGAGACTGACTTTCACACGTACTCTGGTGCCTCATATTTGACCACGTCCCCTGAATGGGGAGACCTGGTGGCACTCAGAGGAAGGATAGCAGGCTACCAAGAAGAGACGTGATACCCTATGAGCATATACAGGGGGAGGAGGTCCCCCTCAGTCACAGTCATAGGGGAGGGGAGTAAGGGGATAATGGGAGGGAGGGAGGAATGGGAGGATACAAGGGATGGATAACCATTGAGATGTAATATGAATAAATTAATAAAATAAAATTTAAAAAAAGAAAAAAAAAAAAAAACCACTGCCTGTTCTTCCAGAGGTCCTGAGTTCAATTCCTGCAACCACATGGTGGCTCACAACAATCTGTAATGTGATCTAATGCCCTCTTCTGGCAGGCAGATGTACATGCAAATAGTGCACTCATATACAATAAATAAATAAAATCTTAAAAAAAAAAAAAAAGAGGAGACGTCTTGGCTCAAAAGAATGAAAATAATTATTCTATGACACCTACCTAAATACATGGATAATTTCCCAAAGCAAAAAGTGAAAGTTGAAAAGTAGCTTGACTGTTTTTATTGGTATTTTTTCTTTCTTTAAGGTCATTTTAATGTTTTTGTAATGGGTTTTTGTGTGATTTTATTGTTATGAGACTGGGTCTTCTGTGCCCTAGGCTGACCTTGAACTTTCTATGTAGCCCAGGCTGTCCTGGAAGTCCTGATTTTCCTGCCTCTACCTCC
This sequence comes from Acomys russatus, assembly GCF_903995435.1. Classification (NCBI taxonomy): domain Eukaryota; kingdom Metazoa; phylum Chordata; class Mammalia; order Rodentia; family Muridae; genus Acomys; species Acomys russatus. The sequence continues at coordinate 60,055,503 of NC_067156.1, forward strand.
ACGTGATAGCATTACAGGTATTTGTCACTATGTCTAGCTCATGTGGTATAATTTTGTAAACAAATAAAGCATGTGACATCCCTCATAAGTAGTCACACAGCACCACTTCCCTCCCCTAGTGAAAGGCAGGTAAACATCAGCGAGGCCAAGTAAGTTCAGGCTGGACCATGACCTGAAGTAAGCTCAGGCTGGACCACGGCCACACACTGCAGCCACATGGATTTGCATCCAAATTTCTACTGCGGAGGCCTAAGGATCTACCTCTTAGGAAACAAGTTCCTCAGATAATAAAATGCCTCCGAAGTCTGCAGGGTCCTTCTGTTGGGAAGAACAGGGTTTGGAGCCAAAGGCCTAAGTTCTAGCCCTGGCTCTGCTTCTGTCTTAGCCAGAAATCCACATGTCCTCTTGGGTCCCATTTTATTTTTCTGCCATAACACATCCAACTTGATGATCGTTCATGGAGAAGGGGTCATTTATGTCTTCCATGGGGCAGCCATGCCAAAGAAGAAAAGCTGTCTGGAACCCCTGCATTCCTGAGGAGAGGTAAATAATCTCTGGAACAAATAAATATTAATAAGCAAGTGATTGGGCCTCACCACAGTGAAGTGCATGCCTACTGCTGCCAACACAAATAACGAAGTCACATGGACTGCATTTCCTCGGGAGGCTAACATCCTATTCCCATCTCACGTCTGGCCCACAACATAGCCCAGTATCCCTGCTCATGCCAACATGCCAGCCTGAGGTCGTGCTTACTCCCCGCTTGGGGCTACGGAGTGAGTGGACTGTAGGGGGACAAGGAGAGTCACCAGGCAACTAGGCTCAGCTTTGCTAAAGGGATGGCATGGTTAAAAATAACCCACAACAGAGATCTAGTGTAAGGCAGCTTCTGAAGAGAGTGTGTGTGCTTGCCACCTCGGGACAGGAAGGGTTACTGACTGAGGGACCGGGAGAAAAGGGCAAATGGCAGCAGTGATTGCCGAGATCTGCTCATCTTGCCGGATGAGTCAAGGATTCAAGGATTTTTAAACTAAATTCTGAGTGCTGGGTAAACATCATAGTGACTCATACCAAAATAAACCATGGCTGATCACTTTTTTTTCCATCATAAAGGGTCTCATAATTGCAGAATAGCTAATACATAACATAGGGCCCTATGTACTAGGAGTCTTTGGCTGGGCCATGTTAATTCAGGTTTACAGAATTTTGGGTCTTCACAAGAGATCATTCAAGTTGTGCTTTCGTTTTACAAGGGAGGTGATCTAATTAAAACGATACGTTTGCCGTTTCACTTTCTTGTGTAAGTGACAATGGTGACCTTAATAGGCTTGAGTCACAGAGAGACACGATATAGGATGAGTACCCAGGCCAGGTGACTGAATTCTGGAGGAGCTGAGTATGTACCATAGTGGCCAGCAAAGAGTACTCTTCAGGACAGTCTTTGCATAGTCCCTTTGGGTGTAAGGCGGTCTTAGTGGCCTCAGTGTGTCCCTTCAAACACTTAGGCCAGCCTGTCCAGAGGATCTGTTCTTACCAAAGGAGCCACTGCTTGCTCATTCAGTTCACTCTTCCAAAGACAGAAATGGGTCCAGACATTACCTCAGCACAGCATAGCCATTATTTACAGACACGGACATCTTCAAAATTAAGAAAATTTTAATAGAAACAAAATGAAAATGCACGTCACTAGTTTTGTCGGCACTACAGGAATGGTCGCTGGAGAAAAGCTCAGGGCTGCAACACGTTAGGATAATGCGACCACTAGCAGTTCTGTCCCGGCTTTCTAAGCAGGCGTTACCCACGGGTCATGCTAGATCTCTGTTGCGGGTTAGTTTTAACCATGCCATCCCAAAGCTAAGCCTTACGGCCTGATGGTTCTCCCTGCCTCCCCTGCAGTCCCCAATGCCCAGGCAGGTGAGGGTCACCAGGACACACCAAAAATAAAGGAAACCTTCAAGAAAGTAAGCACGCACGGAGGCAGAGGTAGGTCAGCTGTCACCATTTGCTGGGTGGCCTATGGGAGAGAGATCCAACTACTGGGGGCTTGCTTAGAGGGGAGAAGAAGGCTGTGTGGTATACGCATGTATACCTGTACAATGCTCTCATCCAAAAAAAAAAAAAAAAGGAAGTTTAGGTGCAAAAGATGAAAGTTTTCAAAAAAAAAAAAAGTTGGAGCTCCCCTCCAAAGGAGGAGCCATCAGGGCTTCCTGGTATGGGATGTGTTTGAGAAGGAGAGGAGATGACTCTCCAGGATGGCTCGGAGGGAGGAGACCGGGAGGGGGAGAAGTTCAATGTGGGGCTAAGACTTTAAGATTCTGTAAAGGAGACCAGGCAGAGAGAGGAACAGAAATAAGATGAGGGTGGCTAGCAAGCCAGAGCAAAGACATAACAGGAATGTGTTAGTGAGGATTTTAGGTCTTAAGATGGATGGGAAGCCAACACTGTCACCTTCTTCCTCTTCCTCCTCCTCCTCCTCCTCCTCCTCCTCCCGACATATGATTGGCCTGTGAGAGCAATCACTTATGCTTCAAAAGCCTTCCTGGCTCCAGGGTCATAAAGGTTGGCCCTACAGCTCTGTGGACTCCGTAAAGGACAGCGGTGTGACTTTCCTGTGAGGAACAGCAGTACACTAGGCTGGAGCCTGTCAAAGGTTTAACAAACTGGAATAAACAAGGAAAGGCCTAAAGCCAACATTTATCCAGAGAAAGTCATGCTCAGCAAAACGCAAAGCTATAGGTTTTCCTGTGTCCTCTTTAACTATCCAAAGTGCTTCAAGTCTGCACCTTCCTGGTGAGCGCAGCAGGGGGATACAGTCACTTTCCTTCTTAACATAAACACACACATAAAAACCTAAGAATTCTCTAACGATTAAAAACAAGTTCTTTCAGCAATGCCTTTGGAATGACAGAACCTCCCATCTCACCATTGTTCTACTGTGGCCTAACCCTTGTACGGCTCATGAGGAAACCTTTAAACATCCCAGCACACAGAGGAAAACCCACTGGTGGTTATTCACGTTAGAAGGCCTGAGAGTTGAGGCTACAGGATGGAGGGGTGGTGAGGCGACGGTAACCACCGCCGTTCATTAAACACGTCCTTCCTGGGATGTTAAGCCCTCCTAGATATAAAATCATACATCGCCTCACTTGAGCCTTAATCTGAGAGGTAAGGATGACAGTATATGACAGATGATGATAAAACATTTTAGAGTCAAGCCCCAAGCGCCTGAGCCTGAAGTGCCACCCAAGATTGGTGACAGATAAAAGACTGAAATCCAGGCCATGTGACTCCACACTATGCTGCCTCTGCCAGGCATCACATGGCCCTGGCATCTCAAACTCTCTTTTTTGTAGTAAGTGCCCTCAAGACCATCCCAGACCCCTTTTTCTGTTCTTTAAAAATATTTACTCATTTATCAGTATGTGTGTGTTGGTGGTGGTGGGGGCAGGGCATTCTTGCCATGGCACATATGAGGTCAGAAAACAACATTTTAGAGTCAGTTCTCTTTTTCCACTTTTATGTGGATCCCAGGGATCAAACTCAGGCCACCAGGCTTGTGCAGAAAGCATTTCTACCCACTGAGCTATCGGCCCTATGGCCCCTCCCCCTAAGAAGCTATAGAGCTAAAGATATAAAACTAATCAAAATGGAGTGGCTGTGGGCAATAGGAAACAATAGTTCAAAGACAGCCACGTGTAGCTTGGGACAACACAGAGGTGTCCTAGAATTCACCAGCACCCAGTGTGCAAACCAGGAGTCTAGCACAAAACCTATAATTTACTAAAAGGGAAACTGAGGCTGAGAGAATGCACATAACTTGCTCAAAGGCACTTCACTATTGGTGGTTGGTTGCAGATCTGAATCAGTCCAGTTTTTGCCGTCAGGGTCCTGGAAAGAGTTAGGAACCTGAACTGACACCAAAAGTGGTGTCACCTGGCCTGCAGGTGCCTAACACCATCCAAAACTCTGTGGCTGTGTTTTGACAAAATGCAACTGAACCCCGTTAGCCTTGAATTGTTTATGTAGATTGTCATCCTCCCCTCTTAATTTATATTATAATACACTTGTGAAGATTGCTGGCCACCACACAAGCTGCTGGCTTCCTTTTACAGAGAAACTTTTAGTTGGGCATGAGGCTTCCTGGGAAAACTCCATCCTCAATTGTTTGTGCAGGACTGTGTGACTCAGGGTCTGGTCCTGAGACAGAGGCACATACCCTGCCTTTCAGCTTCTTCCTTCCTTTTGGCCACGCAGAGGAGGACCCCAGTCTTGAGAAAGGATCAAAGAAGAAAAAGGAAGCTAGGTGCTTCAGCCTAGGCAGTCAACATGATTCTGGTGGGTGGCTTATCTTTAAAGGAGACCAGCACAATACTGTGCAAGCAACTAAGCCCTGGACACTGCCCCTCCTAACTTAGATGGATGAGGATATATGTGTTCAGAGGACCACACACACACACACACACACACTCACTCACACACACACACACACACACACACACACACTCGAGCACCCCTGTCAGTTAGAGACAATGCCAAGCCTGACACAGCACACACAGTAGTAACCTGAATGTCCATTGGCGACTAACCTGGTTCAAGGCCCCAGGCAAACATGCCTCTGTGTCTCTTGCTCAACATAAAAGGCCACTGTGTCCAGCGTGAAAGATTATTAACACTAAGAACAGGCACAGTTTCTGTGGGCAAGGGCAAGGCGCAGGCTGCTGCTGGGCACTGGCTATCAGGTCCTTCCTCTTACATAGCATCACGGCAACAGATCCCATCAGAATAAAGAATCTGGCTTCCCAGAAAGGTGGCATGCTTATCTTCTGCCTCTGTCCCTCCTGTGACTCTCAGTTCCACCAACACCAATGACGTCATGCTGGATTCACAGAATTGCAGCAGAAGTGGGCAACTGTTCAGCTGTTCGCATCACTCCACAATCACAACCCGCAGAACTGTGAGCTCTCCATGTGTCTCAGACATCTGAGGTGACGAGGGACTGCGAAACTGATTCTCAGCGATGGCAATCAGATGGACTTTAAAATTCTAAACACCTTTGTTTTTATAAAATGTTTAATAGACAGAGGAGTTGGGTGGGGGAGACAAAGAAGGGAAGAAACCGTATAAAGATAATAAGTGTGTATGAAATTCTCAAACAAAATTTAAATTAAAAGGTTTAGGAACCAATGGTGCATTCAAGTAATTAAGTAATTTTAGCTTTATTTAAAGAATTTTAATTTAAAATTTGATGTTTTAATTATAGTTTGTATTTTGACTTTTAATTTAGCATGTTTGGAACATTTTAGAAAAATATTTGAAACATTCATTTAAAATGTTTTTTCTACAATTTTTTATTTCTATCACAATATATTCAAATTTGACACACATTTAATTTTTAACTCTTTTGGTCCTTATTAGCAGTTAAATATAAATTATACTGAACAACGTAATTAGCAGTTGCTCTGAAATGAAGTCCAGACAATAATCTTTTGGGATACATGTCATTTATACTCTACCACTCCATCCGACTGCCATCATTAGCAGAATCCCAGCATGCATAATAATAACAACTATAAAATCCATAATCAGAACGGGAAGGGAAAGAGAACTTAGCAAGGGACATAGCGTCTTCTACACTAGGGCAGAGACTACAGACCAATGTGGTATGTAGTATTTACAGTCACAAAGGCCATCAAGCTGCGCACTCCCGATCCATGGACTTATGTTATAGCTTTACATAACCGAGTCTTCAATTTAGGATGAGGGGAGAGTGCTTGATAGCTCTGAGCCCTTTCTGTGATAGAAAGGAGTATTCTTATCAGGGCAAGGGATGTTGACAGTGTGACCATCTTGAAGGAATCTAGCATCAGAATCTTCCCAGCTGTTTGACCTCATGTCCCCATGTCTTGATGACGTGGGCAGGCGCCCTCCAGGGCAATGCTATCATTTCCTCTGGGCCACTTTATCTTTCTCTATAGACTTTCGAGATCAGTGCTGTGTCATTAAATGACTCCCCGGAGCTTCCTAGAATCCAGGGGACAATGTTGCAGCAGCCAGAGAGAGAGAGAGAGAGAGCACAGCAGCTCTCTCTGAGGTGACTTGTGCAAGGTCACTTTGGCGTAGGCCTGGATAAGGAACTAAGTGGCATCCTGCCAGTAAAAGATCCGTGCGACTCCCTTATTTGGTAAAGATGTACAAAGGCCTGCTCCCAGGGGGAGAATCTGTGTCTCCACATCAGCGCATTGGAGACTGCTACAAAGCAACCTCCCTTTGAAGTGATGTGAACACGCCTCCACCTGGCCCTCTCCAGTCTGAGGCAGTTCCTCACACAGGCCACTGTTCCCTGCCTGATGGGTTCATCTCACCTGTATAACAACATTAGTTGGTTCATAGCCAGGCCATCCCCCATCATACGCTGTTTCCTTATAGCCCTGGAACTGGGGCTGGCTGCCCATCTGTGGTCATGGGACATCCAATGACATACATGTTATCCAAATTAGATCATGATAGAATTCAAGCCCATAATGAGTATAATTCACCATGAGCTATCCCCAGCACTAACCAAGCTTGGGGAAGAGGCAGTTATTCTTCAAAATGCTCCCTCCCGAACAGGAGGAGGAGGAGGAGGAAGAGGAGGGTGGGTGGCTGGCGTTGAGAGTGATTGTGACGCAAGCCCAGGAAAGGGGCACAGAGTACCACATAGCCCACCATGTGTCTAACTTCAACCCTTTACAAAGAAAGAAATGGCAGTAGAAAGAGGCATGCATTTGACTCTCAGCTCTGAGCTATCCCTTCTATTCTCTGTCTGTGGACGCTCCACTAGAAATCTGCCACCGCAAACCACAGCTCAGCTGACAGCTGGTTCCTTGTTGGTTCTGCCAGAGGACACCGTGAGAGACTTCAAGGTAGGAGGCAGGCTCTTCTGACAGCATGGCCCCTCTAATGCTCTCCACCTTGGCTCTGGACTTGGTTCTGGCTCCCCATTTCCCCACCCCTCATCTCCAGAACTGCCTTCTTTGAGCTCCTTTCCTGGTGTCAGCCTCTGGGCAGAGTCACCCCTAATGACTGAATCTGTTTGAGTGGCCCTTCTCAACCAACCAGTGACCATATCTCTGACGAAGTCCCCTTTCCCACACTTTCTCCCTTTGTTCCTTCAGTTTTAGATGGTGGTGGCTCTTCCTGCATGTGTGTCTCTGTGTCACTGCCAGGTCCTCTCTCACATTTCAGGTCTTGCATGCCTGTGTATCAGATAAATACCCTCCGGGCGTGGTGGCACAGGCCTTTAATCCCAGCACTTGGGAGGCTGAGGCAGGCAGATTACTGTGAGTTCGAGGCCAGCCTGGTCTACAAAATGAGTCCAGGACAGCCAAGGTTAACACAGAGAAACCCTGTCTCGAAAAACAAATAAATACCCATTCTAAAACTCTCTGTTAAAAAAAACCAGCGTGATGACATTCTTCTAACCATGCTTTTCTTTCTTTTTTTGTTTTTTTGTTTTGTTTTTGTTTTTGTTGTTTTGTTTTGTTTTTTGAGACAGGGTTTCTCTGTGTAGCCTTGGCTGTCCTGTCCTAGACTGGCTTTGTAGACCAGGCTGTCCTTGAACTTACAGAGATCTTCCTGCATCTGCCTCCCTGAGTGCTGGGATTACAAGTGTGTGCCACCATGCCCGGCTCTAACCATGTTTTTCTAGCCACATTCTTGAATGGTACAGAAGACGAGTGGCCTGACTAATTCCTCTCAACTGCTGAGGCTGATCTCAACAAGAATCCAGCCTTCATGGTCCCAAATCTCAATTTTCTGTTCACTATACACAACACATCTATATGATGAAAAACAACACAGTGACCTAGTGGTGTTTAAAGACAGCTGTCTAGACCCATACCCTGACTTCACCACTTACCAGCTATGTGATCCAGGACAAGTCACTTAAAAAAAAAAATCACTCTTTGCCTCAGTTTCCCCATTTGTAAAATATAGTTGGGAACACAACTTATGTGGGAGACAAAAATATACCTTCCCAAAACAAGAAGGATAACGAAACTGTAAATAAAAAGGACCAGATGCAGGAGAGTTCTCTGTCCTCCTGAACTCACCTAGAAGCAGGACATAGATGTACAAAGTGCACACACAAAAGCACACACACACACACACCCTACTTGTACCAGAGTTCAAAGGTTAATCACCAAAGACAACTTTGGACCCTTCTCATCTTGAAGGTGACACACCCTGAGAATCCACATGAACAAGCTTTCCTAGATAAGATCCACCTGTCGGTCACCTGCCTTTGCCCAGAGTCTCACAGCTCTTTCCTTTGGATTGTCACTCTCCTAAAAGTCTCCTGGCTTTTGCCGAAGATGCTGAGTAAGCCGGACTGCGTAGGTACCTCTTTGAGAAGTGCTCATGTACACATGCCTGTCTCTCACATACATATGAAGTATACACGTTAATAAATATTTGCTTCTCTCTTAATAATTTGCCTTTGTAATAGGGGTCCCTTCAAATGCGTAGACCAGGGGAGCTATGTTACCCTTGGCAACCTCAGGGTGCTGAACTGCATGAACACACACTAGGCGCTTCAAACTGTACCTGACATCACTGTCCTGAGCATCACCATCACTGGCAAGAAGCAGTGCTGCATAGCACAGAGGGCAGTTCTCAACCACCGCCATCTGCTGGACCCTTGTTTCTACCTCTTACTCATTGTAGGTGTTTACCTATATAAACTTTACCTACCTGAGACTCCGTTTTCCCCATACTATAAGACATCTTGGAGGGCAGAAGACTAAACATGATAAAACACACAAAATGCTAGTGTGGCACCTAAGATAAAATGTTCAGTACAAGGTACATGCTGTTGTTATAATCTATCTAAATTAATGAGCCGGAAGTCGCCTTCTGAGGTCTCTGGGACACGTGTGCGGAGGGTGAGTTTAGGGGCGAATACATCAAATGGCCTCTGTGGAAAGGAAGTGGGTCTGTGTTTTCAAGGCACTCCAAACAGTGGTGGCATGGTGGCTCACACTCTCAGAGGACATACAAGAACTTCCAGCCAGACTGAGGGAAGCAGAACTCTAAATGTTCACCCCATGCCACTCATGGACTCGCTGCCTTGGGGACAAGTCTAGCTATACTTAGAGTCAACTTCCAAGAAGGACTTCTGATAGCCTCAATATAATGTTGTACAATTTAAATCTTAAAGTAAAAATGAAAAAAAAAAAAAAAAAAAAAAAAAAAAAAAAAAGATCTGAAGCCATGAGGTGAAGGGGAGGGAGGAGAGAGCCAAGGTAACCCACTGTGATCCTGAGTGCCGATGGTTATTATTTTCAAATACCAAATAAATCTTGTTTCCCAGCAAGCATAGCAAAGGGGAAATATAATCACTTATGTAATTCTCCTTTTTGATTAGGGAAAAATATTATTTTATTGAAAGAAAAAAATTCCATGATACTTCACCAGAAAGTAATTAAATGGGACTTTAAATAAGGAATATAGAATAGCATGCTGGGCAGTGTCTTGAGGAATTATAAGAATGCATTCTGTGCTGTTTTATTGCACATATTGTTATTACTAACAATAAGCCCAACTGGATTAGGCTGTTACAGCCTGAGATTGCTAAATCACCTGCATCCCCATCAAAGAGGCCTGCCACAGCTGAGCCAGTGACTCCCCAGGCCAGAAAGAAAATACCACAGTTTCCTCAAGACAGTTCCAGAAAGGATTATTTTTCCTGATTTGAAAGAAAGAAAGACAAGAACATGGCTGAGATGGGACAATAACAAGTCTTGGAGATGACTGCCAGGGACACACAGGTGTGCGACTTAGAGCACTGCAAGGGCCTGGCAGTTCCAACATGATGCCACATCGAACTGTACATCCTTCTGGCAGTTCCATCCGCTGTCCCACTGCTAAGAGCAACACTGTTTCATAGTCAAGACCCTTCATTCTCACTCCATGAGATACTGGGTGGTATTTGTTGTAGGGAGATTCCTCCCTTCTCCAAGCTCCTGGAATAATGACTCAAATATTTTACAAATACCTAGGTCATACAGATAGGCTCTTCTCTGACTAGCTCATAGCTTAAAATAGCCCATTTATGCTAATTTACATTCTGTCACATGGCTGGTTACCTGGGCTCAGGTACCATGTGTCTGTTCTCACATTTTGCCGTTCTCCTCACATCTCCTGTACCTGACTGTTTCCCAGAATCTTTTCTGCCTGCTGGATAAACCTATTTCCTGCCTCAGCCCTAGGCCATAGGTTTTTTAAATTGACAGCTGTTGCATCCATACAACACACAAGAGATTCCTTCTACAAGTATCAAAATAGTGCATACAATCAACAACAGCAACCAAACAGCGATAGGTTCAAGGGATGAATGAAAAAAACAACCCAAGCAAGATGGCTGGGCGATGCGTGCCTGGGATCTCAGTACATGGAAGGTAGAGGCATCAGGAGTTTAGGGTCATTCGCAGCTACATAACAAGTTCAAGACCAGCCTGGGCCAAACAAGACCCTAGCTCAAAAAGCAAGCAAACAAACAGAGAAAGGAAAGGCCAACCCACAGGCCCAGACCCAAGGCAGGATACACAGAAGGTAAGAGTTAGGAGCGTCAGAAAACGGGAGTCTTGCTCAGTTCAGCACCTTGACCCTTTGTAAGATCTTTTGCCTATTGAAAATGTCATTTAAAAAAAAAAAAAAAATCAGAGATACGGCTATGCAGTGTGTCAGCTTTGCATCTCTGCAGCAGTGCTGGAGAAGAACAACTAATTTTGGCTCATGAGTTTAGTCCAAGGTTAGTTGACACCACTGCCTTGAGCCTGAAGTGAGGCAAAAATGTCATGGTGGCTGGGGTACGTGGCGGAGGAAGCTGCCCACCTCGTGGAAGCCAGGAAGCAGAGGATGGAGAAGGGGGCAGGGAAAGAGCTTTCTGCCAGTGACCCGCTTCTACAGGCCAGGGCCCACGCCCTACCGGTGGTCTTCTACTCCACTGTTGGTTGATCGATGAGTCCATCAGTGGACTAACTTCCTGCGAGGCCAGAGCCTCATGATCCAATCAGCTATCAAGGCGTTCTACCTCTGAACACAGGGATCGGATTACATTTACTATCCAAGCCACAAACTCATCCTACCCTCGCCGGAGGGAAAGCATGTTGGCAGGGCCCTCCTGGCAGAGCTTAAGAAGCATATCAACCTTGGAGGGACTAGACACAAAGGATGATGACACGATGGTGACAACCACGTTTAGCTGGGCGTGGTGACACACACCCTTAATCCCAGCACTCAGGAGGCAGAGGCAAGTGGATCTTTGTGAGTTCGACGCCAGCCTTGTCTACATAGCAAGTCCAGGATGGCCCAGACTACACAGAGAAACCCTGTCTCAAAAACCACACACACACACACACACACACACACACACACACACACACACACACACACACACGTACCACGTTCATCAGGGAGGGATGGTGCTACAGGGAGAAACAATCCCAGAGCCTCCATGGCCGAACATGCCAGGCAGAGGTCTTTGCACACAACATGTACAGCAGACATTGGCAGGGACTTGGTTCATATGGTCACTTAGGGTGACAGGCTGGGGTGGCTTTGCTTGCACATGGGCCTCCAGGATCATAGCAGGGACAGCAAATCGGACTCTCAGATTCTGCCCACATGTGTCACCTCCCTTCACGTGCTTGGGCCCAGTGGCCAGGGAAAGACTGCATAGACTCTGCCCTGTATGCCTCTGTGCCTGCTCCTGCCCTTCCAGAGCCATGCCGAGTTCTTGCTGCCGAGTCCTTCAAGAAAGTCTGCCAACTTTTTCTCCTTGGAGCTCGCGGCCCCTGTCTGTTACCTTTCCCTCTAACTGCTACTTGTCTGAGTACAGGAAGACCCAGAAGGAGCTGGGATAGATGGCTGAGGTCGTAGACCCTGGCTCCTTTAGTTCTAGGAAAGAGGGACACAAAGGACAGAGGCCTCCTGGAGTTCAGGCCCTGTTAGGATAGACGCTTATACTCTCTCTTTGCTCTGTCTTCGGCTGCTATGGCCTACGAGAAACAAGCTCCAATCCTAATGAGATCAACAAAAGCCTAAGCTGTTCCCAAAGAGACCAAAGGCCAAGCGCTCAGGGAGGAGAAGCAGCTCTCGCTCAGAACCCACTGGCCACATGATCAGGTGCAATGGAGAAACCAGACCTTCTGCTAGCTTTACTCTAGCTCCTAGGGCGAAGGGCCACCTCCAGGAAAGCAGTATAGCCAAGGCCACAGCAGGTGACTGGCTCCATGGCAGAGTCCTTGGCTTTTTTTTTTTCTTCAGAGCAGGTCCACATACTCCTGGAACACTTCTCATGGCTTTCCACATGAAGACCAAGGCTAACTTCATCTCAGCTCCTTCTCTGTTTAGGCATTCACCATCTCTGAGCCTCAATTTCCTCCCCACTTTGTGGATGGAGCTGATGGCATCTGAGTAAGTCTGTGCACACAGTGTGTAGTCCAGAGCGAGGAGTCAGAAAGTGGCAATGGTTACAGCCGTCATGTCCATTTAAGGTCAGCATTCTCCTGCCCCTCTCTCCCTATCCATAACAGAGAGATGGCTGGTAACCTAAGGACCTGTTCCCTTGCTTAGCATTTGCTTTGCAGGCCTTCAGATCCCTTACCTCTTATCCAACCTACGTATCAGTACATAGATGACCTCAAGGGAAGATGAAGAGGAAATCACTGCCAGGCAGTGACAGGGTGGAGCTTCTGCCTCAGGTCAGTATCTTCAAGGTCAATCCACTCCTGACCAGCCAAGGTAATCACCTGCGATGGTCTGTCCAGCCCAAAGCAAAATATTCCACAGGCCTTCCCCTCTCTTCCCCCCACCCCCGGACAAAAATATGTCTACTCCAAACTTAGCAAAAACAATCACGGATACGGCCTCTGGGGCAAGAGAAAAAGAAGTTTAAAATTGAGCGTCTCGTAGGGCTGCTTTAGCAATCAGTGTAGGTCTCTGCTTCAGATCTGTCATCCAACAGTTTCTGTGTGTCCTCACTTGTCAGGAACTCCCGGGGACTTAGCAAGAGAAAGCTCAGAAGCAGTTAAGTCTAATAGAGTAAGGTTTGAGCTCATAGATTTGTGCGTGTCTTACAATTAATTGTCCCAACCATGTGTGGCAATGCCTCATTTATCCAGTTGGATCTGGGAACAGCGGGTATGTTAAATAAATTGCTTTAACAACAACAGGACTGTGATTAATTACTTCCAGCATCAAGATGTTAACATTCACCGCTTTGTTGGGAATTCTAAGGCAGGCCACATGCTTCCTTGCCTCATTAAACAAAGCAAGCTAGAAATCCTCTCATCACCAGCTCAGCTCAGGGCCACCATTAGAAACATCAACTGCCATCTGGGTGTGGAGACAATGGCATTATTTGAGTCATCAAGAAATGGGGAAATTTTGTCTCTAATGGGATGATCCCAGAATTCCTAAGTTCTTCTACCTGACTTTTACTGCTTTCATGATTTTTTTCATTGCTGGCAGTCTACTCCTTACTGCTGGGCAGGTCTGCCTCAAATCCCTTCTAATTGGCCCTTCTCAAGTCTAACGATTAATCTTTTGTCAATTTGGCTGGATTAGGCATCACCTAGAAAACTGGAGCACACTTAGGGGTCTAGCTGAGAGGATTAGCTGGAGGAGGAAGGCCCAGTCTGAACAGAGGAGGCAGCTTCCCACGAGCTGGGGGTTGGATGGAAGAAAAGGGGAGAAGCCAGGTGCTGCAGAATTTTCCCCTCTGTTTCTCAGCCTTCCAGAATGAGATGGGGCTGATGCTTCAGCCTCCTGCTCCCACTGCAATGGACTAAGCTGTTCCACAGTGGTTTCCCAGTCAAGATGGATGAACCCCCTGAAACAGTGAGCGGAGATATATCTTTCCTCTTCTACAGTTGCTTCTGTCAGCTATGTTGTCACCGCTGTTAAAAAAAAAAAAAGTAACCAATGCACTAAACTGAGGACTCAGGAGGCAAATTAATCTTGTTAGAAAAACCCATGACACTGAACTAAAACAATTTCTGGGTGGAAGGACCCTACAGAGTAGAAGGGAACATTAATACAAGGTCTGTGACATCGGTCTCAGATAATAGAAGGCTGTAGCAGGAAGAGAAAATGGATGAACATTTACTAGTCACTAGCATTAAAGGATGGCAGGCAGTGTTCTGCACTTTGCATAGACATACTAGTTTCCCCCATAACCTGCCACCAAGAGAATCTATTATAATCACGCTGCAAGTGCAGACTGAGGCAGAGAGAAGTCACGATTGACCAGATAGGTCTGCCATAGAAGTGACCGACAGTGTAATAGTTTGGGAACAGGCCTGGTTCCTACAGGAACCACAAGAATTTATGTGTGTGAGGGCCTATAAAGAGGAGAAGTAGGAGGAAGGTAGAATATAGACAAGAAAGTGGCACAAAGCTACCTAGCACACACAGCGTCCCCGTCATGGGGTGGCAGGAGGAATAGAGGAGAGATGGCTGGTTCTTAGCACTGTGCCTTGCTGGCTCAGGGTCCCTGGTGCAGCTTTGACTCTGCGGAACAAAGGACACAGCAGGGAACTGGAAGCTGAAGTGGGGAAGGCTGAGCCCTGAGGAGGCACTAGCACTCAGTCCCATCCAACCCATGTGAACAGAGCCAGGCATGAGGGCTGGGCTGTCTGTTGCCGGCCACATCAGCCTGCCAGGGTGTTCTGTGATGCTCCACGGTTACGGCTTAGATGAGAAGAAGTAGATAAGTTTGAGCAGGACTTGGATGAAATCTAGCCTGTAGGTTAATAAATTAGCATGCCCATGCATGCACAGAACCACACGGTATCCTGGGCAGAGGAACCACTTTGTCTTCATAGCTTCTTCTTAGGATGAAGGCCTTCCCCCAAGCCCCAAGCTAGGCTCGCGCACAGCCTCTTTGAGGTCATGTGTGCCTTCTTCCAGTCGTCATGGGCTGACGTTCATAACTCACTGGGCTTGTGTTGGGGTGGGGCCAGTCTCCCCTAAGATGCCTGGCTGGGGAGGGGGAAAGGCACCTGAGTAAGCTGAGATTCTATTGCACAGACAACCAGAAATGGCCGCTGTAAATGCAGTATGCTAACCTCCATGGGACACGGCAAATCTCAACCCATAGCTGGGAAATAGGAATAATACACAAACTATAGCAAGCACAGTGTCTTCTCCTTCAGAACTCAGGGTACTCTCACCCTAAACCAACTCTGCTCCGCTGGAGGCTAACCCCTGAGGAGACTTCATGTTTTGGAAATACAGATATTACTTAATTATATACCATAATCGGCTTTGCACCCCTTAGAGGACAGTGCTCCAGTTAGAGGCTTTAATACAATAAAGGGATTAAAATCCAAGGCTGCTTTCACAAACATCTCTTTAAATGACTTAGGATAGTGCTCCACAGGCAAGCTGAAAACACAAGGTAAGAATATGTCTGGGTGAAGTCACTCGTGCTGGGGCTCTGTAGATAAGTGCATTAGGAACACAATCAGAGACACGGACTCGGTAGGGTAAGCATATATTGCCACGTTTAGCTCTATAAATCTCAGTTTAGGAGGCAAGTAAAGACCGACGGGTTCTTTTGAAAACCGCTCTCCTTACAGATCAGTGAAGAGAGAATTAGCAGGATGCTGTATAATTTCCACTCAGGATTAATTAGCTAATAGAGTCAGAGAACAAAGCAGGAGTACCACGTGAGGCTGATCGTCTTCATCGTGGACAAGGTGATTATTAATTCTGTTCAAAACAGATTCACCTCAACAATAGTCTCAGCGCTAGGAAGTTTGGGGTGTGCTGGCCTTAGGGACACACGGAACGGTAAGACTAGTCAGTGATGGAGAGTTGGGGGTGGTGTAGGACTGATCAAGGGATCAGAGTCAACATTACCAGTCCTGTGGATAACATGTCCTCCTGATGTATGACACAACAAGAAGCCACCTGGCTGGAGGTCTCACAACCCCACTAATCACAGTCTAATTGCAAGAACTGAGGCCATCTGGCCAAGAGTTAGGACCTCTCAGTTTCCCGAGAAAACAAGGGAAGAGAAGAAGCTGTCACAATTCCAATGATCCCGAGACTAGTGAGAGATGCTGAACACCAGACTGGATCCCGAAACGGGGCGGGGTGGGGGGCGTGGGGGGAAGAATTCAGTGAACTACGTGCTGAAAGCGGGACACACTAGCGTTCAGTGTCAGCCTGAGAAAGAGAAAGGCATGCAGGAAAAATGTAAAATAGCTGCTTTAAAGGGTCGCAGCATTAGGAAGGTGAGAGCCACTGGGTTAGACAAAGGATCTAAACAGGCTTGCAGTGCATCTCCTAGTACTATCCAGGTGATGTTTCAGGCACAAACTGCTGCTGAGCAGTGTCTCCCAGGCTAACTATGACACTTGCATTGTAGATTTTTAGAAGAGCCACACATGCCTGGTGGCTCGTGGGTGCCCTTTGAGCTCTCTGGTCTTGGGTATATGGGAAGAATTGTGAGGGCTGGACCCAGAATGGGTGGGTGGGTGGGGGTGGGGGGACAGAGTTTGGGAGAGCTCACCCATACACCTTCATGAACTGGGGTCCCAGTAAGAAATGTATAAAGAACCTTGGCCGTGATGCTCCCTGGGAAGATGAGCTAGGATCGAGCTTGGGAAAATGAGAGGGTTAATCAGACACGGGACAGATTCCTGGTCAATTAAACCAAAGCACCAGGGAGAAGATAAGCACAAGCCAGGCATTGTGTAGTGCAGCATAGCATTAAGACATATATTCCAGTACTGGACCTACCTGGATTTGAATCCAGCTCCACCCCGACTGGCAATACAACCCTGAACAAGTCATTAACCTCACTGGACCTCAAGGTCAGCCTCCTGGGGGTGACAGACACACCCAAGCTCAAGGAGGTATGAGAGGTAAGCTGAAGAACACGCAGTAAGGTCTAGAAAGGTGCTGGGCAGTCAGTCCTATTTGACTGGGAGATGGTTTTCTTTCTGAAATGCCATTTCTGTTTAGGCAAGTTCCATTCGTTCCTTCCAGAGCTGCACACGGGCCTCCTGAATAAACAAGAGGTATCTCCCTGAAGGAGTGCTTCTTTGAAGCAATTCACAGCTAAGGAAAGACACTCAGCCACAATCAGCCGTGACTTCAGTAAATGGCAAGAGTGACATGAAGCCACTCAGAATGCTCCTAACTGCTAAGCCATCTTTCCAGGCCTCCTATTTATTTTCTTTTTCTTTTTCTTTTCTTTTCTTTTTTTCTATTTATTTTCTTTGTAGCATCTCTCATGAGTGGATATATCAGGTGTTGACAAATCCCCGCTTATCACTCTTTCTCTTGCTGGTGCTTTATGCCCTCAGTTTCTTACTAATTCAGAATCTTAAAGATAGCATTACTATCTAAGGGAAGTTTTTGGTTTAGCTTTTATGTCACGTCAGCGATGCTTGTCAAGTTGCCTTTGATACTCAGAGTAAGGCAGGAATCGAGGTTTGTTTTATTTACAGATATGCATCTATTTCCCCCACCATATTCTGATAAAATTCCTTTCCTACTAAACTGACTTCACATCTTCACTGAAAATCAATTAGATATGTGAGGGGCTATTTCTAGACTCCCCACTCTACCTCATCGCCCTAGTTGTGTCTTTGTACTGGCAACACACTATCTGTATTTCTGTAGATCTCTGGTAAATCTTGATGTAGATTGCGTGGGCACTCTGACTTTCTTCTTTTTTTCTCCCCATAGTGTTTTGCAATTTTTTAAAAAAGATCCTTTGCATTTTCAGAGAAATCTTAGACTCTCTCTCTCTCTCTCTCTCTCTTTCTCTCTCTCTCTCTCTCTCTCTCTCTCTCTCTCTCTCTCTCTCAGTCAGTTTCTTCAAATTAGCCTGCCAGGGCTGAAAAAGGTTCAGTGGGTGTCCTGATCCATTGGGGACGAAATGGATGAAGCTGGCTCTGTTTATACAAATGGCAGGCAGTGTCAACCTTTGGTGGTGCTCAGGTGCAGCCTGGCCCTTTGCTTATCTTTACAATGACCCAGGGAGGTTAGAACTAGCTTCGCAACACAAATAGAGGTTCAGAAAGACCAAGCAGGATCTGGTCGCATGTATGCAAGTAATGACCACAGAAGCTATTTTTTCACCAGAAGACGCTGAACGTAAATCTCTGTTTTTCACCAAGGCGTTGAAGCTGACATGGAAGAGAGATAGCGGGGAGAATTAAGGATTGCCAGCCTGCATAGTGACAAAGGGAAGAAGCAATGGCTTGTTGAAAACATTTGAGGTATCACGCCATGAAGGATTCTGGAGCAGAAAAATCCCAAGAGGCTAATACTGATGGTGTAAAATGAGAGGGAAGAAAAAAGTCTCACCAGGGAGTGCCACAAAGCTAGTGGTTGAGTGTACGGGAAGAGGTCATCTGAGTTCTAACCCCACATGTCACCTCTAGCTGTCTGACCTTAGGCAAGTCCCACAACCTCCCCATACCTCCTTTTCATCCTATACGGCATACTGGATAGATGGTGGTAGTTAGAAAGGGCTCACACCAGTGTCAGGTACATAGCAGGGGCTCTAAGTGGGTCAAAAGTTTAGAAGCAGTATGCAAATCTTCTAAGTTTTGCTCTGCAACCGCCGGAACATGTCTGAAGTACTAGCTTTTGAGAAAGTGGCAGGAAAGAGAACTGGCTGAACCGCCGGGCTCCATCTCACTCTATCACCCTCCCGCCTCCAGTTCTCAGGCACAATAATTCTAAGCCAAGGCCCTCGGAATCTGTGAGCAACATAAGAGATGCAATGGCCCTTCTTTCTTTCCGTTGACATCCTTACTTTGTTCTATGAACACACCCCCGACAGCACTGCACAGACATGAAAGGCTGTAACGGCAGAAGAAACCTAGTATGCCTTCAGTCACACAGCCTGACAGAAAAAGGCCCCAAGAGTGCTTCTGAGCAATTGGCTAATGACAGGCGTTAGCTCCGTCTCCTGTTCTGAGGGCCAGCATCTCTTACTGAGATTCTCTTACTGAGAGCTATCAAAGAACACGAGAGTGGGAATGCCCTCACCCTGCCTCAAAGACAGTGGGTACTCTCGCCCTCATCTGCACACTGGTATTTCTTCTCTGGCTCACCACGCCATCAGTTTCTGTTTGTCTCAACTGTTTATCCCTCAAGTGCTTATTGCCATGCAGGAAGCAAACACAAGTCCCCAACAAGTCAGTCAGCATAGCCTTGAATCCTGCTCTGGGCTTTATTTATTTATTTTTTTAATCTCCTCTATCCATGGACATCTAGAGTTCCTCCAAGCTCACTTCATAGTCATGAGAGGCAGAGGTAGCAAGCCTTCAAAACTCGCTGCTTCTGTCTCTCCCCAGTGTATGGAAGGGGATATTTTTGGATTCTCCTTTCTCCACTCCTCTTAACTGCCTTCCATCTCTTTGCCCCACTTGAAAGTGAGCTGCTCAATTAACTTCTCAGGCCTTCTTGTCCTTTCTGGTCATTAAAATTGTGCCTGCTACACACAGGTGGCTGTATTTGCAGTAGTTGCAGCAGTCAGGGCCCACACTTGTCCATTTACAGAGGACTAAGAGTTGCTTATTATAAGCCCTGCTGGCCCTGCCATCCTTTCACATGGGCAAAAAGCCTCTTGAGGTCAGGAGTGAGGAGCCCATGGAGGACCACAGGTCATAAGCACTAGCCTTGAACCATGTGCCTCTGTTACCAGTGTGTGACTAGAATAGTTAGCTTCATTTTCCTGAAGCTCTTTCTTCTTCTGAAAGAGGGAAAAAAGGGGTGAACGGGTGGTGGTAATGTCCACCTGTGCTTCATCTTCAGCCATATCAAACAAATGCCGCCGGCAGACAACTGTGCACACAATGCTTTGTAAACC
Source organism: Acomys russatus (assembly GCF_903995435.1). Classification (NCBI taxonomy): domain Eukaryota; kingdom Metazoa; phylum Chordata; class Mammalia; order Rodentia; family Muridae; genus Acomys; species Acomys russatus. The sequence continues at coordinate 60,075,385 of NC_067156.1, forward strand.
AGAAATACACTAAACAAACATGAGGTCTGATCCATGCAGCTGCCCCCTGGCTACGCCGGACAAATAAACCAACAACATGGAATGTCCCAAAGTAACCCAGCTCTGCACTGCCACAGGCTACATCCTCAACAATGTTACTGGGTCTCAAATTTTATTAGATGCTAAAAGAAGCCTCTTAAGTCAGCATGGTTACTGTGAAACATTGTTGCTGGAAGTGTCTACACAGGGAGGGGTAAGGGAAAAGTATAAAATAAAAAGGCAGGGGACATAGGTCCCAGTCTCAATGCTATTCTTTATCTGTTGTGGGATTCTAGTCTCATTGCTAGGTCTAACAGTGTCTCCAGTTCCTAGAATACTCTCCACTAAATAGATAGGTTTGCTGTGAGAAGAAATAGTCATACACAAAAGAATAGCTTGCTGCCACCAAAACAGTGGGCAATATTATAATGGTCTCCTCCGCCTCCCCTAGCCCTCAAAAGCAAGGCTCTCAGAAGCCAGGCCCCCAACTGTACTAATATGAATTTGAATAAGCATTATCACATTTTAGAGGAGAAATTTAATCAAGAAAGAGCTTTGATTTCAACCTTTAGTGTCCAGAAGCACAGGCTCACCCAGGCACAAAATGCACTGTGCAGCTATTGTCCAACACCGTTAGTGACTTGTCAAGCGCTGGCACTCACCTACCCTGACTGCCAATAACACGCGAAGTGCTGTGCTCTGGACAGTCCTGTAACTGGAATCCAAAGGGCCATGAATGAGTCCCCGGCAAGCAGAACACATTGTCCCGCAATCTCTGCACAGTTCACAGGAGAGCCTTGATGAGCTCCATTGGTAAAAAAAAAAAAAAAATCATTAATCCACGCTCAGCTTTTCCCGTATGCTATAACATTGTTATTCTACTCTGTGTATCTGTGTTTACGTTTTGTTCTAATTTCATCCCAGCAGGAAGGCCCATTAGTTGCTCTTGAGACAGTTTCCTCATTAACTCGTGTGAGATGTTCTGTGCTGGACTCACAGGTCCACAAGGCTACTAATGAATGGGGCCTAGAACCATCTATTCTTGTCCAGCTCTGATGTGGAAATGCTTCTGCCACTGAGGAAGTGCTGTCCTGATTCTTCTCCTAAGTGACTGTGGTTTGAAAGAGAATGGCCCCCATAGGTTCATATGTTTGGATACTTGGTCTCCAGTTGGTGGAACTGTTTGGGAAGGATTAGGAGGTGTGGCCTGGTTGGAGGAGGTGTGTCACTATTGGGGGGTGGGCTTTGAGGCTTCAAAAGCTGACGCCATTCCCAGTTAGCTCTTTTTCTCTGCTTTGTGCCTGTGGATCAGATGTAAGGGTTGCTACAGTTCCAATACCATGGTTGCCTGCTGCCATGCTCCCTGCCATGATGGTCATAGACTCATCCTCTGAAACTGTTAGCCCCAGCAAACTCTTTCTTCTATACCTTGCCTTGGTAACTATGTTTCATCACAGTGAGAGAAAAGTAACTGAGGCAGGTCTACCCTTCAAGGGCTTAAAGCCGCCCCCAAGGGAGACATCACTGGCAAGGTTGGGTAAGGGCATATCTCATTGTGCTCCTTCAACTGGCAACAAACAGCAAGGTTTTATACCACTAACGGAAACTTAAGTTAAAATTACCTTTGCATCTCAACCTCATGCAACTAAGCTAAGTATGGGTCTCACCCCAAGAATTGCTTTTTCCTCACTGCAGTTGCACAGTTCACCCTCAGCATTGGCACCGGCAAAATTTGCTAAACGAAATGAAATGAAGGGCAGCACAGTGAAAGAGGACCAAGTGCTGGCCTTTCTGCTCCCTGATCAAGTTCTTAGCCTCCCCGAAGTTCAGCTGTCTGCAAAAGAGCAATCCTCCTGAATCCTATTCTATGGAACATTAAATTCCATGATGAAAATTAAATGAAATAATGCATCTGAGTCAGGTGTGGTGAGAAAAGAATAGTAATACATCTGGAAGTTTTGTTTTTTGTTTTTTTAAAAGAACAGGCCGCTCTATAAATACAGTGGCAGCGTGATTCTTCAGGTAAGCAGACAGCCACACAGAACAAGAGGCTCCAGCTGTGAATTCTCCACTAATTGCAATCTGAACTCTTCTACACAGTCCTCTCAAGGCAAACAGGCGCTAACAAAGCTTTCTCATGGAGTAAGGCTGTGGTTGAAAGGGTGGATGGAAACTGAATGGGAGAACCATGAGGGAGCCTTGGAAATGGGGGAAGTATGTATGACCAAAGTCTCTGAATACACCTGTGTGTGTGTGTGTGTGTGTGTGTGTGTGTGTGTGTGTGTGTCCACCTTTTTTGGTGTTTTGTGTTTGCCTGTTCTTAACCCTAGGTCTCTCACTGGCATGGAACTCACCCACTAGGCTGCTCTGGCTGGATTGTGAGCCCCAGGGGTCTGTCTGTCTCTCCTCCCAGCTCTGAAAATGTAAATGTGTGCCCATGGATCCTGGGGATTGTTTGCTGAGCAAGCACTTTAGCAGCTGAGCCATCTTCCCAGCCCTCTACACACATCTTTATTGTGCATTTAGAGTTGATGTTTTTGTGTGCTTTGTTTTTTCATCTGACAGGCTATTTTTTGTGTGTCATTTTTCCAATTTTTTTTTCTACCCATAAGTACCTATTTGAACTGAGTTTGGAGCTGGGCAGTGGTAGCACATGCCTTTAATCTCAGTACTTGGGAAGCAGAGACAGGCGGATCTTTATAAGGTCAAGGCCAGAGCAAGTTCCAGGACACCAAGGCTACACAGAGAAACCCTGTCTCAAAAAAACAAAAACAAAATCAAATAAACAAACAGAAAGAACTGATTTTGGATTAAGTAAGTAAGAAAGCTTTAATCTTAAAACCACAATTTCTGAAGCCAAAAGAAATCCCTAAACAGACCCAAGTAGACTGTCAACAGCCAGAGCTGCATTCCAGGGGCATTCTTACACTATGTTAGCCTTGAATTGAGCCTGCCGTTCCTGCTGTCTTAATGCGTCGTGCGTACTTGGTGGATTTAATCTGCTCTGTGCCTGTAGACAGCACATGCTAGTGAATATAGTGAGCACGTTTGTCTTAATGAGCAGGTGGCACGGGCTGTGACTATAGTAGGCAGACTTCTAACGGGGGCTGTCATGGAGGCCTCTGGTCATTGCGTGAGCATGCTGCCCCTCCCACCAAGAGGAGGGGTTTATCTGCCCTCCCTATAAACCAGGGCAGTAAAAATGCTGCTTATTATGAGCCTTGGAAGGCAAGGGTGTCTTAAGAGAATGAACGACTTCTGCTTCCTCCCCCAGAAGCCAGCCTCTATGTAGAGTGCCCAGCCACCTGGAGACCACTTTGCTGTTAAAAAGCTCAGGCTAGGCGTAGAATGGTCACGAAAATGAGCCTGTGTGTTGTGACGAGAGCAAGACACTATCCAGACCAGCCAGGGGCAAAGAGCAGCCATGTGTAACCTCATGTGATAGCACAGGGAGAAGAACGGCCCGGCCACGTGCAGCCCAAACCACAAAAGTACGAGAAATAATAAATCCTTGTTATTTTAAGATACACGGGAGTAAATAACTGATACAGCAATCTACATTTCACTTAGGAAGGCTGATGTGAACGGCTTCATGGGCTATCTAGACAAAGAATTCCCAATCCCTTCTGCACATTACATGGTTGGAATCTCCCAGCTATAGGTCTGGGAAGCTACGTGGGCTATGTGCCCCCCTCATCTCCTCCTCATTGATAACCCTCTGCCCCTCCCCCATGTCTGAGTTTCACCTGATGGGAGACACCTGGCAGCCCACACTCCTGCTGACTCTCCCTTCCAAATTGTGGACAAGGCACTTGCTAGCACTTAGCTCTCAGATGCCCTGCATAGGTCCACGAGTCAAAGGCCGAGTTTCCAGTATGACACCACCTAAGAAGTGGGGCCTGCTGGGATGTCTAAGGTCAAAGAAGACAGTAGGATCCCAACCCCTGCCCTTTCCTTTCTCCTTGGCACCAGGCCATTGAGAGGGGCAGTCTTGCTCTGTTTACTTCCACCTTGGTGTGCTGGCTGTCCTGCCATTGGAACCAAAACAACGGTATCAGTTGATCACAACTGAATGCCCAAAACTGAAGAAGAAAAGAACACTAGAAAACTGAACTAGAAACTGCAGGAAACAGCAGACTATAAGTCAAATAACTTCACTGTAGAAAGACCGCTTAGGGAGACGGATGGACCAAAATAAACCTTTCCTCTCCACCCTTAAGTTTCCCTCTTACATAGCTGTACAGTGACGGAAAGACAGCAAGAGCGCACTGACGTGCTGTTCTATCCCGCAAGGGCTGCACAGACGCCTCACAGGCGGTAGGGGGCTTGCTGCGCATGCTCAAGCGCATGCTGGGTCTGACCCCAGCGCTGAGAACTAAACGGATCCCGAACAAATGTAGGCCTCTAGTTCTGGAGGCTGGGACGATGTGACACCCGTCTTCTTAGCCCCTTCAGAACTCCTTTATAAGGGCTTTGATCACATTGCTGAAGGCGAAGCCCTCAACGACTTGCATTACGGAGGAAACCACAGGAATTTTTAGGGGCACGGTCACGCCACAGCGATCTCTTCTGACTCTTTCTCATTTGCACTTACTCTATCTATAGGCTTCTCACTGTGGCGCATCTGACAGAAGATATAAGCGCACTTTGAAAAAGATAATGCTCTACTTCTATCAGCTGTCATTTTTTTTTCCATACAGAAATTTTTAAAAAGATGTGTCCTTGGAAACACCCTGCAATTTAAGGGTATTGCCACCAGATGGCAATGGTATGCAAATCGGAATCCCCGAAATCCTAAATAAAGACTAACTTGCCTGGAGAGTGAACGTTTTTTTGAGGAAATTCCCTTTCCTCCTTTACGTAGATAACGTAAGGAGGAAGGAAATGAAAGTATCCAAAACCTGAGGCCCACCAACAAGCTCACCATGTTCAACTCGTGCCTTACGCGGGCCATCCCACTTCATCCGCAGGACAGGTGTACAATTATTGCCCCAGATTCGCAGAGAAGGACCCTGAAGTTCAAATAACTTATCCACCCAGAAGAAACTCACAGCCGGGTGCATGAGGCATAGAAACAACGGCTCTCACCCTCCTCCACACCAAGAATTTTCAGGCACTTTCCCTTCTCCTCAGACAGAAGGGCACATGACTTCTGTTTAAATTTTCTAGTAATCCTGCCTCTTATATTTCTTACAGGGCTGCTAACTAGAGAAGACTTGCCTCAAATACGGCAATTCATAATTCCTGTAGGTGGTCCTTAGGCTAAGCTGATCAAATCCAACCTGGCAGCTTAGACAAACCAATATTGATCAGAACGTGGCTCAGAAAATGGTTTCTAACCTTTTTTTTTTTTTTAAGCCAGGCCTTTGACTCAGGAAGCTCTTGGAACACGAATACAATAGATGACTCTGCAAGCTCTTTATGAATGGATGGATATGGGGTTTCCTGTCACTGCAGGGCAGGGGCCCTCACATATGTTTTCCATTCATGATACCGGTGACTTCTGAGATGGTCCCACTCATTCACTGGGCCCTTGTTGAGAAGCCACAGCCTGTGCGTAAATGGACACGGCTGCCAAACGGTTCCCAGGGTAGCGTCTGAGAAGGGGAACGCAGGTGAGAGGAGTGTTAGATTTCTGCACACCGTGGGCAGCATTTGACTTGCCCGGGAGCACGGAGCAGGTATACCAACACACAACTCACCCTGTTATCATGCAGAGAGAATGAAAATCAGCATGAGATGGGGCTAGAACCCCTCCTCATCCCAGCAGAGTACTTCCTGGAAGGTAGAGCATTTCCTTGAGGGTCAGTTTTAGAGCAATCTGCATGCAGGAATTATGGGCCACAGTACCAAAGGCGAGGGGAACAGAACTGATGCAAACTCAAAGCCAGTCGCCCACAGCCCGAACTGCAACCAGAAGCAACAGGGAGCTTTTTAAAATAGTGGCCTAGCTGGACCTGTGAAATATATCCCTGGCCAGGCAGATCAGAACCTCTGGGGCTGGTGCCAAGCATCTGTGTTATTTTCTAATGGCTCCTATGTGACCAGGAATCTAAGCACACTGGGTAGATATAATGCATAATTAGGAGTTAGAAATGTAGTATTGCCTCCTCTCCTCCTTTTCTTATTCTTCTTCCTCCCTCATCCCCTATCCCTCTCTCTGACCACTCAAACACAAGGCCGGAAATGGAAAACAAGAGAGACTTTTTACAAGAGAGAGAGCAGGGCATCCTCTCCAGTGGTAAAAAGCTGTGGGTACTAACAGCTCCTTGGAGGGAGGAGTACGGGATGAAGCGACTGATGTTTATAGCTCTCATGGCCCGTGCTTGTGCTTTATGTCTGCTCCTTAGTATCTCGTGGGCAGGTCTGTCTTTAAGCTCCACACCCGTCATTACCAGCCTATCCTTTTGCTGTCCATGTTAGCGCTTAGATTAAACATACATCAATGAACATCAAAGATAAATATGAGTCGATGGCTCCCACTGCCTAGTACAAGCAAGGGCTCTTGGGATTGGAAGCAGAGGGAACACAGTGGACTCCTCCACTAAGGCTTGTTGCCAGCTGGGTTTGCCATGCGCACCGCAAGGGCACAGGATGAACAGCAAAAGTTGGGCACCTGCATCGCAGGTAGCGGACAACACTGAGTCAATAGTCTGTACCTAGATCTAACACTCAATCAAGTTTTTACCCCCTCCAGATCAAGAGCTCTGCATTGCCCAGGCTATAAAAAGAGTGGGTATTGTTTTGGTTTGTTTTTTTAATTATGAGCCATGTGAGCTGCGTGTGGTGGCACACACCTTTAATCCCAGCACTTGGGAGGCAGAGGCAGGTGAATCGATGTGAGCTCAAGGCCGCCTGGTCCACAAAGTAAGTCCAGGACAGCCAGGGCTACACAGAGAAACCCTGTCTCAAAAAACCGAAAAACAAACAAACAAAAATTATGAGCCATGTGACAGAGACGTGTTTCTTAAACTAGCTTCATATCCTGTAGCTCCCAGAGGCACATGAACTGAGTAGGAAATGCTTCAATCTCTCTGTCATGTCCCTAGAGCAATACTGCAGGTGCATGCTATTATTTAAAAACGAAGAAAGGCACAAGAGTTTGGACAGATTCCCTGGGCTGAAGCAAGCAGTGCTGCAGAGGGGCAAGCAGTTCATAGAAGCTTAGAAGTGACAAGCTGGTTGGTGTTTCTCCTGGAATCTCTCTCAGCTAAGCTCCCAGCATCAGTCCTGAGGCAGAAGTTGGAAACAGTGGGATGAGCATGAAGCCACTCCTTCCCCAATATGCCATGAGGTTTATGAGACAGACGTTTATGTTCCCAAATTCACCACTACATAGAGAAAGCTTGGGGTAGGTAGGAACTTGAGAAGTCCACTTGTCCAGGCTTCGCAAACTTTCTCTGCATCAGGACCTACTGCAGGGGTTAGATTATAGATTCAGACTCATTGCAGGAAGAAGGGGGAATGCACATTAATAATAATAACAATAATAATAACAACAACAACAATAACTCCCAGGTGTGGCAGCACATGCTAAGAACTACCAGCCTGGGTTATTCACTGTCCAGTGCAGGAATTCATCTCTTGAGAGAGTTACAGGCTGAGCTGTTTTGGAAGCAGGGAAGTCACTGCTTACAAGATAGCCCAGCATCTTTTTAGATACTGTGATGACCACAGCAGAACGATTAGGGCTTCTCAGTAAGGCAGAACATCTTCTACAACCAAAGAGCTTACAGCCTGGAGCCACCACGCATCAAAACATATAGCGTCTTCATGATCACTACCCCATGGTCACATGACATGCCAGCCTAGGATTCAATCTGGGGAGGCAGGGTACCCACCCACACCATTCCCTGGATGGATCAGAATTCCTGGGGTTGGTGGGTGTTTTCTTCATATGTTTCCCAGGTGATCCCCAAAGGCTAGAAGCTCACTAAACACATCCATTCCCTTCATTTTGCAGGTAGGAAACCTGTGGCCCAACAGAAAGAACGGACCATAAACCACTCAAACGTTTAAACTGACTCTTCTTTAAGCTGCTCATTCTTCCTAGTTCCACAGAGAGTAGGAATGCAGTCCACAGACAATGCCCTCAAAAGGATGGCAGTGGTTACACGGTGCATGCAAAGGGTGCCATTGACCCGTGAGATCTATGAAAGCAAAGAATAGCATGGGACAGTCCTACAGGCCGGAACTCCTAGACAATATGAAACTCGCTAGTCAGCAACTGTCTTCACACTGACCCTGTTATGCAATCGTGGGTCCTGGCCCTCTCCCACCTCTAACCCACAGGCACAAGGGGATTCCTTGAGCAGCCTGTGAGGGCCCCCGCATGAGAAGGGAGTCCTTGGCCCAGCATAGACTCACCTATTCTGTTGGCTCATTTCGGCAGACCCAGGAGCTGCACTTTATGTCATGCTTTAAAATGTGGTGAAGGCGCTGTGGAGGAGGTTCAGCGGCTGTGAGCATCTGTCACCCTTTGAAGAGGGCCCACCTGGCAGCTCATGACTGTCTATAACTCCTGTCCCAGGAGATCTGATACTTTCTGCCTACCTCTGCAGGCACCAGGCACACACATGGTACACATGCATAGATGCAATCAAACACTCATGCACACAAAGTAAAAATGAATACTTAAAAAATTTTTAATAAATTAAATAATTTTTGTATCTGTGTGTGTGCACGTGTGTGCGCGCGTGTGCGCGTGTGTGCATGCGTGCGTGCGTGCGTGCGTGCGTGCGTGCGTGCGTGCGTGCGTGCGTACTGCCATGGTGGACATGTAGCTGCCAGAAGACAACACGCAGGAGTTTAATTTCTCCATTCACCACATGAACCCTGGGGATTAAGCTTACAGGGTTGGGTTTGGTGGCAAGTGCTGAGCCACCTCTCCAGCCCCAGCACTTCCTTCGGAAGGTTCCACAAAATTCCCTTCCCCCTTGAATGTAAGTAGACTCAGACTCAGTTCTGAAGAATAGAAAGAAGGGGCGGCAACATCCATCGTGAGCCATGAAAGACACCACGACTTCTCATTTGCTTTCCCTTGTCCGAGCAAGGCCCTATGGAGAGAGCCATGCACCAAGGCCCCCTTCCAACACCCGTTTGGGTGACCTTGGAAGCCCAAGACAGCCTTCAGAAGTCTGCTGCCACAGCCAACACATAGCTACACCCCCATGAGAGACCCTGGCCAGAATCACCCAGCCAGGCTGCTGTCAGATTCCTAATCAATAGGAGCTATAAGGAAACAAGCACTAGCTGTTTGAAGCATTTAAGGGATAAGGTCACTTGTTACACCACAACAGCCACCTGACATATAATCCTCATTTTAAAAGTAAAAATACTGGTGCATTCTGGGATTTGAGAAGGCCTGGGCATAGAAACTACAGCTCCAGGGCTGCTCACAGAATGGACGTGAGGCAATTGCTTCATTCAGTCCCCCTGGGTGAATTGGAGTTGGAGCAGCACTGGGTGAGGATGAGAAAGCGGCCGCATTCAGACCCCGCATTCAGATACCGAATCGCCTTCCAGCTGAGAGATAGCCAGATATCCAGGTACCGGACTGCTATTGTGGGAAGCAGGGGAGGACCTTGAAGGAGCTTGCACAAGAGCCTCCTTCAAAGCACCCAAGAAGACAAGGTTTCTGCAATGGACATTACTGAAGAAGAAGAGGGCAGCGGGCAGTCTAGTGCTTTCTCACAGAGCCAGGCTGACAGTGGGAAGCAGTGAAGGAGAGAGAACCAAATGGCCCAAGACAGATTCCTGTGACAGTACACTGGACGCTGACCTTCACGTGGAGCCAAGCAACAGATGGAATCAAGAGGCACTCTGCCTTTGCCAGCCAAAGAAGAATGAAGTCTGTCTTCTTCCTAAGGGCTCTTGACCAAACAGTTTTAGCAACATGTTCCCAGGTGGTCATTATCAAAACATCACGGCCCTACCCATGGCATAGTCTCTTCCCCAGGTGTCATGGCCGTTACCTTCCACTCTTCCAGCCCTCCAGCCTGGGACAAGTCCCTGCTCTCCTGCAAACCACAGCAACTTTGTAGACCTGAAGATGGAAAGCCACCTCAACGACGATAGTGACTTAAAAATCTTGATGGCTGTTGCTGACGCTGACAGGGATTGGCAGTCTATGCCACGTGACTCCTGCCACACAATGCCCTCCTCCAGGAGGCTCTCCTAGAGCTTCCAAGGGACCACCCACTCGGCCTCGGGGCACTCCATGGTGAGAGGGAGCAAAGGGTGCCACAAAGGAGGTGGCGCCTGACAGATCCTTTGTAAACAATCTGGGTGCTAATGACACCTGTCAGAATTGATTTTCCTCGAGAGCCACTTGTTAAAGATGTATCAATTACTGTGTGATGAAGAGCCCTGGGAGGAAACCACAAATCAAATTTTCATTACCAGACCAAAGCTAGGAGCACCACAGTGAAATCCATCGCTGCTGCTTTCTTCTCGGATGGGACACATGAGAACTTGCCTGCAGCCCAGCTCCTGTGCACCTGTCTCGATCCAGCTATTAGCTCGGTGCAGCCCACGTCTCAGGTTCCTTTGTGCACATGTGGTTTGCAACTGGGATGTTGCAACTTGGACTTTACTTCCTCTGCACTGCACCCGTTGTTGTGGTACTATAGGAGTCCTGGAGGGTGGTGGGCAGGGGGCTTGGGGGTGGGGAGATGCCCTGGCTAAAATCAAAACTAAAAGGGGATGGGCTGGGAGGTAAGGAAATGTGGCCACCAGTGAGGGACTTAGGGCTTTCCGTGGGTCTCACGATCAGAGAATGGGGGAACGTGACCCTAGAGTGAAGCCAGGAAAACTCAGTGTTCTCTACAAACACATGATGGATAGAGGGTCCTGTCTAACACCTCAGCTAGGCTGAGGAAGTAAGATAGCCTAGTTCCTCCTAAATACCCCTCCTCACACGGCTGCATTTTTGTCACTGGACTGCTCCAAAGCTTCCTTAACAGAATCCCTTCATGTTCCCTAGAGACCAGTGTCTGTATAAGAGGAGCCAAGCAGTGGCCATCTTGGAAATTCTGAAATACTACACAGAGGCAGGGTGATGCAAGGACAAGATGATGTAAAGGCCACATCCCCAGCGGCCCCATCACTCTCCTGGGGATTCCGGTGACTGTTTCCTGCGTATCTGACAGGTGCATGCTCTTTCTGGCCAGTTTTGCATTTCCTCGACTGCTTCGACATAAAACAACCCCCCTCAACATCAGATCGGCCCAAGCTCCTCCTCATGAGGTCAGGCTTCTGCTAACCACCTCTGCTGGTGCAGACTTTTCCTCCCAGTCATCCACACACATGCCCCGCCAAACAAGCTGCTTCAGACAGTAGCAGGATGGCAGCATGGCAGGTAGTACAAAATACAAAGCAAAACAATCAATGACCAATTTTCTTGGCTGAGACGTTATTTCCAAATTCCTTGTCTCACCATCTTTTGACCACTCCCCAAACCAGACCAGTGCCAACACTTCCTTCCTACCCCCTATAACAGGGGCAGACCCTGAACAGTGCGTGGCTCCTGGGAAGGCATTAGGGGTGCATATGGTGTGGTCCCACCCATACCTGTTGAATCAGAAGCTCTGGGGATCCCCCAGCACTGCAATTTAACAAGCCCTCCAGATGATGCTGATGCAGGCTCCATGTCTTAGTCAGTTGGGGAGGAAAGGGTTTATTTGGCTTACACTGTTGCTCATCACCAAAGGAAGTCAGAACAGGAACTCCAACAGGGCAGGAACCTGGAGACAGGAGCTGATGCAGAGGCCATGGAGGGTTGCTGTTTACTGGCTTCTTCTCCATGGCTTGTTCAGCCTCCTTTGTTATAGAATATATGACGACCAGGTCAGGGATGGCACCACCCACAATGGACTGGGCCCTCTCCCATCAGTCACCATTAAGAAAATGCCTTACAGCTGGATCAAGTGGATGCATTGTCTCAATTGCGGCTCCTTCCTCTGTGATGACTCTGGCTTGTGTCAAGTTGACACAGGACTAGATAGTATACTTGGGTTAGAGAGCTACTGCCTCTGGCCTTTAGAAACCAGGAGAAGAGTTGACATCACACTTTGCAAGGGGCCCCTGTTCCGAGCTAGCTGGGCACTACTGCTGCAGAACACATTCTGCTTGTCCCTGCAGGGGTCAGATTTGCACAGACTCCTTCCCTTCCCCCTGAACTAAACAAGAATCACCCAGGGAGCAAAGGAAACCAGGTAACACAGGTGCTGGAGCCCCAGGGATCTCTGAGCTCTGGGAAGTGGGAAGGCTCTAGGCAGACACTTGCTGGCCTGGGCAGAGTTCACCCAAGGCTAACGTGCTTCTTCCTCACAGATGCCAGTCTCTGGCCACATGTCTCTGAAGAATAGTATTAGAAACACGGGGAGTGTAATACACAGATGTGACACATCCACCACAGCAGAGACAATGGGATGGCAACTAGGAAGATCCTGCCTGACCATTTGGGTTAAATTTCAGTGAATGGCTATGTCTATGAAGGCTATGGCTATAAGCTGAATTTATTAGGTTTTATACCTGGTCTAAACCACAGTTTAACACAATCAGGCCTGTGGAAATAGCCAAAGAGGCAGGAATGTACAACTTCTCATCACAGATATTTCATATAAATCCTTCTTGGTTTCATGTCATGTCGTGTCACTTTTGAGCACCTCCTACACAGGAGGCAAGCCTGCTCTGCAGGGCTGCAGTCTTGCCTGTATGGAAGAATCACCCAAGGATCTGTGAGAACATCCTGATGCCCAGACCAGATCCCAGACCACCTAAACCACTGGAGGGGGACCCAGAACACAAATAAGTCAAGTTAGACTTGATTTGAAAACCTCTTACTTGCTAGCTAGTTTTCATAGTGCCAGATCTAGTCCTACCATCAATGGACCCTATGAGCTACAATACTCACCTGCCAGAGAAGATGTGCCCACTGGTACAGTAGTGGCATGACTGTTATGGGAGCAACCAGTGATTTCTTAACTGACAATCCACAGAAGGGAATTCATGCCTGGTACTGTAACTGGCATGAAACTTGTGGCTGAGGAAGTCAAAGACACTGGGGGTAAGGGGAGAGCACCCACTACTGTTGTTTTGCTAAATGAATATGTTGTCAAGCTGCCTCCTATATATAAATGTTTATACAGACAGATTGGTGATGCTTTCCACCTTGATCAGAAAAGTGTCTTCTTCTTCTTCTTCTTCTTCTTCTTCTTCTTCTTCTTCTTCTTCTTCTTCTTCTTCTTCTTCTTCTTCTTCTTCCAGCAGCAGGCAGTGGCTAATAGAGAGATTCATAACTAGTCAAAGTGCTGAGACTGGCTACTGACTGCTCAGATCTAAAGAGGATTTCTTTATCACATCCCTCCCCAGAGCTCAGTAGACACTTCAAAGAAGGGAGAGACAGAATGTAACAGCCTGGGTTGCTGTGAAGCAGGGTCTCGTGGACATGACATGGTTGTATTCATGACCTCACAGCAGCTGTGGTTACCTGTGTAAGATCCAGCCTGTCAGCATTTCAGCATGGAAGTGGTGGTGCTCATGGGCCCTGTCTGTCTTGAGGAGCTACTGGCAGTTAACATCTGCTGAAGGAAGGGAGTAAGTTTTCCTAAGGGATGTAGCCACTGTTGGGTTGCCCACAGTCCAGTTTAAATAACAAACAAACAAACAAACCCTCACCCATGTGTATACAAGCAACCCTAATTAAACTCACTCAGTTATAAAAAGTGGGGGGAGACATAAAAAATAGATAGAAACTTGGTAAACAGAAGAAGGGGTCCAGATGGAATAGGATTGAATAGGACAGGACATTGGATAGAGGAAGGGTGAATATGATTAAAATATATCGCATATAAATATATTGGAGCCAGCTGCGGTGGGTGAGACCTGTAATAACAGCACTTGGGAGACTGAGGCAGGGGTATCACTGTGAGTTCAAGGCCAACCTGGTCTACATAATGAGTTCCAAGCCAGTCTGGGCTATGGATTGAGACTCTCAAAGCAACAACAAAAAAATCCTAGAAAAAATATAGCCTCTCTTTTTTGAGATTTCCTCTTCACAGTTTGAGTTTTCATTTACTGTGACCCATTTCTTGCCAGCATTGATTTTCTGAAACCTGAGGACCATGACTATTGTCCTCCATGGCTGTTAGAGCAGGAGAAGACGCCTCCTGGGCTGGAGGTCAAGAGACCCGGACTCCGCCTGCATATCACAGCACCTCTACTTCCCTGTGGAGTCTTGGACAAGCTGCGTGATCTTCAGTTACTAACTTATGAAACAAGCAAGCCGACTCCCTCAAAAAGCCTCCTTCCAGCTCACACATCACACGCTTGCATGTTCTTATGCTCAGTGACATTAGCCTTGCAGAAACGGCTCCATTTGTAACTCTGGAAGGAGTTCCTTGAGTATCCAATTCCACGAAACAAAGACACAATAAGTAACTTGTGCATATAGTTTACCAGGCATAGTAAGCCTACAAAGGAAGAGCCAGGACCTATGCTGATGACACATTAGTGAGGACAACTGTAACTTCCAACTAGGGTTCAGTGCAGAAAGAATTGGACACAACAGCAGGAAACCAGAGAGGCAGCATGGAGCGTTGTTTGTTTTTTGTTTTGTTTTAAATATGTCCTGAATAAAGTTGCTTCTATTGGGGACAAAAGGACATTGAACCAAAAAGCAAACCTGGACTCTGGTCCTAGCCTGGACTTCCAGGCAGTGACCGTGACATCTAAGACAAGCCACCCATCTTCTTACATCTGGGAATGAGGAATCATGATAAAGCTGACCCAGCACACAGCATGGTGGCCCTCGGACACCCCAAGAAGGCAGTCAGGTGTTGTAAAATGCCCCATCATGGAAATAACACCAAATTACACATGGTGGGTATACATGCCTCACACCAAGCATGTGTTCCGCAGATTTTGAACTAATTTATAAAAACCTCAGTTTCCAATGAGGAGGTCTAGAGATGGAACTCAGGATGGGATCTTATATTCCTGTAGTTTTTCTTTTCTTCAACATGTTAAGTTTTTCCATTACTTTCTCATTGAATAAAAATATTGATTAATTTAAAAATTAAATAGTATGAAAACAGGATATAACTCAGCAGTAGATGACTTATCTAGCTTGCATTACCTAGACAGAATTTTACCTTCAGCACTGCCAAAAATAAGCGAATAAATAAAATATAAAAACGTATAAAATAAAAAGCAAAAAACTTCTTCCCCTCAACTCAGTCTTGCTTCATCACAACAACATCTCCTACCAAAAAAACCTCTGCATATCTGTTCTACATAAGTACAGGTTCCTGGACCTGCCCCGGAGTCTACAACAATATTTTTTTCTACATATCCATTACTAGAGAGGAAATATCTTCTTTCAAATAATCTAAGTGTAAGGCGATGTAGCTTTAGATTACTGAAATCTGACATTACTTCTAGGGGTGATAATTAAATAATAAGGCTACTATTATTTCTCATCACCTGGAAAGGTGGAGGGAAAGACAAGAAGGTTAGTCATCAGGGAGGAAGCAACGCCCCGCCCCGAACAGAGGTGTGGGGCAAAGCTGTGAATGTAGGGGAGACAGGTGTGAACACACTTCAAGGGTGACAGACTCTGAGTGTGGGGTCTGGGGTCAGATACTGGCTCATGGATAAACTGGACAGAGAAGCCCAAGGGTCATGTTACAGCCTGCTGTCGCACAGAGATGTCTGAAGTTCACGTTCAGAGGCTGCTCATAAGCAAAGCAGGTTTCAAGGGTTTTGAAAGAATACTCTGAGCTTTTTACTAAAAGCATTAAAATAAACTAAAAGCGTTTCCAGTTTGAATCGGGCACGTGTGTGCTTCCATCAAGAGACCCAACAAAATTAACAAAGTCCTAAGTCTTTCACGTTTCTTTTGCCTTCAATCTTCAGCTCAAAATTAAAGGTGGGTGGGTGGGGGGCAACGCAGGGGGAAATAGAGGAAAAACAGCAACATAGTCAAGACACAACATGCCCACAGCTACTTTCATCTGCAGTGTGAAAAGCTCCCGCCTCACTCTGTGGTCCCACTCTGTCTTCCGATTTGCCATTTGAACGGTGCATATTTCACAAACTTTATTGCACAGCAGAAAAAATAGGCCATCAAAGCCTTCCAAATCCTTGGCTGCAGGTACTGAAATATGTAATGATTCCTTTGAAATTTTTCATTCTCCTTCCTCCAATCTAGAGGCTCAAAGTGGGCCACAGTGGCTACCCCTTGGCGATCTATTTCTCAACTCTTCTCTCTAAATGACTCACTACAATCATCTTCTTCAGCTTCTTAACAAATAAGATCATCTCGGGTTCTGAAGAGCTGTCTCTTCCATTCTGTTGAGAGCACTGTAATAGCTGTGGGTCCTTTAGAAAGTGCTGGGCACTCAGGAAAAGCCCAGCACTCCCCTGGAACCAAGGCCCTGGTCTCTGGCAAGCACAGAAGTCCACTAAGCTTGTGCTATCTGAGCTCCCTGGGCCTTCCACAGACACCTATTGAAACTGTAGCATGTTACTTCTTATTAGCAAACAAGATAGTCTCAAAGTGGCTTGGGAAAAAAAATTCCCAATAAATGGAATATTGAAAAAAATTTAAAAAACTGTCACACCAATGAATCTCAGATAACCTTACCTTCTTTTAAAACAAACAAACAAACAAACAAACAAACAGTTCAAAGGCCCAGGTTAGTGATGAATAAAAGAAGCTGGAGCTTGGAGCGTGTACTTAAAGTAAATCGCGCTGAAAAAAAAAAATCATCCTATTCATTTCAGGCTGATGGTTCATGAATTCTTCAAATCTTTTGTACTTTTTTCAGCTTTCTCCATTGTACACATTCATTATACACAGCAGGGACATCTTCATACAAGCATATACTGTATGTTGGGCATAATCCCCACACTTCCCTACTTTCTTTCTCCATATCTCCCCTAGATGCCAGGCTTCCTGCTTCCATACCATATATACATATATGATTTTATACAAAACTCTAAGACATGGTTCATAAATTCTCATAGCTGGTAGAAGTTCCTAGTAATTCTGCCTCCAAAAAATAATCACAGAAAGATGCATTTTCCCAGAGAATAGAAAATGTGAGTCTTCACAGTTAATTACGTGATTATTATTTCTTCCAATGGGATTAGTCACAGACTAGAAATACAGGAGAGCGAGTGACGGATCTGTTTTATGGGCAGTTGTTAAAGCCTAATTAATTGGTGGATTTCTGTTTCTAGAAAGACGCCAGACCATTAAATGTGTTCTTTCCTAGTGTGAAATATTATAAGATTAAAATATCAGCTGATTGGGCTGGAGAGATAGCTCAGAGGTTAAGAGCACTGCCTGCTCTTCCAAAGGTCCTGAGATCAATTCCCAGCAACTGCATGGTGGTTCACAACCATCTATAATGTGATCTGGTGCCCTCTTTTGGTATGTATGTGTACATCCAAGCAGAACACTGTATACATAATTATAAATAAATAAATCTTAAAAAAGAAAAAGAAAATATCAGCTGAGTCAATCACCATGGAATATGCAAAGTAAGCCATGGTGTCGGGGGTTTCAAAAAATTGGTGGCAACACACTGTCTTAGTCAGGGTTTCTTTGCTGCAACAAAACACCATGACCAAAAAGCAAACTAGGGAGGAAAGGGTTTATTCGCCTCACACTTCCATGTTGCTGTTCATCACTGGAGGAAGTCAGGACAGGAACTCAAGCAGGGCAGGAACCTGGAGGCAGGAGCTGATGCAGAGATCACGGAGGATGCTGCTTACTGATTTGCTCCCCTGGCTTTCTCAGTCTGCTTTCTTATAGAACCCAGGACAGCCAGCCCGGGGCTGACACCACCCACAATGGGCTGGGCCCTCCCACTAATTAGGTAAATGCCTTACAATTGGAGCTTATGGGAGCATTTTCTTAATTGATGCTTCCTCCTTTCAGATAACTTGTGTGTCAAGTTGACATAGGACCAGCCAGTACATAGAGTGTACCCTAGAGAGGCCCTCTCATACTGGGCTGACCCTGATGCTCACGGCCTTTCATTTACCTTATGGCTACAACTGAAGTAGCTGGAGCTTTGAAGTTCCTGAGGAGAATAGAAAAAACAAAAAACAAAACAAAACCCAAAACTGAATACATCACGTCTAGGTTCCAAAGGGAAGGGACTCAAAAGAAAAATTAGAGCCTCCTTGCTCCCTCTAAAGAACCAATGGAGGCTCTGGAGAGGTGGCTGACTTTCCAGCACTTCTTTGCCCCTTTGCCCAACCAATACATTATTCTCAACATGAACTGCTCTGGTTTCATAAACAATACTGAAGAAACACCTACCGTATTTTTCAGACTATAAGATGCATCTGACCATAAGATGCACCCAGTTTTTAGAGAAGTAAAACAAGAAAACCAGTAAAAACAGCAATTAAACCATAAGACATATCCTAATCCCCACATACAACTTTCGGTGGAGGGAGGAAGTACGTCTTATGGTCTGAAAAATATGGGATATGGTAGGGAGAGCGCGGAGGAACTGCATCTGGCTGCTGATCTTCACATCACAAATGAGTGAATGGCTTCTGAAAACCAGGAAAGCATCCTGAAGCTTCCTTTAAGAAACCAGAAGTTCAAAAAAGAAGCCAAAAGAAAGAGAAAAGAAGCCAGGCTCAGTAGCGCACACCTATAATCCCAGCACTCAGTGAGACAGAAACAGGCGATCTCTGTGAGTTCAAGGGCAGCCTGGTCTACAAAGCAAGTCCAGGGCAGCCAGCGCTACACATAGAAACTCTGTCTTGAAAAAAAAAAAAAAAAAAAAAAAGAAAGGAAGGAAGGAAGAAAGAAATGAAACTAGAATCAGGCCATCAAGATGGCTCACTGAATAAAGGCTAACCACCAAGCCTGGGAACCTGAGTTCCACCCCAGGGTGGAAGGATTCCTGGTGAAAGAAGCAACTCTAACAAGCTAGCCCCTGAGCCTGCCACATGTACTAGCATGTCCACGCATACGCAGATACACACACATAACAAATAAATAGATGCAATTTTTAAGTCAATCCTTTATTAGCTTGGTGAGGTTGCTTTTTTTTTTAACCCAAGAATTTTTGTTGATGTAATTAAAACATTTCTCCCTTCCCTTTCCTCCCTCCAAATCCCCCCCCGTATACCCCTCCCTTCAGATCCATAGCTCTTTTTTCACTAATTGTTATAAATGTAATTTTTTAAAAACTAGGACCAAGACTCAATGAAAAGTCTATCCTGAGTCTTGGGCCTGGATATGACTGTTCAGTCTTCGTAAGGGAAGCGTTGGCCACAGATGAGAGGTTCTCTTTTCCATAGAGAAAACTGGGCAGCATGCTGAATGAAAAGGCCTCACCAGCTAAAGTACAGTCTACTCTTTTACTGCTTGGCGTTAGTGCTGGGACAGCACTTCCTGGGTCCTGGTGATACATACGAGAAGGAGGATTCCTGATGGGGTTAGCACTCCTGTGTCTTCTCTCTTGGCCGGGTCACTGTATTACAGAAGGTCTGGGCAATTACTTTTATCCACACAAGGTAATAGAGCTGTATTTACCTGTGTCCAATTAACAAAAATTTACTCACCCCAACCTCGGCATTTCCAGCAGCCACTGGGATGGCATTTGGTAAACAAATGGTCTCTAATTAGACTCAGACAAAAAGAGCTGAGGGATTGGTGCTGCCTTGTGGTCCATCTCTTGTCTGAACCAGACTTGGTCCTACCTCCTGCTGGTGATAGTGAACTAACTTTCCCACTGAGCATAAGAGTACAAGGGGCCAGCAAGATAGCCCATGGGCAATGGTGCTTGCCGCCAAGCCGAACAAACCTGAGTTCAATCCCCAGAGCCTACATCTCAGAAGGAAAGACCTGACTCTGGCAAGCTGTCCTCTGACCACACCCACATGGGCACACACAGACACAAACCACAATTAATTAACACTAAGTTTTCAAACAAACACAGAAATAGGAAACAAAACAAAACTTCCTGGAAGCTGCAGAGAGTTAAGAAAACAGGGAGCGTTGCAAGTGTAAGACTGTAGGGAAGAAGAAAACTGAGGCATATGTGCCTAGCATCAGGACCATTCTGTCCCAAGGGTGGCAGGGCACTCGCCAATCACAAAGAGGAAGCCAAAACTGAGCAGCACATTGACAGCCCTCATGGGATCAAGAGGCTAGGGCCTCTGCATTATATCAAAGGAGGAGTCCAAAGAGCAAAATAATGGGAATAAGTAAAAACAAAAAAGAAACTAGTATAGCTTCACGTCTTCTGGGTGACCGAGAGAGTCTCAAGCTTCCTAACAGATAGCAGTTCCACAACCCCAAAAGGAAGCCTCACAAACCAATTAAAATCCCTTTTAGAACACTTGTCATCTTTAGCAACCTCAACCAAAGCTTCAAATTATGTCCTCAAATGCTAAATATCACTAATTATATGATGCATTATTATTTAATGTATCAGAGAAAAATTTAAAAATGCTGCCAATCTAAGAGTCTGTTAACTGTAAAAAATATCTTGATTTCAGATATTAAAATGTAGAAATATTTATATTTGAAGGTACAAAATATGGTATTTACATATACATAATTTTTTTTTAAGTCAAGGTCTTACTAAGTAGCCCAGGCTGACCTCAAATTCATGATCTTCCTGCCTCAGATCACATGCTGAGATCACATGCTGGTGCCACTACATTCAGCTACACAAATATTTTTTTTTTTTTTTTTTTTGGTTTTTTCGAGACAGGGTTTCTCTGTGTAGCCTTGGCACAAATATTTTTTCAAAGTAACATTCAGCACACATTCAAAGATAACCAAGCAAACAAGGAAACATGATAACATAAACACGGACCAACAAGGAAACTAGAACATGCAGCAAACAGGAAGAACAAGTGCTTAGGCACTGCAAAGGGAAAATTCCCAGACATAGAATGCAAAGTACCTATGCCTAGCGCACAGATACAAAAGCTTGACTCAGCCAAGGAGCCAGGTGTAGTGATGCGTAGCCATAATCCTTGCACTTGGAAGGTAGACGTGGGAAGATCAGTGATAAGTTGGACATCAGCCTGGGCTTACAGCAAGACTTTGTCTCAAAAACAAAACAAAACAAAAGTTACAAGAGAAGTGGAAACAACATAAAGTAAGACAATAACGTTGAAAAAGAACTAGAATTCTATGAAAAAAAAAATCAGTGATTAACACTAAAATTGCAAACCGAGAGATGGATTCAACCTAGATTAGACACAGCTGAAGAAACACTCTGGGACTTGGAAGACAGAACTAGTCAGATGGGAGCCTGAAGGATTTCTTTCTTTTTAAAGATTTATTTATTTATTATGTATACAATGTTCTAACTGCATGTACACCTGCAGGCCTGAAGAGGGCGCCAGATCTCATTATAGATGGTTGTGAGCTACCATGTGGTTACTGAAGACCTTTGGAAGAACAGCCAGTGCTCTTAACCTCTGAGCCATCTCTCCAGCCCGGATTTCTTTTTTTTTTAATGGAAGGTGGGGATGAGGGTAGAAAACACAGGAAGCAATATGAGAGAAGGCACAGTAAATTTAGGATTGACCTTGTACAACAAAAATTCTCCCACAAATAAGCAATCAAGTTAGGAGAAAAGTTGCTAGGATTCCCCAGCCTAACTCAAAACAACCAAGGCAGGTCACAGACCCGCAGTGGCACAGTGGTAAAGGACCTTGACTGAAAGTGTGTGTGAGTGTGGGCATTTATCTTTCTGTCGGCCACTTTCCACTCAATGGGCTATTGTAGGGATGAAGAATTAACACCTGTGAAGGCCATCAAAGGTTCACTGTCTTTACAAAGCCCCTCCCCCGCACCCAAGCCCCTTATGAGCTTTGTACATCCACCCTCACCAAGCTCTCCTTAAGCTTTGAATGCTGGTCTTCACAAAGTGCATCTCCCTCTTAAGCTTGCTTTACTAATCCATAAGCAGTTCCACTTCTGTGACTAAACATGACACTTGAGATCCCAGTATCATGGACCATTAAGATTGGATACAGTTTTTCATAAAATTCAGAGGTCTACTGTTTTCTTCTTTAGAGAAATGGCCCTATACGTGGGGGTTATTGTTGTTTAATCACAAAACCCAGATAGGAAAGTAACTCATCAAAAGAAAATACAAACAGGAAACAATACTATAGGGAAAAAATGTTTAGCTATTTGGTAACTAAAAATGCAAACATAATCAAGAAAATTAAATTCATTAATATCATCAATCAAATACAGAAACATTGATTGCTGTGCACTGTCAATGGTGTGAGGAAATTCCATCACTAACAGCATGCTACCAACAAGAGTAAAAGCTACCAGGCTACTTTCATAAAGATGTTTACTACAAGGTGCTCACACCCTTGGCTAAGTTACTTCTATGTCTGGGAATATGTCCCAGAAAACAAACAAACAAAAAGCAATAACTCAAGTCATCGAAAGAGTATAGGCACAGTGACTCTGTGGGAAAACATGGAGGGAAATTTAACATCTACTAATAGAAAAGTGTTGGCATAAATGAAGGAGCTTGCAAACACTGAGCTACCTGTCCATTAGAAATTATATTTACCAAGGGTTTGAATCATAGATATCATTTGTTCTAGTATAAACTGAAAGGGGATTAAAATTAAATTTAAACATATAACGTGGTCTCAATTATATTTTAAAATGAGCCAAGGAAACCACTAAAAAATAAAAAAGCAAACTATGAGTGGGGTCAAAGAGACACACAGGTAGATTTGTCTATTCTTGATACTTACATGAATATGTATTACTTTGCTAAACAGAAACATAAATAGTATCATTCTTATTATTCAGTGTAAGGCTATCTTAAAGTAAGCTAAATTAAGCTCTATAATTCCAACCCCTCAATCCAGCTGTTGTAGTTTTCCCATGGTTGTTTTCAGAACTAGGCATGTGTATACACACCACCGGCACCAGTGTAATTAGTTCGAATCTATGAGTTGCTTTCTCAGAATGCCATGCCCTGGAAATGAGGCAAGTAATTAAACCTTTTCCTGCCTCCTGCCTTTTCCACCAACAAGCTCTGGCAACCATGAAGACATGGGTGTATCCCAGCAGCACTCAGTGTCAGAAAGACAGAGTAAACTCCTGGCTGCCAGCCCCAGCTGTCAGGAACCTCTCTATGACCCTGGCAAGCCACCTAATGAGTCACTACCTTGGTTTCCCCATTTATATGATGGGCAAGGACAGCTGATCAGAGGACCTTTAAATCTTCTTCAGTTCTATTTTCTGTGGGTATGTTAAAAAAAAAAAACTCAATAAATCTCAACTCTTATAAAAGTTCATATAGCTAAATGTGGTAGCACATGCCTTTAATCCCAGAACTTGGAACGTAGAGGCAGGTAGATCTCTGAATTTGAGGACAGCCTGGTCTACAGAGTGAATTCTATGACAGCCAAGGCTACACAGAGAAACCCTGTCTCAAAAAACCTAAATAAGGAAATAAATGTATGTTCATATAAATTGCCAGTTTAAAGGTAAAAAGAATAGTATTTTAAAAGGGTCCTTTATAATAGCAAATCTTCCTGTATAGTCTTTTTATTTTTTTGTTAATCTAGACATTGATACATTGACTGACTAACCTCCCACAGAGCCAGAGATATTGATATCATGAAATTAGAATGCTCTAAACTAAGGCAAAGATTAACTAATTTACTGATGAATTAACTAAAAACCTACAATATAGTTTTTCAAGTTTTATTATTTAGCTTTCAAGTGCTTAGACTGGTATGTACCACCCCGCCCCGCCCCGCCCAAAAAAATAAGAGGACAAATATTTCCCACTTGGTCTGTTTTAATGCATGAAAAAGTCTCACTGTACCCTTGGGAATTCCAAAAGAGAAATCTGAATCAATGAACTCTCACTGAAACTGTTCAGTGACCATTCATCCCGTGGCCCAAAAGCATGCTTCATTCACTTTCAGAAGGAGCAAGTTGTACACTGCTCAGAGGCGCAGAAGTAACTTCCTTCCCAGCAGCTCAGACTCAGCTGACCGTGGACCAACCTTGCCCTCTTCCCATGCATCCAGCCGCTGATACTGATGCTGACAGGCAGATGCCAGACACAGGCTACCGTCTTGGTTTTAGGGCAGATGTGAGAAGTACAGATCACTCAGGACTCTGTGATCATCTCTCTGTGATGTAAGGCAACACCCTGAGAAGCTCCTCTAAGCTTCTAAGAAGTTACTCTAACCAGCAGGTCCTGCACAAATAAAGTTTTTAGGACCCTACTTAGGCAGTCTCCCACTGTTTCTTAAACACCGCCCAGAGGCGGTTTCACCGGGAAGCAAACTGAAGCTGAAATTCACAGCCTCCCCTTACTTGGTTGTCAGAAGGCACATCCAAGGCCTGGTCATTTTACCTTTTTCTCAAATAGGACACCTCCAAATTACAAATTACCTAAACAAATCGCTGCAGAACTCAACTCTCCATCACCACCTTCCTGCCTGGCTGTTGACCATCAGCTACTGCCTGAGCAGCAGGTTCCTGGTGCCCCTGTGGGGGATACCTGCTGCCGAAGATGGCTCTGCTACCCACACTTGTGGTAGATGAGTTATCTCTACACTGAGGGAAGACTCTGAGGGGAGAACAATTGCCTCAAAAAATGACCATTATCACATATGATGACCGAATTGTGAGTTATGTGCGCTGACAGACAATGTTAATTCCGATCTGAAATTATTTGCATGGGAAGTCCTACAAAGTTGGTCATACATTTATTAAGTCATCTTCGCTGAAAAGAATCAAGTGACATTAAATAAAAGCCTTTCCCAGATAGCTTACTTGACAGCGTGCTACATACCTGCCAGTCCACAGACAAGAGGAACTTTCCTCCCAGGGACATTTGTTGATAATCAGGAGATGCTTTGGGTTGTCACCATTTTAGAAAAGGTGGCCATACAGGGTTACCAGCATCCAATGGGTAGAATCTACCAACATAACTAAAGACTGGACAAGGTATATCGGGGAGGAAGTCTGACCCTGATCCTATAACAAGGAATCACAAAGGCCAAGAGCTGTGGTTAGGAATCTGTCTTGAGGCAATAGGCATGCCTGGAGAGAGAAGCAGATTCCCACTGCAAAATAACAAATCCATACACCTTGGGGGAGGGCATGTGATGGCCAAGTTGACAGGTGGCTTCTCACACCAGCTACCACCCCATGATAAAAAGCAGTAAAGCAGTGGTTCTCAGCCTTCCTAACACTGCGACCCTTTAACATAGCTCCTCATGCTGTGGTTACCCCCAACCACAAAATTATTTCATTGCTATATCATAACTATAATTTTGCTATCGCTACGAATCCGGTAAATATCTGATATATGGGCTAGTTGGTATGTGATTATCCCCAAAGGAGCCCACAGGTTAAGAACCTCTGCCTTAAGGCGGCGGAGCTGGGCATGGTGGAGCAATCTGTAATCCCAACCCCCAGGAAACTCAGAAAAGAAATTCTGAAGTTCAAGGTCAGTGAGCGTAGGCTACATAGTGAAACCCTGGGCAAAAACAACCAAGATTGAAGCCTCAGATGTGTATGGATCACAGGACTGCAAGGACCCTGGACTAAGTGTTATCATTTCAGGAGTGCCAGGAAAGGCACCTTGCCTGCCCAGCAACCCCTGGTGCCCCAGCACCATAGAGGCGGCTTTTTATTCCCTAATAAGGCTTAGAAGAACAAAGACCCTTGAAGACAGAACAGTGACCTACATCACATTCAGGGCAAACTGATGAGGTGACAGATTGCTTTCCCCTGAGACCAGTTCTCATACATTGCAAGGCCTGTGCTAGAGCAGCTGAAAATTGTGGCAAGGACAAGAGGACCTAAAGAGAGAGGGAAAGGGTGAAGCAACGGGCAGCAGCTGACACTAGCGTGTGTGTTACCTGCTTCAAAGTCTGTCTGCAGTAGCATGCAAACAAGGACAGATCCAGGGAGAAAAAGAAGTCACATTCCTGGCCCAGAGGAAGATTACAGGCAAGCTCAGCTCAGGTGAAAACACTTCAGGAATGCTTGAAATCAAGGGTAAAGGGGAGAGGGGGTACAGAGCTGGCCAGCTCAGGGGGAACTAGAAGATCTCATGGAACTTCAAACTGACACCTACCTCAGTCTGAGGTGTCTCGGGCAGCACTCTTCTGGTTAATGAGAGGAAAGCCTTCCAAGGGCTCTAAAAGCTGGCCTGTTTTCCCGACACTTCTGCTAACCACCATTTTCCTCAGCTGGAATCCTACTTCATCTTGCAATGCCCACCTTATGTCTACTCTAGAAATCCCCGCTGCTGCTGTTCTCCTTTGCTTTTCTTCCTCTTTCCTCATTAGTGGACACAAGCCATGTGCACATTCATTTGGAACTAACCATATGTTCTATGAAGACTTTCTAACATGTCTGACTTCCAGAAAAAAATATCGGAAAGGAGAGGGGGGCATTCAAGCTCCTAACAAAAATAATGCCATGTAGTTTTATAGGAATGTAAAATGGAAATCAGAAAGAAGTTTCAGAAGAAAAAGTTCATTGTACCAAGAAGCTGGACTTTAGTAGTTACCAGAAATTGCTGGAAGTCAAGGCAGAGAGATAAATGTACAGAGCAAAGGGAAAGTCACCATTTCTGATCGAAGAAAAGCCACCATTCTATGGTTCTTTGTTTTGCTTTGTTTTGTTTTTAAGCCTGTTGCTGGATTTCCGTTTTTTGCTGCCCAAACTGCCATTTACAAGTATTTCTCATGAACTCTGTCAGATCCTGCAGTACAAGGGCTGCATCTTACATTACATTTGCCTGGTTGTAAGAAGGTTTAAATATCTGCCACTATACTAAGAATCTCTAATTTCTGGCCGGTCTGAATAAAAAACCAGGAGCAATTCTTCAAATCTCTTAACAGGTCCTCTCAATGGCCCTGGTACCAGAGTGAACTATCCCTGGCTGAAGTAGATGTAGCTGGCCCCATCTTCCTTCCTTCCTCATGACTTATAGGCTCCTTCCTTCTTGAGTTGGCAGTCCACCTGTATGCCTTTCTGCCTTCAGCATAGATTCCCCCTTTTTAGCACTAGGGTTTTGTCACATAAAACTTTGTTTCATTCTGTTACAATTCGCAAAGTTCCTTCTCGTCCTTATTCTGCTTTGTCCCAGGCAGGACAACCCTCAAGCATTCAATCATAATTGCCCGGTATGTAGAGACAAGCGCTTTTCACGTCACACCACAATCTATAAAGTTAAAATGCAGTTTTCTCCGGAAGTTGAAAAACTATTTTATTCTCCCCTTGTCCCTATCTATACCGCCACCCCGCCACACGTCGCAACCCCATGCTTACACTGGGCACCCATTCAGCCCCCCCCAAAGTCCTTTACATATTAGGCTCTCCGTAAATAATGATTATAATAACAAGGTCATAGTACAGCTTCTTCAAACATCGAAGAATACTCAACAAGTACCTGTCAAACTGAAAACGCCAGGGCACATTTCCTTTTGCACATAGTAGGTGATCAACAATCATCTATGAAATTAAGCTATTCTTAAAACAGCTACCTAGCACACAGTAGGCCTCCAGTAAAGGGCTACAAAACTCCGAACAGCAGCCAACATTCGTTCTTGGAGAACCTGGCAGAGATGGCATTAATCAAAACCGAGGCACAGATCCATGAATGGAAACGCACGTCTCGAGTGCAGGCGAGGCGCGTGACAGAGCGGCCGCGGCAAGAGGCAGGAATCGCGCTCTTTTGGGAGGCTATACCCACCTCCGCTTCAGGGTATTGATGAGCTATCCGAATTCAAGGGGCTGTAAGGCGCGTGTTCCAATGATTGTCACTTCAGGGCAGCGCTTGGAACTCTCACCACAACCTTCTCTTTGGGTAACCACCCAGCCTGGTTTCTCAAGGAATCGAGAGTAGCAAGGAGAACAAAAGCAAAAGCCCGCCGGGCTTCCGATCCTTTTCTGATGGAGATCAAGCCGGCCTGAGGCAGAAGGAGCCGGCCGGGACTGAGCAGTGATGTCAGCCCCCATTCGCTGCCCGCACTGCCTGCCCTCCCCAGCAGTTGCGGGCTCAGTGCAGCCCAGCCAGGGGAAGCAGCCAGGTCCTCTCCCTCCCGGGGCCACCGGCCCGCAGAGGGGGCGCCTCTTTCGGGTGCGGCCGGGGCAAAAATGCGAGGCTAACCCCTGAACAGGCAAATAAACTGGGGAGAAGAGACTAACAGGGAACTAAACCAGATCCCCAAATCTGAATCAGAACTCGCGAACAGTCCCTCCACCACCCGGAACGCGCGCTGTCCCCAAGGGGTGGGGTCCCCTCTTGGCGGCCAGCCCCTGGGTCCTCTTCCCTAGCACACAACCACCGGGGGAGCCCAGCCGCAACCTTCCCACCCAAACTGGCGACCCAGGCACAACACCCGCGCGCGGTGCGCTGAGGAAGAGGTCACGGAGGGCGGCCGGGGTGGGTCCCGCCGGAGACCGTGGCCGGCGCTTGGAAAGTCGCGAGTTGGGTGTCTGCTCGGCCGTGGTGGGGGGCGGGGGCGGGGGAAAGCACGGGTCAGGTGAGGCTAGGATGCAGAGTGAGCCAGGAAGTCCTGGTCCTTGCTGTTCCCAGCTCTCAGGAGCTGACGGAACTCCGGGAGGCAGTGGCAGCGGAGAAGAAAGCTAGCGAGCAGGGAACCACTCACCGAGACAGATGGAGCGCGGCGGCCCTTTGTCTGCGGCCACGGCGCCGGCGCTCTCCGCCCGGTTGCTCCAGCCCAGGCGCGGGTGAGCTCCCGCCGGCTCCCCGACAGTCCAGCTTGGGCTCGGGCCGGGCCCCCACCCGTACTGCCCTCACCGCGGCTCCGCCCCCAGCCCCGCCCCTGCCACGGCCCGCGGGCCCCCACCTGCTGCGGCAAGGGAACAGCGAAGACAGCGGGGACCCGTGCAACAGCACCCTGGGCCGCCTACCCGAGACCCAGACCAAGAGGCAGCTTCACCTGAGCAGCCTGGCTTCTGCACCTCCTGCGCAGAGCCGGTCCCTGGGCAGCCTGGCCTTCCTGCCCGGCACCTGCTCCTCAGGGTTCCTGTCTCTCCAGCAGCTGGTCCTCACTCCTGCAAGGGTTGGGGGGGGGGGGGGGTCCCCTCAATGGCCTGTCCCGGAGTAAGGGATGGAGGGAAGTGGAGCTCTCCCTGAGCCCTAGCCGGAGCTTAGTCTTTTCTCCGGATCAGCCCTCTCTAACCGCTGAGGCTGAGGGCGGGGAGAAAGAGCCGGCTAAAACTAGACCTCTCCAGGCTGGGGGAACCCGCGTGGGCTGTAGCCCACCCCCCCCCGGCCCAGGGTCGAGGGGACACTGTGGGATTTCAGGTCACTAGCGGGCGTTGGATATGCAGCTGGTCCCTTAGACTGTGCATCCGTCCCAGTCCAAGTAAAACTGACAGAGGGGAAGCAAGACTTTGGTAGCCAGAGAAAAACCTGAGAAGCCTCAGACTCCAAACTTTGGTGGTGACTGGTGTTTGAGGTATCTTTCAGCAGGTAGATTCCTCACTGAATGCTCGTCTCCCTTTAAAACGGAAAGCTGCTTTCCTAAGCAGAGGGGAGGGGAATGTGATGAACTAAATATTTTATAATGAGGTCACCAGTGGCTTTGGTTCCCCGTGAGCCCTCCCTCCTCCCAACCAAAGCACTCAGGGAGGGGGCTGCACTTGTACACTTCACTGC
This sequence comes from Acomys russatus, assembly GCF_903995435.1. Lineage (NCBI taxonomy): Eukaryota > Metazoa > Chordata > Mammalia > Rodentia > Muridae > Acomys > Acomys russatus. The sequence continues at coordinate 60,105,105 of NC_067156.1, forward strand.
TGCATGTTTATTTCTGTCTCATCCTGGGCCGGAGAGCGGTACAGTTTGGGGTTCTCGGTAACAGCTGAAATGATGTTTGGGTTGTACAACTGCGCTAAGGGTAATAGTGGGTAAAAACCATAAAACTTAGAAACTGTGGGATTGCACCGGAAGCTGTTGCAAGTGCTTAGCTCAGTGGTACTCCTATAAAGGACACAGATGGTAGCTGTAATTACTGTGCAGATATAATTGTCATTAATCATATGTATGTAGGTAGCCAAGAGGTTTGGGATTAACTGTATAGTTAGGTTAGAGATGGAGTTATCTGATTTGCATTAACCTAGCACAGAAGGTGAGGATGAAGATGGCGTCCATCTGTAGTCAGGCATTTCAGTGTGCCTTCCCTAGAGAACACTTTAATATTCTGCTTACTTAATTTTCGTTACAAATAAGTATTATCAATTCAGCGAGTATGCATAAATATGAAGTGTTTCTGTGTTGATGCATCCTTTTTACATCTCTTCTGGGAAGGAAGAAAAAGAAGCCTCAAGATGCTCGTTTTATGCAAAAGAGCTAGAAGGGCAAATATCCCACAAAGTAAATCCACCAGTATCAGATGAGGGCCATGACCCAAGACAACAGGGAGTCTCTGAGTCTCCCCTCTGTGTTTCAGCTCAGAGTCTGGGGTCTGGAAACTGTTCTTGGCAGCCGTGTGGTTATCCATGTGAGCAATTTATCTCTTCCATTTGGCAACTGGGGTAATGTAATTTTCTCCATGTGACGAGCGTGAGTGAATGGCTCATGCATAGCAAATGGCCCTCCTCCAAACTGTGGGATGAGAGACTCTGAACTAGGCATTTGAATATCAGGGCGCACTGCTGCACCATGCCAGAGGACTGGATGAGAAATGGGGTGTCTGCCTAGCCCCCTTCCATCAGGTCTGTTATGTGGGAGTCTTTCTCTTGTGGATGCTGCCGCTCTTAGGACTCCCGAGGGAAGATGCCTGAAGAATTAGCTGGAAGAGGCAGGTGTTAATCACCAAGAGTAACTCAGGACCAGTGAGTCAGGGAGTTCACCAGGTCATTCTGTCCTATGTCCCACTACCTATGTCTGGACACGCAGACTACCTCAGTGGCTGGCTAGGATGCCAACCTCTCTGTAAGCCCTGGTGGATATGGGAACAGGAAAACACCCAACCTGCCAGATTCCTCTCCACACATTAACTCTTGACTCAGGCTTAGGTGGTGAGGAAACCCAAGCCTCCAGACTACACAACAGTTGCCTCTACTCTATGTCCTTTGCTCCAGGGAGAGGTCAGCATCCCTGAGGGACGGCACCTTTGCATGTAGCCTCTATCCCAGGGATGCTGACTGATCAGGGTTGAGAAACCTATTAAACTTTGGTTGTAGGTGGTGGAGCCCTCAGCAAGAGCATGAAAAGCAAGCCTCTGCCCTTTGCAAAGCACCCCCACACCTTTCCTTCCCTCCTTCCCTATTTCTCTCTCCCTCCCTCTCTCTTTTCTCCTTTCCCTCTTCCTGTTTCTCCCTGTTCTTTCCCCCTTCTCTTCTACCCACTTTTAGTCTGTCTCTCCTGTTTTTAGCCCTGCTGTATCTGAAGTCAATGCCACTTGTGAAGCAGACACACACACACACACACACACACACACACACACACACACACACACACACACGCACAGTGTTCAAGCTCATCCATGGCAAAATGAGGCTGACCTGAGGGATCCTTACAGCCTCAGTCAGGCCTCAGGTCAATAAATCAGAGGCCACGCCCCCTCCGCTGCCATTTCAGGCTGTTCTAGACATGCCTTTGTTCTATAGCAGGGATGAAATCCAAGACGCAGGTGCACACCTGGGGATTGGAGGCAGCAGGCTCTTTGGGTTTCATGGTTCTAACTGTGGGCCAGATGGTCTGAAGCCTTCCCGTTCATCAGAATTACCTAGAAAATTTTCGCACAAAGCAAGAGAGAATGGCCACAGTGGCCCATTTACAAATGCCCATCTGCTTTACTCTGCCTCCCTCCTATTACTATAAACAAACTGTCCTTGCTCTGGGCTCAGGTTAGGGTGGAGGCGTCCCTGGGTTCAATCTCCAATAATTTACCCCTGCCACATCTGCATCAAATACCACTTATGGACACAATCTTATCCCCTCATTCATTCAAGAACGTCTTTCTACAGAAACTCCTCCGTCTCCCTCACTACAGGATTACACAGCAGCATTCAAAATGGGTGCAGGGGCCATCAGGATGGCTCAGCAGGTAGAGGTATCGCATTTGATCCCCACAACCAACACAGTAGGCGAGAAGCGACCCCAGGAAGTTGTCCTCTGACCTTCGCACATGCCTCTCTATTCCCAATAAATAAATGTAATGAAGAATTGTAATGGTTTAATGTCACTGACCTTTCAAAAGTAAATTTAGAGCTAAGCATGGTATCTATCACAGGCCTATGACAACACAATACCAGAAGCAGAGAGGTACATACAGGAAGGTCAAAAGTTCACGGCCATTGGCTACAGTTGGAGGCCAAGAGAGGCTACATGAGACCCTGTCTAAAAACAAAAATAAATAAGTACCAAATCCAAAGGAAAACAAAAAATACCCTTTGACTTTCCTCATCTCTCATCAGTCCTTCACAATAAAATCTGGCAAAACAAAGTTTTCTTCCTCTTATAGATTCTACTTCTTTTCCATTCTCTTTTTAACCTACTCCTGTTATCTGGGATAGCCAATGGCCTCTGTTTTTAACCCACTCCTGTTATATGGGTAAGGGATAGCCAATGGTCTCTGTTTTTAAAGCTAATAAGCCCTTTTCAAGCTTTAAGTGTAGTTCACAGTCTCTTTCTTCTTAAAATATTTTTGTTTTCTCTCAGCATCCTTCTGGTTTGATTCCATTCTTACTTTCAGGAACCAGTAAATGCCAGCTACTTAACCAAGGAGACAGCATACAAAATGAAAAGTGCTAAAGGCATATCCAGGAAATTCAAGAGTAGGAAAAAGATGTTGTCGCTACTATTAACATTGTTTTAGAGACTAAATTAAGCAGTAGGACATGAAAAAATAATTAATAGCTATGAATACTAAAAAGACATAGATATAGGTCTTGTATATCCTATAGTCATGCAACTAAAATGTGAAACATCAGTTTTGTTTTTGTTTGTAAATGCTCCAAGAGAAACAGTTGGATGACTCAGTGGGTAAAGGCACCTGATGCCAAGCCCGATGACCTGAATTTAGTCCCTAGAATGCACATAATAGAAGGAGAAAATCAATTGCTGCAAGTTGACCTTTGACCTTCATGTGCATATACTAGCATGCACACACATGAACACACATACACACAATATATACATATAGCATAAAAAAAAGTCCTGCCAGAGCATGAGCCATGGTCACATATTGCTGTAATCCTAACACTTGGGAGCCTGAGATAGGAGGATTAGGAGTCTGAGATTAGCCTAGGATACATAGTGAGACTCTCTATCTTACAACAACTTAAGCATTTCTGGGTAAGACAGAAAACTATAGGCTGCCTCTGTGCTAGCCAAAGAAAGAGGAAGTTCTAAAAAACAAACTTTATCTCAAAGAGAGAAATCAAGGAAGAGGAGCTTCAGAAACTCACCAAGAACTTGATCAGAGGAGAGCGCAAACAGAGATGCAAAACAGAGCGGGAAGCTGAGCACAGGTACCTCACGGAAGAAAGATGGAAAATGCTCCCAAAAGGTAAGCCGGATAGAAATGGTCTGCCTCACCCTTGGGACAAACCCACAGCCCTTAGGAGCCTCAGGTACAGCTGTGGGCTTTGCTGAGACAGTAGTTATCTGGTGGGCAGATCAGAGGTGGAGAGAAAGCCCATTCTGCTGTGCTGTGTGTCTAGTATGGCAGAAGCAGGCACCATCTGGACAGTCAATCTTTTGTTTAAAACTGAGATTCCTGGGGCCTGAGGTCAGGGAGCATCCACAGACCAGAAACTCTGTGTTGTAGCCATTATTGAGGGAAGGCCCATAAAGGCAACTGGGCAAGAGGGCCAGACCTAATGGGCCAGAGTGCTGGTGGCAGGAGGCTGGCTCAGATTGACAAGTGGATAAGAAGAAATGGCCCCGCCCTTGGTGAGAGCAATGGATGTTTTCTACTGAACATTAGCCTGGAGTTTGATAGTTGTTGGCCTGAGGTCACAGGGTAGGTTACCTCATCTCCAGCTCCCCAGGTTTAAAAACATTTAAACTCTACATTATTACTCTACATTTAACAGGATTTCTACTTTTTTCTCTTGATTTTAAGTTTTTTATATTTTCAATTGTTATTATCCTTTAACTTGCTTATACATTTTCTTTCCATTTGGGGGCAATAATTTTTATTTTGTTTTCTTGCCATGTTTTCTAAACATTTAGGGCTACTGCTTACCTTAATTTTTAAGAGCAATCTTATGTTTTTATTTTTATTATTCTAATTTGTATTTTTATTATTGTTTGTATGCTTTCATTAATGGGAAGTCTTTATTGTCCTCCTGCCCCGAATCTTTTTTCTGGCCTTCTTCTTATCTTTCCTAACATTCTTTCCTAATCTTTTTATTTCCTTTCTTTCTTTCTTTCACTATTTACTGTTTTCACACCCTAATTAATTGTGAACTTCATAGTATATTTTCTACAGTAGTTTTGCAATTGCCAGTTGTCTAGTCACTGGTAACACATTAGTGGGCTGTAATTAATTTTTTTCTGAACATCTCTACATAATATATGGTTTTGTGTTAATGTTAATATAGCAGTTTGCTTTCCCTTCATGGAATGATAGTGGAAGTTCAGCTTTCAAGAACAGGTTGCCGACAGGAACCCCACCACCACCACAAACAAACCAGAAGAGATATTCCATGCAGCTGATGTGCAGGTCTCATAAAATGCAAGAAATGTGAAAAAGCAAGGCAACATAACCCACAGATACAAAAATAACTGAAAGATCAAGAGGAGGTCATTTTAAGTGATGAGGAAGAGTGTGCATGGGCAAAGGACACATGGGAGATGAAAGAGGAAAACATTCTAGAGGAAGAGGCTACAAGGGAAGAGGATGAGGTCAAAGGGAGCCGGTGGATATCCTAGTGGTACCTGTGGTGGTTCGGAATCGCATCACCCCCATAGGCTCACATGTTCGAATGCTTGGTCCACAGCTTGTGGAACTGTTTGGGAAGGACTAGGAAGTGTGGTCTTGTGGGAAGAGGTGTGTCACTGGAGGTGGGCCATGGGTTTCAAAAGACTCCTGTCATTCCCAGTTTTCCCTCTGCCTCTACTTTCAGTCAAACCATGAGTTCTCGGCTGTTTCTGCTGCCACACCTTTGTTCTGCCACCATAGACTGTAACCCTCTGAGACAGTAAGCCAAATTAAACCATTTCTCCTAAATTCCCTTGGTCATGGTGCTTTGTCACAGCAATAAAAAAGTAACTAAGATGGCATCTAATACAGTCTGTGGTAATTTTTATAAATTAAAAAGGCAGTCTTTAAAAAGATATTTACATTTTTTTATGGTAGAAGGTGATCAATGTCATGAGAAAGGGTAGAACCAGTTAATGAGTTCAATCCAGAACTGCAAAGAAAACTCAGAAGCACAGAAGAAAAGTCGTGACAGTGAATGAGAAAGTCAACAACATGAAAGAAAAATTCTGCAAGGACATTGAGACTTTATAAAATGAAGAGATGTTAGAAATGAAAACACCAATGACTCAAATAAAACCACAAGACAGCATCACTAATACACTTGTTGAAGCAGAAGAAAGAATATCAGAGACAGAAGAAAAGGTTGATGGAATGTTGCACTTCAGATACCAATGGCGGAGGATGAGGGGCACATAAGTGAACACGATCTTAGCAATCAGGACCTCTGGGATGCAGCCAAGAAAGGAAACCTAAGAATCATGGGATACAAAAAGGAGCTGAGATACACATTAAAAACACAAACCTAGAGACAGATGTTCAAAAGCAAGAAATATTTAGAACCCGAAGCCACCCCCAAATAGGCATGACCAGAGAAGAACCTCTCTGTTACATAAGATGCAAAGTTGTAAAAAGATATATATATAAAGCAGCCAGGCAGTGGAGTTCAAGGCCAGCCTGGTCTACAGAGTGAGTTCCAGGACAGACAGGGCTACACAGAGAAACCTTGTCTCAAAAATCAAAACCAGCTGGGCAGTGGTGATGCACGCCTTTAATCCCAGCACTCAGGAGGCAGAAGCAGATGGTTCTCCGTGAGTTTGAGACCATCCTGGTCTACAAAGCAAGTCCAAGACAGCCAAGGCTACACAGAGAAAGCATGTCATGAAAAAACAAAACAAAACAAACAAACAAACGAAAAATAATCCCCCCAAAACAACAAAAAACCCAAACAAACAATATATTAAAAAACATAAATATATTATTAAAGCAACAAAACAATATTAAAAGTTTTAAGAGAAGAGCCAGGTGGAGTAGAACACGCCTTTAATCCTAGCACTTGGGAGGAAGAGGCTTCCAGATCTCTGTGAATCCAAGGCCAGCCATGAGCTTGGACTCTACAGATTGAGTCCCAAGCCATCTGGGGACACATGGTGCTATGCTGTCTCAAAAACCAAAATGTTTTAAGAGAACACACTGAATCATCTACAAAGGTAGATATCAGAATACTATCAGAACTCTCATTAGACCCCTTAAAGCCAGAAAGTGCAGAGTGACATATCTCAGGCCTTGACAGTAACTGCCAGCCAAGAGTGCTACATCCAGCAAAACTATCTTTTAAAGTTGTTGGAGAAATAAAGACATTTCAGAACAAAAACAAAGTGAAGCAGGTCAAACTACTGAGATAGTAGTTATTCAAAGGAACATTCCATACACAGAGAGGAGGACAGCCCCACTCATAAGAGTGTAGGGAAGACTAACTTCCATCAGAGCAATTGCAGTGGATGGAAACAGGGCTGTTTCCATCTAGAAAGGAAACTGCCTCGTGGGGGGAGGGGAGGAGGGCGTGGTCTTTGCCAGTTGCAAGACATGCTGTACAGACTCTGTGAGAGTATGAATAGTCCAAGTAACAAAGATCAATCGCTTTTCCGTTGCTTGGCTGTTCATCGCTTTCCTTTGAGACACCCCTAGAGAAAAGTTCCAGGGAACACTTCGAGGTTTCAGGTTCCGGCTGCTGTGGTTATGGTCACTTTTGCTGCATTTCTACTTTGCTGGGTTTTTTTTGTTGTTGTTGTTGTTTTTGTTTTTCGAGACAGGGTTTCTCTATGTAGCCTTGACTGTCCTGAACTTTTGTAGACCAGGCTGGCCTCGAACTCACAGCAATATGCCTGCCTCTGCCTCCCGAGTGCTGGTGTTAAATGCATGTGCCACCACCGCCACCTTTTCTAGCGCTGTGACCCTTTAATACACTTCCCCATTTTGTGATGACCCCCCTCCCAACCATAAAATTATTTTACTGCTACTTTGTAACTGTAGTTTTGATACTGTTATGAATTTGCAATGTAAATATCTGAAAGGCAGGGTATCTGATATGTGACCCTGGTGAAAGTGGCAGCTGATAGGTTGAGACCCGCTGCCCTAGCACAATCAGCCTGAAATCCCCTAATGGCAATAAGGAGTGAGTAAAGAACAAACAATCAACCACATGAACAACCAACAAAATGGTAGAAACTAGTAACCGTCTTTCAATTACAACCTTAAAGCTAAATGGCCTCATTGCACCAATTAAAAAAAAAAAAAAACCAGGCTTAGCTAACTGAATTTTTAAAAATAAACTAGCAACAAACCTACATCCAATTCTCTGCTATCTTCAGAAAATAAATATACTTTATTAGTAAAGACATCTACAGACTGAACACCAAAGGATGGAAACCAACCTGAAAGTGAATGAAAACCAAAACTAAGCTGGCTTGGCTATTCTGATAGCTAATGTAGTAGATTTAAAAGGAAACTTTATAGTAATGAGTACTTACTTATAAAGAAAGACCTGAAATAAATAATCAAGGCCTGATAAAAACAAGAACAGTCCAAACTCAAAAGAAGCAGATGTCAAGAAATAATGAATGTCAGGGAAGTAATTAACAAAACGGAGATTAATAGAACAATGCATAAAATCAATCAAATAAACAGTTGGTTCTTTAAAAAAATTAATAAGATTGTTAATTCTAGTAAAACTAACCAAATAAAAAAAAAAAGGAAAGATCCAAATTTACAATATGAGCGATCAAAAAGAAGTCTTTATAGATTCCATTTGAACCCAGAGAATAATTAGGTAATATGCTGAAAACGTATATTCCAAAAAGTCTGGGGGAAAAAAACTAGAAGAAATAGACAAATTTCTAGATATATATGACTTAATGAAATCAAACCAAGACAGTATTGGCAGCTTCAACATATCCAAAGCAATCAATGAGATTAAAGTACCAATTAAAAAATAATTCAGATCCAGAAGGATTCACTGGAAACTTTTATAAAACCTATAAATAAAAGCTGCCTCTGAAACCATCCCACAAAATAGGAAAGGAAGCAGTGCAGCCATGAAGTCAGCAGCTCCCCAGTACTATAGCCAGACAAGGACACAAAAAAGAAAGGAAACTGTAGGCCAACCTCCCCGTGAGCATAGGAGCAGAAATTCTCAATATGTGTTTTGCAAACCCAATTCAAGGACACATTAAAAAGATTGTGCGTGGTGACCTTGCATTCGAGTAATGCAAGGTTGGCTCAAGATAGGCAAACCAATAAATGTAAGGCAGCACATAAGTAAACTTAAGGCCACATATCATGGGATCATCTCACTTGGTACATTAACATTCTTCATGATAAAAAGCCATGAAGAAACTAAGAATAGAGGGAGCATGCCTGAACACAGTAAAGGTGATATGTAACAAACCTATAGCCAACATTATATTGAATGGGGAAAAACTGAAAGCATTTCTCTAAAATTTGCAATGAGACAAGGATATATACTTCATGTGTTCTTATTCATTATAGTGTTCAAAGTCTTAGCTAGATCAGTAAGGTGAGAGAAAGAAATAAAATGGGTGCGAATTAGAAAGGAAGAAATTAAATCATATATTTAATGTATAGTGTTTACTTCAAACTGTTGGCAGAAATGAGATGTAAAAGCTCCCCCCCATACTGTACTGTCCAACTATGCAATTAATTCTAAATCCAAAAGCCCACTTCTACCATAAAATATCAACAACCACAAACACTGAACCTGGGGGAAAAAAAAACAAAAACAAAAAACAAGAGAATGGCCTTGTAACATTTTCCAGCGTGGTGGCACAATCCTGTAATCCTAGCACTTGGGAGGCAGAGGCAGGTGGATTGTTGTGAGTTTGAGGCCAGCCTGGTCTACAAGTGAGTCCAGGACAGCCAAGGCTACACAGAGAAACCCTGTCCTGAAAGAGAAAAGAAAAGAAAAGAATGGGACCAAAAAGAAACATACAGAGAGAAAGTGACAACTTGATTGTACCCAAGTTTCTCACAGTTTCCTAATTTGTGATGAGAACAATGCCTGGTTATAATCTTTGAAGACGTTGGGATATAAAGAATTAAAAACGTGTCGGTCTTCCTGAGACACACAGAAGGAAGGCAGCGGGCCCCGGCTTGCTCCACGCTTGTGTTGCCTATCCAGCACAGCTCCTTGCTGTCCCTGTCTGCAGTCAGTGGTCTGGAATGTGGGTGGTGCTTATAGTACCTGCAGGTGGATCAATCACTGGAGAAAAACGAGTTTCAGGTCGTTGAACTTAATTTTATTTTCATTCTTTTAGAAACTTTGGTATTTAGTATTTCATATAAATCTATGAAAGATCACATTTTTAAAAAGGCAGAAATGTATTTTTGGATGGCTATTAAGAGTTGGTTTCCGATCAGAAACACTGGGCCATGTTCCTGGCTCTAGGCTGACAGCCCTGTTCAGTGCTGCTGGACTGTCTACAAACGCAGTGGATCTCTTTGCCTGCACACTGAGCATGGCTCGCCTCAAATCCTTAAACACTCGGTCAAATGAAGACGTTGTCACTGTACTAAAGAGAGTTTGTAGTGTTATAGCTATTGCTAATAAATACAACAGTTTGCAAAGTTAAAAAGACAACATAAATACATGAATATATGTGCTACTAGGACTCATAAAAGACTATGGGTAGAAATACCAAAAGGAGTAAATCCAAAAGTAGATTGTTTGAAAAGAATAAAATCTGTTTTTAAAAAAAAAAAAAAAACTGATTCAAGAAGAGAGAAAGAAACTTTACAAGATCATCAATGAAAACAGAGCGGTATAGATACATATTCTGAAAATTATCAAAGAAAATTGAGCATGGTTACCTGCTAAGACTTTAGAGCTGTTACGTTCATTCACTTGGGAACAGGGTCTCACTATATTACCCGGGCTGGCTTGAATTCCTGAGGCCTGAGTGGTTCTCACTCCTCAGGCTCCTGAGCAGCTGGGGACGACAGGTGCATGTCGTCAATTGTGCCTCTGCTTTTGTTTTCCTAGTTTTTAAAAATTCTCTTATTTTTTTTTAAAGATTTATTTATTTATTATTATATATACAGTTTTCCCTCTGCATGTACACCCACATGCATTAGAAGAGGGCATCAGATCTCATTCTAGATGGTTGTGAGCCACAATGTGGTTGCTGGGAATTGAACTCAGGACCTTTGGAAGAGCAGGCGGTGCTCTTAACCTCTGAGCCATCTCTCCAGCCCAAATTCTCTTATTTTTGAGGTTATGATATAATTGTGTTCTTTCCCCCTTTCCTTTTCCTCCTTCCAAACCCTCTCATATACCTCTTCCTGCTTGCTCAAATTATGGGCTCTCTTCTCATTAACTGTTTTATCAGAGCTCACAGTCCTGTGGGATTCATCTTGTCTTTACACAGATGACTGGCACTGTTTCCTCTGTGTTGGTTTACTTGTCTAGTTGTCACAGCAACCCACGTGGAAGTATTTATGCAACCCATTTTGAAGTATTTATTTCAGCTGTGGTTCGAAACAGTATAGGCCATCATGGCGGAAGGCCTGACATATGAAGCTGCTGAGTCCATAGCAGAGAGAAAGCAGGAGGCTTCGCGCTCGTGTCTTAACAGACTAGCAAGGAGAAGCTTCAGTCAGCTCTCGGGTAGCCTTAACCCTCTGACCTGCCCCCTTCGCCTTACACTTGACAGCTCTGCCCAAACAGAACAGTGCCACCAGCTGGGGACCAAATATTCACACACATGAGCCTAGGGTGGGGGTGGGGACGGGGACCTGTGGTTAATCGAACCATAACACAGAGCAGAGGCCTGTAGTAGCAAAGTAGCATGTTCCAGGATTTCTTGTCAGCAGTGTCACTCGATGACGTCATATCTTGTCCTTTCCCATCTCTGTGAATCCTGATAGCTGATAGGTTGCAGTAAACGCTCGGAGGTCCAGAGGTCCGTTCACCCAGGTGGCAATACCTAATACTTTGGGTCCAACCTTGGCGCTCACGTGGCTCCTATGGAAAGGCAAACCTCTGAACCTACGAGATTGCCAAAAGTTTTTTTTTTTTAACTAGTTGGGGCCACCCAAGTGTTGTTTTTGTCTTTCAGTAGGACCTCACCAAAACGCTTAAGTACATGGCCCTAGTCTGAACCTCGCCCAGTCCTGTTTTTCAAACCCCAGATCATAATTCACTTGCAAACTCAGTTAGAGAAATAACATTCCTGAAATAAGGAAATAAAATAGAACTATCACAGCCCATTGTAATAAGATCATCATTGAAGGATGTTTTACTATTCAATATATGGGAGGCCTGCCTCAAGTGCTTGCATGCATGCACATGGCGGCAATGTTACACGATTTTCTTAATTACAGTCATGATCGGAAAGTGTTGAGGAATTTACTACCTTCTGCCTCCCTATTTTAGCTCCACAGAAACTCAAACTTCCTGAGATCTGGCTTTTCTCTCTTGCCTCACCTCTTGTCTCCAGGAGGTCAGTTTTATTCGTCTCTTGACCTATTAAACTATTCTGTTCCTCTCACACAAACAATTCCATGTTATCAGAATGTATTTGAGTTTCTCCCCTAATAAAGGGTCTTAATTTGGTTTTTTTCTCCACAGGTTCATGTCATAAAAGTTTCGCCTTACGGTATGTAAACATGTTTTTGTTTTAATCCCAGGTGTGGAATATGCGGGTTGCTCCAATTTGTCTGCAGCTGATAACTGCCTCATGAGAGAGCGTGTGATCTTTGTCAGCTGAGAATTGCTTTGTGCAGGGGGCGGGGCAGGGGGGCGGGTAGGGAGTCTTTGCCAGTGGGAATAAATGCCCGACACACAGAGCGACTGGGAGCTCTGAGAAAGAAGAAGAAGCCTGCTGGTGCTCCCCCTGCTGCCCCTGGTTGCTGTTGATGCAGTGTAAGGAGAAGTTAGAGATGTCCTCAAGCGAGAACTGGACTTGCCCCCAACAAACGTGATGACCCTAAACAGCAGGAAGTAGCTAGGAAGACTAAGTCTCCTTCTTTCTCTCCTACCTAATGTTGGGGTATTAGAAGGAATAGGGGTGGAGAAGGGAGAAAGAGGTATAAGAAACCAAATAAAAACAGATCTTAAAGATTTATTTATTTATTATGTATACAGTGCTCTGCCTGCATATATACCTGTAGGCCAGAAGAGGGCACCAGATCACATTATAGATGGTTGTGAGCCACTATATGGTTGCTGGGCCTTGAACTCAGGACCTCTGGAAGAGCAGTCAGTGCTCTTATCCTCTGAGCCCAAAATAGATTTTAAGAGTATGCCTGCAGGCTCCTTCTTATAAACCATCCATGGTTTGCTGAACAGCCTATAGCTATAAGAGCATGCAGTTGACTTACTTCATACTTAGATTCCAAAAACCCCCCATTAAGCATGCATTACTGTTATAGATGCCTAAACAAACACTACACTAAAGCCACTGTTGTCCATAGTGCCCAGAGGTACAGAAACACTCTAGTACCCCTCCCTATGACTCAGTTGTTCAGACTAATGGCTTGTTATTTATACCCTGGTGGATACAACTAACAAACCAAAGGCTGTCTATTTTGTAATGATTGCTTGGTTGACTGGTTGTTTTTTCTTTTTCTGAGACAGGGTCTCCCTGTGTCGTGTGGACTGGGCTTGAGTTTGGGCTACTCCACCTTTAGTGCTGGGATCTGGTCGCTCACTGCCAATGCCCGACGAGCTCCTTACCACTCGTCCTGGGATCCAGTCACTCACTGCCAATGCTTGACGAGCGATCTCTGTGTTTGTCATCTTCCAGCTCTTCCTCTCTCCACCCGGAAGTCAGCATTTTCATTAGTCCCAGACTTAAAACATCGATATGGATTTGATAAATGTGTGGCTGTCCGCCCATGTGTTGTTGTTGTTTACATGAATTTTTAAAAAGCCTCGAGAGGCATTTAAAATTTTTTTCCTAAGTGTGCTGAAATAAGTTGTACTTGAGAAATTAAAAGGAAATTGATTTTGGCTTGGTAGAGACAGTCATTTTTAAAATGACTAAAGTCGGGAATGAACTCAGGTTTCCCTGATCCCAGCACACAGCCAAGCCGGCCTCCATCTAGGCATGAGGAATTTACTAGTGATGGCATTTCTTAGGATTAATCCAGCTTGAATAAGAAATTTTCACGGGAAAAAAGAAACTGTAGCTGAGTAGATGAAATACAAATGTGTTTTTAATATTAAACAAACACACACAGACACATACAGGCCTCCAGTGAAAACATAGTGAATTCCGGTTATTTCATGAGGGTGAATCAGCCAACTGTCAAATATCAGAACACATGTTTCCCTCAACTCAAGAGCAGAACAACCTAAAACCTTTCAGGAAGAGCTGTGTCTTTGGGGAGAGTATCCCCAAAAACTGGAGATCCTATGCTGGCTCTTTCAGGACAGGAAGTGTGCTTGCTATCCTTGTAGGAAAGCAAAGATCGGGAAACAGGAGTGTGAGTGTGCGCGCCAGCCCCACCATGGCTTGTTTGTACACAGTACTCTGGTGTGCCTTTTGTCTGGCGCTGCTTGTTGGTTGCACACATTCACCAAGGAAGCATATGCCCCTCACGTGCCATGTCCACAGAGAAGCTGAGATCAGGAAACACTTTTTTTTTTTTAAGGAAGAATCTAAGCAAGGTAGGGCTAGTGTATGCGTTTCTAGGAGGAAAGAAATCTGCTTGTGATTATTAGAACCGTGGCTGGTTTTACTGTCGATCACAGAAGAGCTGCAAGGCAATTTGCAGCATTGAAAAAGAACATACGCAGCTAAAAAGCACCCCTGAAGGCTTTGCTCCATCCATGTTGGTTTAGCAACATCTCGTCTTATTAAATGAAAAGAGCTCCTGGTGAATCCTGGTGAAACTGAAACCAGCCTTCTTCAGTTCTTGGCAGGTGTGGCTCCTTCCAGAGAGCTGCCTTTAGGTCTGGGAGAAACTGGCCAATAGATGCATCACAGTCTCCATCTTTGACTTTTTCATCATCCAGTGAGAATGTTCCAGAACTCTGTGACGGAGTTCTTTCTAAAGCCACTTAGGAAATTCCACTGACGAGGGACGAGGGTTTGAGGATGGTTTCTTGGGTTCTGAGGCAGAAGATAGGCAGAATCTGCATACAGTGACAGCTGAGTGTGAGCGGAGCACTGGGTTCAGTCTAGGATGGCACTCTGCCACTAACTGGCTCTACAACATGGGGTGAGAAAGTTCACTGTGGCATCAGCTTTCCTTTTTTGTACAATGTAGTGCTCCCCTACTTCGTCAGGCAACATCTCATGCCTCTCTCAGTTCCTGTGGCCTTACCTGGTTCTGGCTAGCCACCTCAGATGTCCTGATAGCACTTCATCGTCTTTAACCACCTGCTCCTCTGAAGTGTGACATGCAGGCAGTGGTGGCACACTTGGTGAAGTTTTGAGTTTCAGGAGCCCTCAGACATATTTTTTTCACCATATTCTCCCAAGAGTGGGCTATCCTGAGAAGCAAACTGCTCCCTTGGCCACTCAGAGAAAGGTCTAGTAGGGAGAGAGATTGAAATAGCAATGAAGATGATGCCAAGTAGAGGCAGGAGCCTTAACGTGCTTGCTTCCTTGCTTTCCTTCCTCCTGCGTCCTGGTCCCTTTCTGCCAGCTCCAGCTTCCTGGCACTGACCTCCCTGAGAAAGTAGGAACAGGCAGAAGTTTGCTTGGGATTGCCTTGGGGCCCCCAGAGCCAAGACACCAAGATCGACTCACTGTGTTCCTCAGTGCCCTCCAAGGAGTGTCAGAGATGCTCGGTGCTGACCGGGAAGCAGACATCAAGGGCTCTGTTTTACACGGCATCTTTCTGAGTAAGGCTATTTCACATAGCATCTTTCCAGGTAAGGTTAAGACAACAGTAGCAGGGCCAAGGCTGGAGATTCGGGCTTTGAACTGTCATCACAGTGTGGCAGGATGGAACCTATGTTTGTGAGTCCTCTTTTCAGGGAGCAGGTCAAAGGGGAAGAAGGCAAAGGAACGAATCTATAGTCACAAGTTGCAACCAGGGCAGAGCTGTTCTCCCTCCAATACTCCTTCTCCCCACTAATGTAACACTGACTCCTCTGGTAGAAGGTTGAACCTCTTGATCTGAGGAGGTTCACATCTTCCAGGCCTCTAGAGGATGAAGCATTATTGACTTAAAGGCAGATGTGTCACTCACCTCCATCTAGTGAAACAGTAAGGATTCTGCCAGAGAACTCCTCTCCTACAGAAAACGGATACAAAAAGGAGAAAGCTGCCGTATCCTTTCTTGGATGTAGCTATGATGCCTGGGCCACACCAGCTACATTGTGACCTTGGACCAGAATAAATAGGGACATGAGAATCTCAGAGATACTGGTCTTGCTTCAGTGAACCACTAAGCCAATTTCAGTAGCTGTGTGTCATCTTCTCATATAGAAGAAAAAGCCATCCTGATTCACTCATCTCTGCTAGGAGGGTTTCCTGTTACCGGCAGCCCACACCATTCCTGTGTCTAGAAAGATGTGGCCAAGGTCCAGGAAGTGAGATATGAAAGACAAAGATGCAAAAGTTCAGGAATTAAAGTTTTGAGGAAGAGAGAAAATGTTACCAAGGAGTCAAGTATAACCCAGCAAAATGGCTCAGTAGGTGAAAGCCAGATGACCCAAGCTGATCCCCAGAATCCATAAGGGAAAGAAAGAACCACAGACTCCCTCTGACCTCTACTTGTGCACTGTGGTGTGTACACCCACACCTACTCCCACTCACATACACACATACATACACCCACACACAGTCACACACACACAAACTCACACTATACACACTCCAATACACACACTAACAGACACACATATACTTACACACACTCACACATGCACACATACATATATACACACACCTAAATTCATTCACACACATGCACATCAAATGCAGACACGATAATAATTTCTTTTACTTTTAACTTGAAGGAGTTAAGTACGATGAGACTAGAAAATTCCATGACATTTTTCAACTAAGAGGTTTATTTGAGAGCCATTTTGTTTTATTTTTCTTTTTATTGGTATATGCTAAAGAGCAAAATAATGGGCTTCAGTGTGACATCTTCACGCATGTAGATCATCTACTTTGCTCATGTATATCCTATTACCCTCTCTCCCCCCCAACCCCCTCTCTTTTCCCTATTAGCTCCCTTCTGCATTCTACAGGAGGCAAGTCCTTCTGAGTCTCACTTAGTCAGCTAAGATGCTCTACAGTTCTAACTATTGTCCTGCATAAGAGCTGTTTTAGAGAGGCCAAGGGGGCAAAAGGTAGATTGTATTGGACAGAAGAGCAGAGAATCCTCCAACATCAACTGTTTTTCAAGAAGTCTTGAGAAAACATTTGCCATGCAGTCCAGTGTATTAGCATGTTGCTCATGAAATCTAGTGTGCTAGCATGTTGCTCATGCAGTCCAATGTGTTAGCATGTTGCTCATGCAGTCCAGTGTGTTAGCATGTTGCTCATGCAGTCCAGTGTGTTAGCATGTTGCTCAGATTCTGCTCCCAGGTATTAGACACCCAGGGAATCTACCGAGCAGAAATAATTAGAGATACTGACAAAAAGTTAGGTCTGTATATGATAACTGCCACCTTATCCATAATTCAACAATGGTGGCAGCAATAAAAATATCAAACAATGACAATATTGTTGAATAAGTTATGGAAAAATCTTCATGATGGAATCTTGCTCCTGCCAAGATACATGGCACTTGAATTTCTTAGTGACATCGAGTAATATTTATAATGAGGTCAAGTAAACACAAACAGGCTATAAAATCTGATTATAAATTTGTGACCTATAATATATATTATTTATATGTGAAGGGAAAGTTAAGAAAGAAATGTAAAATATGTAAGGGAGCCTCTTAAATCTTGCATTTTTCTTTGTTTTAAAATTAGCCTTTATTACTTTTATGATTATGATATTTTTAAATGACATTTGTTATGAAGAAAAAGAAAGAGAATAATGACTACAGAAATCAGGCATGCTGGGATGCATCTGTGTCCCAGCACTCAGGAGGTTGAGGCCAGAGGACTGTCATGAGTTTGAGGTCAGGCTGGGATACAGGGTGAGTTCCTGGCCAGTTAGAGAGTGAAATTCTGAATTAGAGAAACAAAACAGAGTTCCAGGGATACACAAAGAAACCCTATCTCAAAACAAAAATAAACCAAAAAACCAAAAATGCCACCAACAAAAACCCAATTCTTTGTCAGAAGTGATGGTACATGGCATTAATCCCTGCACTCGAGAGGCAGAGGCAGGCAGATCTCTGTGAGTTCAAGACCAGCCTGGTCTACAGAGCTAGTTCTAGGAGAGCCAAGGCTAAACAAAGAAGCCCTGTCTCAAAAAAAAAAAAAAAAAAACCAACCACAAACAAACAAACAAATAAGATGAAAACAACAGTAGCTTTGGAGTGGGCACTGGAGGTTCATAAAATTGAAGGGGAAAAAAGGCAAGTCTTTTTAATTTCTAAAACTTCAGTCTACACAGAAATAAGCAACAAAGAATATTGGAAGCAAATCTGATATCTCGTCATAAGTATATTGCTTTCTTTTGTTTGTAGATTTGGGTTATTCTCTTTCCTTGTCCCTGATTTCCCCCTGTGCAAAGGCAAAATAAAAAGATGTGGACTTAAAAAAAAAAAAGATGTGGACTTAATTTAGACAGCGTGAGGTGTCATGTCACTGACACCGCTTTACACAACTGACAGGAGGAGATGTCAGCAGTTACTTCTCCTAGGGATATATAAGGCGCACAAGGGTGAGCAATTAACTCCCACCTACTCAGAGCACACATGTTGCACCAGGATAGGACAGTTAAGAATAGTAGTGTCCAGGTGATGGCTCATGTTGTGTCTATGGCAACCGTGGAGACCTGCACTACAGACACAGCCGAGGAGGAGAGAGGTGTTTCATCAACGCACTCATAGCCCATGTCCTGGACCAACTCCCCCTCCTCCCTCACACCTCCAGGCTTTTACATTGCAGCTTAGGTTATTTGAGTCATTCTGGAACATTTTCTGGTTTCCTAAAGGATATCAGTGGTTGTTCCTATTGTTACTTCATGGGGAAGCCCCTACAAAAATGGATCCTTGATCCCATTTTCTTTCCTTGACACAAAGCTATCGAAGACATCTTCGAGCAAAGAATTCGGTATTCTATTATTTCAGCAAATGGCTCTCCTCCAGTTCAATATTTAGAATGGAAACCCATTACTTGGTTCCTGAAATTTTCTGCAATTAGGTCCAAAGAAAGAGTAAGTGGCTTTTATATAAAGGAAAGAGAAAGGGCAAATGGAAGCATTAAGAGGGACTCTCTCTTGACACAGTTTAGACACTCTGAAAATATTGGTTGTTGCAGTGGCTTCTCAAAGTGCATGAAACTCTAAGGCTGATGGAGGCAGCAAGGATTCCCCTAAGAAGGGAAGATTTGTCCAGGGCTCGGGGCTGCTCCATTCAGCACCTTAATGTTTAGCACTTCACAGAGAAGAAGTCAGAGGAAGGGGGTGTTGGACCTGAGGTGGCTGCTGGAGAAGGTGGCTCTTCCAGGTGTTCTGGGTACAAATCATGGTGCCAGAGCTCCTAAAGCCGAGGATGTTGGGTCTAGTGTGCTTCTGAGAAAGAGTGAATGGGACCCAGGTGCTGGGCTACTATTGTGAATCTGGCCTGCAGGGGGCCTTGTGATGGATCAAACAGTGGATAAGCTTTGCTTGGAATCAAAACTGATATGTAACAGTATTCTTCTCCATTCACCACAGTAGTTTGTATGTCTCCAGCAGAGTAAATGCATTCAGCATACACTCATAGGATTATATGTGTGAATGTGTATATATAATATGTATGTATATACGTGTATATAATATATATGTGTGTATATATATATGTACATATGTATATATATATACACATTGAGTGAAGAATCCTAAAACAATCTGGCACTAATGGTTGTCATCCTGAAGGCGTTTGACAGCCAGTAGGACAAAGAAATTAAACCACTGGATACAGCAGAATGATGCTCCAAGGCCATGGGAAACAGGTGTAGAGAGGTGAGAGTTGACTTGCAGCTATGGTCAGGGATGTTTCATGGATGAAGTACAAGCTGACATTGATGTAGAGGGATTTTAATCTAGCAACATGGCTGCACTGGCTGGAACACAGGCACACCCTTAGCATACACCTTTAATCCCTCTGGCTGGAATACAGATGCTCTTAATACATATCTTTAATCCCAAACAATGAAGGTAAAGTTAGTTTGTAGAAGGAAAGCACCCATGTTTGAAAGGGATGTCTAATTGAGAGGCAGACAAAGTTATGAATCAGAAAAAGATTTAACAGAATACAGTATGCCCTACTCTCATGAGAACAGAGATGGAAAGAGGAGACTTGAGAGAGAGAGCAGGGCAGAGAAAGAGGGAGAGGAGACAGTTTTACTGGGAGACAGGTGGAAGAGAGAACAAGATAGACACAGGTGAAGACAAAATGAGCCAGAGAATGAGAAGGAGCTAGAAGATTAGAACAAATTGCTAGGGTTAGTTTGAGGTCAAGCAGAACAATTCAGTCAGAAGCTGAGAGAAGCCAGTTTGAATCGGTCACCTTGAAGAGGAGTTTGAGCCCAAACAGCTGAGTTGAACCAGCCATCCAGAATTCAGAAAGAGCTAGAAAGGATGAGCTTATTCATCAGTAAGTCACGGAGGCTGAAAACATTCTAGGCCTAGATTAGATTGTACAGAAGCTAGAAGCTTCCAGGACTAGGCCTAGGTTAGTAGCCGGAAGCAGCAAGCCTCTGAGATGACAATTAAATCAGGCAAATAAAAGTCACTTATACACATTGACCTTGAAGAGTGCCCAGAAATGGAATGGCTGGAAGATGAACAATGCGATTTGGGGTAGGGTGGGGAGCAGTGCACTCATAGACAAGGGGAGGGAATAACTTTGACAGTGATAGTGGTGACAGGAGCAAAAGAGAGCTTCCTCTCTAGTAAAGCATGTGGACGTGGGTTGGAGAAATGAGTTAGGACTTGAGTGCACCCTGCAAAGGGTTTGAAGCGCCTCTAAGGCAGCTCCTTTGAGCCCATTTATGTGGAGCATAAGACACTTGTGTCTCTTTGGGCCAATGTACCTGCTCTACTCATTTTACAAGCACAGTAGCTACTGAGTCCAGGACACTAGGATGTACAAGGAGACCACAGTTGTCAAGGAAGCCAGGGAATGGAGATTTTTAAACAAATAAACAGAAAAAAAAAAAAAAAAAAACCTGACAAACACCTAAGCAGTATTTTCTGAGGGAGTTGGTAGAAGGGTATTAAAATGAGAGAGTTAAGAAGGTTTCATGCAAACCCAGCAGACCAGAAAACAAAACAAAACAACAAAAAACTCAAACAAACAAACAAACAAGAAAATTGAAAAGTTGAAAGCAGGCAGCAGCAAACATGGTTGTCCCTTTCCCTGTGAGTCTTATTCATGGCTCCCAGATGTAAGGAAATGGGCATGGTCCCCATGGAGAGATGCTGACTTAAGTGCCATTGACTATTACCCAATGAGAGTTTCATATATTTGAGTTTGACATAGACTCTGCCTTTCTGCTTGCCTTTAGGTGACAACACAGGCACTTTATCAAGTTGGTTCTACTCAGTCTCTCAGGAGTCAAGATGAGTGCAGTAGAGGTGCCTTTCCTTTTTCTCCTATCTTGGCAATGGTCTGGAAGAGTCAGATGACAGTGTGAGGCAGGGCAGAGTTCCAGGGGTCAGTTGAGGAAGGCATTTGTGCTGGTGGTTGGAGAGATGCCTAGCTTCCACTGAACAGAGTCCTTCCTGCGTAAGAACTGGGAAGACAGCCACCCCCTGTTCAAACACTCCTCCAGAGGGCATCTATTCATCTGCACTGTGAACACAATTTCCTTGTGACTTTCAAGCGCTTTAGATCTTCAAGCCCCCATTCTTAACTACTGATAGGAAATGCATCCAGTCTCCCTTATTGGCAAGACTGCAGCAGAGGAGTCTCCTAGATGCATGTGCCTTCCTCATCCTACACGTGTGTGCCTTCTCCAGATCACCCCCATCTCCACTCAATGATTTTCTGTTCCTCCCTGTATCTACCCACCGACCCTCACCTGTCCTTAGACTAAGGGCAGCATTTAGCCTTTTGTGTCTTTTTCACACTAACCATCCCACACACTGCTGACCCTCAAAGTCTGTCGTTCCTTCAGGTGAAGACCATAGGTAAAGTGTCATGAAAATGGGAGAAGAGGAGATTCTAAAATCCTGCCCCAGGAGTGAAAGCAGACAAGAGCAAACATCCCCCTTTACCAGGCCACCACGTAGGTGATAATGGCCTTCATCTATTTGTGTAGGCACAGGGCTCATAGGCTTATCACCTCTTAAAGGTCTCAGCTCTTCTTAACACTGTCATACTGGGGAGTAACATAAACTTTGGCGAGCACCTCCAAACCATAGAAGTGGCCAGATGAGGGGAAACAAAAATGCTGACCACTTTGCTGATAAGAATATAAGTTGATGCAGTCCACCATGAGGGGGAAAAAACTTGGCAGTCATTAAAAAATTCAAACATAGATTGAACCATCTGACCCAACAATTCCACAGGTAGGGTTGTTCCCAAGAGAGCTGAAAATAGGCACCCCCAAGCACTTGCTTGTGAATATTTATAATAGCATTGATTACAACAGTCAAACAAGAAACAACCCAATATATGACTGAATATATAAAATTTGCTTTATACTCACATGGGATTATGAGAACTTAAAAGGTGTGAAACATAAATGCATGCTACAACATGGATGTGCCTTGAAAATATGTCACTAAGATACACATCATGACTCCAATTTTATAAGTCTCAATAGCTCCATACAGACAGAACATGGATGAGTGCCTGCAAAAAAGCAGAAGGATTAGGAAGGAAAGAGACTATTTACTGAGAAAATTATCTTTTAGAAGTGCTGGGAGTGCTGTAGAATTAGACAAAGATGAGATCAGTACAGTACATCCTGTAGGTACTGGGAACTGCTCTGTTAAACACTTGAAAAGTATGAGTTTTATTTCACATGATTTATTTTTAAAAGCATGCTACAAAATAAACTTTTTTTTTTTTTTAGAAACATAGTCTTATGATGTAGCCCAGGCTGCTTTGAATTTGCAGCAATTCTCCTGCCTCAGCCCCCCAAGTGATGGGATTATGGTGTATGACACATACCTAGTTCAGCAAAATGGATTTTAAAAACATATTCTGTGATGTTGTTTTTATACAGTTTGATATAGTTATTTTACGTGTACTTGCTGTTCTTCCTTTGTCTGTAGACTCATGCGTCAGTTGTTTTAGGTACCAGAGTCATCACATAGCCTGGTCTGTGCCTGGAGACCCATTTCTGCATGGCTTGTGCCAGGGTCCTGACACATTGTCACAGGAAGGTATATGGTGGCTCCCAACAGCCCTTAAATGCAACAGTTTCCAAACACAGCCCTGATTCTCCTCCATATCTGGTCTCTCCCTGGAGCCTTCTGTCAGCAAAGGGGGCTGTGCACACTGTGTCAAACAGTTCTCTCACGCATGTATGAAGTTAACCCTCAGGTCTGGATAACTGTCTTGGAAATCTATTACATCTCTTCAGCACTGTAGATACCTTGCAATGGTGCCATCGTGGTCGACATCTAAAAGACTGGCCCCACCGCATGTCCTCTTAACCTTTTGCAGTTCACTTTCTAGTCTCTATCAATTGAATGTCCTTTGAATGAAAAGTCTAATGGTTCATATTATAAAATTTAATTATTTCACAAAAGGAAATGATGTGTTTGTGCGTATAAATGTGTATGCACAGAGGTCAGAGGCTGACACTAGTTATCTTCCTTGGTCCAGCTCTACCTTCTCTTTTGAGATGAAAGTTTGTTGGTGGACACAGCGCTTACTGATGAGATAGAATTCTGGCCAGAGAGCTCTGGGTCCTACTATCTCTAGCCCCCACTGCCGTAGGGTTAAATATACATGGGTACTGGACACCCTAACTTGAGTTCTCATACTTGCATGGTTGTCACTTTACCAACTGAACCTCTGTCCTTCACAGTCACACACACCACTTCCGCTCTACACACACCACGTAAAGCTCACAACTCACTTGCCTTTGAGCATAGAATAAAATCCTTAAGCATTCAGGCTCCAAGGCCTCGGCTGACTTTGTTCTTGCCCATCTCCCCAGTTTCCCCACCAAGTCACTCTACACCAACCACTGAAATAATACTATTTTTGCCTCTTGTTTATCTGTCCAGTCACTTATGTCCTTATCTCTTTTGGTGGCACTCTTACCTTCTCTCCTTCTGCACCTGGCCAATCCCAATGACTTCTAGAGCTCAGATGGACTACTACCCTCCGAAGGATGTTCCCCGTGACTGATGCTCCCCAGTACCTGAGGCTCCTTTCACGGTACATATTAGTGTCATCATTACAAGAGGTGGTTAATCACTAAATGCCTAAAGCCCGTCACTAAAGTGTGGGGGCTCACTAGAGGAGACACTGTCTTGTTCAGTGCCACAGCCCACTGTCATTCCCAGTCTGATATGTATGGCCAGCAGTCAATATGCATTTGTAAACTTGAAATTATGGAATACAACTGGGTCCACAGATAGTGGTAATCAGTTGACATCCCAGTAGCAGGGAGTTGGCAGCCTGTCAGAGAAAGGAAGCCAAGAAGCCTTATCAAAGGAGCAGGGTGGAGTAACGGTAATGCATTCCTAGCCAAGGAGCTGTAACTGGAGCCAGCTGAGCATACTTTAGATGACAGGAAAACTCGCACAAGTCTTTGCCTCTCCCGTCCGTGCTCTGCTACAACACACACAACATTGCCAGGACTCTGGAATTCAGGGAGTGGATTATCCACTCCAGCCTACTCAATCTTGCAGACTCGTCAATACACTCAGGGTCATTTTGTAGGCTACCAAGTGCTTCAAGTCACCACCCCTTCGTAGAGGACAGATAAATGTTGAGTTCTGGAAATTATATTGGGGTGAAGAGGAGATGGAGAAAGTGACAGACACTCATCACCATCGAGCTTTGCAATAGAGGTAGACAAAAGATCAGATCTTGGGTGAGAGAGATAGCTCAGTGGTTACAGCACTGGCTGCTTGCAGAGGTCCTAGGGTCAATTCCCAGCACCCACAAGCTGGCTTGCAGCTTCAATACAGTTCCTCGTGTTGTGGTGACACGTAACCATAAAATCACTTTATCGCTACTTCACAACTGTATTTTTGCTATTTTTATGAGTAATAATGTAAATATCTGGTTGCAGGGTAGCTGAAATACAGCCCCAAGGGGGTCTTGACTCACAGGTTGAGAACCACTGCCTTACAGTCATCTGTAACTCCAGTTACAGGGGATCTGACATGCTCCTCTGTCTCAGGCATTGCACACACATGATTCACATACATACATACATACATACATGTAGGTAAAGCACTCGTATACATAAAATAAATTAATTAAATAATAAAAACCAATCAGATTTTTTATCCTACTAATGTTAAGTCCCTGCTAATCAATTTCCTTGGCAAAGAGGATGTTTTTTCTCTTGCCCTGCCTCTGACTTTATTACCAAAGGTCCATGTGTTATTTCAGTTTTAGTGGATGCCAGGGCAGAGAAAAAGTGGCAGCAATCCTGATATATCCAAAGCAAGGAAGCTAGTCAGGTTTTCAATCAGCTCATGGGCTTTTTAGACATCAGACAGATAAATATTTCCTACAGAGGACAAGTACCTTGAGAGGCAGGACAGAAGGGTTTCCACGGGGTGTTAGAGCAGACATGGCAGGCCAGGAGCAAAACTGAGCAAAGATACTCTTTATCTCTTTCCTATGTGCTTTCGTTTTCTCATCAAGGAGGAGAGGTCATGAACTTCAGAGGGTAGGACAAAGGCAAGCAAGGCCAGGTGGAGAAGCTGGCCTGGTGGAGAAGCTGAGTGAGGAGAGCATGATGGAGAGACGTTGGCCCTAGTGCATGAGCCTCCCAACTCAGAGAGGCTGCATCCTGGAGAGATGAGCAGATCACCAAAAAGATAGGTGAGCCTGTGCCATGCTTCTGAGGACCCCAGAGAAAGGGTGCTGCTCCAGGAAGCCAGAAATGGCCAGGGGTTGGTATTAGTTCAAGGGATTAAAGTCATAGTTTGACAGCAGTGAACCTAAGGGGAAAGTGACCACAGGCCTGAATGGACACAGCAACTGCATTTCTGACACAGCAACCGCATTGCTGCCACTTGGCTGCAAAACAGCAATGTTCAAAAGGTGCTGCATCTAATATCTTCAAGTATTGCCTGTTATGAACACCTAAGAGATTTTATTCACCAGCAACCGAGCAACACCAGTCACTGCTAGAGACAGTCATAAAAACATCTCTAATTGTAAGAAAGACAAATATCACACATTCTCTCCTATTCACATCCTAATTTCCAAGGTGTACACATGTGTGATTATATGGGAGTGAGTGTGGGCATAGGTCATGAAACTAGAAAGGTACCGTGGGGGTGCTGGGAGGGAGCAGAGTAGAGAAGATAAGTGGGCCCGAAGAGTACAAGGGGTGGGTGGGGGCAGGAAGATGGGAGGAGATGTGGGAAAGACAATCAACCAAAACAGTATGTATGAAAATGTCAATGAAACTTGTTACTTTCCATGCTAGCTTAGAGCAAATGGTTTTGCAAGCCAGATGGTGGTGGCACACACATTTAATCCCAGCACTTGGGAGGCAGATGCAGATGGATTTCTGTGAGTTCAAGGCCAGCCTGGTCTATAGAGTGAGTTCTAGGATAGCCAGGACTACATAAAGAAACCCTGTCTCAAAAAAAAAAAAAACCCAAAAATGGGGGGGAAAGGTTTTGTTCATAAAAAGATAAATAGTCATCAAATTCTGTCTTGATCCTGCTTCTGTCTTTGAACTGGCATCACTAAATTTAGCTGCCCTTACATGTAGCCCATCTTTTTATATATTTCCCAAAGGATAAGATTTAATAAAGTTAAACATGAAAAATATGATAAATATGAGGTTCCTATACTTTGGTTTAAAAAAAACCACAGCACATCCATAAAGCAAGGAAGACATGGTTTAGCTGAGAGTGGCACTTTGGACCCTTTCAGAGTTAATCATTTGCCTCACTCAAGAGGATCCAAGCAGCAAGGTCTCGTGCTGGATGATGATGTCAGTATGATGAGGCCTCTGCTCCCTCTTGATATGAGTCTATTAATTTTATTATCAGTATCAAGGACTCTGTGATTTGATCTCAGTTCACACACAGACGAAGTATTTCCCCAAGGAGCTTTTGAAAATGATTTCCTCTCTCAAGGCCAGGGCAGGAGTATATCTTGTGTATTTTGCACTTGGAATCCAAAGGCTGGATCAGGGTTAGAGCAGCCAAGAGCACCAGGGGAGCAGTGGGGAAAGGTCCCCGGGTCTGCAGCATTCCTGGGACTTTCAGAGTGCTTCCATGCATCCCATTTGATCCTTTCCTGTTAAGGTAGCAGCCAAACCTGGTGGGTGTCTCCACTTGAACTGATGGGGGAATCAAAAAAGACAAGGGGTGCAAGGTCGTCCCAACTTCTTGGTGTCAGGGATGAGCCTAGGAGCAAGTTGCAATTTCAAAGTCAGCTCTGCACGCCAATCTGTCCCATGTGGGTGTGCATAGAATGTGAAGTTTAAAATTATGTTACAGGCTAAGGAGATGGTCTCTTCGGTGAAGTGCTTGCTGGCAAGAAGATCTCAGTGGCTCGTCAGTTCCTACATAAAAAGCCGTGCAGTCTTCCCTTGGTCTCTTTTCCTTCTGTTCCTGATGTGATACTTTTTAATCTATCTATCTATCTATCTATCTATCTATCTATCTATCTATCTATCTATTTTGGCTTGTCAAGACAGTTTCTCTGTGTATCTCTGGCTGTCCTGGAACTCACTTTGTAGAGCAAGCATGCTTTCCTGGTCAGTGTCAGCAGTTTTATCTGTGAACATGCTGGAAATACAAATCCTCAGCCCCGCTGCCAAAGTCCAACCAGAAATTTGGGGTTATAGCCCAGAAATTAGCACTTAATAAAGTTCCTCGGATGATTCTGATGCCCACTAAGTTTTGAGGCACACTGATATGGAGGCCTGGAGTGTGAGGCGCAGCGTTGTTCTTTACCAATGAAAGCCAGGACACAACCTATTGCTTCCTTGCAGCCTTCCTGCTGCCTCATCTGGCCTCACCTTCCTGTCACTCACAGGGTTCCCACCTGCTCAGCTTTGCTTCGTCTTCCTTGCTTGTTTCTTGTCTTGGTTCTTAATGCCAAAAGCACCTGCATAGGCCCTGGAACTTCTATGCAAAATCCCAATGGTCTACATCTGCTCCCAGAACTCGGGGGGGGGGGGGGTAGGCGCTATTCCTGTGTCACATCCTGGCCTCTAGTGCACTATGGGCTTCTTATGGCCAGAAGCCACCCTGCTGTGCTCAGGTCTCCTGCAGAATCTACTGAGGGTTCTTGCTTTGCACCTCCCAGCCTTATCCTCTTTTCCCCAGGGAGATGCCTGTTGCTCTCTTGCATATCCAAGCATCGGCAAGAAGCCCATCATCCCATCTTGCCGAAGGCACACGGATGCAGGCCACTTCTCAGCATGGTACTGACGCTATGTGACTCGTCCAAGACGGCTCAGCTCATGGGAGACAGAGCAGGATCCAAATCCATGCTCCTCCTTGTGCAGGCTTGACCTGACAGCCAGCTAAGGGGAGCTGTCATTCCTCCTCCTCCTGCTCAGCTCATCCTTTGCCAGCCTCCTTTTGTGCTATTATTTAAATCTCATGTTGTTTCCAGAAGGTTCACATGCTGAAGACTTGATCGCCAAATGGTTTGCGTTTGAGAGGCGGTTGCATCGCGAAGGATCTAACTTCATCCATAGATTAATCTATTGGTGAGTTCGGTGCCGAATGGACAGGCAGAAGGCGGGAAGAAATATGGCCACTGAAGATGTAACTGTGAAGGGTATCACACATTCCTGGCCTCGCCTGCTTCTCTGCTTCCGGGATGTCACGACGTAAAGCTCTTTCTTTCATTCGTCACTTCTGCCGCAATGGTTCTGCCTTGCTCCAGGTCTAAAAAGCAATAGAGCCACCCAACTGTGATCCTAAACTTTTGAAATTGTACCAAAATAAAGCTGTCTCCCTTTAAGTTTATTTTCTCAGATACTTTGTCATAGCGAAAATGACAATAACAACGACCAGCGCATTTCGGTAACCAGACCAACTTACGTAACTTTTACCTGATGCTCAGAAGCCTCCGTTTCTACTTGCTCATTAGAAAAGCCAGGATGGAACAGGAATTAAACACACAGAAGATGGCGGCATGCTGCCTAGGTTCAAACCGAGGCTCTGCTACTTGACTAGCAAGTTTGGTCAAGCAGTAAGACTTCAGGCAAGCTCACTACCTTGTCCGTGTCTCAGTTTCTGGATTTATAAAGTGACCATTGTGACACATCAATTATCTTGATACATATCTACCTTGTATGATTACAGAGTGTAAACATCTCATACAGACAAAGCAGTTAGGAGGGTGTCTATATCAGAGCTAACACAGGCGACACGTGCTCTCCCCCAAATCCCGCCAGTCCACTTGACTCTTAGGAGAAATCGATTCCTTGCTTTTGCATTAATTCTAAAGCTGGAGACTAGCTTCTCCATCTCACATTCTTCTTTCCGTATCAAAATATTCCTTGACACGTGTCCATGGGCTGCCATGGACCGCTGATGCTCTGGGAAGGCGTGAAGCCTTAATTCGGATCTGAGCTCTGCCACGTAGAGCTGTTGGGTTTAATTCCTAAGCATCTTCCCTCATTTAAAAGATGGATATAATTCAGCCACCTGATTTGCAAGGTAATTTTTGAGGATCAGGAAAGATTATGTAAAGATGTTCTCTAAGCTCGGAGGTATAGTCATACTACCTGAGAGAGTGCCATCAAGTTGCAAAGTGTGTTGTTATGGGCTTTCCCCCCACCCCTCCCCAGCTATGCCTTTTGCTTCCATTATTAGCAAAAAGAAAATCTATCTCAAGAGATTTTCAGAGCCAGTAGGCACTTCCAGCAGTGAGGAACTCCATCAGGCAGGGGTCTTGGCTAAAAGCAACAGAAACCAACTTTGACAAGTTTAAATGGAAAATACTTACTGAGGCTCAGAGAAATCACAAGGGATTAGAGGTCAAGTTCCAGAAACTAGACAGGTACACACAGCAAGCAGAGTCTGCTTGTCGCTGGTCTAACAAATAAGCGTAGGCAGGCATCTGCTAGTATTCATGAGAGTCTGCACAGCCTGTGGGGAGGAATCTTGGTTACCCTGAGGTAGGAAGCCCTGCTTACTATGCGTAGCACCCATTTCCAGGGCTGGATACTGGGCTGGACAAAACCGAGCACATGAGCGGAGCACCAGCAGGCACGCATTCATTGCTCACTCTTTGCTTTCTGGTTATGAATGCAATGTGCCCAGTTGCTTCAAGCCCCTGCTGTGTTGGCTTCTCTGCCATAGTAGATGTACCCTGAACTGTGAGCCAAAGCAAGCTCTCCCTCCCTCACATTGCTTTTGTCAGAATATTTTATCAGAGCCAGCGGGAAAGAAAACCTAAGACACCCTGAGTTTAGGAAACCACTTCAAGAGTTTTAGGAGCAAACAGCTCTGGGGTTATTGCAGGAGTCCTAAGCTCAGCTTGTGTGTGTGTGAATGCACTGGGGCAAGTAAAGAAGGACCTGGGGCTTGTGTGGGGTACTTGCTTCAGGGTGAGGGTTGGATTTCTTTAGTGCTTAAAAGAGAACTGACCAGAAGGTCAAAAACATAATGACCCACTAGAGCCTCCGAAGTACCTTTCTCCAAAAGAGTTTGTACTTTAAAGACTATGTATGTGTACGTTAGTTTGGAGAAGGAATCAAAGTTGAGTGTGGCAGCAAGAGGCTAGAGAGTTCTAGGCTAGCTTTGGCTACAGAGTAAATTCCAAGACAGCCTAAGCTACAGAGCAAGACAACAGCGAGGACCTGAGGAAATGGCTCAGCAGCTAAGAGCACCTGTTGTTCTTACAGAGGACGCAGGTTAAGTTCCCACCTCCCACAGTTGGTTTACAACTGTCCGTAACTCCAGTCCAGGGACTCTGACACATTCTTCTGCGCCCCCGACCCCCGGCCACTGGGCGTGGATGTGGTACACATATATACTTGGAGGTACCACATTCAAACACATAAAGTAAAATTAAGAAATCTAAAAGGATGCTTTAAAACATAATAAAATGAGTGAGTGGGAGAGTTTGGCAACAGAAATCTCCACTGGTCCCCCAAGTCAGAGACAGAACTTACGACTTGTAAGTCCCTGATATGAACTCTTTGATGGCTGGTCACTCAGCTGAGTCTGAACCACAGGGAACACTCCTGGGAAGAACCTCTCCGGGCCATGTTTGATGGGTTCCTTAGTCTCTCTATTTTAGAGCAGTGTGTTCTTTCAGATCAATTTGGTCAACTGTCGCCTCTCAAAAAAATGAGCAATCCATTCCCAAGGGCCTGGGATCAAGCCAGCCTTCCCTGTACTGCACACCAATGGCTTCGCTGATCACTTTGTTGATTACTTCGTTGATCTGTACTCTACCACAGTTCCTCGTTCCTGTCCTCTCCTGGGCTCTACTTCCTCTCCAAGAGGTCGCAGGCTGGCGAGAGGCTGAGAGGAAACCAGAGCCCACACTCAACTGCCTGCCACACTGTATTCTTGGAGGAGTCAAGATTTCCATGCCCCCAATTTTCAGTTGAGGGGTGAGACCTGCCTTTTCTAAGATGGCACTGCGTGAGACGAGGTGCCATCCTGGTGTTCTGGAAGGGCTGCCAGCTACATTTGCGGAAACATCTCCCTTTGTGTGACGCCCCTAGCTATACGGAACTGTGCCTTCAGCAAACCGGAAATGAACTCCTGGGTACACATATGCCCTGAGCAGGGCCCACTCTTGCCTCGGGTGCTGGATGGTGGTGGTGGTGGTGGTCTTTCTGCCCACTCTACCCCTTGCTCTTTATTCACTGCTGTGCATATTTTCATGAAATTATACCATGGCCACCTAAGCTTCTCAGAAAAAGCCACTCTTTCCCTGGGCTCTCAGGTGCCTCAGTATAGAGATATAATTTGTTTTTTGTTTTTTAAATAACCTTTCCCCCAGTGATTTTGGAATTGAGTTATGTCACAGCATATATACATTGCTACATGCAAAGCATGAGATGCTCTCACCAGAAGTACTCCTGGGCCGTGGAGCTCAAAGCTGGGCAAGGGCCAGTGGGAGGGGAAGAGATGAGAAGCTGGGCGTGGTGGCACACACCTTTAATCCCAGCACTAAGGAGGCGGAGGCAGGAGGATCACTGTGAGTTTGAGGCCAGCCTGGTCTACAAAGCGAGTCTAGGACAGCCAAGGCAACACAGAGAAACCCTGTCTCAAAAACCCAAAGAAGGAGGAGGAGGAGGAGGAGGAGAAAGAGGAGGAGGAGGAGAAGGAGGAGGAGGAGAACGGACTTAGAAGCTTAGTTTCCTACACAAGCCAAGAGAGGTGTAACAGTGAGGGTGTTGTTCAGTGGGTGGGCAGGGAGCAGGCAGCTCACAGAGAGGAGGAGCCTCGAGAGTGGGCGGCACCCAGGAGTCCCCAGCTCCAAGGTGGAAATGGGGCGCTGAGTTCCCACCAGTGTGATTGAACAAAGACCTCAGAACTTCAAGTATTGGCCTGAATAATCTCAACAAAAATGTCTGACTCAGCTGCAATTAGCCACATAATTGGACGGCTATGTTTGGAGGGGGAAAAAAAGGTAGGAAATAGCCACGGAACATTCTGACTGCGGCGTAGTTTCAGACTGTTCACGGAATTGTTCATGTGGTTCCTTGTTTCTGTTCGCTTGTTTCCTTCTTGGCTAAATTTGCCTCATTATCGTGTTTGTTCCTTGCTATGGTCTAATCTCGTTGGTCTCAGCTCAGCAAACTTCTTTAGAATGGTTTAGTCCCTCCAAAAACTTCACTAGGGCTACGGAGATGGCTCTGTCAGTAAAGTGCTTTTGAGAACCTGAGTTTGGAATCCTCAACACGCCACAAAAAAAGCCAGGTGCTGTGAGATATATGCCTGTAATCACCATCCTGGAGATACACAGGTCACCGGACCTTCCTGGCTGGCCAGTTTAGCCCAGTTGGTATCAGCTTTAGCAAGAAACCCTATCTCAAGCATTATGGTATAGAGTAATTGAGAAAATAAAGACTTGTACATGCACAGGGACACATACATATATGAAAATGCACATACATACCTAAGACACACACCCAGCGATGATGATGATGTCTTTGATGACACAGAGAATGCTGTTTTCTATGACTGAGTCACACTTGTCAAGCATAAGGCTTTCATTTTCTTAGGTTACTCAGAGGATACACATGGCAGCACCAACAAAACCAAAGTGGTTCTAGGAGCAGCATACAAAAGCTTGTTAGGAATGCATCTTGTAAGTCCTACCCATACCCCTGCGTCAGAACCCTAGGTGGGACCCATTGATCTGTTTCAGCAAGCTCTCTAGGTGATCTGATGCACGTTGAGTCCAGTCTAAAGATATTTCCATAATTCTATGCTGTCTGATTTTTTTTTTCTTGATGACAACAAAAGCCCATATTGCATTGTTGTGTCCTCAGAGGGAGGTGGTAGGAAAATTGACTGTATAGATGAAGACTTCTCAGAATTTCATTCTTAAAATATTTACAAGTTGGTTTTTGTTTCAGTGCTGAGGATCAAATTTGTACATGTTAGACAAGCGCTCTACCACTGACATGCACTCAGTAGGCTGGGTTTTCTTACAAGGACGCATAGCTGCAATAATGTGTTCAATGAGCCCTGAAGGTCATTCACCCTTTAGTCTTAAACTAACTGTGGGGCCTTAGGCAAGTCACAGCTCTCTTTCTCGATCAGTTTTCTCATCTGTACAAACTGGGTCATTGGAATAAAATTGGCAGAGTTTCTTATTCAAACAATCTATGAGTCTTTTTTTTTTTTTCTTTTTTGCATATAGGGTTGACAGGTTTAGTAAATAAAAGTGTGCACTTCTTCCCCCCCCCCCCAAAATATACTCAAATCTCAACATTCAGACTGAGTTTCAAGTGAGCAAGTAAATTTA
The DNA here is from genome assembly GCF_903995435.1 of Acomys russatus. Classification (NCBI taxonomy): domain Eukaryota; kingdom Metazoa; phylum Chordata; class Mammalia; order Rodentia; family Muridae; genus Acomys; species Acomys russatus. The sequence goes on from NC_067156.1 coordinate 60,138,736, forward strand.
GTATAAATACACTGTCTGTCTGTCTGTCTGTCTGTCTGTCTGTCTGTCTCTCTCTCTCTCTCTCTCTCTCTCTCTCTCTCTCTCTCTGTGTGTGTGTGTGTGTTCTGTAAACATAAGCTGGGCATGGTGGTTCACATCTTTAATTCCAACACTTGGGAGGCAGAAGTGCATGGACCTCTGTGAGTTTGACATCAGCCTGATCTCCATGGCAAATTTTAGGGGCTACGTAATGAGCCCTTGTCTTAAAATTCTTGCTACTACTACAGTCATAAAAATAGTAAGTGTGGGTTTACAAGGGACATACTTATGTGGAAATATTATTGTTTACCTGTCATTTAAATTTTACTTAGTGTTGACCTATGTGTGTTAGATTGTGCATTTTTAGTTGAATGTGAATTTTAATCAATGGGAGTTGATCCGATCTCTCCCAGAATGCAAAGGGCCTGCACTCACTGGGAGGGACAGAGAGGCAGTATTGGGTTAGAATATAAAAGAAACAGGATTCTGGTTCTGACCTAATATGAGGTGAGTCACTTTCCCTCATTAGGACCCAGTTTTATTATCTGTGCAATGAGGGTATCGGACCAAATTATCTCCAAGTGTCTGTGTTCATTTTGTCTTTTGTCCTACTCTTTGATTTGGTGATTTCACTCTTTTATTCCCCCCTGTTGTTTAACTTGTGGGGAAAACAGGTTAATTATGTGACATTTACAGGAATAAATTTTATTGAGCTGTGAACCAAACTTCTTGAGAGTGGTCTTGGTATCAAAAAGTTGCTTTGATAGAGTAGTGCATCCTCACTTTTATATATTGCATCCACTTCCACAAACCTCACAACTTAGTTACTCTAGTTCATGACACATTTTGTCTTTAGATGATGTGATGGTCTGAATGAGAATTGTCCTTTATAGACTCTGGCCTTTGGACACCTGGTACCCAGTTGGTACTGCTTTTTGGGGAGATTGTGGGGGAAGTGCAGACTTTATTAGTTTATAGCTGTCTTGGTTAGGGTTACTGTGGCTGTGATGAAACATCATAACCAGAAACAATCAGGGAAGAGAGAGTTTATTTGCCTTTCACTTCCACAGCACTGTTCACTATTAAAAAGAAGTCGGGACAGGAACTCAAATAGAGCAGGAACCTGGGGGCAGGAGCTGATGCACAAGCCACGGAGGGCTGCTTCCTGACTTGCTCCCTGGGGGTTACTCAGCCTGTTTTCTTATAGAACCCAGGACTACAAGACCAAGGATGGCACCACTCACAATGGGCTGGGCCCTTCCACTTCAGACATGAATTCTAAAACATGCACTGCAGGCCTGCTTACAGACCTGCCTTACTGAGGCATTTTCTCAATTGAGGCTCTCTCCTCTCCGGTGACTCTAGCTTGTGTCAAATTGACATAAAACAGCCAGTGCAGTAGACTGCCCACATCTGATGCATCCTCTCTACCTCATGTTTATGGCTGAAGATGTGATCCTCAGTTTCTTACTCTTGCCACCATGCCTGCCATCCACCATGCCTGCCATCCGCCATGCCATCCCACTATGATGGATTCTGTAATTCTCTGGAATAATATGTCTAAATAAACTCTTCCATAAGTTGCTTTGGTCATGGTGTTTTATCACAGGAACAAATACAGAAAACATGCACTGACCATACCTACCAACAAATCTCTCACGTGAACTTGATGGTGTTCACTTAGAAAAGAATTTCTAGAAGTGCAGCTTCTGTTCTACTACCACCATCATCATCACCACCATCATCATCACCATCATCATCATCATCACTATCATTATCACCACCACCATCATCACCACCACCATCATCACCACCACCACCATTATCATCATCATCACCACCACCACCATCATCATCACCACCATCATCACTATCACCATCACCATCATCATCACCACCATCATCATCACCACCACCATCATCATCATCACCACCTCCACCACCATCATCATCACCACCACTACCTCCACATCCACCATCACCACCACCATCATCACCATCATCACCACTACCACATCCACCATCACCACCACCATCATCACCACCACTACCTCCACATTCACCATCACCACCACCTCCTCTTCCTCCACCTCCACCATGACCACCACCACCTCTACCACCACTACCACCATCACTACCACCACCTCCTCCTCCTCCTCCACCTCCACCACCTCCACCTCCTTTACTTCCTTCACCTCCACCTCCACCACCACCACCACCCTCTTCCTACTGTCCAAGAAGGCCAAGGGGGATATTTACCAGGCAAATTCTGGGTCACATGCAGCTATTCCCGGAGGGTATTGCTAAGCTATCTCAAGTATCTCCTTTCTCCAGGACTCTTACCCACTAGAGGTCTAGAGCAATACCCCAAACACTATTCTGAGAACTCTTCTTTTTGGTTCCAATGGGGAAATAGTTGGCATTCCTTTGGGCCAGCATTAGTTCAAAGTTGTCAGCCCAATTATTTTTCAATGTACGTGCTCCATGGGCTCCACCAAGGGTGCTACAGGTCTGTCCTTAGCTTGGAGTAAAGCCCTTTCTCATGGTAAGGAGCTGGGTCTCCTTGCTTTGATTCCTTTGGGTATTTTCCTCCCTCAGGCACCATGTGAAGGAAGGGGTTCTGGGGCCAGGTGATGGTTCTCTATACCTGGCCTCCATAGACAAATGCACAATCACACATGTCAAACAAAAGGATCTTAAGGCTATTCATATTTTTGCCAAGTTCTATAATGAGCATTTATTATTTTATAAAAAGAAAAGTTATCCCTTTTAAAAGCACTATAATTACTCCCAACTGTTCACTTCTTTCAACAGTATATTTTTAGACTAACCCAATATAATCCATTGCTCTCCAACTGACTTGCTTTGTAGAACAGTTCAGATCTATAATTAATAATTGGGCCTTTATACAATAAAAGTAAAGAAATTTATAAGTAGGTCATAGTTGATCTCTTTAAAAATGAAGAGGAGGAAAAAGGTTAGCCTGAAGAAAGAATGACTCAAAGAGAAGAATGACAGAAATGAAGTGGGGAGCCCCCCCATGAGTGTGTAGCTGTCGTTGTCCTGTAAGGAGTATGAAGTGTTTAGGAATGCCAAGGTTAAGGCAAGAGCCTTGGGGAGCCTTCAGACATGGAGGCACCTCGGAATATCAAGAGTCTCGTGGGAAGCCAGGCATGGTGGCACACCCCTTCAGTCCCAGTGAGTTGGAGGCTAGCCTGGTCTGCATAGTAAAATCTATTATGTATTAGTTAATACATAAAAAGAGCCCAGCATGGTTGTATATGTCTGTGGTCCCAGAACTTAGGAGATGGTGGTAGGATGATCAGGCATGTAAGGTCATCCTCAGATACATACAGAATTTGAGGCATCCTGGGCTACATGACGTCTGTCTAGAAAACTAAAATGGAAACAAACACAAAGAAGCTGTATGGAGACTGAAGAGATGGCTCGCCAGTTAAGAGCAGGTGTGGCCCTTGCATAGGAATGAAGCTTGCTCTGAAATGTACATCTTACTATGTCCCAGTAGGGACTTCCTCCCTGACCACACAAAGCTGTGCCCCAGTTATTTAAGACTGACACATTTTTACGACTTTGAGACCTGTAGGTTCTTCAAGCTTTTCCCCTAGAACAAAGGAATTCATCAAGGATGATGACGAGAGCAGCCAAAGGGTGTGAAGCAGTCGGAGACCTGGAAGACATCACTGTGGAAGGTGGGTTTCCGACTTGGCTGAAGCCTCAGAGTCCTGAGGCTATTTCACTAAGGTTGACTGTCTCCAAAGGCCTCATTCTTGGCTTTCAGAAGTATTTTTGGAGCCCATCAAGAGCCTCGGGGAAGTCACGGCTGACGTTAACTTTGGCTGACGTTCTGTGCGCTTTGTCCATAAGAGAGAAATTGGAAGTTAGCGGGGTCTTGGCCAGCTTGAATACTTGAAAGAAAACTACTAATGGGGTTTAAAGAGGTTTGCAGTTTTGTGTTTGTTTAGAGTGTTGCCAGATCTCCCACTAAGAGAGAACATTCAGCGGTCAGTAACTTGTTTCTCAGGCACGTACCTAAATCACACACACACACACACACACACACACACACACACACACACCCTTCTTTAGCCTCATTGTCTACACACCAACAGCCAGACTCTCAGTCCTTTTTGTTGTTGTTTTGTTTTGTTTTTCTTTTGTTTGGTTTTAATGTTGGTTTTGAGACAGGATCTTGTTATGTAGCCTACGCTGGCCTCAAATTTGTGACCATGCCATAGCCTCTTAAGATTACAGGTGTGTGTCAATATACCTGGGACAGATTGTTAACTCTTTGTCTTATGTTGAGGCAGACTATCATTGTACCTCAGCATGACCTCATTATGTAGGTCAGAATGACCTTGACCTTCTGGCCTCTTGCCCCCCATCTCCTGAGTGCTGGAATTTAAGCATGGCCCACCACATGGGAGTCAATCCTAGATCCTTGCTCATAAAAGGCAGAAGCTTTACCAGCAGGCCTATACCCCGAGTCATGCTGTGCCCCTAATTTATGCAGTGCTGTGATGGGGAGTATGTAAGATTGTTGACATAAATTACCTCATTAATCATCTCTCTTGTGAGGTCAGCAGGACAGACAAGGAGATCAAGGGCTCAAGGTAGCTCTGTGAGCTGAGAGGTAGAACCGAGGATGTGCAATGTCTGGTCTGGAGCTCTCTAGCGTTGTTTGAGATGGCTCAAATTCACTTCGCCAAGCTCTCTTCATGTGGACTATAGCAAGAATGAGAAACACCGAACATAGACAATGTTTGTTTTAAACAGGGCCTTAGTCATAATGTAATAGAAAGCAACGGGCTCTCTCCTTCATGGTTACAAGGCCCAGCAATACTTTACAAAGTCCAAGCACTACTCAAAAATAAGAGTAGGAAAATATTTGCTACATCTGATAGGTGAAGAAAGCCTGGGACTTCCTCCTTCTGGAGTGAGGCCCTCATCCACCAAAGGAGGAGAAAATGGGAATTCCCGGAAGGAAGTTGTGTCTGCAAAGACTGACTAGACCTGCAGTTGTGTGGAGCACTTGGAATGTCTCAGAATCTAACTGACTGATATAAGGCTGTTTTATTGCCCTGAATATTCATCCCCTGCTCACCTCTGTGTCAGAGCTAACATCCATGATGAATAGATTAAAAAACCTTTTAGACTCTATTAACTTAGAAGACCACTAGCTTCCTTCCACCAACCCCAAAGCTAAGGATGCCATCAGATAGCATCTGAGGCCTATAGAAAGCTTCGCCTGTTGGCGTACTTTTAAGCAACTGTTTTTATTTTGGGGTTTTTTTTTGGGGGGGGGTTGAGACAGGGTTTCTCTGTGTAGCCTTGGCCATCCTGGACTTGCTTTGTAGACCAGGCTGGCCTCGAACTCACAGTGATCTGCCTGCCTCTGCCTCCCGAGTGCTGGGATTAAAGGCGTGCGCCACCACGCCCGGCATTAGTTTTGGGTTTTTAAAATCTCTTTCTCCCTATTCCACCCCAATCCTTTCCAACATCCCAATACTAGGCAAGGGAGAAAGAAGGTTAGTGGGGAGAGGGGGTGCAGTTTTCTTTAGCTGCTTCCTGCTGTTTAGGGTCATTGGGTTCCTTTGGGCAAGTCCAATCTTCATTTCAGGATATTTGTGACTTTTTCTTGTCACACTGCAACAACAGTAACTGGGAGCAGCAAGGGGGAAAGCACCAGCAGCTTTCTTCTTTCTCAGTCTCTCTTTGGGGATGGCTTTTATCCCCACTGACAAAGACCACACCCCCGCATGAGGTAGTTCTCGGATGACAAACATCATGTGTCTTCTCAGAAGGCAGTTATCAGCCGTGGAGAAACTGGAGCAGCAACCATATCCCACACCTGGGATTAAAACAAAAACATGTTTACATATGAGCCAAAGCTTCCACCACATTCACTTACCTTGTTGCAACTACCTCTGTGATGCACCCACCAAGGCATTTATAAATGGCCTCGATTGATGATGTTCTTTGTTCTGATAGTATATAGCTGTACGAAGTCACTTGCAAAGGGGAACATGGAATTGGGGTAACGTAGCTCTGTGTTTCCTGGGCTATGATCACTCAACTTTGGCTCCAGAATAAACTATTCTCTTTGAGGTGAGAACTGTGTTTTCTTGTGTTGAAAGAAGCATCAGGATTGTATTCAGGAAGTGAGTATACATATACACAAACATAGACATAGACTTATATATAGACACACACACACACACACACACACACACACACACACACACACGAAAAGCATCTCAGAGACAGTCCTGGTCTTGAGCATACTCAGTTAAGAAGTACGTTCCTGAATTCAGTTTAAGATCATAGTTCAAGAAGGAAAGATGAGGCAGTCTGCAAGATGACTCAACAGGGAAAAGAACTTGCTTCATGGCCTGAATCCTCTGGCCTTCACACACATGTGGTAGCATGAGCATCTACACATGCGCATTACTCACTCCTCTGATACACATTAATAAGTGTTTTTTAAAGAAGGGAGATGTGGGCTGAGGATTTAGCCTAACTGGTAGAATAACATGCATGAAGGTTTGGGGTTCAATCCCCTGCACCACATAAAACAGAGCATGATGGCACGTGCCTGTAACCCCAGTACTCAAGAAGTACAGCAGAAGGATAATGAGTTCAAAGTCAGCCTCACCTACATAGCAAGTTCAAGGCCAGCTTAGGTTAATACGAGACTTTGTCAACAAGAGAAAAGAAGGAGGAGGAGAAGGAAGAGAAAGAAGTGGCAATATTTGGGAGCATGCTTAGCTCAAAGAGCACATGTTTGAAGGATTAAAACAGAACATTTGGAGACATGCTTAACTTACAACACAAAGACGGTGGGCCAGAACACCTCTGCATATACTCAGTTTTCTCCAAAATAGTTTTAGCCACTACTGCAAGAAAGGACACTAAAGGTGTGTTACTGTAAAAGTCTGGCCTCAGTGGTGCCTTGCTCACTAAGCACCTAACAATAACAGACATGAAGCAGAGAAGCCATGAAGCACTTTCATATGAAGAGAACAGAAATGATTATAATTATCAGGCTTCAAAGAGGACAGATCAAAGGGAAGGGGCTTTCCTTTCAACCTCAGAAGCCGGACCTCTCAGCTGGGTGTGGAGGCACACTGCTATAATCCCCACTGAACGGACACTGACTGTGAGAACTGCTTGAATCCAGGAGTTCAAGACCAGCTTGGGAAATACAGCAAGAACTCAATCTATTCAAAGGGAGAGAGGGAGGGAGAGAGGGAAGGAGAGAGGGAAAGAAGGAGAGAGGGAGGGAGGGAAAAAGGGAGTTGGGGAGGGAGGGAGAGAGGGAGGGAGGGAGGGAGGGAGGGAAATGAACTAGACACTGTCTCCTTGAATGTTGGGTGATGTTTAAGGTAAGCCCAATGGCAGGCTCCTTCCGTTCACTTTCAACTGAGGGAACCCTGACTCCCAAGAGATTGACTCAAATACCCATTTCACAGATTGCAGGGTGTTTAAAGTCTTTCCTCAAACTTTCATATTTTCCCCCAAACTTGTGTTGTCATGGCAACCCAGGCTCTGATTTCTGTCTTCTGATAAACTATTTGAATTCATGGACTTTCCATTACTCCTTACCAGCTCTACTTACCATGATAGAGAGCTGAGCCTGGTTGATTTCCTTCACTCTTCTCCAACCAAGAAAGCAACAAAATTAAATTCTGTTTGATCATAAAGGCTTTTGTTGTTATATCAATGCTTATAGAAAACTAATGTATTTGTATTCAAATTCCATGTCTTTGTTCCCCTTGAGTCTCATGTTACCCAGGCTGGCTTTGAACTCACTATTCATTTGAGGATGACCTTGTACTTCTGAGCCTTCTGTCTCCATCCCAGGAGGGCTGGCAGGAACCCAATTGTTAAATTGCCCACCATCTTCCCTTTTCTAATGGTCATCTATGCCACTGTGTCACTGGACCCTTCCCTGGGAAGACTCCCTACACATATGGTGCCCCAGCCTTGTAATAACTAGCTGTCTTCCTCCATTCCCTCCAGGTTTTTTTCTTACTTCTACCCTCTTTATGTCAAATTGTCCCAAGAAATCTCAAATACTTTATGTCAACTTGACATAAGATAAAGTCATCTGAGAGGAGGAAACTTCAGTTAAGAAAATGCTTCCAAAAGATCAGGTTGTAGGCAAGCCTGTGGAGCATTTTCTTAGTTAGTGATTGATGGGGGAGGGCCCAGCCTATTGTGGGTGGTGCCATCACTGGGCTGGTGGTTTTGGGTTCTATAGGAAAGCAGGCTGTCCAGGTGTGGCAGCACTTGCCTGTAATTGCACTCAGGGAGGCAGAGGCAGGCTGATTTCTTTAAGTTTGAGGTCAGCCTGGTCTACAAAGTGAGTCAAAGACAGCTAAGGCTACACAGAGAAACCCTGCCTTTAAAAAAGGAGGGGAAGAAAGAAAAAAAAAAAAAAGCAGTCTGAGCAAGCCATGGGGAGGAAGCCAGTAAGCAGCCTCCTTCATGGCATCTGCATCAGTTCCTGCCTCCAGGTTCCTGCCCTGTTTGAATTCCTGTCCTGCCTCCCTTTGACGATGGACTAAGATATGGAAATATAAGCCAAATAAACCCTTTCCTCCACAACTTGCTTTTGTTCATGGTGTTTCATCCGAGCAATAGAAACCCTGACTATGACAATTTTCTTCCACCCTATGGCTTGATCTAGCACCAGGTTGTAAATAAAATCACTATGATTTCCAGTGGCAAAGCACAGCTCATTACCATATTAGCTCAGAATGTTCTGGTTCTTCTGACTTTCACAACATTTGTGCTTCTTGAAGGCTATTGTCATTGTGTAAAGTGTTTCCTCATTGCTTACTATACAGCCCTCCCTCTGAATCAGTGGGGGGGATTGCTTTCAGAATACCTCTCCACCTCTGCATGTACCCAAATCCTCCAGGGCACAAATCCCTGTATAAAATGCCCTAGGAGTTGCACCTAACCTATGGCTATCCTCCTGTATGTTTAAAATCATATCTAAATTGTTTACAATAGCCAATGCAATGTCAATATTATAATGTTCTATTGGCTAAAGAATAAGAGCAAGAAAAAGGTCTGTAATATGTTCACTACAGATGTAATTTTATTTTCACCTATTTTATATCCAACATGGACAAAATTCATAGAAGCAAAACCCATGGATATAGAAAAATGACCATATTATGTTTTCAACATATCAAGGAGTTCTGGGAGATTTTAGAGATAGAAAATTGGAAGATAATGATTATTCTGACATCCCTACTAGGGTCAGGCTCACCATTACTCTTAGGTATATGGCTTATAGGGGACACTTTCAGACAGTGCCCTTGGGGCTCATAGACCATAGCATCTCAACATGACCTCTATAGTGTCACTTGTTATAGGACCTGCATTGAGGAGGAAGGAGTAGATGGTAGTGAGAAATATGAGAGGCTTTCTGTTGTTTAAGGCAAATGGATCCCAAGGCATAATGAACCCTCCTATACGATCAGGGTGTCTATTAGTCAAAGCTCTCTAGAGGAACTGCTGCACCCTACTTTTTAACTCTATTTTAATTGGGGTATGTTATGCTTCTACCTCCCTTCCACTCCCCCAACCCTAGGTAGGAGAGAAAGAAAGTTAGTGGGGAGAGGGGTCATCGCTCTCTTAGACTACTTCCTGCTGTTTAGGGTCACTGGGCTCTTTGGGGGCAATACCAATCTTCATTTGAGGATATCTACAACTTCTTATCATCAAACTGCATCAATAGTCACCAGGAGCAGCAGGGGGAGAAACAGCAGCCTTCTTCTTTCTCAGAGCCCCTAACTCTCTTTGGGCTCTGGAATTTATTTCCTTTCCAGAGTCTTCAGTACTAAGCTATCTGTAGCTGCCAAAGATCATGCCCCTCTCAGAGCCTTCATGAGGCAAATAGTCAGCTGCTGTGGACAATCTGAATTAGCCCCATATCCCACACCTGCTATGAAAACAAAAACATGTTTACACAACATTACGGAGTTTTTAAAGCTTTCCACTATAAGGAACAGAATTGATAGGATGAGTGTGTCTTCGAGGATGATTTATTACATTGGCTGGGAAATCCAACAATACTGTCTGCACACTGGAGAGGATAAGAACTTGGAAGCTGCTCAGCCTACAAGGCTGGATGTCTCAGATGGCACTGAAGGTCTAGAATATTCCCAGAGAGTCCATGTTGAAAGATCAAAACAACTGGATTCTGATGGCAACAAAGAATGGCAGCAACAAGATGGCTTAGTCACCAGAAAGCAGCAAAGACGGGCAATGGGGTCCATACTCTCCTTTCTCTTGGACCTCCTCGTATGGGGGGGTGGTATGTGCAGGAAGGTGCTGTCCAGCTGGGGATCCTTTCTCTTGGACCTGCTCGTATTGGGGGGGGGGTATGTGCAGGAAGATGCTGTCCAGCTGGGGATCCTTTCTCTTGGACCTGCTCGTATCAGGGGCCATGTGCAGGAAGATGGTGCCCACCTGGGGAATCTGACCCCATCCCAGTTAATCTTTCTTGGAAATATCTTACTGACCTGCCCAGAGACGTGTATTAATTGATCCAGATCCAATCAAGTTAACCATCACAAGGACTAGTCAAGAGCAACTTAGTTAACTGTACAGTGAGAGGGTGTGTGAGAGACAAGTCCAAATGAGTGAAAAGACTACACAGCACATCTCCACTTCGCTTCTGATCTCTTCACAGTAATCTGAAAGCTCCAGCTCATGTACTTCTTTTATACTTTAATTTGGAAAGTGTCTGAATGTTAATGAGAGAGAGAGAAAAAAAAAGGAAGTTATTGAAGCAGAAAATGCTAGAAGACTTAAACGTCTAGCTTGAGAATTTTTTTTAAATTCCTTATTTAGCTGGGTAGTGGTGGCGCACACCTTTAATCCCAGAACTTGGGAGGCAGAGGCAGGTGAATCGCTGTGAGTTCGAGGCCAGCCTAGTCTACAAAGCGAGTCCAGGACAGTCAAGGATACACAGAGAAACCCTGTCTTGAAAAACAAAAAACAAAAACAAAAATTCCTTATCTGTGGTCCAAGAACTTACTTTTATACCACATTTGAGCGGTTGGGTTCATCTGCAGTCTGAGAGGACACTTACTCAGCACAGCCTGGCTGCTCCGTGCACATCACAAGCTTAGTAGTCAACCATGTTAACCCTGCCACCTTCAGCATCTCCTATGACTTTGCCAGAAAAGCGAATCCTCCCTGTGCTTGTAATCATTATGAATGTAACTACCATGTCTGGGTGTTCTTAGCTGCAGCTGTGATGCTTGGTAAAGGCATTAGTTGTTGTTGCTGTTGTTGTTGCTGTTGTTGTTGTTAGCATTATTAGTTTGACCTCAACTTTGCTTTGGTCTTGGCTTTAGTTTTTTGGGCTTTTTTGTTTTGTTTTGTTTTGTTTTTGGTGGGCCAACTCATATAGTCCCAGACTGACTTAAGCTTAGACTGGCCTTGAACTCCTGATCCTTCTGCCTCTACCTCCCAAGTGCCATCAACTTTTATTACCGCAAATTTCTATTGTTCACAGAAGCAAAGCTCCCTTGGCTCTACCCCTTATATACAAATGTCAGTTCTCTATAATTCTTTTTACATGCACTCCCCATATTTATAATGAACTAAAGCCATAGCTTTAAAGTCATCTTATTAATACCTCAGCATGCATTTTTAAAAGTTGAGAACTTTTAAAAGACAACCATGAAACTACGTCACAACCAAGGAAATTTACAACAATTCTTCAGTGTCATCTATTACTCCACATTGATGCCTTTCTGAACGTTCAAAACTGTCTTTTACAGTTGGTGTAGTCTACTCAGGATCCAAATAAGGAATTGCTCACTGTACTTTATCTCATTTAATCAATGCCTTATGTATATTACATAACTTTTATATTCCTATTCAACCACTTTTCTTTAGGTTTGTTTGTTTACTGCATGATTTTTAAGCCTGTTTTATATTAATGAAATTAATTATTGCTTTTTCTATAATAATTATTTCTTCCCTAATATGTAAAAGTCTTTCACTTCATGACTTTTTTCTCATAAAGTTTGAAGTTGTATGTCATATTAAAGAAAGAAATCCCTAGTCCAAAGTTATGTAAAAAAAGATCATCCATCCACACTTCATTCTATCCACTTTTACAGTTTCACTGTTAAGCTATAGATACATCTGAAAATGCTTCTACTGTAAAAATAAGGTAGGCATCTAATTTTAACTGTAACTGATGGATTCATCTTCCCTTTGCTTACAAGAAATGATACCTTATTAAATTCTATTTTAATGTAATAAAGACATATCCATACTTACAAAGTTTACCACCCACAGATCCTCAGTGGGGAAAAAACTAACAAAGAAAATTCTCCATCAGGAACCCAGAAAGAGGGCTGATGTTTGCAATTAGCCTGGGAAGCACATGGAGAAAATCAGCTTCTGAAAGTTATCCTCTGACCTCCACATGCAAGTTGCACTGCACACATGTGCACACACACTAAATAAGTGTAATTTCTTAAACGTACCCAAAAGAAGTACATAAACAGATAATGCAATAATATACAAATAAGAAACACACATATTGCAAGCATTTGGTTATATAATATGTTTTTTAGTATGGGGTCTTCCTCTATAGCCCTTGCTGGCCTGGAGCTCACAGAGACCTATCTGCTTCCCTTTGCATCCTGAGTGTTGGAATTAAAGGTGTATAACCCGTGCCCCCATCTCCAGTGGATCACACAGATCTTTCTGTAGGCATAAGGTTATTGTATAGTTTAAATTCTGATTTCTGTCTCAATCTTGTGCAAACACTGCTCCCCAATTGTTCCTTGGTATACCAATAGAGCAGCAACAGCCAATTGTTGAGCCGGGGAGAGAATAGGACTGGACTTCCTGCCAGCCAGGGGAGAAGGAGCTAAGAGAGTAAGTAGGGGATTCAGCCACAGGTAGCAGTCCAAGAAAGATCAGGAGGAAGGACCTGGAGCTGAGGAAAGCTACAAAGTGCAAGTATCGCTGTGATGTTTGCTGTGAGTAAGACATAGAGGGTTAAGAATAGACTTAAACTGCTCAAGATGGTGTTGTAAAACTTATTTTTAAGCAAATATAAAAGAGTCCCAATTATTTGTGTAATAGCTGGGTTAAGAAATAAGCTTATTTTTAAGCAAATATAAAAGAGTCCCAATTATCTGTGTAAGAGCTGGGTTAAGAAACAAACACAGTTTTATAAAAATGACATTAACATTTTCCCCTTCGAATTCCCCTTCTCCTACTCATGACTTTATCCTAGCCCCCCAACACCAACAGGCACTTCCTGGGAACCAGGAGGCTACATTGGCCAGGGAAGAGGTAGGCTAACTGGAGATCTTCACTTCTACCCTCATTCCCTCAAGTCTATCCCCCACTCTCAGCTCCAACTCTGTAGCAGACCTTCTGCTGTGGTCTCTCCTTACCCTCTGCTCCCATTCCCAGAGGACTGATGGAACACTCTGCTTTCTTCCATCCATGGGCCCCCTCCATACACTCCAATCATCCCCATTTCTAAGTGTCAGTTCCCAATACCTGGAACCCCCAAGTGGCCACACCTATCAGGATCTCAGAAGAATTTTCTACCAAGCAACACATAGCCACTATACTTGTCTGAAAACCAGAAGGGCAACAGAAACCAAGGAACAAAACACCATTCAACAAAGACAAGACCAGATGTCAGCATCTAGAATTACACTCTTCCCAAACCCAGATGCTTAGAGACCAGTGTAAAAACACAATCAACAATAGGCAGGACAATATGTCTCCACTAAGGCTCACAAGCCCTGAGTACTGCAGCATAGCCAAGATACAAGAAGACAACCTCAAAACAGCCTTTATGAACATGATAGAGGTCCTTAAAGAGGAAATGAATTCATCCCTTAAAGAAATCTATGAAAACACAAACAGTGGAAAGAAGTGAATGAAACCATTCAAGGTTTGAAAGTAGAACTAGAATCAATAAAGAAAACCCAAACTAAAGTGAATCTGGAAATGAAAGTTTTAGGCACTCAAACTGGAATCTCAGAGACAAGCGTCGTCAATAGAACACAAGAGAAAACACACACACACACACACACACACACACACACACACACACACACAAGAGATAGAAGAGAGAATAACAGGCATGGAAGACATGAAAGAAAAACATAGATATCCTGGTCAAAGAAAATGTTAAATCTAAAAAACTGCAGGCACAAAACATCCAGGAAATCTTGGATACTGTGAAAAGACCAAATCTAAGAATAGTAGGAATAAAGGAAGTAGAGCAGCTTAGGTCAAAAGGCACAGAAAATATTTTCAACAAAATCATAGAAGAAAACCATACAGAATGCAAAATAGACTGAGCCAAAAGAGAAAGTCCCTTTGCCACATCATAGTAAAGTAAGGGAAAAGACCAAGAACATATAAAAGCAGACCTATTAGAATTACATCTGACTTCTCAATGGAGTCTCTAAAAGCCAGAAGGGCTTGGACAGATGTGCTGTAAATGCTAAAAGACCACAGATGCCAGCCCAGAGTATTATTCCTAGCAAAAGTTCCAATCAGCATAGAAGGAGAAAATAAGACATTCGAGGATAAAAAATCAAATTTAAACAATGTCCATCTATAAATCTAGCCCTACAGAAGGTACTAGAAGGAATATTCCAACCTAAAGGGGTTAGCCACACTTAAGACAATCAAGGAATGAATAATCCCAAAGCAGCAAATTGAAAGTGGGGACACATGGGGACACACACACACACACACACACACACACACACACACACACACACACACACTCACTCACATCTTACTACCGCCACAAATCACCACCACCACCACAACAACATAACAGGAATCAACAAATACTGCTCATAGATACCTCTCAACATCAATGGTCTCAACTCCTCAGTAAAAAGATACAGACTAACAGAATGTAGTCTTAGACTAACTACTAAGGATGGAAAAAGGTAGTCTACACAAGTGTACCTAAGAAGCAAGCTGGTGTAGCCATTTAAATCTCTGACAAAATAGACTTCAAACCAAAACTAATAAGAAGAGATGTGGAAAGGATACTACATACTCATCAAAGGGAAAAAAAAATCTACCAAGAGGACCTTGCAATTCTTAGCATCTACGTAATAAATACAAGAAAATCCAAGTTTATAAAAGAAACACTACTACATTTTAAATCACAAATTGACCCTCACACACTGATAGTGGGAGACATCAATACTCCATTCTTGCCAATAGACAGGTCATTCAGATAAAAATTAAGCAGAGAAATGTTGGAGCTATTGATGTCAGAAACCAAATGAGCCTAATAGATGTTTACAGAACATTTTACCCAAATGCAAAAGAACATACCCTCTTCTTCACCCATCATACAACTTTCTCCAAAATTAACCATGTAATACTACCCTGCATCTTATCTGATCACCATGAACTAAAACTCGATATCAAAAACAGAAACAACAGAAAGTTTACAAACTCATGGATATTGAGCAACTCACCACTGAATAAAAAATGGGTCAAGAAAGAAATTAAAGACTTTCTAGAATTGAATAAAATGAATACACAACAAACCCCAACTTACGGGATACAGTAAAAGTTGTTCTAAGGAAAAAGTTCATAGCACTAAGTGCCTACATGAAAAACAAAACAAATAAGCAAAAAAACAAAAAACAAAAAACAAAAAAACTGGAGATATCTGAAACTACTAACGTAACAGCACACCTGAAAGCAGTAGAGAGCAAAGAAGAAATCATATCCCAAAGGAATAGACTGCAAGAAATAAACTCAGAGCTGAAATCAATAAAATAGAAACAAACAACCAAACACAATACAAAGAATCAATGAAAGAAAGAATTAGTTTTTTGAGAAAATCAGTAAGATCGACAACCCTTATACAAATTAACTAAAAGGCAGAGAGAGAATGTCCAAATTCACAAAATTAAATATAAAAAGACGAACATAACAACAGACATCAGGGAACTCCAGAGACTCACAAGGACATACTATAAAAACCCATACTCCACCAAACTGGAAAGTCTAAAAGAAATTGGTAATTTTTTTCAATATATACCATTCAAATCAAGATTACATAAGCAATTTAAACAGACCTATAATCCTCAGGGAAGAGGAACCAGTAATTGAAAATCCCCCGACCAAAACAAAAGGCCAGGACTAGATGGTTTCAGTACCATAGTCTACCAGACTTTCAAAGAAGAGTTAACACTAATATTCCTCAAACTATTCACAAAATAGAAACCAAAGGAACATTGCTCAATTCATTTTACAAGGTCACAGTTACCCTGATACCCAAACCACATAGAGATCCAATAAAGAAAGAATTACAGACCATTCCCCTTATATACATAAATGGGAAAACACTCAATAAAATACTTGCAAACCAAATCCAAGAACACATAAAAAAAAATCATCCACCATGATCAAGTAGGCTTCACCCCAGAGATACAGGGATGGCCCAACATATATTAATCGGTAAGTATAATCCACTATATAAACAGACTGAAAGACCAAAACCACAAGGTCATCTCATTAGATACAGAAAAGAACATACTTCTGTTGATAAAATCCAACACCCCTTCATGATAAAAGTCCTGGAGAGATTGGGGAATGTGTGAATGAGTAAGTCTCTAATTTTGTGCCTTCTCTTTGGCTCTTTTCTTACTCTTTGTTTTTTCAATCCCAATGTGTTTGTTTATATTTTTCCTTACTATATCTTGTTCCATTGTTTTAAAAAAATTGAAGGACTTCATAGTGAGTCACATAATGGGCAAATACTCCAATCTCATACATAGTCTAGATAAAAAAAATCATCCAGCAGCTGATGGAAACAGATGCACAGACCAACAGCCAAACAACAGGTGGAACTTGAGGAGTCTTGTGGAAGAGTTGAGGGAAGGATTTAGGGAGCCAGAGGGGTCAAGGCCACCACAAGAAGACCTACAGAGTAAACCAACCTGGGACCATGGAACCTCACAGAGACTGAACTACCAACCAAGGAGCATGCATGGCCTGACCTAGGCTCCCTGCACATATGTAGTAGATGTCTGGCCTCAATGCGAGAAGATGCGCCTAGTCTTTCAGTGACTTGATGTACCAGGGTAGGTTGGTATTCATAGGGGGCCTTCCCTTCTCTGAGGATAAGTGGTTAGAGGAATGGGGGTGTGAGGGTGGGACTGGAAGAAGAGGAGGGCAGGCCTGTGAGCAGGCTGTAAAGTGAATAAAAACCATTTTTAAAAAGTTTTAAAAATTAAATATATAAGTATACACTCATCAAAAAATAAAATAAAAACAACACGATTAGGTCATAAAGAAACTCTAATCCAGACATGCTGGGACACATTGATAACACTGACTTGACTGAGTGGGAAGATGGTCCCAAGTTCAAGGCCAGCTTGGTCTATATAGTAAGTTGTGAGCTTAGGCTCCAGAGTGAGATCCTGCCTCCAAAGTCAAATCAAAATCAAAACAAAGCAACAATGCAACAGTAAAAAGAAGAAGAAGAAAAAAAAAAAAACCCAACAACAAAACTCCAGGTCACTGTCAGGCCATCATCCTATTTCCAAAGCCCATTCTGGGGCCGTCAGCTCCCTCCCAATTTCTTTGATCAGCACTTTTGCTTTCCACAGAATGACTACAAGAATTTATATGTTCGTTTGCCACATAACACCCCCCATTCTTTTTATTCTTATAGCTATTTGTGTATAATATAGTATTCATTAAAACCCAAAAGCAATGAAAAAGTATATCTACAACTCTGGATGATAACAATATGAATGTGTGTAGGATTTCAGACAGCAAGGGAGCCATGGACAGTAAGTACATACCAATATTGTTGTAAAAATAGATACTTATTCTAGACATTTTATTCTTTTGTTCCTGGCAGTGCTGAGGATGGGCCCTGGGGCCTTATATATGATAGGTAAACTGTTGTCATCCTGTACAGTTATCCTTGTGTCTCAGCGATTGCAGTACTGACAGAAACAACTGAAGGGAAGAAAGGTTTATTCTGACTCATGGTTTCAGAGGCTTTCAGTCCATCATGGCAGGGAGACATGATGGAACAGCTTAGTCCTGGTGATTGGTGGGAGTGTATGGCAGAGGCAGACAGAAGGCAGAGACAGAATGTGATAGGAGCTGGTTAGGTAAAACGTTCAGAGGCCCTGCCCCAGAGATCTACTTTAGAAAGCTGGGCACCACCTCATAAAGGTTTGGTAGCCTATCAAAACAGTGCCACCTGAGCCGGGGTGTGGTAGTACATGCCTTTAATGCCAGCACTCAGGAGGCAGAGGCAGGCAGATCTCTGGGGCCATCCTGGTCTACAAAAAGTGAGTCCAGGACAGGTAGGACAGAGGAAAGCCAAACCAACCAACCAAACAAACAACAAAACAAAAGAAAAACAGTGCCACCTGGGAAACAAGTGTTCAAAATGTGAGCACACAGGAGACACTTCAGAGTCAAACCACATCCCATCCCTAGACTTTTTAATAATATAAATTTAAGTATCCATGTGACAATTTAAACATAATTATAATTTGTATGAATTAAGACAAAAATGTCTGACAATATTAAGATTTGACAGAGACATGGAAGAGTAAGAATGTCATATACTTGGGGCAGAGTGTACATTGCTTGCCCCCTTTGAAAAACAAAACTTGAGGGCCTTGAATATTGGTGCATGACTTTAATCCTGACACTCAGGAGGCAGAGGCAGGTGGATCTCTATGAGTTTAAAGTCAGCCTGGTCTACAGCAAGTTCCAGACCAGCCAGAGCTCCAAAGAAGAGACCCTGCATCAACTCCTTCCTCCTCAAGAAAACAAAACCAATGCCCCCCCACAACCACCAAAGTAAAATACCAAAAACCGTCTTGGTGTTACCTCCTCACATTGAAGATTCCCAGGGACCACAGCCCAACACTGTGTCCCAAGGGCCTTGTGTGCATCTCGTTCTGTTTCCATTTGCCTCCCAGATATACAAACAAAAACAGCTGATTCAGGTGGACAAACTCAGTGTTAGGATTGTTTCTGTAAAAATGTGGGCAGCGGCTGCCTCTGGGGAGGGAAGGGGAGGTTATAACTGTTAATGTGTACAGTAAGTGTCAACTGCAAAGTGTCACTGTCAGGGCAATGCTCAGGCTCCACCATCCACACCCATAAATAGAACACTGCCTGTGCCTAGAAGGCCCCATCTGCTCGTTCCTAACTAAAAGAGACAGAGAGAATTCCAAGTGCACCAGTAATGTCCAAAAACACAGGAGAGAGGCTTGGCAATTTTGTATCACTGTGTCTTCCTGGGCAACAATGAATTTTACCTTTCCTTTAAGGAGCTGAGTCTGCCTTCCCTGTAAGTGCCTCTTCCTTTAGAAAGTCCCATAGAATTTTAAAGTCTTCTCGATTCTCTCAAGTCACTCCCATGGAATTCTTTGTCCTGTATTGGCTTTCTATTGACCTGGTTTTTGTTGTTTTAGAGGGCTTGGGGGCTTTTTGTGGTGATTTTAGTTGTTTGAGACAGTCTTGTTATGTAGGTCAGGATCCTCCTGCCTCAGTTTCCCAAGCACCAGGTCAATTCTCACCCATCCCCACCCCCAAATGTGTAAGAAACATAATTGGCTTTTGTTCTTCTGAAATGCCAAGCTTTTGGGTTTTTTTTCCCTCGGTAATTCTAATCTGCTTATTTCATTCACATGGTTATCGTCATGCAAATCCCTGGGATAAAATGATCATCAGGCCGACTTGACGCAGCTCTAGAGTGTGATGAGAAGGGTCCTTCTACATGGGCATACGACCTATCAGTCAAGAGCATTGAACAATTATTGTTAAATATCTGCAACCTTAACCACATCAAACACAGGAACAGCCCTTGTGCATCGCATCCTCAACAACATCATGGAGGCTGAATGTGGTAGCATGTGCCTGTAGTCCCTGCACTCGGCTGAGGCAGGAGGATTGCCAGTAAGTTCAGTACCAGCCTGGGCTATGTAGTGAGTTCCAGGCCAGCCCGGACTACAGAGAGGAAAACCTAGTGGAAGAAACAACAACAACATGGCAGAAACAGTCTTAACATGCCCTTCTGAAACTCAAACATGCACAACTGCCAGTCTCTTGAATTAGTTGCTAAGTAAATGCAGTGAACTGAGGAGAGGAAATAAAATTGCAGTTGGCTGGATTTAGTCTCAATAAAGGTGTGCTGGTTTGTTGCATGCTTTTGTTGGTTTGCTTTTGCTTTTGTTTTTAAGAAAGGGTCTGGCTACGTTGTCCAGGCTGACCTGTAACTGGAGATCCTCCTGCCTCAGCGTCCTGAATGAGAGCGTGGTGGGAGTGCAGCACAGACAGGCTGTGCTGTCTTAGAGCCACTGCGTTCTACGTTCTCATTGACTGTTAAGTAATCTTGGATCTACTGCTGCTCACTAGATGTGACACTTACAGTAGCTCCCGGAACTGACTCTGGTAAATTAGTCTCTTGTCCCTAACTCCCCCTTCCCAGTGCTTGAATCCAAGGTGTTTGCCATGTGCATCTAAACTGCCTGGGAGAAAGTTCAGCTGAGAAACTAAGCTCTTGATGTCTCACCTATCTTGGGACATATACACCAGCGTACTGGTTTTTGTTTGTTTGGTTGGTTTGTTTTGTTTTGTTTTTTCTGACTGCTCCATGTCCTTGATTTAAAAAGAAAAACCAGTGAGAAGAGGACATGATGTCTTATTCCCGTCATCTGTTCATATTGCATCACCCACCTCAAGTAATTGGATACATTGACAGACAGCGAAGCATTCAAGATGCTCCCTATTTTTGTGACTTTTCTAATTCCTCCAAATTTCATCAGCCCACCCCTGCTACTTGTCTTCTATAAGCCAGAGAGAACACTGAGAAAATCCAAGTTGTCAGTGTTGGTCTCTCTTAACAGGAACTATCAAATCTGTGTGTGTGTGTCTGTCTGTCTGTCTGTCTGTCTGCTTGTTTCTCTGTGTGTATGTGTGTCTCTATATGTGTCATTGCGTGTAAGCCTGTATGGCCGTTTCCATCTATCTGCTTCCCTCCCTCCCACCCACCCCCGTGTGTGTATGTGTGTGTTTGTGTGTGTGTATGTGTGTGTGTGTATGTGTGTTTATATTTGTGTGTGCATGTGTCTGTGTGTGTGTATGTATGTATGTGTATGTGTGTAAATATCACCCATTTTTAAACACCTTCAACTTGTATCTCTACTTGTCCTCACAGGTTTTTGAGAGTGGGCTCACGGGGCTGACAGCAGGGTGGGTCGTCATTTTGAAGGACCCTTCTCCGTGTTCCTTTCATGTTGGTCACTAGTGGGGTAGGAGGTGGACCAAATACTTTCTCATTAGCCTCCCACAAGAACAGCTTGTTCTTAAGTTTTTGAAGCCAAGAAACTTTGAATAGAATCTGTTTAGAGGGACTGGGATGTTGTGTTTTTGTAAATTCAAGTGGAGCGATTCTTATTCAGTCAGAACCAAAATCCTGTCTCTCTTTATTTGCATCACATTTGCTGGCACGAAGAGCATGGTGATGAAAATAAAAGAGCCTGTGTGAAGGTCTGGGAATTAAAAACAACAGGCATAAGAGAAAAGCAAAAAGAAGGTGGGGGGGAGGAGAAAAAGGGCAAGAAAGCTGGGGTGGGGTGCTGTTAATTGAAGAAAATTCTTGAATTGAAAGTTGCCTTCAAGAATGTCCAATTTAACTTAAGCCCACATTGATGTGGACATTGAATACCCCCCTCCCCAAATGCCTAATTTACTTTGTAGTAGCTAGTAGTTTTGGGTTTTTTGTTGCTGTTGTGGTGGTGGTGGTGGAAGAGGTGGTGGTGTTTTGTTTTGTTGGGTTTTTTGAGACAGGGGTTCTCTGTGTAGCTTTGGCTGTCCTGCACTCACTTTGTAGACCAGGCTACCCTCGAACTCACAGACATCCTCCTGCCTCTGCCTCCCTGAGTGCTGGGATTACAGGTATTTGTCACCATGTCTGGCTACCTAGTAGTTTTGACTCCCAACCCACACTCATTTCTTTTTCTTTTATCTCTCCCTCCTTCGTACATTTTTTTTCTTACCACACTGTAGTGATTTGATTGGAAAGTGGCCCCCATAGACTCCTGCATTTGACACTTGATCCCAGTTGGCTGCAGTGCTTAGTGCAGTTATGGAACCTTCGGGAGGTGGAGCTATGCTGGAGGAAGTGTGTCACCAGCTTTCCAAGTTTTATAGCCTCAGCCCACTTATTGTTCTCTCCGTTTCCTGTGTGTGAATGAAAATGTGATCAGTGAGCTTCTGGCTCTGTTACCATCACATACCTTCTCTGCTTTAATGGCGCCAACCCTTCTCGAATCATATGCTAAGATAAACCCTTGCTTCTGAAAGGATATTTTACCACAACAGAGAAGTAGCTGGGGCAAGCACATTAACTTTTAACTGGATTTAGTGCGTCTAGAAATGCCTCTGAGAAAAGTTCAGAGGAAAGGTTTGGTGAATTTGAAAGACGAGGAAGAAACTAGGACACTTCAGGGGAGCTTCTGGTTCCTGTATTTGCTTACCTCAAAACCAAACTCGGCAGCTGAACCAAGAAATCTCCCTTACGTGGAGGGCTAAGTTGCAAATTCAAAGTCACTCAAGACAGCTTAATGAGCTCTTGCCTCAAAACAAAAAGTAAAAAGGGGCCAAGGGTATGGCACAGGTGCAGAGCCCTCTCCTCAACTAGCATGTATGAGGCCCCAGGGCAATCCCCAGTACTACAAAAATAAATACACAAATATACACATATGTCCATAGCAAAACAGGTACCATGCTAAAGTACACCTGGGTCAGCATCAAATGCATACAGTAACCTAACACATTAGTCACTTGAGGATTTTAGACTCCTTCACCAATATCTATTTTCTGTACCCTATGATCTGCAGGAGGGCAGGGTTCCATGCAAACACACACACACACACACACACACACACACACACACACACACACACACACACACACAGTTCTTCCTTGCCTTGAAGGCGTTGCTCAAGCGTCTCTGACAAGGATTTGGAGTCCAGCAAGTTGGTGGGGTGTTCTGGATGAGATTGTGGGTGGACCTCTGTCACAGGTTTGCTTAGTTTTACCTTCTCCCGTCTGTAAATCCCAGCACACCTGGAGGGAAGGCGATGTCGTACAGTGTGGCAGTGTGGGTAAGGACACTTCCTACCTTTAGGGAGCCTTGAACCTGCTCAGAAGGATTTTCTTCTTCCTGTCA
This sequence comes from Acomys russatus, assembly GCF_903995435.1. NCBI lineage: Eukaryota > Metazoa > Chordata > Mammalia > Rodentia > Muridae > Acomys > Acomys russatus. The sequence goes on from NC_067156.1 coordinate 60,162,041, forward strand.
CCAAATTTGGTTTTCAGGTTAGCAAATGAAGGAGTCATCCCAGTCTTGAAAGCAGTTGGTATGCTTTGAGGGGATGGCTAAACTGTAGGGCAGACATTATAATAGTAAGCTGAGGGGAGATTCTTTGATAGCCACCCAGGAGAAGGCCCTGGAGACACCGTATTTATGAAGGAAAGCAAAAAGACACAGGCCTGAGCACTGCTACTGAAGGACCTAGGAACCAGCTATAGCCAGGGAGGACTGGGTTAGAGAATTCTATTCAGAAGGTAACGTAGTTCTATTGGCTTACAGACAGACAATGACGAAACAGCACACCAGACACCAGAGCAAGCACCGGAGGATTTAGGACTCAGAATACCAGGCAACCACAGGCTAAGCAGGGAAGTCAGAGCTCTGGGGAGAGGCCCAGCTGCGGCTGTGGTGTGACACTGCCCTCAAGTGGCTTGTGGGCTGGGAACCTCAATGCCCTGGTACACACCAATGATGTTGGGGGTACATTTAAAACACCAGCAGTCCTACAGATGGGTCCCGTGATGAGCAGATTCATGGGTTAATGTTGCTATGCTTGGCCCATGTGGCAGAAGGGCCTAGAAAGAGGCTTTCTTGCCCTTCCCCCTACATCCTAGCTCCGTCTTCCTCCAGGATCCCTGGGTTCCAGTTGCTCAGATCCTGTTCCCCATACTCCCAGTTACACAGATGCCAGAACCAACCACTCACCTAGTAGACACCATGGATTTGTGATGTCTTTGTAAATTATTTTTTAACTTGCACGCTGTTGCCATATTGGCCAATGGTGACACTTTGCTGGGAGTTCTTTGAGGAAAAAAATCTCTGCTTCAAGTACCGGTTGCATGGCCTCAGAGCAAACCCATCACCAAGACTAAAGTTAAAATGGAGGAGATGTTGGGATTCCTGACATTGTTCCCATGTCGTATGGTTTGGAGAAAGTATGGGAGGAAATGAATGGATTTTTGGTGACTAACCTTCTAATTAAGAGCTATTTATAAGGATGAACTGTCCCTATCCACGGACCAGCTCCAGACTGACATCTCTGCAGTGGGCATTTTATACTACCTCTCTCTGTACAGTGTGGCCATAAGGCCTGAGTCGTTTGGGTGTAGATGACTGTCAAATTCCTAGTTAAACAAGGTTTTATCAACAAACAAATCAATATCTGTCAATTCAGAAGCCTTACAAGTCCCCTTAGGAGATAATTCTAGAATATGATACAATCAGTTTGAGTTTTCCTCTTTACTGCAGCTTGAGTGGCATCAGAAATCAGAATGAGATATAAACTCATGAGATGAAGAAAATTATTTGTTAAACATCTGTTATATACAGAATGCCCTGCTATTATGATCTCTTTGGAGGGTGTGGTGCGGGGCTTGACTTTCTACCCTTCTCTTTCCTGTACAGTGTTATAAACAAGTATATGTGTTCACAGGGGCAAATAAGCACATAGGAAGTAAAGGAAGACTCAGAAACAGCACCCTTCACGGACACAAACCCTGAGACGGAGCATAGGACTCAGGGAGAAGCCTCTTGGTTTTTCTCTTCCACCTATGGTGGTCCATCAGTTACTTTTCTGGTTGCCATGACCATGTACCTGAAATAAACAACACAAAGGACAGAGAATTTATTTGGCTTACAGTTTCAGGTTTCAGTCGATTATAGCAGGCAGGGCAGAGCAGAGTAGCAGAGAGGGAGGAGGGAGGCTGTGAGGTTGGGGGTGGAGGAGGGAAAGGAGGACAGAGAATGCCTCTGCTGACTGGCTCTCTCACCTCTGCTCTTCTATTCTATCTGCACTCCAACTTATGGGATGGCACCACACACACTCAGGCCAGGTTAATCCCTCAGTTACTCCCCTCTGAAATCACTCATGGACACACCAAGGTGAGCATTGTTAGATGCCCAGGTTCCTCTCAGGCCAGGCTAGTAGACAATCAAGGTTAATGATGACAACTTGATCCCTTGCCACCTGATACCCAGAAACACTTCCTTAAACCATAACAGGCAGTTCCCCTGAGAAGATCAGCATGACTCACTCAATGTAATTCCAGAATATGTGAGGTAGGAACTGAAACAACACAGTTTCTCAAATCACCTACATTTATCACCAAGGACAGGGCATGGAACAAAGGAGAGGTGTGTGTGTGTGTGTGTGTGTGTGTGTGTGTGTGTGTGTGTGTGTGTGTGTTTGGGGGTGGGGAGTGGTTAGTAAGATAACAGGATACAAACCTAAGGGAACAAAACTATGTCACATGCCTAATGTCCATTAAAACTTTGACTCTACATCATGATCTTCTAGATATGACTTCATCCTGCTTACAGCCCCAATTCAGAATCAATGGTGACTCCGTCAACCTTTCTATCTCAAAGGGCCTCTCTTATCTACAGTCAATGTGTGTATGCTATATAAACAACTTATACCTTCCCTCCATACATTTTCATTATTTTCTTTTAAACAACAACAAAACAATTCTTACTCTAGTCCAACAGAAGCTTCACCAATGCTACCCAGACTTGCTGCTGGAAGTTACAAGAACGTGACCTTGGACCTGGCCCCCTGTTACGGATGACATCTTTACAGCTCAGTGAGTGCATTCCAAGGCTCTCTTGGTCTCAAGCATTTTGGTCTAAGAGGTCCTTCCTAGACTTCTTATTTACTGAAACATAAAATAAAGTGAGAGAAGCAGCTGACCCAAAGCCATGGGCCTTTGTGTGGAATGAACTACATACATTATATTAGCATCTACTATTGTATGAAAAGATTTTTAAATGCAGTTGCTGTTTGACATAGGTCTTGTTACTAGGATCTTGCTCTGGCCTCCCGTGGCTTTCCAGTCTTTATAATCTTTATCAGATCAATTTATATGATGCAGAGTGTGGTGTACAAGCCAGATGAGTTTATTACAGAATATTATGAGGCGAAAGTAGGCAATGGTCATAGGGAACACTCCTAAAGGATGACGTGAACAACAGGCACAGAGCACAGTGCACAGAACATGCTGTCAGGTGCGGTAGACCAGCCTGAGAGACTTTTGTGAAGGAAAACATGGCGACGTGAGATAGGAAATGGCCAGAAAGACCAGTGAGTCGATTTGTATCTTAGGTATGTTTCACACTGTATCTGGGAACAGATAGCTTCCTAGAGGACCTTCTATACCCAGGCGATTGACAGGTTCATTTGAATTAACTCCTGACACTTAGTATGTCTTTGTTCTATCCCAGAAAGCCTTTACTTAGATAGTAATCTTAGGACTTTTGGGGCAGTTTACAATGTCATATCCTGTATCTTAATTGAAACATTGCTTCTTGAATGAAGTTCCTTGAGACTCTAGAAGTAGGGCCTGGCGAGACGGCTCAGTGGTTAAAAACACTCTCTGCTCTTGTAGAGGACCTGAGTTCAGTTTCCAGCACCTACAAGACGGCTCCAGGCATCATATAAATACATTCAGATAAAAAAAATCCATACACATAAAACAAATAAATCTAAAAAACACAAATTCCATAAGTAAGCAATTTTTACAAGTTTATGTGTAGTGGAAGTTTCTTGAAAAACTCAGTTATGTTATTTAAATATGGTTTTGGTTTTTTTTTTTTTTTTTTTTTTCAGTCCCAAGTATGGGATATGGGGCTGCCTTTAGTTTGTCCACAGATTATAACAGCCTTGTGCAGCTAGACAAGGGGTGTAGTCTTTGCCAGGTGGAGTTGATGGAATTCTGAGGACTCAGAAAGGAGATAAATACCAAAGCCCAGAGAGAGAAAGAGGAGGCTTTGAGGAATGCTCCAAGGGAACAGTTGGATTGCTAGTTTGCTTGTTGGCTGGCCTGCTGGATATCCTGACTACAAAGATTGGAATTGCCCTGAAGGAAATAAGTCTAAAGAGGTCTGCATCTTTTGTCCATTCTAACCTTCTTTCTCTCCTAACTAGTGTGTGGGGGTGGGGGGGGGAGCTGATGGAAGGAAGGTAGAGGTATATGAAACCCAAATAAAATAGAGTAAAATAAAGATGCTAACAGGGAAGTAAACAAAACTCACAAGTCTCATAAAGTTCCTGAAACTTACAAGATTATCAAGAGCTATCCCCAGAGTTATATAAGCAGTAATATTTGTTGGAAAAGAGACTCTGACCAGCTAGCTGAGCTGCCTTCAAATCACATGGGAAGCTACAGAGATAACAGTTTTCATGAGTTGGTGCCCATACTGTAGCTTATCTTTGTTACTTTATGGGTTCTTTTTTCCCTCACCCTTTATCCCCTCAGTTTTGCCCCCTAACACTAGATGGGAGAGAAACAAAGATAGAGGGGACAGAGGAATTAGGAAAATCCTTGAATCTAATTTCTTTCATTTTGCTTCTTCTTTGACCACGGCTATTGATAAACCACAACAAACCTCCATGAACAATGGACAACCACTGACCCCACCTCTCAGGGCCCTCACATTTGTGTACCATCGAATTCCAACATCACACAATGGCAGAAATTATCTGCAAATCAAAATTATAGTTCTGCTAGAGCACGAGGCAATTCATAGTCAGCTGCTGCACACAATCTGAAGCAGCCCATAGTCCCCCACCTGAGATTAAAAAGGAAACACATTCTTATACTATTTCTGGTTTTTAAAGGAACCACAGTTCCAGAGTTCTTACTACACCATACTGGGGTGGGGTTTGTGATGTAGTGGCTGCCCTTGAGACATCCTCTTCCAACTAACCCCTCACTCATATTCTAATAAGTAACCCCAACGAATTTACTGGTTCATTAAACTAGACTTAAGTGGAATAATGTCTTTGATCACTGTTTCTCTCTCTCTGGGGTGAATAGATGTTTCGTTTTGTTTTTATAGCTCAACACAAAACTTATACCATATGTGCTGCTACCCGGAGCCAGAGATACAACTCAAACCTGACTCTTATGACCAGTAAACAAAGCTTTGAAGTTTCTGTCTCTAGTTTTATAAGCTGCTTCTGGTAAGGGAAATGCTCATCACTATCTTCAAACCTACATGACTGGCTATTTAGCAACACCCACTAAGAGCAGAACTCTTCTACAAGATGAGTAGCAGGTTGATTCGGCTACTTCCATATGAAATAGGTCTTAGAAGAATTTAAGGTTTCTACTCTTGTGGACGTGCCAGCCTCAGTGGACTATCAAGGAGACTCGGGTTGATGAAGTGAGATTGCCATGGGGCCTTTTGAGGGATCAATTACAAAAAGAAGAGATAAACTTAAGGCAGCACTTAAGTAGAAGATCCAAGAAGACCACTAGCAAAGTTAAAACAGGCATAACCCATTTCTACTGTGAAAACCTGGAACTCCAGTATCAAAGCTACTTACCAAAAGCGATGGTGGTGTCTAACATAGACCAAATCTGCTCATGTGCATTATGTGACGAGGATGAGACATTAAAGGAATTATCAGGAAAGTACTTAATCTTATCCAAATAACATCCTGTGGCACTATAAATGGAAAACAGGAACTATAATCATTATACCAATGGAAAAACTTGAGTCTGGAGATTGTCTTAGTTAGGGTTACTGTTGCTGTGATGAAACACCATCACCATGGCAACACTTATAAAGGAAAGCCCTTAGTTAGGCCTGGCTTACAGTTCAGAGGTTTACTTCATTATTACCATGGCAGGAAGCATGGTGCCATCCAGGGAGACATGGTGCTGGAGAGGTAGCAGAGAGTTGTACATCTGGATCCACAGACAGTGAGAAGAGAGAGACACTGGGCCTGGCTTGGGCATTTGAAATCTCAACGCCCATCCTTAATGACACACTTCCTCCAAGAAGGCCACACCTACTCCAACAAGGCTATATACCTCCTAATCTCTCGCAAATAGCACCACTCTCTAATGACCAAGCATTCAAATATATGACCTTATGCTGTGTGTGTGTGTGTGTGTGTGTGTGTGTGTGTGTGTGTGTGTGTAGGGTGGTGGGAGGGGCATTCCTATCCAAACCACGACAGTGATGGTAAAAACATAGGTAAAATAGCAGAATGATCTATTTTTTCATATGGGGTATGAAAAAGAAGCCACAGGGCCAGCGAAATGGCTCAGTGGGGAAAGGTGCTGGACTCTGAGACTGACAACTTGATTTCTATCCTTCAGTCTTGGAGACCAGTTCCAGGAAACAGTAAAGAGGGGAGAAGAAAAAGTCTTGGTGGATCTGAGCTAGGGAGAATTGAGCAGGCGGTGAACAGTTGGTTAAGGGAGACCAACTGTTGGTAAACAACTACATAGTCTCTCTGTCTTGCTCTCTGTTACTCTTTGGGCCAACCCCAATACTTTGTTTAAAATAAAGTTCAATTTTTTTCATTACAGATTACATTATGACTTTTCTCATCTTTTACAATCAATAGTGCACTTAAAAATCAACAAATCAAGAGAACAGCCTAACAAAGAAATACAAACAGTTCCATATAACCTACAATAAAGCATTCAGCAAAAATCAGTCAATTTCCAAGCAATGGTCAGCATAACTTGATTATTATTTCTTAATATATGGGAAAGTTTAATCATAAATTTCCCCTGGCTAAAGTCATTGTGTTTACATGATTGTCATAGCAACATAGCTTGAGTTAAATGTTCTCTGATAAAGAAAAAACTTGACCTACTTCCAGTCACTAACCAACAGGTGTGCTACTTAAGGGGTCCTCTATTGTAAAATATCTGTAAAGCATGATATTCCAAGCCCACCTTCTATTGCTCTCAAAGAAGATTCTCAAAAAACTTTTCTATAGCTAACAGTATCTAGTCAGGTACTGTTATATCAAGGTCCTAAATTTCTTTCAAGCAGTTTCTACCTGGTTGCACACAGTCAGAGCCAAGAATTTTCTCATTGTCTCAAGCTTTTGGCCAGATGCCTTCTTTCAATATTCTCTGTAGGAAAAAGTTTTCCAGTGTGAATTTCATTAGGGCTGAGAAATAAAGAGAAAAAGTAGATTTCAAAGTAGTTTTTAAGCAAAATTGCAGCTGGACCATACATAATATTTAAGGGCAGTGGTGATCAATCGGAGGTCTTTGGGACTTTGTCAAGCAAAGCCTCAATAGCTGTTTTGGATGTCTAGAGATCATGCTGGACAGTTGGAAGTCTCTGGAACTTTGTCAAGCAAAGCCTCTATGACTTGTCCTCAAATCTGTGATATTTCAGGAGAGAACTGACTCCTACAAACTGTTCTCTGACTTCCACAAGTACTCTATTTTATGTGTGTGAGTGCACACATGCATGTGCGAACAGGAGGCTTTCAGTTATTTGCTCTTTAATGGCTATGCGCTCACTTTCCCAAGAGCTCCTGGCAAGTAGTCAGTAGGACTGCCTTTCTAGGTCTGAACTTGGAAATGCTGATCAAATTGATGACAGTTCCTGGGAGCTGGATGGTTGTTCTTCCAGTTGAAAAAGAGATTTACCACATTTTCCCAATGGTTTAGGCAGGTCTCTACAACACATACTCTTGGACAGCCTGCTGGGATTCACCAAGTCTAGAGGCAAATATGCTTAAAGAGTTGGGCTTCATAGTCCCTCAACAGGTCTGCATCTGGAATAGGGTACTTCTACTTGAGCCAGGGTTGAATGACCTTGGCTTCTAGAGAAGGCCATTGGAATGTTAGCTTCTCTGTAAGGTGAGGGAAAGCTTTTTAGTGGGTAGCTTTATGGTGTGATCGGCACGTGACTGAAGTCTCCAAGAGCAGTGAAGATAGTATCTAATTCCCAGGGGGTTAACTACATACAATTTTAATAGCTAGCGTTGGGGTATTATTACAGGGGGACGGACAGAGAACTCAAAGTCCACAATGGAGGAGTTTGCTGACTAGGGGTCAAAGTCCTGCCTGGGCTTCAGGCCAAAGAAAAGTATTTTTTATGGTTAGTAAAAGCCCAAGAGTCCTTTAAGCTGATTGTGGCTGGGTGCCTGTGATTGGTCTACATGGAGGGCCAGTAGCCCACACTTGGGTTGAGGAGGAGGTGTGACTTATTGCTTTCCTCATGTTAAAGTCTAGTTTTCCGTTGTGTTTGTTTTTTTGTTGTTGTTTTTTTTGTTTTTGTTTTTGTTTTTTTCCTATCATTGCACTCACTGGCTATATTTAATTGTTAGGTATTTAAATACCATGTAGGTGGCCCCAAATTAATCATTTCCTTTTCCTGTTAAGGTAAGTTAAAGTCCTTAGGAGTTACTTTTATGGGTTTAGGATGAGACCCTCGCTTCCTTTAGCTTTGTCCCATCTGTTGGGATGGCTCCAGATTGTGCTGACAACGTGGTGTCCCTTGAAAATCTGAAGACATCCCCCACTGTGATAAGACTTCCTTTGTTTCAAAATGTAAACTGCTTACAACTCACATTCTGGAGTCCTCACTGTCTCTAGTCAGCTGGAGCTGTAGGGTCCTTTGGCCACTGTGTCCCAACATCCCCCAGGGACCTAGATGATCTGGAGAAGAGCCAAAAAAGAACAGCTGAGGTTTAGCTTTCTTTACCCTTACTGGTTTTGACCTACAAGACCGGCCCACTACACCTGTCTGGAAGAGTTAATAATGATTTAAAATTTAGTGTAACACTTATGTAAACCTTGACAAAGACAATTTTTAAACAAGTCTGGGATCTTTTAAGCCTTAATTTTCCTAGTAGTTCAAATGCTGAAAAAGTCAATAGAAATTATAAATAATAAAGCACTTATCTTTATAAATACAAAATCTCTTTTCTCTAGTTTCTTGTAATTGTTTCTATGAGAAAAATTAACATTTTAAGAAAACCTATTTGTAAACAGAGAATCAGGCTAAGGTTCTATATCAGGCTATGGTATCTTGAATTTTGAACTTACAACTTTTAATGACATTTAGTTATAACCAACTTGATTAAACTTATACCATCTTTTTTAAGCTTGAACTTCCACAAAACTTTCTGTGACATACTTTAACCTTTTTGTCTTTCCTTAATCATTTTCTATTTTAAATAATACTTTAAGACAAAATTCACTTGACATACAAAAGTCTTTTCATCAAGAACCATTTCCTTTTTTAACCAGAAGTGTATTTTAAGATCTATAACTTTGACATCTATCTCTTTCTCACACTAAGCATTTTCTCTCTGTCTAATTTTCTTTTTTAAAATTCTGAAAAGCTTAGATCCCAGTTGGTCACTTTCTGTCTATACCAAACCTATTCAGCTGGAGGACGGCATTCAAGGCTATCAGTTATATTCAGATCTCTCTAACACTTAACTTAGATTATTTGCTTATATTATAAATCCAAGTTAACTCCCCGTCCTTTTTTTTTTTTTTTTCAACAGTTTGGGGATCAACTTTGTCGCAGTTTGGAAGGATATAAACAAGAGATAAATCATTAGGAATTGAAAAGGAGGTGCTGTCTGGAAGGGCAAGCAGAAGTGCCAGTACGTGACTGACACGGCTCCATGTCACTCAGGTGTCTGGGGATCAGGAATAGCATGCCTGCCTGCCTGATTCCGGAGAGGTCCTGGTCCGGAGTCACCAAATTCCACAATCTACCTAGAAACTAGGTGCAGCATGCTTCATCCACTTTCAGAGTTGCTTGGTCAGCAGGGACTCCATTTCATAAGCTCCCTTGGTTGGCAGAAACCAAGTTTTTCTCTTCTCTCTCTTTTTTTTTTTTTTTTTTTTTTTTTTTTTTTTTTTTGGCTCAGTAAAAGTATGTTCACATCTCTGGAGATAGAGCATACATGTCTCTCCTGTAAAGATCTAAAGAAACTTGGAGAAAAATACATAGGACAAACAAACTTGGATTTCTAAGTTCCTTTCAGGATCCAATAAGCAAGCATGCAAAGCAAGGGCCTCAAACACAGAAGAAGCCAATGTCTGGGGTCTGTTACTGTCCCTTTAATTTGATAAAGGCGATGCCTAGATCGTATTGCATGGCAGCAGGAACAGCCAGAAAGCATTACCTGAACACTGCTGCCCATGGTTGAATACAGCTGAGTTAAGTTAGCGGAGATATAGCAGGAGACAGAACATACAGGTGGCACAAGAGAGAACAACACGAGTCATATATTCCTTAAGAAGGCAGGTAAAAGAGACGCCATAGTCAGGGGCAGAAGTGTGCACACTGAGCAAAGTTACAGGTAGAAAGGAGCAGAAAGTTCCATTGTCATATCCATGGGCGTGGGGTACATGCCCTTTAGCAACAAAGATGGAGAAAAGATGATGATAACTGGTCAGGAACACCAAAATATGTCTCCAGGATCTTGTTCTTGCCGCCCCTCAGTTCCCTGGACTGGTGTGTGTGTGTGTGTGTGTGTGTGTGTGTGTGTGTGTGTGTGTTGTACGTACACATGTATGTGCATGCATAGAGGCCAGCGGAGGACATTAGGTGTCCTGTTCTATCACTCTCTGCCTTATTCTTGTGACACAGGGCCTCTCACTGAACCGGAAGCTAAGTTGGCAATCAGCAGCTCCTAGAAATCTTCCTGCCTCTTTCCCCCATAGCACTGAGGGTCACAGGCATGTGTGCAACCATGCCTAGCTTTTCACATAGGTGTGGAGCCAAACTCAGGACCTCTGCACTGAGGGAGCCATCTCCCCAGCCCATCATGGCCCTTTGAAGTCTTTGCATCCGTTATGTAACCTACACATCGACACATGTAGAGATACACTGCTGTCAGGAGTGTGTGATCTTGAAGGGGAGATAAACCTGTTTCTGTTTTTGATCCCAAGTGTGGGATATGGAGAAGAAGGCAGGATGTTTACCACATAGATGTGAGTAAGCAGGATGTTTTTTCACTTAGAAGTTGAACTACTTGGTGAAAAACATCCTTGAACAGACTGAAAGTGTGTGGGTATATATATCATACATATGCCCAAAAAGAGGAGGCTTTTTGTTGGAACTTGGTTTTTGGCTGTTCATCCCTGTGCCTAAAGAAAACTGCTCCAGGGAAAGTTTCAAGGCTTTGAACTCCAGTTGAGGCTTGAGGTTCCAGCTGCTGCTCCCGGTTCCAGCAGCAACTTTGGTGGAATTGCTGGTCTGCTGAAATCCTGCTGACTATGCCAGGAAAATCATTCCTCAGGACTGATATCCTTAAAGTTTCTTTCTTTCTTTTTTTTTTTTTTAAAAGATTTATTTATTTATTATGTATACAGCATTCTGCACCAGATTTTGTTATAGATGGTTGTGAGCCACTATGTGGTTGCTGGGAATTGAACTCATGACCTTTGGAAGAGCAGTCAGTGCTCTTAACCTCTGAGCCATCTCTCCAGCCCTCTGAGCCATCTCTCCAGCCCCTTAAAGTTTCATTGTAGTGTTCTTTAATATCCTCTTCTGATTGTTTGGCTTAGTCAGGTTGTTAGGGAGGTAGGCTCATTTAATAAGTTCATAATAAAATATAATTGATAAGAAAATTGAGCCTACATGATCTGAAAGTTAATATCAATAATTTCAATTGGGATACCTATGTTTGCAACAGCCAAGGTTATAAAGGGGCTACTTAAGTGGGGCTACCTGGAAAGTTGCTGCTAGTGAAACTATTTTGCCATGTCAATTCATTGCTATTCAATAAATTCTGGAATTGTGGAAAGACACAAATGTGCACATCTATGTTTCTAACAGGATCATGGCATTTGAACTGTCTCTCTGGCCCCAGAGGTCAGAGTCTCTTTTAATCTAATACCAAGGGCAATACATCCTCATTTTGTCATATTCTATTCATTAGAATGTAAAGTCATGAAAATATGAAACATTTATGAAAGTTTTAAAAAATGTGTAAGATTATATATAGAATAGTGACATTGTATTTAAAAGAAAAAGAAAAAAAGGTAGGTGACCTGGATGAAACTGGTAACATCTGAGACAGACATTGTGAGAGAACCGTTTTCTCTGGATGGAACTTCTCCAGCCTCCTATAGACGTCCTTGGCCCTCAGTTGTAGCAAGGAAATAAGTGACCGAACGGAGAAGGAGCACGAGAGCCTCTTCTGAAACTCCCATCGCCACTCCCTACTCCCGGGGCACATAGCCCTGCCCCGATGCTATGGATAGGTGAGATGTGCTAGAGTTTACAGGCGATGGAATCCTGAGTGGGTGAAGTTGGCTGTGCTGGGGGTGGGATTTCCTGGTAGCCTAGCTACCTATGAATCACCCCCACCAACCCCCAACCACTGAGAATAAGCTGTCACCAAACAGGAGGCCTAGGTTCTATGCTTGCTATGTCCTTGGTTGGTGCATCAGTCTGCGCAGGCCCCCCTGGGTCCAGATCCGCAGGCCCTGAGGGTCTCCCCGTGGGGCTCCAGAAGGGGTTGCAGGCTGTGCTGATGAGACCTGATAGGCAGTGGTCAGAGGGTGGGGGAGGAGGGATCCCTCTGTCAGGGGTCAAGGGGAGGAGATTAGGGCAGAAGAGAGAGGGAGGGTGGGAACGGGAAGATACGATCAAGGGGTTAACAATTGAGATGTAATGTGAATAAATTATAATAATTTTTAAATGAAAAAAGAATGAAATACAACTATTGTTTAATATAGTTGTGGACTTAATTGTTGACCATGTAAAAGGAAATGACACTTAAGAAAGTGTTAGTGTTAGTTGTTCAGGTTTGTTACACACACATATGTGTGTGTGTTTTCATTTTCTAAAAGAATGCATACATGTTATTTGCATGTTTTTAAAAGAACAAAAATTTCTAAATGATATTTTCTTTAAAAAAAAAAGAGAGAGAGAGAAGGAGAGGCCACTTTTACATGACAGTGCTGGAGCAGCTGCAGAGTCACACTGGAGATGTGTACCTCTGAACATGATAAAGCAGGCATTATTGCCCCTGTGTAAGTCAGAAGTTCACTAGTTTAGACCCAACATTAGTAAGTTTTCAACATTCAGTATCCACGTTCAAAACAGATCTCTCTGGTGGTAAAGAGCACTTCAGTTTTTATACTCAGTGCTAAGCAACCTTCTATTTCTTCTCAGTACGAAAGTTAATTTAGGAAAGAGTGGCATGTTTGCTTGCTTTTTTTTTTTTTTTTTTTTTTTTTTTTTCTTTTCACCAAGAAATCTAAAAATGTCTTGGTTGAATCATAAAGACAGGGAAAAATGTGTGTGTGCATGCCATTGATGCTGCCTATTCCACTAACAGAAGATAGTCAATAAGAAAAGAAACCTAGCTCTCCATTAGTAAAATACTAATCTCTGCACAAGCAGAAGTCCATCAGATGGCAGCATTCTAACCTGTCACAGTTACTCTTTTGTTTGCCTCCCTGAGAACACTTCACGAGACAGTCAAGACTACCAGCCCAGTCTGATGGGAAGACCTTGCCACTGGCAAGAGTCCATGCAGCCGTAAGCTGAAGTCGCCTCGTGTCACCCGGTGCGACATCTGCTTAATTAACGAACTTTGGCTGCAAGAGAAGGAAGACAAGACTGATGTTCATCTTTGCATTCGATATTTGTGCTAAGGAATGTGGAGATGGGGTGCTCCCAGGTGGGGTGCAAAGCCCTACAGTGTCATCAGGAGCCCGCATAAGAAAAACCTGTTCCTCTGTGTCACGAGTTGCTCCGGTCCAGGTGTGTGCAGCTCCAGCCATATGATGCTGCTGTAGCTTCCAAGGGAAGATTTTTCACTTCAATGTACCAAACACCAAAGGTAGAGAAATGCCTGCCATGACGTCACAGTCTTGCAGCCCCTTTCTCATATAAAGAAACCACTCCCAGAAGCCCCCAGTCACCCCACTAAGCCACACGTTTACCTCTAGCTAAAGAAAAGCTGGAGTTGCACCTGGGGAGAGGAATAAGGATTGGCATGTTTGTCTTAGGACAACTGGGAGTCATCCCCTGGGGTGGGAGGAGGAGCCTGCCTTTTCTAAGGTCCAAGAATCTTTACCACATTGCTGAAAAACCAGGGGTTTGTTAACAGGAAGAAAGGGCTGGGTGAAATGGCCAATAGCTATGTTGTCCCTTGGGAGCTAAGATGAAGGAATAGCTCGTGGCCCCACAGGACACAGTATGAATCTTCTTGTCTGGTGGGTGGAGACACTTCCCCTCCCAACTCCGGCCACCAGTGCGTGGATAGGACAAGGCAAGAGGAATGCTGTGACACTGAGTACCCCACCAATGACCACTGCCAACTTCCCAAGGGACTGGTACTAGGTTCTTTGGCCATTCTACACTAGAGTGACCTTTACTGGCCATCCCTCTGCCAATATGTAGGCCCCATCATAGCCCACATCCACCTCTCTCCTAACACGTTCTGCACATAGTCACAGAGAGATTTTTTCAAAACAGAAGCGTGAGCTGGTGAAACAGCTGAGTGGGCAAAGGCCCTTGTTGCTGAGACTGACAGCCTGAGTTTGATCCCCTGGAAGGAGAGATTCCCACGAGTTGTCCTCAAATCGCCAACGTTAAGCCCCAGAGACAGCTAGTTATCCCGTACACATCCGGAAATGTTTGGTGCAATTGCCAGTCTGTGTCCCTTATATCTTCCGTAGGCATGACTAACTCTAGTTCTGCTCCGGTGGGCGTTCATCCCTCTGGTCCTTCTGTCTCTTGCTTTCTCTCCCTATCCTGTCTTCACCACCTCCAGGCTGTTCTCATGGGCTGGATTGTGTGTTTTCCCTCCGCTAGGAGGGAGTTCTGTGCTTACTTATCTCTGAAGTGCTGGAACCCACAGAGCTTAGTCATTGCAGCCCAATAGATGCTGAGGAATGCTTGAATCAAGCCTCGAGGTTGATGATATGCTGGCTGAGGCCGACTTCTCTCCATGGCAGATGTGTTTCTTTTAATGACAAACTGATGACCACTGGCTGCATCCTTCTCATGTCCCTCCATGCCCCCAGAACCTTTCTCCCAGCAGCGAAGTCCCTACTCTAGAACAGAGACCAGTTAGCTGCCCAAATGTCCCAGGAGTTCATCTTCTCAGGGGGGTGTTGACTAAGCTTCCCAAGACCCGGAAGGAAAAAAAAAAAATCAAAGAACTAAAGAGCCAGGTTCTTAAATAAACCTGAAGAGCCGGCTCCCTGCATCCCCCAAGGCTGTGGTCTCTTAGGGCCTTATTAAAATGCAGCTCCACAGGAGAAAGAGCCTCCTCACTTAGGGGAGAGAAGGCACCTTTTGGGCCAGACTGAGCAAAACAATACAATCCCTTCCCCCTGGCTCTCAGGAAGAGATGGTAAGGAGAGAGCACTGGTAGGTCTCAGACACAGAAGAGAATTAGCTATTTCGGGCCCTGTTCCTCCAAATTCTCTACCCCTTTTATGTTTTGCCCACTTACACTTTTCATTTATCGGTTAAAATCCAAGCTTAGTAAGCCTGACAGGACTTTAGATTTACTTTGTGGGATTCAAATAGGGTCATTAGAAACCTATCAGCACCAGGTGCAAAGAAAGGGACAGTCTCAAAGCACCTCTCCTTTCTCAGTCCCTGGCCCCACCCTCTTCTCCCCACACAGCCCTGAAGCTGTCCCTGCTGGAAGTCAGGAGGAAATGAAAGCAGCTTCCCTCTGCATTAACAGGAAATGAATCCAGTCCTTTTGCTCTCTTTCTAGCAGCTGGCTTCTTAAGCTTATGCTGGGTGCTGTGGAAAAACAAATCTGCTTCTGTGGAAAACTGTTCCTAGACTCCGAAGGACACCATGAGCTCCATGATTCTAATTCCGTGGGGGCTTATTTTACTTCATGGTAAATTGTAGGTGACTGATGGTGATGGAAAATAATTCTTGACTAAGATGAGGGGACCAAGTTTCCAGCAAATTCCACCCTGTCTAGAAGGAGTTTAACTGGCATTCCTAGCCCACTGTGGAAGAAGCTACCTCTGCCTCTGTTTATGCATCCAACATTCCTTCGCCCCTATAAACTTGGACTATTTAAGACTTCTTTCAACTGGTGTGACATCTGGTTTCCTCACTGACTCGTGAATCAATAGAGATCTTTAATACACGTCCTGTTCATATCTGTATGAGGATCATGATTTTACCATCTTTTTAAAAAGCTGTTTTTGTTACTGGAGCTGTTACTATCAGGCACAGCCTGGACCCTGGCAGCCCCAATAAGCTAGGCTCAGCCCCCTGACCTTAGTAGGTCGATTAAAGATATAATTAACAATGAAGAGCAGAGAAAAGATTTGCATCCGATGTGGTCACATTGGAAAGAGCTCCAGTGGCTCTCCAAGTCCATGTTTGGGGCCCTACCGGAAGTTTAGGTTTAAGTAAAAGACAAGAGAGATGCTTAATTGGCAGTCTAGATGTGGTCGTAGCTTCACCGCAGTCTCAGCTCCCATCTCTCCAGTAAGGCAGTCTGACAAGTTATCAAAACTGTGTGCAATCTTTCCCAGAAAAAAAAAAACTTTCTTCCATTGTGGGTAGCAGTGTTCAGTCTTTAATTTCTGCCACCCTAAGTCTCCTGAAGAATGCCATGAGGTCCGTTATTTCAATAGTCTGACAGCTAAGAGAAAGACACAAGTGTGTCCTTACAGTTCTAATCTTTACTCCTTCCTGGAAGATATACATGTTCTGATCATCAACATGTGCACATTTCTATGTGGTCATGTATGTGTACACATGTCTTTACCAGGTGCTTAAAATAGCTTCTGCTAAAAAGCAGAATAACACAGCAAGATAAAAATAAAAACTAAAAAAAAAAAAAAAAAAAATTAAAAGCCTGGCATCTCTCATTTTGTTTCCATCTCATTTACTTCGAGTCATGTAGGGATGTTAATTCTTCAATGTGTGTCTGTCTGAAAACTGTCTAAACAATTCGCTGCTTGTCCGTCCCATCACCTTTCAAGGCTGATGACACAAAGATCAGAATAGCTGGGGCATACTACTGTTCACCTGTACAAGGGTATATCAGATGCACCCTCAAAATGTTATTCAGAATCTCCAGTCTCTGTCTGAAACTGTCAGTCACCTCACATTTCAGGAACCATGAGCCCTCCCCACGATGAGATCAGACTCCGAAGTGGGAGCTTTTACTCTGTGATAGGAGCAAAGGTTATCCCACTATGAACAGGAACCATGATCCCATGACAAGTGGCTGTCCTGCAGATGACAAGGACAACTTCAGAATCATCTTCTGGAAGGAGAGAGACAGCGGCCAATCAGATCACCCCTTTACTGAAATTGCTTAATTCTGTGCACTTCTTCTCCCTGCCCCAACTATTTAATACTAAAGCTTATATAACAAAGAACAACTCTAAATTCAACCACATCAGGATTGTAACTCAGACATGAATATAAAGAACCCCATTATAGGAAATTCTTAATATAGCCACACACAGGCACACACACACACACACACACACACACACACACACACACACACACACACACAAATCAGTCCTAAGTTTTTGTTTGTTTGGTTGTTTTTTTGTTTTTTCCTTTCCATTTTCTTAAGTATCATCTTTAAAATATTTATTGGGCTTCATATGGAGGAGATTCTACATGTTGGAAAAATAAGAGGTTAATGGCATTGAGGAAGGAGGGACAATGGCTAGGATACCACGCTGAGCTGCATGCTGTGAATTCACACAGTCAGGGCAGACAAAGAAAGTAGACTGACAGCCAGAGGCTGTGAATCGCAAACACAGGTCACTGTTTTTCAGAGTGATGCTTATTATAGTCACAGTGTTTCGTTCAGTTCAGTGGACACTGTTTTTCCTGGAAGTCTCTTATTGAGGCAATTTTCACAAACCCTGGGTGTCTCAGAGTAATGGTTCCCAAGCCCTCCTAATGCTGTGACCCTTTAATACAGTTCCTCATGTTATGTTGACACCCAGCCATAACTGTAATTTTGCTACTGTTGTGAATTGTATATAAATATCTGATATGCAGGATATCTGATATGTGACTCACAAAGAGTTCATGATCCACAAAGGGATCATGACCCACAGGCTGAGACCCACTGTCTCAGAGGAATATAGGGATTCAGCCTCACCTGATAGCTGCCATGTTGAATTGTAATGCTATGGTTGCTTCTGAGTAATCCTGGTGTGTTTCTCCCCCTCCTCATTCCATCAAGATTCAAAGCTGAAAGGCTGGTGTGTGAAACTTGGCCACCAGACGTTAGTGCCACCAATACCAGAACATCCTCATCTTTGACATTAGCTTGAGCTAAACCAAGGACATTTTAGCACACACTAAAGTAGCTTTTGACCTAACTATGTATGTAAGCCCACATTTACCCCAATCTCAGATTTTGCCTGTACTGGTGCTATCTCAAAGACAAGTTTGTGTTTGAAGTCCTGTAAAAGGAATTTTTATTCACCTTTTCCAATTATTGCCTGGGAGGCTTTATGCCTGGGTCTGCTAACCTAGGCCTAGTCCTGGAAGCGTCTAGCCTCCATACAATCTAACCTAAACCTAGAATGTTCTCAGCCTCTGAGACCTACTGTTTAATAAGCTCACTCTTTATTTGTTCTTTCTGAGCTCTGGACTAACTAGTTCAACTCAGCTCAAACTCCTCTCCCAGCTGACTGATTCAATCTGGCTTCTCTCTTGGCCCCTGAATTGCTCTGCTTGGCCTCAAACTAACTCAGCAATCTGCTCTAATCTTCTGGCTCTGTCTCATCTCTGGCTTGTTAGGTCTTCATAAGCTTGTATCTAGCTTGTTCTCTCATTCGACCTGTCTCTGTAAAACTCTCCTGGTAAAACTGCCTCCTCTCTGTTTGAGTAGCTTCCCTTTCCTCTCTCTTCTCATGAGAGTTGGGTGGATCCTATTCTGCCAAATCTTTCTCTGATCCATCACTTTTTCTGCCACTCAATTAGGCAACACTTTCAAACATGGGTGCTTCCTTCTACAAACTAACTTTACCTTTGTTTGGGATTAAAGGCATGTACCACCACACCTGGATCTAAGCTTTTCTTTACCTGAAACTTGCTCTATTCCAGGCTGGTCTTGAACTCAGATACATTTGCCTCTGTCTTCTGGATTAAAGGCATGTTTGTATTCTGGCCAGATCACATAGACCTAGAAGGTCTTTGGATGTGATCTCTTGCTAGAGCAGCCATGTTCTGAATTTAAATTCCTTTACAAAGTCCCGGGTGATTTGCATTTCGTGCACTTCTGAATCTGTCTGATTTGCTATCATGGGTATTAATGGCCAATTCTCATACTCTGGGATTGGATTTTTCCAGAGCAGGAATCAGGACTCCAGGCACTATGATGGAAATTACTTTCTGTGGTTATATTTAATTCTTACTAAATTCACTAGGACTTGACAGGGAAGAGTAAAAGATATCATTTCCTTCATATGGTTTTGAAAAGGAAAATAGTCTAGCTAGGTGGAGATAAAGTCCTGAGTCAAAGTTACTAGTTCTTAACCCCTAAAATGTGGAGAGACAAAGACTGAAAGTGGACAGGCATCTCTTAGTATTCATGGGCACTGTTTGCCCAGGTAGTTCACAGGAGCAGAGGGTGGGCAAGGGACAAGCTGTTGGCAGCAGAAAGAAGCAACACAATGGCCCCATAATATGAAGATAGGCAAGTGGTAGGGTCCTCAGGGGAATCCTGGGTTCCTAACAGATAAGCAACATCTGAGGGTAGATGTCAAATCAGCTGGTAAATCGTAAGCAAAAGAGAAGTGAGGAAAGTCCCATCATGAACATCAGCACTTATTTACCTAAGTTGTTCTAAGATAGTGACAGGAAGTGTTTGCCAGAGGACCACCTGCATCCAATCAAGATGGTGTGAGCTATGAGTTGGGCCCTTCACATGTCTTCTAGCAGGCTTGTGCAACACCACTTTGAACAGTAACCCCATCTATAATACCATTCTTTTAAAAATCAAAGTTGACTTATCCAAGCACATGATACTTAAAAACTCAAATACAAAGGAAAACTGAAGTCTTCTCTTCATTACCTTCCTCAGACATGAACAATGGAATCCATTTTGCATGGTTTTTTAAAAAATTTTTTATTAATTTATTCTTGTTACATCTCAATGTTTATCCCATCCCTTGTATCCTCCCATTCTCCCTCCCCCCCCCCCATTTTCCCATTATTCCCCTCCCCTATGACTGTTCCTGAGGGGGATTACCTCCCCCTGTATATGCTCATAGGGTATCAAGTCTCTTCTTGGCAACTTGCTGTCCTTCCTCTGAGTGCCACCAGGTCTTCCCCTCCAGGGGACATGGTCAAATGTGAGACACCAGAGTACGTGAGAAAGTCATATCCCACTCTCCACTCAACTGTGGAGAATGTTCTGACCATTAGCTAGATCTGGGTAGGGGCTTAAAGTTTACCACCTGTATTGTCCTTGGCTGGTGCCTTAGTTTGAGCGGGACCCCTGGGCCCAAATCTGCCTATCATAATGTTCTACTTGTAGGTTTCTAGGACCCTCTGGATCCTTCTACTTTGCTCTTCTCCCATGCTTCTCTCATTTAGAGTCCCAATAGGATGTCCTCCCCTCTGTCCCAATTTCCTGGTAAGTGAAGGCTTTCGTGGGACATGCCCCTTGGGCTAGTATGCAGATATAAGTGAGTATATACCATTTGATTCTTTCTGCTTCTGGGTTAACTCACTCATTATGATCATTTCTAGCTCAATCCATTTATCCACAAATTTCGGGAATTCCTTGTTTTTAATAGCTGAGTAGTATTCCATAGTGTATATGTACCACAGTTTCATTATCCTGCACGGTTTTTCTGTTGCCTTTTTCATTGAAATTACAGGAAATTCACCTAACAATATCTCTTAGAAATAATCTTATATCAGCACCTGGCTGGACTTCATTCTTTTAAAATATTAAAATTACATTTTTTATTTACATGTGTGTACTGGCTAATTTTATATAAACTTGACACAGGCTAGAGTTATCTGGGAGGGGACCACAGTTGAGAAAAATGTCTCTATAAGATCAGGCTGTAGGCAAGCCTGCAGAACATTTTCTTAATTCATGATTGATGGGGGAAGGGCCCAGCCCATTGTGCCATTCCTGGGCTGGTGGTCCTGAGTTTTATAAGAAAGCAGGCTGAGCAAACCATGTAAATAATCCAGTAAGCGGCACCGTTTCATGGTCTCTGCGCCAGTTCCTGCCTCCAGGTTCCTGCTCTGCTTGAGTTCCTGTCTTTACTTCCTTCAATAATGAACAGTAATACGGAAGTATAGGTCAAATAAACCCTTTTCTACCTAAGTTGCTTTGGTTAAGGTGTTTTATCACAGCAGTAGTAACCCTAATTAAGATAGATGTCTGTCACATCTGCCAGAGACCATGCATGCAAACCCTAGAGAACTGTGAGAGTCAGCTCCCTTCCTACCATGTGGGTCTCAAGAGTCAAACTCAGTTTGTCAGGCATGATGGCAATTGCTTTTGTCCACTAAGCATCTTGCTGGCTCTAGATTTCATTCTTTATCATAAAATTCAGTCTTATGAATATGCCATAATTTGTTGCACTCACTGCAACTGGTTTCCTGTTGTTTGCCATTTTATACAGTGTTTTGTATCTGTACAAGTACGCCTTAGCACTTACGGCTACGTATTTCTATAGAGTAAATTTCCAAAATTGGTATTTATGGGTCACTGTGCTTTCACAATGCATGTGCACATGTGTACATGTGTGTGTACATACATACACAAATGTTTAATGGTTTAAGTTAATGGGAATGGTTTTGATTGTTTTACTTTTTTAAATGAAATGCCTTTGCTTTGATTTTAATAAAGATATTTTTTTATGTATACAGTGCTCTGCCTGCATGTATATCTGCAGGCCAGAGGAGGACATCAGATCACATTATAGATGGTTGTGAGTTACTATGCGGTTGCTGGGAATTGAACTCAGGACCTCTGGAGGAGCAGTGAGTGCCCTTAACCTCTGAGCCATCTCTCCAGGCCCCTAAGAAAGATATTTAAGCCTTTAGTTTTAGTGTTCAGAAACATGATTACGATTACAAGGCCACTAAAAGTAACAAACATCTTAGGCCCTACTCTTTCTATACTTTGAACTAGTGAGTCATGCAAGAAGATGGAAGTGTGCCTCTAGCTCAAATATTGCTTTTATGTGTGATCTTGGCCAAGCCATTTTACTGCTGGGCCTGAATCTCTGCATGTAGATATACATCCTCACATCCCTGGAAAAACAGCTATGTCCTGAACATCATTAACAGTCTGGGCTAAGTGTGCTGATCGTAAAGGGTTGGCTCAGAATTCACGGATGACAATGTACTTGGTAATCATAAGACAAAAGCCGGTCTGTCTCAGTTATATGAGGACAACACGGCCTCCATGGTGCTGCGCACAGTTAGTTCTAGCATGTTCCGTAGGAATGATGCACATGCACTCACACTCCTAGCTCAGTAGCATCGAGAGTTCAGGAGACAACCATCTTATTGCAAGCCATAAGTAATCCCATCCAGGAGGAAGACATTCTTCATCTCTCAAGTTTTCAGTATACACATAATACTGAAAACAAAATTAGCCTTGCATCTTAGCATACAAGCAAGAGCAGAGGAGACTCAGAGAGACCCGTCCCCAAGCAGTGATGAGTGACTGAGCTGATGACTGAGGAAAGCCATCCTTAGAGCTGCGTGTTTCCAACGGAATACAACTGTGTCTGCATGCCTCTGCTTGTGCATATACCTACACAAATTTCTGAAAGGATCCTTATCAAGAATTTAATGGCGCCAGTTGTGGTGGTGCACACTGGTAGGATTTGCTGAAGGAGATGCAGGCAGGAGGATCACAAGTTTGAGGCCAGCCTGGTCTACAAAGTGAGTCCAAGATGGCCAAGGCTACACAGAGAAACCCTGTCTAGAAACAACAACAAAGAAAAAGAAAATGAAAGAACTTAGTGATTCTCTGGGCAGCAGAGAGACAAACAATCTTTGAATTTTTCTTTAACTTTCTATGTGTATTACTTGAATGTGTGTCACCAAGAATATATCACATTTTCACACACAAAAAAATTAGGCTGCTATTTAAAGAACATCTTGATAGGATCACAGTGCAGAGCAAAGTCTAAGATTAATTCACATTCAGAAACATAGGTCAGTAAAACCCAGAAGCAAACCAAAGGAAAGAGATCCATCAGAAATGTAGGAATGGAGGATGGGGGGTTAACCAGGAAGTCAGGGGCTGACACATTTGCCAGTCATAATGCCAAAGATGGGAACAGCCAAGGCCATGATCAAACTTACTTTAACATTAGGGAAGCCTGAATCGATGGTATAAATCCCAGAATAACTAAGTGCCTGCAGACGGTGGCTCTGACATCATCTTCATTAATAGTCTCTTTGAATCAGCAAATGGCAATTAAGCAGAGATGGAACATAAACAGAGGGTTCCCCTGCTATGTCAGTGTCTTTCTACAGCTCTGGGATGGAAAAGTCAGTGCCACCCTGCAACAGTACCGTTTGTAAGGATTCGCAGTACAACGTAAGCCATGAGGTGGGATGCCAAAAGCATTATAATCCTGACCAAATTTTTTAGAGGTCTTGTAATGTCTGATTCCATTAAATGGTACTGTGTTTCAGACAAAACACCTGAACTGTAATGATTTCAATGGTTATTTGTACCTACTTTGAAAATGATGGTTTGTTGTTTGTTTGTTTGATTGTTTTTTAAGTCAATAACATCTGTTCGGGCCCTGGCTTTTTAGGGTTGTCCCTAACTATGAAAATTGGTCATATAAAGTTAGCAGGTGGCTCAGGCCCAGACTTGCTCTTGGAAGTAATTGCTGGTAAAATAAATAAATAAAGTAATTAATTAATCAATTAATTAATTAATTAAAATAAAATCCAGCCTGAAGCACAGGTAGGTCCAGTGTGGGATTAATGGGGCTGGCACTTGCTATCTGTATTCTCTTCTTTCCAGACTTAGAAAGAAGGCGAGTGGGGGCTGGGGGAATAGCACAGTTGGTAAAATGCTTATCTCAAGCAAGAGGACCTGGGTTCAGATCCCCACCACACGCACAGAAGCTAGGCATGTGTCTGTAACTCTAGCTCTGAGATGGACAGAGATAGGTGGCTTCCTGAAGCTCACTGACCAGATTGTCTAGCTACTCGGTGCACCCTGGCTTCAGTGAAAGACCCTGTCTGTAGGCAAACAAAGCAAGTAAAAATAAGATGGAGATTGATGAGGAGCACACTTGGGCACTGACTTTTGCTCCCAGCCCCTCAAACACAAATGCACCTGGTTAGTTGCAGTGAGCTGGAAGGAATCCAGCGGCCAGAGACTCAGAGGAAGGCAGCGAGGACAAGCACACAAGACCTGAAGCAGACCTGAAAATGAGCACAGGCTCCCGCAGCCTTGAGTACAGACACAAGGCTGCGTCAGTCTAGCTGCAAAGTGTGCTCAGACAGGTACTACTCCTGCCCTGGCTTCCCACACACTCCTCGGGTGCTCAGAGGGGCCACAGATCTGGCAAAGCTGGCTCTAGGAGATGAACCCTTGTAGGCCCTTCAGCCTCCCGTCTCCCATCGGTGGTTATGTCACCCTGTGGGACTTGTGAGAGTCCTCAGGAGCATTTCCAAGCTTGGGATCTGGGAAACAAGGCAGGGCCAAGCAACTCTTGCCTCCTGATCTACACTGGCTGGGAAGCTACCTAAAGCAATGGATTCCTCCATTTTCATTAGGGGAAGACTGGTAATCTCAAAGGATTAGCTAAAAAATAATATTTTTTAATTTAAAAAAAGTAAGTCATCAGGTAAATACCAAAGAAGGCTTATTTTTTTTTCCCTCTTCAGTTTTAATTTTCTTTTTGCCATGAGCTTAACGTCTTCAGTACAAAAGACACAACACATTACAGACCCAGACAAATACAGGAAGGCAGGCTTTGCGCTGAGCAAATCCCCGGGGCTTATTCTGTTTCGTGAACAAGTGAAGCCTGGCAGCGGTTCACTTCAGTGTAGGGTGAGAGGGTGTGCCCTCCCCTTATGCGGCCCATCTGTAAGGGAAGGCACCCTGCCTCACAAAGTGCCCTTCCCTAAAAGCTAGAGTCTCATCTCCAAAGCAAGCAAACAGCACACTTCTAATTCTTCTCCATGTTCTGGAACCGAAGGCATCTAACAGTGGTGGGTGCTCTGTCTGATGGGTGCTCTGTCTGTCTGACTGGTGCTCTGTCTGTCTAATGGGTGCTCTGTCTGTCTGATAGGTGCTCTGTCTGTTTGATGGGTGCTCTGTCTGATGGGTGCTCTGTCTGTCTAATGGATGCTCTGTCTGTCTGATGGGTGCTCTGTCTGTCTGTGTCTGATGGGTGCTCTGTCTGTCTGATGGCTGCTCCGTCTGTCTGATGGGTGCTCTGTCCGGCAGGACATCGACATGGCTCTTGGTCCTTAGGCTTCACTGAGCTTATAGGCCTTGTCTGTAAACATAGAAGGAACTATGAGACTGAGCTGCAGAAGGTTGTAAAGGGCACTAGGAAAATAGGGAATTGGCACAGATTATTATACCGTATTCAAGAAAATCCAGTCTCTCCTTGTCAAGGTAGCTTTATATTTAAGATTTATTTTTAAGTGTGTGTGTGTGTGTGTGTGTGTTGGGATAAGTACACATGAGTGTACTTACCTGTAGAGACCAGAGGCCTGGACTTCCCCCTGGAGCTAAAATTACAGGCAGTTGTGGGCTGCCCCACAGGAGTGCTGGGAGCTGAGGCAGGATCCTCTGCCAGAACAATACATGCTCTTAACCCCTCAGGCATCTCTCCACACCCTCAAGGTGACTTTCCACCTGTCTTGCATTTTATGTATCCTTTTACAGGCTTATGCCCTGTCTCCACACAGGAGAAACCCTGAGAGCCAAATTGGAGTCATGGGGGCTGGGCGATATAGCTCAGTGACAGAGTGGCTGCCTAGCATTTACAAGGCTGAATACTCAACAGCATAGGGAAAAAAAAAAAAAAAAAAAAAAAAACTAGAGCCAAATGGTTGCATATTTATGGCCAATGGGGAGAGACACACAGCACATGGCTAACAAAAGCCCACTGCCCAAACATGAGCCCAGTCTGACTCCCCCGCTCTGACTGGTTTGAGTAACTGGTGCCAACTAAGTCCCTACCATGGCAGCTGGACTCAGACATAGGCCGTGAGGGCACTTCTCATAGAACACCGATCACTGCCAAACACTGAGACCAGAAGGCAGGCCCAAAGTAGCCCTCAGCCACTCAGAGTAAAAGCAAGTAAACCCCACCACACTGGGCACTCCGGTGAGAAAATTTCTTAACCCAATTATTTGAAGGCGAATGGTCCAACCTCGATCTGGGCCATGCCTCCTGGTGGCAACCCACATAAAAGGCCACAGGGGACGTTAGCCTTCCTGCTTGGCCTCACCCTGGCTGGCAAGTTTGTCTAGCTCATTCCTGCAGCCAGTATTGGATCCAACCTCTTCAGGATTCCAACACAGGCTGAAGGGCAGCAGTTCTGCAAGAATCCTCCAGGACCCCAGCACCGGACCTGGACTGCCAATCCATCCAGCCTCATGGACTGAACAACTGCTGGATTCTCAGCCTTTCTGTTGTGAGATCCGTTGCAGGAGTGTTTGATAAATCTTTTTTTTACGATCTCTACACACATTGATCCTACCAAGTCTGTTTCCTTGGAGAACCCTAGCACGGGGCCTAAAGCGTACACATTCTCCCACTGGTTAGGAAAAGTTAAGTGTACTGGGTTCATTGGTGAGTATATAGAAGGTAGCATCTTCCTTGTAGGTAAAATTACTTAGGATAAAGGTCAGGAGGCCTGCACTCAGCTCTCACTCCCATTAACTCTGTGTGAGTCAGGGTGTCCATCACTGCTGAGTGGCCTGAGGCGTGGCCAGAGAAGTCAATACACGACCCTGAAGGACTCTGAATGTGGGATCCTAGGACAGAGGCTGGCAGTCTACAGCCCATAGGTCCCGTCCACCTCTGCTCACCACCTGCTACTGTCAGAGCTGTCCTGGGACGCAGCCACACCCATAAGGTTACGTACAATTTCATTCTACAATTGCGGAGTTGAATCAGTGCTGTAGAGACCAGATGGCTCCACTCCACAAGGCTGGAAGTATTTATCAACTGGCCCTTTGCAGAAGCACACTGGTACACTGGACTCAAGCGCTGACTCCCTTGGGATTCCCCACTCTCCACATAGTTTCTCATCAAAATGTCTGAAGTGCTGGAGAGAGTGAATTTCCTCAACCACAGCTGAAATACGATGCCGCGTGGTACAAGCACCATCTCATAGCATGCAGCTCAGCAGAAGAAACCCTGCCCTTCTCGGCCTCACAGAGAAAAGTGGGTACCTGCCTGCAACACTGAGCAATCCTCATTTATTACTGATGCTCCTACAGGGCAGAAGTGGGAGCAGCCCAGATGCTGTGATCAGGGCAAGGGAGCCTTTGTAGCTATTCTATAGCTGGTGGTGAGGGGGTGAGGGGGTGAAGGGGTGGTGGGTGTGGGGTCGGGGGTGGGGTGGGCGGCATGTTCATGTAAAACACCTCAGGATTTGAAGAAATCCACTCGTGCTATTGTGGCTGAGGGACCATTTGAAAATCCTGTTGCACTTACGCGAAGACAACAAGAAGACACTTCCATAAACACAAGCTCCACTGTTGTGAAAAATTTCTTTACCCTGTTCCTGAGAAGTGGGGCTCTGAAATGTGGCCAAGATCATCCCTTTCCAGGGCAGAGATGAGGAAGCAGAGCCCAGGGAAGGAGAGTGATTGGTTTACGGTGACTCAGTTGGTGAAGAAGAGAGGCAGATTCCAATCTGGATCTCTGTCTTGGGTCATCACATCTATTCCTATTCCTTCATGTCATCCTCAGGCACATACAAGATAATGGCTAGGGACCACAGACGGCAGTGACTGCTGAAGTTGTAAATGAAACACAAACCCCCATTATCACGGGCCTTTCGGCTCACAGCTAGATGGCAAAACAAGGAAACAGATGTAATGATACTCACCAGGCCACTGTGAGAACCGCCGTACCAAAGAACGAGCTACAACCACAGAGGCGGCAGCGGAATTCTACTTGCCATGTTTCATGGGCCCTTGGCATCTGTTTTTAACACTTTGATATTTCTGATATTAAGATTCCACTTCTAATAGCTGGAGCTTGAAATAATAAGTAGTCCCTCTGCTTTCTTAGCCAACCATAGCATAATGGTGTGTGTGGGACTGGAGAGATGGCTCAGCACTTAAGAACAAGTACTGTTCATCCAGAGGATCTGGGTTCAGTTCCCAGACCCATATGGTTCCAGAGGCTCCGATGGCCTCTCCTAGCCTCCATGGACACCGGACACACATATAGTACACACACACACACACACACACACACACACACACACACACACACACACACACACAGATGCAAGCAAAACACCCTTACACATAAGATAAAACCTTTAAAAATAATAATGGTGTATCTCATAACTAGTGACATCTTATACTTAATGAAGATAGAGCAGATAAGACAGGGAAGACTTTTGTTTCTTGAAAGCAAGTCCTGAAGACTGAGAAGGGAGCCACTATACCAAAAGCAAAGGAAAGAACCCTTTATAGACGACCCCAACACGGGGCCAGCACTGAGAGCCTGAGTCGGAGCTGCTGTGGGTAGAGTGAGGACGGAGAGCCTGGGTGCCTAGAAACGCGCACAGGGCACCAGGTTCAGGTGTGTGTTCCGTTTGTTTCTGCCGTGTTCGAGGGAAAACCCCAGGTGTTGCAAACCCTAAGTGCTCTTACCTAGAGCTGGCGCTCCCGCCTAGAGGCTCCGAAGCTATAATCCAGAAGCCAGATTTAAGCACCAGAGTGATTGCAAATAACCAGGTGCAAGGCAAGGGATAACTTGGAGTGAGGTGGAGCAACTGGCAGTAGGGAAGAAAGTGCTGGATTGAGAAGTGCGTGGTGCCCCATGCAGGGCCCTCTCTCAAAGCCGGACACGGGAGATGGTGGAGTGACCCGGAAGGGAGAAGTTAGGGAATAAAAGCCTCTCAGGTGTCGTTTTCTTGGTTTCCTGCAATTAGTTCTGTGCGGATATTTTGTTCTCTCTTTAGTCCTTGCCAAGCTATGCACTCATGGGGCAGACAGGGAGCTCCAAGGTGATGAAATGGCATTGTCTCTATCTGCATCCGAGCAGCACCAGGTGCCCTCAGTTCTCTTCAGCTTCTCCTCCTGTTGTTTGTATTTTTAGCCCCTGCACACACATAGGGTGGGATGGGGGGAGCTGTGCATAATGTCATTCACCTCAGACTCTGAGTATTTCACATCCACCTCAGGATGGCCTTGGCTAGTCCTGAGGGTTCCTCAAGCCCACTAAAAAGCCAGGTCCTCTCCTGTCACAAGCCCACAGAGGCTTTCGGCAGCTATCAGGATGTGGAGAAGGAGTGGTGGGTTTCTACTCTGGCTCTGCAACCCCAGAATTGTCTACAGCTGGAGCCCAATGTGTGGGTAACCCAGACTCTGCTCCTGCAGCTTGCACCTCTTATCTGTCTCCGTTTTTCTAGCTAGCCTGTGCCATCTACTGTGAAGTCACCAGGAGAAACCTCACAGAGCACTCACCACCCTCCACCACCACATGGCAGTGGCCCAACCCCCTGCCTGCTGCCTCCCTGGGGATTTCGAGGCCGTGGGTGTAGATGACTTTAAGTTTGGATGATGACAAGGGAACCACGTGGATGTCCCTGGGGGATGAGTGTGCCTGATGATCACCCACTCGTGCTGCCTCCTGGAGCTGCAGCCAGTACCAGGAGGCTTGGCGGGGCCCACCCAGGCCAGCAAGGTACCACCTCCTCCCGCCTGCCCACTCCACTGCACCTGGCTTGCCTCTCTATCATCTGGCACTTGAGGGACCACAGCCAGTGACATAGTGATACATCGGATATGCATACTTGTTTGCCGTCTCCAAAATTATCTGCTCCTGTGTGTTTTGAATGCTGCTGGCATTTGTCATCCCTTCTGATCACTTGTTTAACATTTGCTTAGGACGTTAAGCATTTCACAGTTCCATGGCATCTCTTTCCAGAGGCAAAACTCCAGAAGGACCAAGCCACCCGGTTGCTATCTCCTACAATGTGCTGTACCCAGGTAGTATTAGGAGGAGAGACCTTCCCTTCAGCTGGCTTGCCCAAGATTTGATTAGTGTCTTCAAAGAGTTCAAAACTTCCAGGGCACAAACACCGTAACTCAGGCCTCTGAGTTGTGGCTCAGGAGGGCTTGACCTTGAGGCAACCAAGTTAAAGAGAAAAAAAGAGAAGTCAAGAATAGTGGTCCCGCTGGGCATGGTGGCACACGCCTTTAATCCCAGCACGGGGGGGGGGGGGGGGGGGCAGAGGCAGATGGATTGCTGTGAGTTTGAGGCCAGCCTGGTCTACAAAGTGAGTCCAGGACAGATATGATAACATAGAGAAACCCTATCTTGGAAAACAACAACAACAACAAAATAGTGGCCCCTATGCCATCCAGATAGAAATTGACACCCAAGGGGAGGCAGATTCTGGCCATGGATGGCAAATCCTTACCTCACGGCCAGCACTAATCTGTAAGAGCAACTGTCTATGAAGTGTTTATGAGGAAGAGAGCAGTGAGGTGGCCACTCTGCCCAATGGGAAAGATTGCTGAGTTAACAGCACTGGGTTTTGTTGTCGTTGTTTGTTTGTTTGTTTGTTTTTTACCTCAGGAGAGGGAGGAAAAACATGTATTAACTACTCTCCTTCAGATGATCCTGAGATTTGGGAATTGGGTGAGTGAAGAGTTAATGGCTCTAGAGCGCCACCTGTGAGAAGCGGACTCCTATGCAGAAAGTGAGGTAAGGGTCTGGGCTTCCTCCCACTGCAGCCTGGCTTGCCTCTGGTGCCTGTTGCATAGGAGACCTCTCTTTTGGGTGGGTGGCATAAGCAGTGTTGGAAACAGGCCAAAGATGTGAGCAGAGAAAAGTTTGAGCTGTTTGAGCTTGGCTAACACACCCCAGACACTAAACTCTGTAGACAACCAGGCTCATTGCAGACCTCATTCATTCCTGAGTATGTTGATATGCGGGAGCTCCATCCTGGGTCCCAGCCTTATGCAGGAAGCTAGGCTTTGGCAACTGTCTGGAAGCAAGAATTAACAGGCACCGAGGTACCACTTGAATCATTTTTAACCCAAATAAGTACAACCGTCTCCTGGTCTCCAGGTTTATTCTGTTCCACGTCATCATCGCTAATGTTGCCAGAATGGTCCACCTAACAAAAATCCCCAACTGGCAAGCATTCCATGGGTCACATGCAGCCAAGGATAGTTATGATTGCAGGCCTCTCCAAATTTACAAACTTACTCAGAACACTGTGAGGGTTGTTTGTTATTTTCGTCTCAGTAATTTTTTCAGGGGAGACAGATAACTTGATTGCAAGATTCTCAAGTGTAAACTTTGTTGATGATTCAATGGCAGGAGGTTGAACACACCTGAATACTTTTAATCATGATAGAGCCTTCAAAAGATTACTCAAGGATGTGCGATACCACACGTCTCTAATTTCAGCAGTGGGGACATGAGCGCAGGTGGATCAAGATATCAGAGTTGCCCTTGGCTACGTGCGGTTTAACTCCAGCCTGGGTTACATAAGACCTTTTTTTTTTTTTTTTTTTTTTTTTTTTTAAAGTAAAATGAAAACAAACAACTGAAGATTCTCCAGTGAATTGTTTTCTTACAGAATGGACTATAATCTCCTTGGAATGCAGGAGTCTCCAGACATACTCAGTCCATCTATGTCTTTGACCCCGTGGGTCAGCTTTTCTCCAAATGCTTCCTAACACAGATATTAGGAGAAAGGACTTGCTCTAAAACATGCCCACTGCTACTCCCAGTCCTAGGTAACCACTGATGTTAAAATATATTTTACTTCTAGCAGAATAATTTCATTTCAAAGGAAAATTCAATATCTACATAAAGCAATATGTTTATATCTGTGTTGTATATCTCTTGCTGCCAGTTGTTGGAGTATAGATTAATAAGTGCTGTAGTCTACATGTTTATGCCTCTCTAAAATTGGTTTATTGGACGTTTAAGTCCCAAGGTTGTGCACTAAGCGGTGGTGCCTTTGGGAGAGATAATGGTTAATCTTGTTAACTCAGTTAGCTTGAGAAGTGCCCAGGAGATCAGTACAGCATACCTGTGCACATCTGTGGGGATGCTTCCAGAGGTGATAAAGAGAGGAGGGTGCCATCTGCATGTGGACAGCACCGTCCAGGTTGGGAACCACTTAGAATGAAACAGAAAGCCTGCTGCTGGCCATGTTCTCTCTGCCTCTTACTAGCATGTGGGCCACCCTGATCTAGTACAGCCTTCCCACATGACAGAATGACTTCTCTGAAGATGTAGCCAACTCTAAAGCCTTCCTGCATTTTCCATAGAGATGGAAAGTCTAACTAATATAGGAGGCCATCAAATTGCAAGGGCAGAACCTCATGAGCAGGATCAGTGACCTTACCAATGAGGCTTGAGAGAAACTCCTTGCCCACTCCAAAATGTGGACACACAAAAAGTCAATACTTACGAACCATAGCCAGACACCAGATTTGCCTATGACTTTATCTTAGAGTTCCTAGCCTCTCTAGAATTGAGAAAGACATTTCTGTTCTTTTTCCTGGGAGTTATGGGTGTTTGTGAGCCACCATGTGGATGCTGGGAACCAAACAGGGTCCTCTGCAAAAGCAACAAGTACTCTTAACCACTGACTCATTGCCCTAGCCTCAAGCTTTCTGATTTTTACAAGCCACCTTGATGGCATTTTGTTATAGTCCAAACAGTGTAAGGCAGTGAAGAGCTTCCATAATAGCTAGCTATATTTAAATTTTAAATCTTTTAATTTATGTTACATTTATTTAAAAAAAGACAGACACCTCTTCTAACACAGGGGTGTGTCAGGCTTTATTGTCCTTTGAAAAATATCTGAGATAAACAGCTGGTGGGAGGAAGGGTTTATTTCTGCCAAGTTTCAGCCCATCATGGGTACAACCAAGCAGGGCATCCCACACGCCACAGCCAGGAATGAGAAAGAAGGAAGCCCTATCTTGCTGTCTCCTGTTGCTGCTTTATCCTATCTAGGCATCTCCAACCCCCATCCCAGTTGATGGAAAGAAGCAGCTCCAGGGTGAATCTTCTCCCCTTAGTCATCTCTGCAAATATCCTCCCAGACACCAATAGGTCTGCTTTACTAATGCTTTCATTGCTTTTTAATCCAACCCCCATTGACCATCCAAACCGATGCAAAAGGCTGAGGGTCTGCAACATTGGGCACAACAGCCATTTCTTTTCTTCCTTTGGGTTATTTGGGTTTTTCACTTATTTGCCTTGATGAGAAAGTCCTGCTGGGTAGCCCAGGGTAGCCTCAGACTCACAACCGTTCTGCTTCAGTCTTCCAAGTGCTAGGGTTACAGGCATGTGCCACCATGCCCAGCCACCACCAGAAACATCAAAGTAAATCCTTGTTTCTGAAACTAGTCACAGGGTCTTAGCTGATATTCATAACCACCTTCCTCTACTACACATTATGTATTTCCTCCACCCTCAGCACATGTCTCAGCAGGTCTTGGCTATTTTCCTTGAGGAATTACCAACACCTCTGT
This sequence comes from Acomys russatus, assembly GCF_903995435.1. Lineage (NCBI taxonomy): Eukaryota > Metazoa > Chordata > Mammalia > Rodentia > Muridae > Acomys > Acomys russatus. The sequence goes on from NC_067156.1 coordinate 60,195,489, forward strand.
GTCCGTTGTCATCTTTCTTGGTAGTTTTCTAATAACATTAACTATAGGATATGATAATACCAAGAGAATCCATCTTTCTGTGTGTGTTTCTGTGCAAGACCTTATGGTTATTTTCCATAAATGCAGAAATACAAAGGAAAATACAGTAAACCTCCCACACACCTATTGCTTATGTTTAATAAAGTTTCAAGTCTTTGTACAAGTCAAGAAAGGCCATCTTGAAATAATACAACACAATGCAATACAATGAAGAAAACTTCTCTCCTGAAGTTTTCTAATTTGACATTTTAAATGTGTTTGTTTCTTAAAAACAAAACAAAACAGAACTTTGGAAAATGATGTTTCCACGGTATTTTACTCATTATTGCTTCTCACCACAACCATGGTGAGAATTCATGCTTTACCATGCTCCCCATCAATCTGAAGCAGCTGGCCTGAGAGATAAAATGGCCTTTTGAAGACACAGCTGCAGAACCAATTAGCCTGGAGGGCTGGGGCAGGGCTCTCCAGAAGGCAGCATATGCTTTGGATCTGCATCCAGGATATGGTATGGTTTCTTTCATAGCCCGGATCCATGGGTCCTAGAAACAAGGTGTGGAAAAGGGAACAGTTTCATTCACTATCATCCCTGGTGATGCACTAGGAAAATCTTTGCTTCCTTTTCCTGGGACCTTAAGTTCTTCTGGCACACTCCTGCCAGAACCTTCTACCAGAACAGTAGACAGTCTATTGAACTGGAAGCTCAGACTTCCCCCTGGCCACTTTGGGCTTCGGAGGCCCTTAAGCCAACAGCCTAAGAAAGGAATAGCAGGGTTAAAAGGAGCAATTGATCCAGAATAGCAAAGGGTATCGATGGCTTCTCTGCGATGGAGGTAAGAAGGATTATGTCCTGAGAGCAAGGGCTCCTTCATGAGTTCTCTCGATGCTATCGTGTCCTGTGGTGAATGTCAACGGAAAACTACAACTACTTAATCCAAGAAAGTCCATGATATAAACCATTTTTAAAACTTACGGAGATTAATGCACTTGATTATCAAATTGTGAGAGGAAAAGATTTTTTGGTGAGTCTGTAGATAAAACTTCTAACAATTTGTGAGGAAAAGAAAGGAATGGTGCTGGTTGGTTGCTCCTAGCTTCTCTGGATAAACTGACAAGGGGGAAGAATGAGCTGTGTGATAAAATTAACCAACTTCTGAAACAACCCACACAAGATAGCTACTGACAACCATGTTAAGCCAATTAAATGTTTTGAGCCCTTTATTAATGGCTCTGTTCCTCTGGAGAACCCTGACTAATGCAGTTTCCTTAGAATAAATTTCTAGAAGTCAGTTGCCAAGTTCAATTATAGTAGACTGTCACCACAGTCCAACTGATCAACCCAACTGACACTCTTTGCCACTGGAGAAAGTCAAGTTCTTTTTCTTGCTTTCTAAATATGTTTTTTTGTTTGTTTGCTTGTTTTCTGTGGTTTTGTTTGCCAATGAAATGTTTTCGTTATTGTTGTCATCCTCTTTAAGATAAAACACCACTTGCTGTTTTGATTTTCTATTCAAAAATCATCGATAAGGTTGAGCATCTTTATACTTCGTAGTTTGGCTCTTCCAGTCCTTTGATGGCTTTCTTCCTCTCATCACTTTCCTGTCTTGCTGCATTTGTATTAGCTTGCTAATAAAAGGAACTACAAGTCTTAGGGAAATTAATCATTTATCTTTGACCTGAAATGTTTAAAATTAGAGATTGGGCTTTCCTTTGCATACGCGTCCTCTCAAATGGCAAGAGGGGCATGGATGGGAAGCAACTAATGACTTGCTCAACAGGAAAAACCATTTCCGTTGAGCCTTAAAGCTTGAACCTATATTGCTCAATCAAATTGAAATATGCTGATTCAAAAAAAAAAATCAAGCGTTCTGTCTCAGTTTAGGGATTAGTAATTTCATTCTAAATGGTAATGTTAAAATTGAACTATGGCAGCAAAAATGAGGTCAAGCCACAGAGTTTAACTTGAAGATGTCCTGTGGCTTCCTGCAAATTCAGCACAATCATGGGGTCATAGTTCCTGGTTCAGAACCACCTGTCATCAGCCAGGTCAGCACTTTCACCAGACCTGGGTGAGCGGCTTCAGCGCTAACCCTGTACTTCTGAAAACGCATACATCACAAACTCAGAATCAAAATGTGTTCCTCGGACACACACACACACACACACACACACACACACACACACACACACACAGCCCAGCTTTACATATATTATCTAGCCTAAGAGGCATGGTAGTATGCTTTTCAAGCTGGGAAAAGATTGTTTTTCTTAGATTTTTGTAAGCTGGATTTACAACTTTAAAATATTTGTGTACACAGGCACATGGGCCTCCAGTGTAACCTTGTCCTACACCCAAAAGACATCCTCAGTGGCTGGGGCTAAGGGAGTGGGTGCCTTTGGGTCATTTCTAGAAACATCTAAGGATGGGCATTGTGCTTCCAAATCAGGTTACTTGGAAGCAACAGAGAGTAATAACCAGGTAGCTTTCTAGTGAGACACTGACATCTACCCTTGCCACCTGGGTGCTGTGTGACCTGGGACAAGTTATTTCATGTTTCTGAGCTGCTAGGTCTTTTTAGCTGTAAGATGAGAACAACATATCAGTCTGTTTGGATGGTCATAAGAATGAAGTAAGAACGGCTGCGTAGGGCTTAGCACGGCCGTGTGCACTGAGCGAACATAGGACGAATAGATTCTATGGGACTGATCCGCTCCTCTGCTTTCTGCTCTAACCACCCACACCTTTTTAAAAGCTTTTAGAATGCTAAGTACAGTGGTAACTAACCCTGTTGTTGTCCTGTTCAATGGGATCATGGGAACTGCCCACTAAAGACCTGTCAGAGAGGAGGCTCCTCGGTGCCAATCCATTTCTTCCAGAACCTAGGGACTCCCACTGTCCATTTTGCAAATGTGCACATGACCCAGATTTTTGGGATCTAGAGTCCCGCCAACCCCCAAAGGATGCCCAGGGAGACCTCAGGTTGGTGAGTTGAGACACCACAGTTTTGAGCGAGCTGAAGTGCTAGGCTTGCTATCAATAGGAGCTTACCAGTTATGCTGGGTTGTGCGTGCCCTGGCTGGGAAGGAAGGACAGTCTCCACTCAGAAAGATTAGAAATCTCACACCAAGTGTTCGAGTCACTGACCACATGCAGGTCATGATGTCTTGGACTCTAAATGTCGGAGTGAAGGCAATGTTTTCATCTTCGCTACTCAGCAGATGCAGAATTATACTTGTATGTTGACAGAGGTGGGAAGAACTATGATGATAACTATGCTCATAACAGTGGTGATGGTGATCAAATCAGAGCATGGTAGCTGAAAGGATTGGGACCTACCTTATGGGGGAAATCTAAACAATTTTTTTCTTTTTGTTATTCATTTATTCAGATTACATCTCAATTGTTATCCCCTTGCTTGTCTCCTCCCGTTCCTCCCTCCCTCCCTTTTTTACCCTATTTCCCTCCCTAGGTCTTGACAGAAGGGGACCTCCTCCCCCACCATATGGTCACAGCCTATCAAGTCTCATCTGGGTAGCCTGCCTATTCTTTCTCTGAGTGCCACCAGGCCTCTCCACCAAGGGGAAGTGGTCAAATATGGGGCACCAGAGTTCATGTCAGAGTCAGTCCCTGCTCTCCACACAACTGTGGATAATATTCTGTCCCTTGGCTAGATCTGAGTAGGGGTTCAATGTTTACTGCATGTATTGTCCTTGGTTGGTGCAGTAGTTGAGAAGACCCCACCCCCACCCCCAGGTCCAGATATGGCCATCATGATGTTATTTTTGTAGGTTTCTAGGACCCTCTGGGTCCTTCTATTTCCCCATTCTCCCATACTTCTCTTATCATTGTTAAAAATAATATTTTTGGTTTGTTTGAGCCAGGTCCTCCCTCTGCAGCCCATGCTGGCCTGGAACTCACTATGTGCCCCAGGCTCACCTTAAACACAGCGTATCCTCTCGCCCCATTCCCTTCAGTGAGGAGATGACAGGTATGAGCCACCATGTCTGTTATTAATATTATAACAAATGAAGACAGAGGTTAAAGACAGGAATGCAGAAAGAACAGGGGTGTTTACTCCAGCAAAGCTTCCTGACTGTTCTTTTCTTCACCAATAACAGGTGTTATTTATATTTTCCTTTTTATATAACAAGAAATAATTGACAGAGGATCTCTTCCCAGTAATATGTTCCATGTTCTTACTTCCATCTTCCTATATGAGTATTTTTTTTCCTTCACTGATGTGTCTACATGATTTTTGCAATATTGAACAGAAGAAAAATCTCCACAATTAAAGTCATGCAAGGAAAAATGTGTCTCTGAATTTTATATAATCTAGTAATGGGAAGGGCGTTCATCTCACACTTCACTCGGCCACACATTCTATTTGGCACCTGAGCTAGTTCGCAAGGGTTCAGCCTGGCTCTGAATAAAGCAAGCACGGGGCCTTGGCCTATAGAGCACCTAATTCCCTCTTCACAGACCCAGACTGCAACGCAAAGTGATGATGTGAACTAGTCAACACCGCGGAAAAGCCCAGCCTCCTTGCTGCCATCCTTCCCCGCTCAGCATGGCCCTTCAGCGCAAAGAATGACTGGAGAACGCGGCATCACTCTAAGAAGCTCCCATGGGATTTGGGAAGAAGTCTGAAGTCTCCTTTAATGATGGCAGTTTCTACTTTTATAGGTAACTGTATGGGGGGGGGGCCTCTGAAAGGAAAAAAATGACACATTTCCTGTATGGGAGAACATCCCACTATATATAAATGTTCAAAGCTTTTAAATGGCCAAGGATATATAATGAGCATATCAAAACTTCTCTGCAAGAGAAAAAAACTCTTCTTTGAAGGCTGGAGCTAGAGAGACGCTGAGAGATGGGAGGAGCTGACACAGACCCGTACAGGGTTTCTTAAAATGGAATATGTGGGAGGGGTGTTGACAGAGGCCGGAAGAGCTGGATTATGCTGCTAACACATTAAGTGGAGTGTGGGCGCGCTGCCCCATCTCCCTAGACTTCTGCCGAGGCACTCCACGGCAGCTACGGTACCTTCTGCAGAGTCCTCCTCAGTGGCTTCCACGCCTGGGAGTGGCTTGTTGATTGTAGTCACTCCAGAGAACACAGTGAGTCCTTTTGCCATTCTGATTACAACTCTGCCTGTTTTGAAAATTATTATTGTGAAACTTGGGGCAGGGATCCATGCATTCTCAGTAGTCTTTGTCAAATTTCACCCTTTGGAAGCTGGAGAGATGTTTTAGAGACATCTATTTCTTAACATCTTCTTAACTTTCAATTGTTTTCTAATGTTTGCGACACCTCTGAGTGTTGGCAAGACATAGCTTACACTCTTGTCTAGAGCATTTAAGCCAGTGCTTCTCAACCTGTGGGTCGCGACCCCTTTGGCGGTTGCATATCAGATATCCTGTATATCACACATTTGCATTACAATTCATAACAATAGCAAAATTACTGTTATGAAGTAGCAATGAAATAATTTTATGGTTGGGGGGTGTCACCACAACATGAGGAACGGCATAAAAGTAGAGCAACGTTAGGAAGGTTGAGAACCACTGATTTAAGGTAAACTAATTCAGCCAAAAAATAAAAAATAATTCTTTGGGCACCTGCTAGATGCCACCAACCAAGCCACCATACGGTCTTTTGCTCTGAGTGTGGCCTTTCAGACCAACACATTCTGTTTGAAACCAACAGAACGCAAATGTCAAGCATCAGGGCACTGACTGTGGATGTTTCTAAGAGCTTCCGTTGCAGCTAGCAGCTATGCGTCATCCTCAACCGCAGGAGTAGGCTTAATTTAGGAATAGTAGTGATGTCTGTTTCCTTAGGGTCTGTAGCCTGCCAAGCACAAACGTGGAATAACATGAAATGTATTCAGCCATTGTTCTCTGTTATAGCTGGGTTTATGCTCAAGTAATGATTTAGAATGGCATCCCTTGGTGACCTTGGCTAGGACTGGTCACCAGAAACACCAATGGTAGGAGGGTAGTCACTTCAGTGCCTATCAACTGACCTTAGAAGGAAAAGAGGGTTCCCTGGAGATTGAGTACCGTAAAGAGTGTTGAAATATGAGGAGTGTCTGCTGTACAGGGAGCCTCACCTCATCCCTGCACAGCGTGGCCTTCGCAGAGATGCCAAGCACTGCAAACAAGAAAGTCTATTCATAAGCCAAATGTGAGAAAGATGAGCCCCAAACTTCTTCATGGGGACACTCACAGCATAAACAGGATGGTCTGAGGCATGGGGACAGGTGACAGGAAGTGACTAAAGTGGAGTGACTGATAATCAACTTTTGTATCTTTGATAGTGAGGTCGGGTAGAAAGTCAATATCAAGGCATATGAAGATGAAAAGGCACCATGAAATTCTCCACCTGGTTTGTGGCTCTTGCTGGTTGGGGGTCAAGAATTAAACTAACTAGGGCTGGAGAGATAGCTCAGTGGTTAAGAGCACTGCCTCTTCTTCCAAAGGTCCTGAGTTCAATTCCCGGCAACCACGTGGTAGCTCACAACCATCTATAATATAATCTGATGCCCTCTTCTGGCCTGTAGGTGTACAAGCAGACAACACTGTATACATAATAATAAATAAATCTTTTTAAAAAAGAATTAAACTAACAAAAACCTAAAATTATTATTATTATTATTATTATTATTATTATTATTATTATTATTGTGTGTGTGCGTGTGTGTGTGTGTATGTGTGTGTGTACTTGTGTGCCATGATGTACATGTGAGGTCAGAGAAAGATTTGGGGGAATTGGCTTTTTCTCTTTCCACCACGTCACTGTCCCAAGAATCAATAATTTCAATACTAACCAAAGGCCTGAAAGGAGCTACCTACGCAGAGACAAGTCTCCTTTTCCTGAGAGACATCTCAAACAAGAGTATTAAAATACCTAATGAGCCATGCTTAACATCAAAGCATGTACCTCGGGCTGGCAAGCTGGCTTAGTGGGGAAAGGTGCTTGTGGCCAAGCCTCACAAGCTGAATTTGATCCCTGAGTGAAAAGAAAAGAAGAGAAGTGAGTCCAGCCAGGACTTTCACTCTCCACACATGTACCATGTCATGTGCAAAATTCATGAAGACGTGTAAAGAAAAACTAAAACAAACAATAAGACAGGCCTCAAAACATGGAACTTTGGGGATTGACTTTGCCAGCACCAGCTGTGCATCCATAAGCCTGAATGACTCACCTTATAATAGCATTTACAAAAGAAAACTTCTTAAGTTTTAACACACATTAGTATTATGTGTGTTTGCATGCAAGTGTGTGACATGTATGCAACAGCCATTATTAAAAGTTCACTACATGCTCAACATGTGTGAGGCATAGGAATGCTTAGGGCAACAGAGACAGTCCTTGCGCTGAGGGAGTTTGGTTCTAACAAAGCATAGCTTTGTTCTGTTCTCCTTTTCCCTGGGAACTTCTACTCAGTTCACGGCAGGGTATCCAGCTTCACATCAGAAAGTAAGCCTGATGTGAACCAGTATGAAGCAAAAGATAAAGACATCTTTATCACAGAGCTAAAGTATAGAAGTTAATAGACAGAGAGATGCTCAGAAAAAGGATAGGACGTACCCATGTGTGAGTATGGTAGAGTCATAATTGGACATGGATCTAATATATATATATAATATGATTTAAATTGGTCCTAACACTAGTGGCACTGGCACATATAGATATGAATATGATTTGAGTAGCCCTCAAGTTACGTACCTAGGGGAACTTGTCACCTTTTAAACATTGCTTGGAGATGTAGTTTTACAATAAGGCTATAAGTTGAAGACTTTTCTTCTGTAGATAAAGTTTAAGGTAGATTTATGAGACGCTATGATTAGGTTTAAGAAAAAGAGGAGAGTGCTAGAAACTCAGGTGACACATCATGTTGTCCTATGTGGACATGGTTATTGACTGTCCTCAACAAGACATCTTTTGGAAAAAATATTATTGCTATGGGCAACTTTGATTTATCAGTGGTAGCTGAAATTTTTTGACCCCAGCCTCACAACAGGTAAGCCAGACCTGGTGATAAGACCCCATTTTTTTTTTCATGTCTTCCCATGTTACCACAAGTTTTGGATCTTTATATACTGCCTAACAAGAAGCAGCTGTGTGTGTGTTAGCTATCACAAAATGGAAACAGAATATAGTCTTTTGGTAAGCTAGTAGATGCTAAGAAAATAAGAGGTAAACTACCAGGAACCCATAGATGATGCACTTGGCGGGTCCGTATTACAGCAAGACCACCGCAGACTGGCTGGGACCAACATGGTAGACTGAGATAACTTTGCCTCGTTGCAGTGGCTGCATATAATCTCCATATAATTAGCCTTGCAAAACTGCCCGTCCCTGGCAGGCATGCATTTAGAGCCACGCCATATCCCCAAATCCCATAGAAAGAAAGAAGGCAAATAAACCCTACTTCAGGCGACATCCTACACGTTCCTGGATTTCTTCTTTTCCCTACACTAACCCGTGTACAATCCTGCCCTCTAGTAAACTTTGTCCATATAGCAAGAGACCCCAAATATTCCTACTAGACTTTTTCTCAAGAAGCTTGCACCTACCCCCTTGAACTTTGTCCTGTAAGAAACTTCTTCTCACCAGGCAGTGGTGGCGCACACCTTTAATGCTAGCACTCAGAGAGGGAGAGGCAGGCCTGGTCTACAAAGTGATTCCAGGACAGTCAAGACTACACAGAGAAACCCTATGTCAAAAAACCAAAAATGAAACAAAAGAAAAGAAAAGAAAGAAAGAAGCTTCCTCTCAGCTCCTTTGTCTTTTCTCTGAACTCTTTTGTTGATGGAAATAAGAACCTAGAAATGCTGGACAGAGATCTGCATCTTCTCTCTCTACCTATGAGATGACCACAGATTTTACCTGTTGGTAACAACCCAAACTATATGAAGCGCTGACAATGACCAGCTGGAGTCATTAGTAGACAGTTTTAGACTCAATAAATTACTTTGTCTGTTTTATCATTGATACCATCTCACCTCTGTGAACCATTTCTGGGTTTGCCTGTGTATTATTTTTTTAAAACAAAAATCCATGTAAAACTCAATTGTGCATTGTCTATTGGCTGAGAATAAGTGAGGCTCTTGACCTGTTTGGCTATATCTGGAAAGTTCTATCTCCAGAGACAGGCAAGAGGCTCTGCCTCTGAGACACAGGATCTACTTGACCACAAAGTCTTGCATGAGTGGCTACGTGTATAGCCTGTCTTCCCACAATGATGTATGCACAACTCTCCATCATCAACCCTCTTCCCTAAACCTGCCCCGTTAGAGGGCCTAACAGGTGAGGCCGCTGAGGTCAAACTCCATGTCATGTCAGTGTGGAGCCAAGAGGCTCCTTACCCCAGGTTTAGAAGGCTGGCTTTGATTCCCAGGCGTGCTCTTCACCTACTGTCACTCAGCCCTGACTTGCATTCCCTTAAATCTGTCTCTGGAAGCTTAGGGAGGAGTATCCTAAAGTTGAAAGATCTGGGTTCCAGGATCCAGGTCCAACCGGGGAGGCAAGCCTTCCTATCGTGAGTCTGTGGCCCTCCCTTCTGCAAAGGCTCTCTATATACAGTTTTTCCCAGGAGGGACTCTTCTGATGGTTCAGTTAGGGCCCTTCTTAAAAAGAACTAACTGCCCATTTATAGCAGGATGCTTAGTACCCATCAGCCCCTGGGCCTGAATGACCAGTTGCTAAGGCTTTCCACAGCCAGGCATTATGAAAACCCACACTCTACCTCCAAACATTTCCAGATTCCCCATACCTGGGCGGGGGGGGGGGGGGAGAGAGAAACAGAAACAGAGACAGACAGACAGACAGACTGACTGACAGACAGACAGGCAGACAGACAGACAGAGACAGAGAGAGCGCTGAAATGGTCCAGGATTGGGCAATCCCACAAATGGCTTCCAGCCACGGGGATCTAGCTGATAAAAGTGTCAAGATGTGCTGTGTCAACAATGTTTTTATCAATAATTACTCAGCTGGGCTGTGTGCTGAAATAGTCTGTGGTTTTGGTGTTGGTGCTTTGTTCCATTTGAGTGCTTCTAGTTGTATGGGGTGGGGGGGAATTGTTAAGTCTCAGCAGAAGGTTCCAGATCTTTGCCCTGACTAGAATGACAGAACGTTCAGTGTGTGTGTGTGTGTGTGTGTGTGTGTGTGTGTGTGTGTGTTTGATGGCTTTGTCCTTCACCTTCTCTAACAGGTCTGCTGTTGCTCATTGGTACTTCTCATCTATGGGGCCCACCAAGCTCAAATACTGAGAGTTTCTGGTTATTATGAATTAAACAAGACACAGAAATGGCCACAGTGTCTTTGCTACAACAGGGCGGTGGGAGTGTGGTGTCGTTGTTTGCTGTACTCAGACTGGCCGCTGTGGCTTCCGGCCAGACTGCTAGCTGCCCTCTTGCCACGGCACTCCTTACCACTAGAAGCTGGCAGACTAGGGGCTGCAAAGGCCACCACTTAGCTGTTCATTGAAGTGATGTGGCACGCTGTGCTTAAGAGGCTTGAGTGCCTGTGTGTACTTAGGATGCATGAATACGCTGTGACTTTTGGTGGAAGGACTCTCTGTGAGGGAGCCACTCTGTGCTCCTGGTCTGGCCCTCGGCTCTGTGGTCCAATCTACTCAGTTAGGCTGCTCCTGATTTGCTTAGTCCACACCTGTGACACAGTGACCACCGTTCCATCTTTTGAAATGTCTTCTGTTCCTAGTCCAGGCTTCAGAAAGCATTCTGTAAAGTCAAGTGTGTGTCAAATTTGGCTTTGTGGTCCTTTTTCCGCCCCAATGGACACTTGATCCAACACACTGGGTTGATGGGGTTAAAATCGCTTCACTGTTGCCAGAGTTTCTTCCCCTGGGGCCTGCAGCCTCCAGCCTGCAGCACTTCTCTTCTGCAGTGAGCAGACAAGATGAGTGAACCCAACAGTGGATTCCAAGCACCTGCACGGAGCGGGAGCTGTGCTGGCACAAGCGCGCAGGTGGATCTGAAGCCAGTGAGACCTCAGCCCACCTTGCTGAAGACAAGTAGAAAAGTGGGGCTTGTTGGCTGCTCCTAACCATGCTCCCACAAAGCTGAAATGCTGAGCCTTCTGCTCTATGAAGACTTAGTTGTAAAATGCACCCCAAATAAGAATACCCTCCATGTCACTTCCCACCTCCAAAAAAGCAAGAAGCCTTTTTTTTTTTTTAACCTTTCATTACTCTCAGCTACTATAACACCATTAAATGCTATTCTTTATTATCTCAGATGGCTCCTGATCTCACAATTCTGGCCAATACCTCAACCTACATGCTCTCTATCTCACGCTCTTACCACTGTCGTAATAAACTCCAGGATAGAAGCAAAATAAAGAGGGAAAACAAAACCTCATGTGTACCTGGACATTGTGGCGCACACCTGCAGACCGAGCTACTCAGAGGGCAGAGGCAAGAAGATCATTTGAGCCCGGAACTCGAGACTAGCCAAGGCAACATGGTGAGGCCCCACCACCACCTCAAAACAAAACAACACACACACACAGACAGACAGACAGACAGACAGACAGACAGAGACAGGGACAGGGACAGGGACAGAGAGAGACAGAGACAGAGGGGCAGACAGACAGACAGACAGAGACACACAGAGAGAAGAGAAATAGGTAGGCATACAGAGCCGATTTACTTGTTCCCCTTATATTAAAAAAAAAAAAAACAAAACATTTAATTCCTTTACAAGTCACCCTTTCTAACTGTCTAGGATTATCCAACTACTCACTGGGGAAAAGACATCCCTGTCCTCATCCTAAAGTATCCCCCACAGAGCCCAGTATGGCAGGCACTACAGTTGGAGAATTCCCATCAGCCCTTGCTGCCTTGAGAGAGAATGGATGAAGCAGATTAGGAACAAACAACCTTATCTCCCACAGTGTAGGCTGTCACCTCCATTGAGCCTTTAGAGATACGCCGGTGGATTGGGGCAAATGCTTTATTCAGGGGCCATTCTTTCTTATTCACTAGTCAGAGATCAGCTCGTATCACGCTGACCCAAATTGTGTTACTGAAAGGCATAGATTTTAAAAGAATCTTAAATTGCAATGTAGGATCTTGCCGTGGTTTTAAAATTATCTTTTATTTATTTATTTAGAGACAAAGTCTCACTATGTAGAACAGGCTTCAAACTCAAAGGTCCACCTGTTCCTGCCTTCAAGTCAACAGAACTAAAGGTGTGCTCGCCACAGAAGGCTTGTGTTTGTATGTACACCCATCTACGTGCAGGTATATGCAACTGAATGCAGTTCCCATAGAGGCCAGAAGATGGCACTTGATCTCCAGAGCTGGAGTTACAGGTGACTTGGGTAATGGGATCCAAACCTAGTACCTCTGCAAGAGCAGAAACCACCTTTGACTGCTGAGCCATCCCTCCAGACCCTGGGCCTTTAAAATAAAGCAAGCACTCAAGTTAGATTTGGTAGCTATTATAGATAAGGGCACTTACCATTAAAACTTAGGATCTTAATTCAGATTTTCTTGGTCTTCTACTCTACAAAGCACCACCTGGTTTTGCAGGTAACACATTACTTCAAGCATGGCAACATCCACTTGCTGACATACTCTACACTGCTACGTTATAGCTGAGAAGTTTCTGTCAAGCAAAGGACACTGTCAACAGAACTAAGTGACAGCCTAAAGGCTGGGAAAATATCTTAACCAACCCTACATCAGACAAAAGGCTAATACCCAAAATATATAAAGATCTCAAGAAATCAGACACCAACAAACCAAATAACCCAATTAATATGGGGTACAGAACTAAGCAGAGAATTCTTAACAGAGAAATGTTCAAGGTCTTTAGTCATCAGGGAAATGCAAATCAAAATGACCCTAAAAATTTATCTTATAGCCTGTTTTCTTATAGAACCCAGAACCACCAGCCCAGGGATAGTGCTACCCACCATGGAACTGGCCCACCCCCATCAATCACTGTTATAAAAATGCTTTACAGCCAGATCTTATGGAGGTATTTTCTCAACTGAGGTTCTCTCTTTTCAAATAACTCTATCTTGTGTCAATGTGACATAAAACTAGCCAGCACAACTGACCCCTTGTCAACTTGACAAACATACAGAACAATGTTAAGTTATAATCATTCCTTGCTTGTTCTTCCCCAAGATTACACATTAATATCAACATTACAATATGAGCCTTCCAAATTTTAAAAGTCCCATAGTCTTTAAAAATTAAATACTTAAAAAAAAAAAAAAAAACTTAGTCTCTTTAAAATAGCCAATGTCTTTTAAAATCCTAAGTCTTTTAGTATTCAAAGTTTCTCAACTGTGGACTCCTGTAAAATAAAAAAATAAATTCTTACTTCAAGAATGAAGAACCAGGGGGCTGGAGAGATGGCTCAGTGGGTAAGAGCAACCACACGGTGGCTCACAACCACCTGTAATGTAATCTGGTGCCCTCTTCTGGCCTGCAGGTGTACATGCAGACAATACTGTATACATAATAATAAATCTTAAAAAAAAAAAAAAATGAAGAACCAGGGCACAATCACAATCACAACCCAATCAAAGCAAAACCAAACTCCGAAAGTGTAAATAGCTCAGCATCAAATGTCTGGGACTCACTCATGATCTTCTGTGTTCCTCCGAGGGACTGCATCACTTCTCTGGCTCCATCCTCTGCCACACACACAGCTTGCCTGGGAGGCTCCAGCTGGCCCCTCGCCACAATTGCTGCTGATCTTGGTGGTCACCTCATGGTGCCAGCATCTCCAAAATGCTGGGGGTCTTCTGCTACAGCTAAGCTGGACTTCCATCAACAGGTTCTCTTCATGGCATCATGCCTCATCTTCTCGGCATAACCCCTTCAACCCTGGGCCTTCAACTGCCACTGAGGCTGCACCTTCACAGTGGCCTCTCCTGGCCTCTCACAGTGCCAACCCTCAGCTGCTCTCCATGACCCCTTCATGTATTCAAAAGCAATACCACCTGGGTGACTCTTACACTACCAAGTTTGGTTGTTACCTTAGCTGCCTCTGGAACACAGCTTGTGTGTATCAACTCTCAGGAAACACTTCCCCAGAAGATTTCACCTCAGTGATGCTGGTCTCCTTTTAATCACCTGCTAATTTCTCAGCTCCAGCTGACCGGCATCAAGTATCCCAGCAAAGCCACGGTTTCGGTCTAGCAGTTCTGGTGTCTTTTTGATCGCAGCTGATTCTTCAGCCCAGCTAACCAGAACCACAGAGTCTTTTTTTTATTCTTCTTCTTCCTGGAAACGCCTTTTAATCAGTTAGGCACACCAGCAAGGGACCCAGCAGCAGTAGCCGAAAAGGCAATTTTTCCATACCAGAAAGGAATCATAACTCTTTATAGACAATATGGATTTTTCCTGCTTCCAAAATGTTTATCAAATCTTGTGTCTCCAAACAAATGAACATCCATTTTCAGTGAAAACTGAGACACGCTCCTTTGGGGCATGGCTGTTAGACTCCAGTAGGTATATGTTGCAAGAGCAGGAAGGTCAGTCTTTCCTCTTCTTTAAACATCATTCTGGAAAACTGGGAGTGAAGGACTAAAAGGTCAGGGGAGGAGAAAGGGGTGGGGAGCACACACCATGAACACAGGTGAAATTAAAATCGTACAAACTCAAGCAGTTTATAATAGACTACTCCGAGACACCAAAGGCTGGTTGAAGGAATTCACCATTCTGCAGGAGTTGGGGCTGTGTGCTGTGTGGAGATCTGGGCCGAGCAATTCACTGCCTTGAAGTAGTAATTCCCCTGTCCCATGCCAAAGCCTGGTTTCTGCACCATGCCTCCACGGGGAGAGAGGGCCTCTCATCACACCACTCAGCCCACCATGGGAGCCTCCCGGACCCCAAAAGCAATTATACCTGTGGTCACCTTCCCTGACAGCTTGAGTCTTCTTCTTTTCCAAGGACGATAGAATCTTAATTCAAAATAACAAATGGCCCTGCTAGAGTCTTGACACTTCCCTGTGACATGTCACAAGCCAGGCCTCCATCTTCTGCACTGTCTTCAACATTCTCATCTTCCAAGCTCCCATAGAACAGCTCACCAAGCATTGAATACTCAATGGCTTTTCTAGCATACAGTTCTACAGTTCTTCCACAACCCTCTTCAAAACAATATGGTCAGGTCTGTCACAGCAAGACCTGACAATCTTGGTACCAACTTTTGTCTTAGCACCCAGAACCACCAACATAGGGACAGCCCCACCCACAATGGGCTGGACACACCCCCATCATCATGGCTTACAGCTGGATCTTATGGAGGCATTTTCTCAATTGAGGTTCCGCTCTTTCAGATGACTCTAGCTAGACACAAGACAGCACTAGACAGCACAGTCTCCTAATAATTCTTTTTTCTTCTTTTAATCTGCCCTAATGGACATATTTTGCCCAAGGGTAAAATACACACACATGCACACACTGCATATGTGCATGCTAATTTAGAGCTGTGAATATAGCTTACCAATACAGCACTTGCCTAATATGCATGCAACCCTGCGTTAAATCTCTAGTACACAAGGGCAGGGGGGATTGAGGGAGGAATACCTATCAATTGTTCTAAGAGTAGCCCAGACCTCCATGGTGATAACACGACTCTGATTTTGATTATTTCTATTGTTGTGAATGAAATCAGTAAAGTTCAGCAAAATCATACATATGATGTCATTAATTATACTGTTAGTGTCAGCATTATATGGAACAATGTGTTCATTAGTGTAGGACATTGGGCCATTAAATGGTATTTAACATATAACAGTTATCAAAACTAAAGTCACTCAAGGTCCACATAATAAGATGGAGTGGGTTTGGGTTGTTGTTGTTTTTTCTCTTTTCTTTTCTTTTCTTTTTGTTGTGTTGACAATGGAACCCAGAAACTTACAGACAGAAGGCAAGCATTCGGTGACTGAGGTTTCGTTCTGTCCTGAGATGGTTGGGTTTTTTCCTCTTTCCTTTTTGTGCATGTATATGGTTTGTGTGAATGTGTGTATGAGTGTTTGACTGTTTGAACATGTAGGTGTGTGTGTGTGTGTTCATGTGTAAAGCTCTACAGTTGACATCAAGTTTAGCTGCCAATTAATTAGTTGATTTTTAAATTTTTGATCATAATCAGTCCCCTCCCCAAGTCCTCCAAGGTCCGTCTTATCTCCATAAACACCCAACTTCATGTTCAAAACCAAAAATACTAAACCACAAAATCACCAAAAAAGTAAGCACACACATAAAACATGGAATCTGTTTTGTGTTGGTCATGGGCCTTGCCCTGGAGTTTGGTCAGTATATCTAGTATCATTCCACTGGGGAAAAGTTGATCATCCTTCTTCTAGCTGGTATCGGTTGCAGATATCTTATTGATTAGGAGTGGGACTTTGTACCCACTTCCTTTTCTCATGGTAGGATTTTTGTCCGGTTTGAATTTGTGCAGGTCCTGTGTGTGCTGCCGAAGTCTCAGTGAGTCCATGTGAGCACCTTCCCTGTTGTGTCCAAACAACGCTGTTTCTTTGGATCACCCACCAACCACAGGCGCTACAATTTCAACTTATTTATTGATACAAGATCTGTCCATGATCCGGTGCTCACTTACTTTGACCTAGCCAGCTTGCCCCAGAAATTCCCTGTTGTAGGCATAAGGTTATTGTGTGATTCAAATGCCAATCTCATGCCTCCATATCTCGTTGCAATCTTTGCTCTGAGAATCTCCTGTCTCAATGTTGTGTAAACACTGCTCCACAATTGTCCCCTGATATGGCCAACAAAGCAGCTTACAGCCAATAGCTAAGCACAGGAGAGAATAGGGCTGGACTTCCTGGCCTCCAGGAGAGGAGAAAGTAAAGGATTCAACCATGGGCAGAGGTCCAGGAGATATCAGGAGAGAGGAGCCATAAAGTGCAAGTATCTCAAGGATTCATTCTGGGAGAAAACCAGACTAGCCTAAAGGGTTAAGGATAGAGAAATCACTGCTCACTTGTTGTGCTATGAAGCTTGTTAAACAATTAGAATAGAGACTCAATTTTTGGGGTGATAGCTGGGTTAAAAGATAAACTGAGAAACACAATTTTATAAAAATAATTTTAACACCCTGTTTAGTAGGCTGATGCATACTGGAGTTATAAAAGTGGCCACCAAGGGTTCTGGCTATCCAAAATGGTAAACACTTTATCCATTGTGCCATCTCCCAGCTTCTCGGGTAGCGTTTTTTAGTGACACTAAACAATGAAAGGCTTAAGGAAGCTATAGTGACATGCTCTAAGTCCTAAACACCCAGCTAAGCACAGGACAGAAGTAATGTCTACTGGAGTGACTGGTCATCTTTTTAGGCTCTAAACCTGAGCTACACCAATCCTGAATTCAAACTTTGATCCCATGGATTCCTAAACTACAATATTAATTCACAATCTCCTTTGTTTTTTGTTTTTCCTTCATCAGTTAGGAAGCAAAAGATCTGGACACAATGGGAAGATTCAAAGGCATTTTCCAGTCTATGTGGTGTTACTTTAGCAGAATACCACAGGGTATGCCTTCTGCAATGAGCAGGAACAGGTTTAGCCTATGGCCCTGGAGCCTAGGAAATCCAAGCCTGTGTATCATCCTATGTAGCAGATGTGTCATGCTTATACATGTAAATGTAAGAGCAAAGAGCAAGAAAGAGAGGTAGCAGAACTTACCCTTCTATCAGGAACCTCCTTCCCCAATAGCTCCCCCACTGCTATAATGATGTCATTAATTCACACATGAGGGCCAAGCTGCCTCTTAAATTCTCACATCTTTTTGTTGTTGTTTTGGTTTGGTTTTTGAGTTTTGGGTTTGTTTGTTTGTTTGTTTGTTTGTTTGTTTTCTTGACAGAGTCTCTCTGTGTAGCCTTGGCTGTCCTGGACTCACTTTGTAGATCAGGCTGTCCTCGAACTCACAGCAATCCACCTGCCTCTGCCTCCCGAGTGCTGGGATTAAAGGCGTGTGCCACCCTGCCTGAAAATTCTCTCATCTTAATGAGTACTTCAAGTTGCACTGAGAATTAAGTCTCCAGCACATGAGTTCTGGGGGATGCATTCAAGCTATTACCCATCCAAGCATCCAAACTCAGCAGGAGTACGTTTTCCTTCTCCTTCAGATGAAGCTACCCATAACTCGCTCTAGGATGCCCACCCGCCCCTGCCCCCGCCCAAGTCATGTTGAGGCATGAGACAATTCTCCTTATGACTTAGCCATGCTCCAGGCTAGTGACCGGGCCGTCTCAAGAACACAAACTCAGGAGTGATGTGCACACCAAAAAAGATGCAAGGATACTACTTGCTTTTCATTCCGCTTGTTTTTCTGTATAAATCATATTTTTATTGTTAAGCTATGATTAGCTATTAAAATTTAAAGCAAAAGTTTACAGATTAGGACTTAACAAAACTAGGACGTGGAAATGGAACCAAAATGGTGGGGAGTATGAGGAGTAAATATGGGATGGACAAAGTCTTGGAGAAGGGGTCACGCTTAAAATATGAAGAGAAGGGATTGGAAAAGTTTTTACTTCAGGCAAGCATGTAGGTAAAAAACAAAAACAAAAACAAAAGAAAAACCAATGGGATATGACTGCTACGCCCCCACTATGCTTCTAAAACACCATCTCCTTCCTCAGTTTCCTTTCCTAGTGCGATGACCAGTTCCTGCTAACCATCGCCCATCTGCACCCAATAGAGTCCCCTCCTCAGAAGAGTCGCCTGCAGCCCTGGACCCAGCTTCTGAGCAGTCTCCTCTCCCTCCAGGTTGCTCCTCTCTGCTCCTCTGGTGATTCGCTGGGCTTCATCTGGGCGCTCATTTCAGCTTGCTGCTCCTTTTCCGTGCTTTCTGGCCTTTCCTGGAGAGAGTCGACTGTTTTATCTGCTCAGTCCTTAGCTTGAAGGTCATCTCCTCTGAGCTTGATTTAGGTACATTTCTCTCATGGTTTTCAGGCTCCTGACTAGGATGTAAAAAGACAAACCTAGCAGGGGTGGGGCTGTTTACAGCAAAGGACACACAGGAGAACGCTCATTTTTATTCTGAAATGTGTTTGGGATATGGTGTAGACTGAGAAAGAACCTTCATTTTGGAGAAGGCTGGATCTGCTGGCATTTGTGTGATGCAGTGATGCCGCCTTCTGTGTGCTAGCTGAGTGGCTACAGGTGATTTAAGGTGTAGTTCCAACTAGGTGACTGACACATAGGTCAGGGGTGGTCTATCTCTGTGATACTTAATATTTAATGCCATAAATTCCCTGGCATGCCAAACCTAGGAAAGTGCTTCTTAAACTTTAATGTGCACAGGAATAGTATGAGAGTCTTGTTAAAATTCTTACTTGGTAAGATCTGGGGTAGAGGCCAAGTGTGTGCATCTCTAACAAGCACCCAGGTGATGCCAATATTCCTGGTCCTCAAGAACATTAAGCAGCAAAGATCTAAGGAGAGATCTGAGGCCCGTGGAGTAAAGGTTGAGGGGTGGAAATACTTTTATCATGAACCCCCCACTTAGCTGTTGCCTGTGCGCACTCACAGAGTCCCAAAGACACCAGAATTACACTGGTGAAAGTATTGCCTTCATCTTCCGGCCATTGTGACCATGATAAGGATGAAGGTCATTCTCTGCTAGCTGAGGGCTGCAGGTGAGACAAACTGAAATGTAAGTGAGTTTCCCAGTGTCAGTGACAATGCTGCAATTCCAGCATTCGTTCCCAGAGGTAAGGTGGGCAGATTCCTGAATGAAACATGAGGCCAGAGTAGCGGAACAGTGGACCTGCAAGGTCCTTGCTCATGAGTGCCTCAGAATTAAAATTGACAGCCAGTCCACTTACCTTCTTGATCGATATAACAAATAGACTCTTCCTCCAGGCCTTGCTGCATGCTCAGTGCCCAGCATCCACAGTGACACTGGTTGGTCGGTCATCAGCATCTTTGAGCTGGACAGGATTACTTTGTATATCACTACTGGACCTGTTCCCAACTGTTCATTGATGATCTATAAGCTGCCCGGTATTTAAATACCTTCCCACTAAAAAGAGGCCAGAGCTTGAAAATATTTTCGTTAATTTCCTACAGTATATTTGAGTCATAGTCACCCCCTCCCAATTCTTCCCCTACCCACCTCTCCACCCTCCCACCCACCCACCTTCCCTTCTTTCTTCTTTGTTTTGTTTCTCTAGTCTAGTTTGTATGACCCAACTACTCTGCCCACCTCTGTGGTCAGCTTTCCAGGGGTTGTGCCATTAGAGAGACTTCTGACTGTCCTCTTCCCAGTAGCTGACAAATGACAATGGTTTCACGGCTAGTGTTGGGATTTCATGCCCACCCCGCTGGCTTTGTGCTGAGTCTGGTTTGAGCCTGTGTGGGTCTTGTGCATGCTGTCACATGCACTATTCATACATGTCTCTCCACCCTCTGCACACTGCCCTCTTTCCTTCTCTGTTAAAATCCCAGGGCAACTGCTTGGCTAACATTAATTGCCTTCTCTCAGCCACACCTCTTCCTGCCCCTCCCCGCAGGACCTTTGCACATGCCCTCTCTTCCATCTTCGCAGGGAATACTTCCTTCTTGCTTCATTGACTTCTTTCCCATCTATCCTTAGGGCCTCAGCTCAGCTGGACTTTCTGAGAAAACGCTTCTCTCGATTGTCATTAAGCCCCACCCCCACGCACGGTGCTGCTTGCTTCTCTGTCCCTCTTACTGTACTTGTGTGCCCATTTGCTTGGTCCCTCCAATATCGGAGGAATGAAAGCTAACATCCGGACCTCTAGCAGACAGAAGTACACCCCAGACACCTCCCCAGCTCCCTTAGTGTCTCTTCTCTCCCATCCTGGACTAACTTGGTTTTCAGCTAAACAAGGGAAGGGATGTTTTAAAGACTCCGAGAACACAGTTGACGGCACGAAATGAAGTCACTAAACTGTGGACAAATTTAGCTCCTTTGAATCTTCTGCAACCGAAACGAAATTACTAAGCTGAAAAGGCCATTCAATTTTGTTCTACCTGATGACAGAATCCAATTCTCTCGACGTTCCAGCCCCACAAGAGCTATTATTGATCTGGACACCGCCCCGTAAATCGCATGCCTGTGGGGCTCTTGAGCTTTTTGGTTCTTAGCTTCACTTGTGTAGCGTGGGCTTGAGCGCACTCTCTTCCTGCTCCCCCCCACCACAGATAAATTTGTTCAGTTTCACTTCATGTTCTTGCTCAAAGTACCAATTAGAAGCTGCTTGAAGATGGTTGATATAAGGATATGGGAGTGAATAAATACACGGGGGAACGTGAGGATTTGCAAGCAAGGGTGACCCACGCGAGACGCATACGTTCACATGGCATGTACTAGGATGCTGTCGCAGCCCCTTCGCCTACGCACTCTTCCCCGCAGATGTTGCCATGGCAGTGCCGCAGCAGCCTAACACCCGCCTCAAACCCATTGTTTCTCAGAATCCCGCACCTGCACTCTGTTTAAATGCCAGGACCTTACTTTGCTCCTTGGTTTGGCCCCACTGCAGTAAAGAGAGTGTGTACATCAAAGACACCAGGAGGTGTCTTTTCTCTTCAGGAGGTGTTAATGGATGTTATCCATCTATTCACGTAATCTTTTGTTATTTCAACTAGAAAAGGCTTTAATTCTTTTTTTATTTAAATCTGCTCGTTTCTGCTTTCCATTTTGAAGATAGAAAGTCTACCTTTACAAGAAGGCAGACCAGGCCAAATGGTACTTTATGTAACTCATCTTAATTAGATTGCAAAAGTGTTCAGGCCAGAATCCCCCAGAATCCAGCTGGCTCGCTGTGGTAAGCAGCTGCAGAGCTGTTTTTCTCCCTCACCCACGGAATCACCCATTTTTCTGTCACAAAACCCAGACACACGTAACATTCTGTAAATTATTCTTCCTGTTGGTGTAGGAGGAGAGCTTAACAAAAGCTTCATTTATGCAATGAAGAAAGGTCAAAGGGCACCAAGATAAAGCGGTCCCAGACCACTCCACGTTCTCTCTCTGGAAAGATCCAGAACCTCGCTCCAGGAGTGGTGAACAGACTGCCCCAGAGCTGGTTGAACACTGCTGGAGTCGGTCCTGGTACTGCCTCTAATGTTTCTATTGAAGGACCAGGATTTTACTGAACTGTGCCTGGAAGCACATAGTTTAACCAATCTGGTTCACCCAAATACTTGGCCTTTTCCTCTCCTTGGGAGATGGAGGTAGGGAGGAGTGGGGGATTTATCTTCAAATAGGAGGGTACACTGACCTCACCAGCAAACTTGAGTCTGCTTCTACTGAGCTAAACCTAGACTTTTGTGGAAAAGATGAGGAACCGCAGCACCAGGAAGGTGGAGAACCGCTGTATTAGAGTATAAGACCAGAGACATGGGATTTCTCTCACCAATTAGTATTCCCATGGCATTGGGACATGGGGTGATTGGGTTTACCTCACCTGAATGACTCGGTTGGCATTAGTTTGGTAGAGGAGAGAGAAATCATTCCAGGGAGGTGAATAGTAGTTTTCAAAAACAGAAGCCCAAAAAGTAAACATGGATGCATTTAGACTCTTCAAAGCTACTCCGTTCAGTGACTCACCAGGACGTAACACAGCAATGAAGCTGTTGCTGAGTGTTACAGACACAGATTGATACCAGTGGTGGGATGCATGCACAAGGTGGACCAAGCAAAACAGGACACAGCTTTCCATTGTCTTTTTATCAATGGGTTGTAGGGACGGAGGGTGTGTGTTACCCGTGTGACATACTCATCTGCCAAACTCCCCCAAGCCTTGAGATGTGTGGGGTATTTGAATACAGAGGCACCGCTGACCTTCTGAAGCCCTTGATCTCCAGCTCCTTCTAGAAATAGGCTATGACCAAGGCCCCCAAAGCTCCTATATAAATCACATTAGCATAACCACCTGATATGGTCCAGCATCCTGGGCATAACATCACCATTTCCTGAGGCTGTTCCAACCCTGCACTTATAGTCCCAGAGGGGAACAAGAGCCAAGCATTCTTCTAAAATGGTACAGACTTCACCTGTCTGCTGATGGAGGCCTAAGAGGAGATATCGGTGGGCTTCTGGGCCGTGCAGCGTGCTGTATCTTGCCTGGAGTGTGCAGCTAGTTCCCAGGTACTGTTCCCCTCTGAGCTGTGAGCTCCCTTCATTACATAATACCTAAATAACTTTTTTCATAGCAGCTTTGTCTTTTAAAGCAGTCTTTCTCAGCCTCGGTGCTACTGATATTCGGAGTTAGAGCACTGTTCCCTGGGGACTGTCTTGTACACCGCAGGATGTTTAGTGGCATCTCTGCTCTCTGCCTTCTAGATGCCAGTAATAACTTCCCCCTCATAGTTCTAATAACTAAAAATCTCTCCAGACACTGCCGTATACTTAACCAGAGACATATGGCCCCAGTTCAGAACCATGGTTTCAGTTAAACATGGAGGAAAATTCATAGTTGAAGTAACACATCAGAAACTTGTCTTAAAATAGTCAACAGCCATACCACCCTGGACATGCCGTTCTCGTCTGATCTCGGAAGGTAAGTAGGGTTGGGCCTGGTTAGTACTTGGATGGAAGACATTTGCCTTAAAATAATCCTGATTGAAGGAGGGTCTGAAGTGATAGTGGAAACAAGGTTGGTGGCTTGTCATTAATTGTTGGAGCTTGGTGATGGCGACACAGAAATCCATTACACTGCTCTCTGTATTCTTTTTATGTTAATTTTCTATAATAAAGCTTTCTAAATGTTTTATTATTTATTGTATAAATGTGCACGCACACACATGACATGGGTCACATGTAGAGGTCAGAGGGCAATCTGCAGGAGTCGCTTCTTTCAGTCCACATGTGTGTCCTAGGGACCAAAGTCTTTGGGCTTGGTGGCAATCATCTCCCTCTGCTGGGCCATCTTCCAGAGTCAGATTAAAATATTTACAGCATAATGTTATTAAAAGACTAATTAGAACATTATTTATGATGCACAGACTGTAAACAGCTTAGAACCTAGTAGGATAGCACATGTTTGTTGCTAGGTGACAGTACTAGTATAGAATTGTAGGCAATTTGTTTTCTGTTTCCACACATTATTGCACTGTGAAATAATTTTTACAATTGGAGAGATGAGCAAAGAATTCAATTTTAGCACAAGAGTTAGTACACAGAAGCTAAAGCAAGAATTTTCTAACTCAGGCCCAGAAAATTTCAGATAAACCTCCAATTGACCCTTGGCATCTAGGCAAAACACAGAATGAATGAGCAGGTTGGTAGGGAAACATGTGAAAAGTGACTGGGCACTGCCAGGTCAGGGAGCCACAGCCAGCTCAGAGCCCAGGGGCAAGAGAACAGGCCTCTTTTAGCAGACAACACTGGTGGATAACACAGCCGAAAGGAGCCACACCTAGAAACACGCATATCCAAAAAACAACTTGCAAGGTAAGGCCGGAGTGGGAGTCAGATGGGGGAGGATGCTTTATTCTTGGTTCTTCTTACTGTATTAGCTCCTTTGCCAAAAGCCCTTACAAGATTTTCCACCACACTTGGAATCAGAATCATTGCCCCTGCCGAGGTCCTTGGGCCTCAGCACTCTCTGGCCCTGTCTCACTCTCACCCAAGCATCCAGTCTCTGAAGACCTATGAAGTTTCCCTTCCCTGTGACCACCATGCATCGCCCTGTCAACCTAAAGACTCACATGCGTTTCCTCCTCATCTCACTCTGGTCAAATGACAACTGTCTTACTAGCAGGGTCTTCCCTGACCATACTGTCTCAACCCGCCACCATTCTGTGTCTCATTAGGTGGCTGTGTGTTTTCCATAGCAATTACTGCTCCCTGACATTGGCATGGGTTAATTATTTCTACCTCTCGCCTTGTCAACATCCCCACCCCCAAACCACACCAGAATGAAGGTGAGATCAGCTTTGTTCGTGACTGTAAGTTTTGATACATGTTTCAAAATCCAATATATGTTTCTTAGTGGGTTGAATTTCATACACAATTGAGTGCACACAGTAAGTTTACTAGTTGAAGACACGGGCTTTGGAGTTATTAATCCCATCTCTAGGATTTATAAGCCATTACGGTCTCTGGAAATGTATGGCACACCCTTTTGCCTTTCTTGCGTATTATAATGAGAGGCTAACCTCTCCTAGGGTTATTTTGGCTGCTAAAATGGGACATTAGGTGAAGCCTTTAGTATGAGTCCCATTAGGTAATTAAGTGGCAACCAAAAACAAAAACCACGGGTGAACAGGTGGCTGGATTTGCAGCCCATAGAAACGTGAACGGACCACCCGAAGACTGGAGGGAAACGAAGTAACTGATTGCATGGGGACAGTGGGCACTTTGACATAAACATCCAGGTTCGAGGTTTCTGTCACTGGCCTCCCTTCTCCAAGGGAACCTAGGAACAACCCACCCCACTTAGATGAGACCAGTGTTGGACAAGTCCCAAGCTGTTCCAGCCCACCTCCCCAGAAGGTCACCACCAGGGGCCCTTGAGCTTGTCTTTGTACTCTGGTAGGAAGCGGCAGCTGTGTGGCTGATGTTTTCGTGGCTGGCCATGCTGCTAATGGTGGCTCCTTTCCGATTTTCATGCCCACTAGAGGGCAACACAGATAAAATTCTTTAAATCCAACAGGGTGAACATTAAAAGAACACGTCTTCTGGACGCCCTTAAGTATATGGATAATTGTGTAACTATATTGTGTTTATGTACACACACACACACACACACACACACACACACACACACACTGACAACCATTTATATGGTGATAGGAATGCTAGGTGCCAGACCACCTTTATCAGCACCATCAAAAAGAATAATTCTCCACAGAGACTTGAGGCCTGAGCAGCCTGGACTCACAGCACACAGAGAACTGGCTCCCTTAGCCAGCCTTCTATAGCTGAGAGCTCATGTACAGACAGAGATGGGCTTGTAGAAAGGCAAAGGCAGAACTACTGTGGGGTCCCACTCATGTTTCGCTCCTGGCGGTGCCACTCACTGGCATGGGGTGTACAGCTGCTTATTTTCAGTGTTATGTTTCCACACCTGTACAAGGGGGGTCCTTGCGAGGTTTCAGTTAATTAGCAACATGGGGCAGGCTTTGTGTGTATGTAACCAGTGCAGTCACCGTCTTCTAATTTTATCTTTAAATCTCTCTCTCTCTCTCTCTCTCTCTCTCTCTCTCTCTCTCTCTCTCTCTCTCTCTCTCTCTTTCTTGTGAGGGCTGATGGAACAATAAGGGATGCATTGGGGACCTTGGAGTTCAGTTCCCACACATGACCTTGCTTCCTATTCATCCCTTAGGATGGCTTCTCTGCCACCTGCTCTCTGGCCTCTGGCATGTCAGAGCACTGATAACAGTACAGTGAGTGCCAGGCAGGTGTCTTCTGCGATCTTAAGTCACCGGTGACCAGCCGAGTTTTCAGGAGATGATGGCAGCCTCCGGGCTAAATTCCAAACCCACAAGTGTGGCTCAGTATGATCAGAAGTGAGAGGCAGACTGAGGAGTCCTGGGGAAGCAAGCAAGCAGAGGACCCATAAGGCACTGGTGTGGGCCAGCTGATTATACTGCCCAAGCAGGACTGTTAACTCTAGCAAGAACAACTGAGGGCCCAAATGGAGCTAAGACAGGCTTAGTGTGCTGGCTGGTTTTATGTCAACTTGAAACAAGCGATAGTCATCTGAGAGGAGGAAGCCTGGATGGAGAAATTGCCTCCACAACATCAGGCTATAGGCAAGTATACAGGTCATTTTCTTAATCAGTGACTGATGGGAGAGGGCCCAGGCCATTGTGGGTAGGACCATCCCTGGGCATGAGCAGGGGAGAGCTGTCCCCACCCCAGCCACCACCTGGGCAGCATAGGAGAGTTGGCCCACCCCTTGACGAGGCAGTGCTGAAGACTTGAACCTGGTGGTGTGGGTGCAGGACAGCTGGCCCCAATGGAGAGCTGGTTCTGCTGCACCCTTGCCAGCTGCTGCAGGCAGGAGTGCTGTCCCTGCCTCTTGACTGGAAAAAGCAGAAGATCTGGCAGGTTGACCAACTCAGCTACCACCCAGGCCCAGATCCAGGGCTTTGAGTGGGCCCACCCAAAATCTACCCCGTCCATGAACTGCCGGAGCACATGAAGGGGCTGGTCCTACAAAGCCAAAGCTGCAGGATCTCCATGACACAGGGCAACAACAGGATATCTGTCCCAGTGAGGCTCCAGTATTGACAGTGTAGCAGAAGCCAGAGGCCTCAAATCAGAGCAGTGACTCATTGCAATGAACATTTGCAAGTAAAGCTGTTTGGACAAAGGGTATACATACTGTGTGCATGGCACACCATATGTTCCAGGGTGAGTTTTTTGTTTGTTTGTTTGTATTTTTTGCTGTTGTTGTTTTTGTTTTCTTTGGGAGGAAGTTGCAGAGATAGAGGGACAGGGAGATGAGTGGGATTAGGGTGCATGGTGTGAAATCCACAAATAATAAAAGTTCTTAAAAATGAAAAAGAAGGGAGGGAGGGGGGAGAGAGAAAGTGAGAGGAGGAGAGGCGGAAGGAAGGAAGGAAGGAAGGAAGGAAGGAAGGAAGGAAGGAAGGAAGGAAGAGGCTGATCAAGCCATGAGGAGCAAACCAGAAAGCTGCACCCCTCCATGGCCTCTGCATCAGCTCCTGCCTTTCGGTTCCTGCCCTGTTTGAGTTCCTGCCCTGACTTCCTTTGATGAACAGTGATAAAGAAGTATAAGCCAAATCAGCCCTCTCCTCTGTGAGTCGCTTTGGTCATTGTGTCTCACCACAGCAACAGTTGCCCTAAGTAAGACAGTTTGCACTAAGCCTCTTAAAGGGTACTTCCAAGTAAGTTTCTATGATAGCAAGAAGGGAGCTACTGTTATCTTCAAGGTAGTATGAATGACACCAGTTATCAAAGCACTAGAGATTAATAAATTCCATGCTAGATGGACATCAAGAAGATGATATTCAGGGGTGAGGGTTGTAAAATGTTCAAGGGGTCCACAAACTTGTATTAATTGCCTGAGAGTTCTCCAAGGCTCACGAATTCATGTTGTCAGCAACAGCACTCTAAACAGCTGGGTAAGGGAAAAGAAAAAAACCTGAGGAGAAAAACTAAATGATGGCTGATTTGACCCTAGGAGTACATTTGTGTTGTTATAACAAAACACATGAAGCTGATTTTTTTAAAGTATGGTTTATTTGGCTGAGGATTCTGGTGATTAGAACAGCACTGTGTTCTAGAGAAAGGGCTCTTTATGGCAGAGAAGAAGAAAGGGGACCAGGTGCATGCATGAGGCAAACACTTTATAACTTGCTCTCTCTTGTGAATGAACCTGGGCCTTCAAGAACCCCATCAATAGTTACAGAGAATAAAGCTCTCCAACCTCATCTCTCTCCTCTAGGCTCCATCTTTTAAAGAAATACCACCTCTTAATACTCTTTATTACACTGGGTCTAAGCATCCAGAACATAAAACTCACAAATCATAATAGAAAGTGATTTAAAACACTCTAATACTAAGTAGAATCTTGAACTTTTTTTTTAATGTAAAAATACCACAGCTGGGGAGATGGCTCAATCCATAAAATGTTCTCTATTCATTAGTTAGGCCCTGAGTTTATGCTGCAGGACACATGTAGAAGTGCTGGAGTGCCAATAAACACATGTAATCTTAGTGCCGGGCAGCAGAGACTGGCAGGGCTCTGGCACTTAGTGGCCAGCCATCTTAGCCCAGTTGGTGAGACTCTGGTCAGCCAGTGAGAGATCCTGTATCAAAAAGCAAGATGGATGGCTTCTGAGGGACAACACACCAGATTGACTTCTGCCCTCCCTACATAC
The DNA here is from genome assembly GCF_903995435.1 of Acomys russatus. NCBI lineage: Eukaryota > Metazoa > Chordata > Mammalia > Rodentia > Muridae > Acomys > Acomys russatus. Next base: position 60,224,371 of record NC_067156.1, read on the forward strand.
AAACGTACAGATGTTCATGTCAAGCAAACACATGTTGCACCTGCAGATGTGTGTCCCTATACACATACACAGAAACATATCAACATTTCCAGGGCTGACGTGTTTTTAAACAGCCTCAACATTCCAAGCCAACAAGCCTACTCAATCACAGTAAATTTAGATTGATTTCTTACAATGTTCTAAGCTAGAATAGGAATCCTGAGATTGAAAATAACCTTGCTCATGTTCACTCTAATGATTACTAGCAATTTGTCAAGAATGTAGCTTAAAATGCTTTAAATAACTAATGTGAAAAGAAACTACTTCCCCAGAGTCTTCTAAGAAATGTGATCACAAGCTGCTGGGCAGGACAGCAGTGACAAGCTGGGGAGGAAAGCTGTCCCACTAAGAAGTCTGTAAAGAGGCAGCATTTCTCACCCCAAGGGCTCTAGGCATTGTCCACAAGAGCAGGTACCCTTCCCTGAAGGGTCCCAGTGTAGACAGAAAGGTCTAGAAGGAACTCCACTCAGCCATTTCTGAGGGAGTGGCAAGTATACACTTGAGCAAGAAGATCTCCAGGGACCACCAGCAAATGGCCCGACGCAGACAGGCACCATCATTCCGTCTCCAGGGTTCTCAGAGGAGAGGTGAAGGTTACATATGGGCCACAGAATGCTTGTACAGGATGATGGTGACGTGGCCAGTGAAAGAACGCAGCAAGCCAGGAAGAGGCAGAAGTAGGGAACTTACATAATTCAGTGTGGCACAGGCAGAGGGCAGGGCAGTAGACAGAGCCTGTCCATGCAGAGGTGCTACAGTGTCACCGTACTACAGAGCAATTGCACTTGGAGTGTACCATGGCTAGCAAAAGCATGGCTGTGAGGGACCAGCCGTCTTGCTGTGAGGCAACAAGAGCTCAGCACAGCCACCTGCCCTAAACTGGCGTCCACCTAAATCATAAAAACCATTTTTACTTAATTAACCTATTTTGTTTTTAAAGGTTAAAAAATTAAGAAAACATTTTAAATTAAACATTTAGTTAGCATGTTGATATTAACATCATGTTTTTAATTAAATCTGAAACCCATAGCTCCACATATAACTTCCCAAAGTTTAGTTTCAAAAATTGCCATCAAGGGCTAGAGAGATGGCTCAGAGGTTAAGAGCACTGACTGCTCTTCCAAAGGTTCTGAGTTCAATTCCCAGCAACCACATGGTGGCTCATAACCATCTATAATGAGATCTGGTGCCCTCTTCTGGCATGTAGGTGTACATGCAGGCAGAACACTGTATACATAATAAATAAATCTTTTAAAAAAAGCCATCAAGCCAGGTGTGGTGGTGCACACCTTAAATCCCAGCACTGGAGACAGAGGCAGGAAGGATAGCTGTATTTTAGGCCAGCTTGGTCTACAAAGGGAATCCAGGATAGCCAAGGCTACACAGAGAACCCCTGTCTCAAAAAAACAAACAAAAAAAAACCAAACAAACAAAAAACAAAACAAAACACAAACAAACAAATGAGCAAACAAGCAAAAAGCCATCAAATGATAATGTTATCATGCAAGTATACACTGAAAATGTTACCTAGTTTTATAAAAATTCACGTTGCTTTTTCCACAATTGAATTTCTTTCAAATACATATGTGTGTGCGTGAGAGAGAGAGAGAGAGAGAGAGAGAGAGAGAGAGAGAGAGAGAGAGAGAGAGAGAGAGAGAGAATACATATACATATCTTCTCTTTTATTGTATTATCTAAGAGGAATATGATGACTGGGTCTCATATTTGACTTAAGAAAAGGCTAGCCATGGACATGACACTGGCCATAATCCCAGCACACAGAACAGGGCAGGAGGATTTTGAGTTAAATGGCAGTCAACATTACATGGTGAGACTTCTATTGAAAAAACAAAACAAAATATCAGACACAAAAATTCAAAAGCCAGAAAGATTTCACTGCACAGCTTCCAGACCTTTCTAAACACGGTAGTTCACGACCATTTGTAAGTGCCCAGCGCCTACCGACTGGGAACTCATTCATAAAAGCGTCAATGTGAGAAGTACAGATGTTTAAGCGTATTGTAGGAGAGCATTGACTGGCATGTGTGTGTATACCCAGAGTTCTTGTTCTTGCTGCTCTGGGTGATCTTATTTTATTTATTTTTAAAGTTAACATACAAAGTAAGAGATTTCATTATGATAATTTTAGACATACATATACTTTTTTTATTCTTTGCTGTCCCTCATTGTTCTCCCTAATCAATCCTGCCCCTCTTACTAGCTCCCTTCCTTTCCACAAATAGTCTTCTGTTTCCTTCTCTGGCATTTTCCTCCTCCCCTTTCATGCTTCCCTTATAGTTTCATGGCCTCTATCACCCCCTCCCTTTCCCTCCCTCTCCTCCTCCCCCACCCCCTCTCTCTCCCTCTCTCTTGTTCACTCTCTGCCTCTGTGTCTCTCTGTCTGTCTGTCTGTCTGTCTGTCTGTCTGTCTGTCTGTCTCTCTCTCTCTCTCTCTCTCTCACACACACACACACACACATACACACACACACACACACACATGTTTATGTTAGATGCCCAGACTAGTGCTGGTTCCCCGGCAGGCTTTACAGGAGGCAGGGAAAGGTAATCAGGGTGAGAGAAAAATGAAACTCGGCTCAACATGATTTTATTGTAACTGGTGCTAGACCAGGACTTCCAGAATCCGGCCCCAATCAGTTCACTTTAGCCATATATAAGCACAGCACAACTTTGGTAAAAAGTATTCAGATAACAATTTTAACTCAGTCCCAAGTACACAACAAATTAAGACATTTTTACATTGAGAAGCTTTACAGAGTATATCTGGCTTCTTTTACAAGAAAGGGTACTGTTGGCTCAGAGATAGTGCCCAAGATTTAGGGTGTACAGAGCCTGACTGAGGCAAACATAATGTTTGTGATTGTCAGGATTGGCATGGCCCTAAGATAACATGAAAGTCACTTAGGCTGTTGTAAAGTACAAATGACGTCACTCATTAAGATGGGTTTTATGGACAGTAATGCTCAAGGTTTTTAAGGGAAAGGATCTGAGATAAGGAAATTCTGGAGATACCGACAAAGCCTGTCTCATCAGACAGTGAAGGAACACCGAGTTGTAAAACAACATTGCTCCTGGCATTACAGGTAGGACATCTGCACACTTCATTCTGTTGATGAGGTAAGGTGTATGTTTAACTCCTGGCCTCTCCCATGCTTATCTGTGTGCACAAGGTCTTTTTTCTCTCTACACAAACTAGGAAGTGTAATCAGATGAGGAAAAAGAGAAGAGCTAAGAAAGTGGGGAACAGTAGGTTTTTTTCCACCCTTACAATAAGCCACTGGATTCTTTCCAGCAGGACATGGACACTTTACCTGAGAGCATTGCCAGCCATCCAGAGGCCAATCAGCACACCATAAAATTTGCCCCTGGCAAAATTAAACATCTCCACACTCTCAAGAGCTCCATCTTTGCATTATGTAAACAAATAATTTAAAAGCAGGATCGCTTTTATCATTGTACTTCTTTCTCGGTGGCATATGAAGAATAGATGCTGCCTGACACACGAATTCCAGCCCTCGGGCTCAGAACACTGCTGCTAAGCAATCTGAAAAGGACAGTGCAGACTGAGAACCACGGCAATTAGGCTGCGTACATAGCTGGGCTAATGTCAGGAGTCTCTCTGACTCAGAGCACATCGAGGGGGCACAAAGAGCAAGTCACTCCCCGACGCTCCACCCCCATGATAGAAGCCCACTCATGCTCAGAAATGGCACAGGTGTTGTGACAACCCCACCTCCCAGAGACCTCAGAATAGGAGACAGCCACCCACTGCCACGGCCTGCCCACATGCAACAGAAGAGGCTTGGGCGTTCCAACTCAGGGCACATGATTGTTATGACTTATTTGGTGTCACACAGGGAGATGACTACCAAAAGTGAGTCATTTCTTTCTAGCGTACTAATGCCATCAACTACTATTGTTATCACAGAAGACCACAGAAGAGGCAGCTTGCAGAGTTCTTACCTCACTTATCACCTCTGGAGATAAAGGCAGAGGTAAGAAACACATGTCTCTTAATATTCTTTTAACCTGGGGAAATGGACCAGAATAAAGAACAGGTGAATTTCTGCCTTGTTTGTAGAAAATCCTAAACCAAATACAAATGTTTGAAACAGAAAATTCTGGCTCACCTTCCTGTCCACTCTCAGTAGGAAAATACTAATGCCCCTTCAAAGCAGACATCAGGCACATGACACTGCAACTACTAGTGACCAAGGGAGATACATGGCAACTTCTATACTGTTGATCCCATCACAAAATGTCAAGAAGTGGCTTCCAAAATTCAGGCTTCAGAATAAAAATAATGGGCTATTTGAAGACCATGTAATGGGGCCGATAACAGACAGAGCGGGAAAACGTCATGTTGATTGGAAAAAGAGAGATGTAGTGGGTAAGATTCATATTTAGATAAGTGTTGCCTAGGGCATTCTCTAGTCTGTATGCATGTTAACCAAAACTCTAGAAGAAAAGCTAAGATTACTAGTTTGAGGTACCGGACGTTTGAGGATGATTATAATAATGACAGGGCAAGATGGGGCAAGGTTCCTCCATCTAGCATTCTTGCTGAGGGCATTTCAGGTTTGACTGGGATTTGATCTCTTCGATGGAAAGCCCTGTGGAAAAATCATCCAACTCTATTCTGAGAACCTGAGATCAAGATGCCTCGGTTAACGTGTCTTGGCTTCTGTTATACTGCCTGCTCATGCAAACCTCCCCCTTCCAACTAACTGCTTCTCTTAGCTTCTGTTAAACTGCCTGCTTGTGTAAAACCTTTTCCGGCAGCTGCCAAGGGAGATAACAAGATGTGGTTTTTGCCTTTAAAAGACTCTTACTCTAAACACTTGGTGCTACGCTTAGGTCTTGCAAACCTAAGAAAAGTCCCAGCTGTGGGTTCCTATTAAAAAAAAATCAAAACTAAGTGAAATACTTTCTTACTTTAAGAGGGAAGGACCAGGTCACAGTCACTATTAGATCAAAGCAAAACCAAACTCCAAAAGTGTGAATAACTTAGTGTCCAATGTCTGGGATCCATTCACAATCTCCTCGGCTCCTCCAAAGACTTGGGTCACTTTTCCATATCTGCCGTCTGTAGTACAAACAGCTTGTCACTTAGGTACTAACTGGCTCCACTTCAAGACTGCCACTGTTTTTTTGGTGGTCATCCCATGACACTGTCATCTACAAAATATTCTGCTGCAACTGGGCTGTATTTTCACCAGTAGCTTCTACTAGGCTCTCTTCATGGTGCCAAGGGTAAACCGCTCTGCATGTGTGAGACCAAAACAGCAACAATGTACCTTGTAGGTTAAGGTTTCTGTTTGCAGTTAAGATGGTTAAGAATACGTTTGTTTGTCCTGTGCAGGATATTGTTTCTGTTTGTAGTTAAGACAGTTAAGAATAAGTTCCTATTTGTCCTGTAAAGTAAAGGTTTCTGCTTGTAGTTAAAAAATAAGTTCCTGTTTATCCTGTGCTAACTCCTTGCAAGTTAAGAATTCTATCTGTAATTAAGAATAAGGCAGGGGCAAGTGGATCACTGTGAGTTCGAGACCAGCCTAGTCTACAAAGTGAGTTCCAGGACAGTCAGTCCAGGCTACACATAGAAACCCTGTCTCAAAAGTGCCTCCCCCACCCTCCCCCCCAAAAAAAGAAAAGAAAGAAAGAAAAGAAAAAAGGGGGAAAAAGTCTTGTTTCTTAGATCTGATGTAAACTGCAAAACACGTTTTTCAGCCTATCCTAAATGTTCAACCCTAGTCCTTATCCTTGCTGCTTTCATTGTATCTTTCTGACAGTGCATAACCGCCAGCCTTCTCACCTCTGTAAACACTTTATCTCTCCCATAAAAGAGACTTCAAGAGGCCAGCAGGGGTATAATCTCAACTAAGAAAGAAGCAGCCAGACTGGCCAGTCCTGGGTGCACCCCAAAATAAACTTGTTTTAGTTAAGACTATTGTGGATTCAATCTTTCTCCTCGAAATCCTCGGATTTAACACATAGCCTGGGTCTTCAACTGCTACTGAGGCTGCACCTTCACCATGTGCCCCTCCAGGCCTCCGCTGTTCTCCATGACCCATTCATGCCTTCAAACCTAGTACCACCTGGGTGACTCTTACACTACCAAGTTTGGCTGCCAGAGTGAGGTACAACCTTGGCCGCCTCTGGAAGCCAGCTTGTGTGTACTGGCTGTAAGGGAACACCTCCCCGAAGATTTCACCTCAGTGATGCTGCTCTCATCTTCCAGCTAACCAGCATACTTTAGGGACTCAGATCTCTTGTTAATCAGAGCTGACCAGACACCACAGATTCTTCACACAGATGGCCTGGCCTGCTTCCCTCTGAAATGCTAAAAGCCAGGCCTTTATCATCTGTACTGCTTTCAACTTTCTTATCTTCCAAGCTCCTACAGAACAGCTCACAAAGCATTAAATACTCACTGGCTTTTCTTACATAAAATTCCAATATCCATCCACAATCCTCCACAAAACAACATGGTCAGATCTGTCACAGCAATACCCTATTATCCTGGTACCAACTTGTCTTCTGTTTGTTTGTTTTTCAAGGCACGGTTTCTCTCTGTAGCCTTGGCTTTCTTGGACTTGATTTGTACACTAGGCTGGCCTTGAACTCACAGAGATCTGCCTGCCTCTGCCTCCCTGAACGCTGGGATTACAGGTATGTGGCATCATGCCCAGATCCAACTTGTCTTAAAACCCTGATCAGGGTTTCTATTGTGACAAAACACCATGACCAAAACAAAAGGGCAAGAGGGAATGGATGATACCAGTGAAACAGTGTCTCCCAGACACAAGAGGGCTGATATACATAGGAACTCACAGCATGCATAGGGTTTGCATAGGTTAAAGCTAGATGGGCTCTCAGAACTGCAAGGGGGAGTTAGTCTCTCATTCCTAACCAAAAAGCTCCAACTGACAACCACTGGCAGAGGAAATATCAGTTTTCTCCAACTGAGTCTCACTGGGATTTTGTGTTTTATGTAGTGTATCTATGTATCTGTGTGATTCTTGTGAGTTTTTTTTTTTTTTTTTTGACTGTTTTTAAATGATATTATTTTCATTCTGTTTTGTTTGCCTGTTTTCTAAAGAGAGAGAGAAAGAAGGCCTGGAATCAGATGAGTGGGAGGTGGGGTGAGGGAGGGGAACCATGGTCAGAATATATTGTATAAATTTTTAACTGCAATTGTAAAAAAAATATAGTTTCATTTCCATGTATTTGTATAATTTCTGTAGGCTTGTTTGTTTGTTTGTTTTACTGGTTTCTAGTTTGACTGCAGTATGATATAAGATTCAAGAGGTTATTTTCTTTTTTTTCTTTTGTACTTATTTAAGATGGGGAGAAGGGGTAGAGTTCTCTTTAGCTACTTCTGGCTAGTTAGGGTCATCTGGTTCTTTAGGGCTGCACCAATCTCAGTTATCAGAATATCCAGCAGTCCAGCAAACAACAAACAAACCAGGAACCTTCCTCCTCCTCCTCCTCCTATCTCCTCAAAGCGTCCTCTTCTCTCTGGGCTCTGATATTTATAACCTCTCAGAATTCCACCAATTACAGCTGACAAGGACCACACTTCTCTCCAAGCCATATAAGGCAATTATCAACTGTGGACAAACTAAAAGCAGCTTCATATCCCACACTTGGGATTAAATTTAAAAAAACAAACCTATTTATATAACAACTGAGTTTTTAAAGAAACCATTCCACTACACATTGCAGTCTTTTTCCTGTTTGGTTGAGTGTATGGGCCATGGAAACTCATTTTTAAAATGAGGACAAATAGACTTAGAGGAAAGAGCATAAATATTATATATACCTTGTTAACACTAATCAAAAGAGAGCAGGAGGGATCTGCATTATACAGAATTTTAGTTTCCCACACCAACGTTCAGACACCTTCTGTTGCTGCTGAGGACTACAGTTTAATCCAAGACACATCTGTCCCTTTATTTATGCCTACCTCATGCGATCTGCTGGAAGTGCTGTGACGCTCCTTAAATAATAAAGTTGGAAAATACTTAGCCAGGTTCTCAAATGTGATTTACAAAATTGCTTGCCTTGAATATGAATAGGCTTGAAAAAAATGACTTTGTATTCTGAAAGAGTAAATTGCTTTTGCAGCTGGCCAATAAATAATAAGTAAGCTGGGATAATTAAATAAAATTTAAACAAACTAAACTTTGGAACAAGAAAAATTATCAAAGACAAAGGAATCACTAGTGATAAAGATGCCAGTTTTCCAGGAAGACACAGAAGTCTTTTATGTGTATGTGCCTTGTAGTAGATGAACTGAACACATGAAGCAAAAAAGATCTCCAGAAGCAAACTCAGGCACCAACACCACTTAGTCACTAATCAACAAATGAAGATAAATCAGTATGAACAACACCGTCAATCAAATGGATTTAAGTGTCACAAAATATAACATGTAACAACAACAGGATACAAACTCACATGGAATACTAACTAAGAGATCATATCCAGGGTAAAAAAAAAATCATACGTTAATAAATATAAAGTAGAAATCAAAGTATGCTCTTAGATCAACATGGAATTAAACTGAAAAAAAACTACAACAGAGAGATAGCTAGAAAAAAATCTCAGATTTGGAGATTAAACAACACGCTTCTACATAACATATTCATAAAAACATCAGAGAGGGCCAGAGAGATGGCTCAGCTGGTGAGTCATCAGGTCTGGTGATCTGAGTTTGATCCCCAGAAAGGAAAAGGAGAGAACTGACTCCCAAAGTTGTCCCCTACATCTGCATGCATAGAGTCTCTCTCTCTCTCTCTCTCTCTCTCTCTCTCTCTCTCTCTCTCTCTCTCTCTCTCTCTCTCTCTCTCTCTCACACACACACACACACACACACACACACACAAATAAATTTTAAAAATCAGAAAGAAAATTTAAAATATTTCAAAGAAAAGAAAAATTCAACTTAACCAAACATGTAGGGTATTACAAAGACAGTACTCAACCAAAGATTTAAAATGGCACATCTCCGGTAAATAATTTGGCCATTAAAAAAACAAATGACCAGACATAGTGGCCTTTAATCGCAGTACTCCAGAAGCAGAGGCAGGTGGGTGGTTGTAAGTTTGAGGCCAGCCTGGTCTACAAAGCAAGTCCAGGACAGCCAAGGCTACACAGAGAAACCCTGTCTCAAAAAAAAACAAAAAAACAAAAAACAAAAAACAAAAAACAAAAAAAACAAAAAACAAAAAAAATCAAACAAAGAATGCATGAAACTACCACATGACTCAAGAATAGCTCTCTTAAGAATTAAATTATAATATAAGTGAAAGTTAATATCCGTACAAAACCTGAACTTGAATGGAGTGTAATTCATAATAGATTGAAACTGGAACTCGAGACTTATTTCAATAGGAGGAATGATTAATGACTTGGGATACATACAGTACTATGGATGTAGTACTAATTATCAATGAGGACAAAAAGCCTGCTGATATATACAGTGTTATGGGTCTCAGTCATTCAGAGATCACAGTCTGACCACAAATAAAGTTTAAACAAAGAAGAAACTTTATTCAGGTACTGGCTCCAGGTATACAACTGAGATTTGGGATTCCCAAGAGGTAGCAGCAAATTACATTAGTCAGGGGCTTATTAAGGCAAAACTCACAAGGCTATGTACCTACCTCCTGCCTTTGTGCCAAGTAGGGGCAAGCAAGCTTGTTTACAGAAGTGGAAACACGCAGTTTGTTATAGTGTACAAACAACAGTTTCTTTAACATTGTACAAGTGTAGGCAATTACAAGAACAGCCCTCAGCACACCAGAAAGTTGCCTGCTCTTGGGCAAGTAGGCCATACAGATTAGAGGAATTTTTTGTTTGTTTGTTTTATAGATCTCTTAAGCTCAGTAATTTAACCTTAAAACATAATGTTAGCAATCATATTACTAATCCTATGAATCTGTAGAGTTGTGGTGGGTGGGAAATGTCAATGTCAAAAAGCTTCACTGCAGCCAGGCATTGAATCTACACCTTCAATTCAAGCACTCCCAAGAGGTATCTTGATCATTGTGTGTTCAAAGCCAACCTGATCGCTGGGTGTGGTGGTGCACGCCTTTAATCCCAGTACTCAGGAAGCAGGGGCAGGCAGATCGCTGTGAGTTCGAGGCCAGCATAGTACAGGCTAAACAGAGAAACCCTGTCTGGAGAAACAAACAAAGCCCACCTGATCTACATAATGAGTCCCAGGCTAGCCAGGGCTACATAGTGAGTATCTCCAAAGAAAGAGAAGGGGAGAGAGAAAGGGTAAATTGCCACCGTTTCATTCAAACAGTTTGTATGGTGGGATGTGAGGGTGTGTCTGCATTCGTGAGCATGCACATGTATGTGTGTGGGAGAGAGCTTAAAAATCTAATTCAGGATACTCAAGCACTTCAGCATTAAGCTGTATCTCCGTCCCTATATAACATTTTTCAAGTGATAAAATTATGGAAATGGAAAACAGATGAGTGCCCGTCAGTGCCTGGCTAAGAATGAGATAATGATGAAAGGGCAGTAGGCGTGGCTAGAAGAAGGGCAACAGGGAAAGGCTCGTGGTGCAGGCAATGTTTGGTATCTTGCTATGTTTCTTAAAAGATTTAATTGTATTCATGGTGTGTGTGTGTGTGTGTGTGTGTGTGTGTGTGTGTGTGTGTACACACACCACATGTGATGGCTATTTGTTTTGTTTGTCAACCTAACTACATCTGGAATTAACTAAAACCCCAAAATGGCTGGGTCCACCTATGAGGGATTTTTGCTTAATTAAATCATTTGAAGTGGGAAGATGCACTTCTAATCCAGATCTTTAAATTGGGAAGACACACTTTTAATCCAGATCTTTTGAGATCAGAAGACCCACCTCTAATTTAGGGCACACCTTCTTCTGGAAGCCTGTATACAGGACCTAAAAGGAAGGCTCACTCTTTGCCTGCTTGCTCTTGCCCTCCCTAGCAAGCCCATTCTTTCACTGACATCAGAGCCTACTTTTTCAGAATCCCTGTATATACTGAAGACTAGCTGAGACAGCCACCCTTGTGGACTGAATGAACTACTGGATTCCTGGACCTTCCATTCAGAAGCAGCCATTGTCGAATTAGCTGGACCACATCCTGTAAGTCATTCTAATAAAGTCCCTTTCTGTATATATAAAGACTTTTTTTTGTTGTTAGGTTACTCCAAAGAACCCTATTACACCACATCTATACAGGTGCCCTAGGAAGCCCCTCAAGCTGGAGTTAGTGTTTTGTGAGCAACCTGAAATATGTACTGGGAACTGAACTCAGGTCTTCTCTCCAAAGGATACAAGGATCTCCCTGAATTGTTCCTTATGTATGTAGCTGATATTCATCCATGTGTATCCTTAATCTTTCTCTGTAAAATCCTATCTCACTTTTTCCCCCCAAGACAGGATTTCTCTGTTTATTTCTGGCTGTACTAGAATTCACTTTGTAGACCAAGCTGGCCTTGAGCTCAGAGTTCCACCTGCCTCTGTCTCCCAAGTGCTGGGATTAAAAGTGTGTGCCACCACACCCAGTAGTGGATGTAAACATGTTTTTGTTTTGATTCCAAGTATGCGATGTGAAACAGACTTGTGTGAGGGTGTGTGGTGATTGTCCAGCTGAAAGCAGACTTGTGAGAGAACACGTGGTGTTTGTCCACTAGAAGAGGAACTGCCTCTTGCGGGGGCATGGTCTTTGCCAGCTGATAAATACCCTAGTACAGATTCTGAGAACACACACACACACACACACACACACACACACACACACACACACACACACACACACGAGGTTTTGGTTTTTTGAGCTTGGTATCATTTCCTATTCTTTGGCTATTCATTTCTCTGCTTCAAGATGCTCTTAGAGAGAAAAATTCCAGAGAACACTTTGAGGTTCTAGGTTCCAGCTGCAGCTCTGGCTTTCGGCTACTGCAGTCACAATCACCTTTGCTGAGTTGCTGGTTTGCTGCTTAACGGGTCGGCTGAAATCCTGACTACAAAAAGTGGAATCGTTCCAAGGAACTGAGTCTAAAAAGGTCTCCTGATCCCATTAATCTCTTTTCTCTCCTATCTAGGGTAGGAGGGTTGGAAGGGAGGTATGAGCATTAACGAACCTCAAGTAAAGTAGGCTTGAAAAAGTTCAAAGCCTACAACACCCAGCTCCTATCTCTCTTTTTAAAATGTGTGTTGTAATGGAAGTTCTGGTTTCTTTATAAACTCAATTGTGTTATATAAATATGTTTTTGTTTTAATCCCAAGTGTGGGATTTCAGTTTGAGCTTTAGTTTGCCCACAGCTGTTAATTGTCTTATGTGGGACGTGATGGTACTATTGCTAGATGGTAAGGCCTTCATGTGGCATGGGGAGGGGCATGACCTAAGGCATGGCATGTGGCAGTTTGAAGAGACTAGAGACAGCCGGTGTGGTGGTTTGGAGCAGATGGAAAGGAACACTTTGGGGCTCAACACCTTGGAGGAGACTGTTGGCTGTGTCTGCTGTTGACAGAGATTGGTATAGCCCCAAAGGCCCTTTGAGCCTAAACAGCCAGGAAAAGTAAAGCCCCTGCCCCGCCCCCCCTAAACTTCTCTCTCCTATGTAGGGTTGGGAAGTTGGGAGGTTGAAGCCTAAACACCACAAATAAAGTAGAGCTTTAAAAACAGAGTGCTATAGTGTGTGACTTCCCTGCCTAACTTACTGCTTCTCAGGAAATGTGAAGGATAGCTTAGTAGTGACACTGTGAATCCTTTTCTGTTTGTTGCTTGTTTTGAAGATAGTATCATTATGTAGCCTTGAATCAGCCTGGAAGTCACTATGCAGACCAGAATGACCCTGAACTCATGAGATCCAGGTGCATCTGCTTCCTGGGTTCTGGGATTAAAAGTATGCACCACTATGCTTGGCCTGTGGTTTCTTATACATACTTCTGTGTGTAAATCGTTCAATTACAAAGTGCCTTATACTGTATATCTACTTTCTAATCACATGTAGCCTTGGTTCCTCGATCTGAACAGCAGGCTTTAAAACATCAGAAAGAAGCTTAGGGTCTTGCATTAATAAAGGTAGTTTTTCTACCAATGGACATAGATAGTGGTTACCAAGAGATGGGGAAGTAGCCACTTAACTGTAGTAATTTCAACCATGGCTAGGTATAATTTATCAATAAACTGTAAAATCCTAAGACCGTTCCTAATAAGCAAAATAAATGAGAAAACTAAAGACATCTTAGAAGGGTCCTTAGTCAATGAAATCTTGCTCTAGTTATATAATTAATAACTTAGAATGTCATTATTTCTTGAAACAATAATTTCGATTCTTTGGCATAAAAGATGAATTTACACAATAATAACAAGATATTTAAACATTTTCATGATCTAGCCAGAATATTCTTTAATTTCACAATAAATGCATAGAGTAAAAGAAATTAGGATTATTAGAAGACAGAACATTAAAAATAAAGGGTCCTTAAGAAATCTTTGTGCACCTATTTCAGCATATAGAGGAGGAAACAGGCAAGAAAACATTGATGCCATTTGCCTCCGTGTCTACACTCTTTTTTTTTTTTCTACACTCTTTTAGTTACTGTAATTCAATAAATATTATGCAGTGCCCTCTACTGCGAAGCACTGGTAAAGATGCTGTAAACAAAAAGTGAAAAAGCTGTTGTTATTATTTTGTAGGAAGGGGAAAGTTATGAAGTTAAGTAAAAACCTACCCGAGAGACACCAATGCTTGTGAGAAATACAGAATCAGCATCTGAAGCTTTATCTTGGTGTGAGGTGTACAGAAGTCAGGCAGGAAAGGGAAAGAGAAATAAGCAAGGGAGATGGGAACAAGCACAGAGTGATGAACGCCTAAGCTGGCTGGGGCCCCACAAACCACAGATACCAAGTGCTCAGCCACACAGCATGTTCCCAGGGAGATTAGAAAACAGACTTGAGAAGAGACCAGAGCTTATCTGTGGGCTCCGCCTGCTCTCTCAGATGGGGGAAAAGATACAACCCACGGCCAAACCCTCTCACCCACTGTGAAAGACAAAGCCCCATACCCTGTGACCAGGTCTGGGAGTGAGCCATGCTGCCACAGGTCCTGCTGAGTCAGGCCTGGGGACTGGCACTGCAGAGGTGGATGGCTAACACTCAAGAACAGACAAACAGCTGGGCTGATGATGCCTGTGGCGGGGCTACTCAGGGCCCTCCATAAGCAAACAGGCCAGAGTCTAAGACACAGATGGGGTCACTCATCTACTCAGGAAATGTAAAGGGGAACAGAATATACCTAGAAGTTCCAGGAGACACAACTCATCTGTGAGTGGAAGGAGATCAAAGTGTACCTAAGAGACATAGTGGGACATAGAACATCCATGAGAGGGTAGAGTGGACAGTACCAACCAAAGCAAGCAAAGAGAACACTGAATACCCTTTAAGGCCTACTCTTTGTAACAAAGTTGAAGCCATTTTGTATTCAGTCTCCATTTTGTTTATAATAAGGTGAAATTAAGTTCAAAATTTTAAACTCTGCTTCCTAGAAGTAGTTATTCACAGCTGAAACTAAGAAAGCCTTTTAGAAGGCCAAGTTAACTTTGTACTTCCCTATGACTCAATGATAACTGTTATCTCCATACTTGGCTGAACTCTTGTTGCACTCCAGAAAACCTCAACACACTTGGCTACACTCCAGTTGCACTCTAAAAAACCCTAACCACCACCTCACTTACCTCACTTGGGACCAATCACCGTAAAGTTAGCTGATAACACTTTGTCTAAAGTTAGCCAAAATGTAACCCTGCCCTCCCTTTGCTTTCTGCACTTCGTTTTCCTATAAAAAGCCAGCTATAAGGGCAGACCATCACCACAGTTAGATTCCTGAGTCCTTTCTGTGGCCCTGATCACAATCAGCCTGGAACAATTATTCAATAAACCATCAATATCTAACTGTGATCGGTGTTGGTGTAGTTTGTGTGGCTATTCTTGGATTACAACATATCCAGGGGACAGAATAGATCTGGGCAAGAACAGGGCAGAGTGTATCCATGAAAAGGAAGAGGGGACAGTGTGTACCCAAGACAGGCACAAGGGCACAGCAGAGATGGGGAGAAAGACTATAGAGAAGATGATTCTGAGCACAGTACAACAAAGGTGATGGGACAGTACACATAGGAAGGGTAATGTAGGAGAGATAAACATGTTTTTGTTTTGATCCCAAGTGTGGGATAGGGAAGAGACTTGTGAGAGAGCAAGTGATGTTTATCCACTTAGAAGTTGAACCACTTTGTGGGGGAGCTTGGTTGTTGCTAGCTGAAAAACATCCTTCAACAGACTCTGGGAGGATAGATAGATAGATAGATAGATAGATAGATAGATAGATAGATAGATAGATAGATGGATGGATGGATGGATGCCCAAAACAGGAGGCTGGGCTTTTTTGGGACTTGGTATTGTTTGGCTGTTCATCACTCCACTTCAAGATGCTCCTAGAGAGAACTGCTCCAGGGAAGACTTCAAGGATTGGGCTCCTCCAGGTTCCGGTGCTTCAGGTTCCAGCAGCAACTTTGGTGGAATCACTGGTGTGCTGAAATCCTGCTGACTACGCCAGGCAAATCATTCCTAGGAACTGACACCCAGGTTTCATTCCTGTTTTCCTTAATCTCTTGTTTAGGCTAGTCGGGTTGTAAGGGAGGTATGCTCATTTATTAAGTTCATAATAAGGTATAATTGTTAAGGAAATTGAACCTACAGGATAAGGTATGGCCATAGTTGTGACCTCTCAGAATGTTTAATTTTCCATTTTCTAGAAATCTAGAAAACCAGGCCCTGGAAGGCCCTCAGAGAACTTGCTTTGGGTATATAGAGTTCACGTCTGCCCGAGGGGCCATCCTCACTATGGTCCTAATCAATATAAAACAACTTTTCAAACCGCATTCGTTGTTGTGTGTGCTCACAAGTGTGGCTGAGCATGTGTGTGGAAGCCAGACGACAATTAGGTAAGAGTTGTTCTCGCCTTCCACTGCATGGATGCTGGGGAAGGCAAAGTTCAGGCTTGGCAGCACGCACCTTTACCCACTGAGCCGCCTTGCCAGGCCCTCAAATCCATTTCTGTGTGCCTCCTACTTGCCTTTTAGCTGAACATCACATACTATCTCACGACGCTGCAGCTGGGAAGTTCTAGATGCCCACTACCAATGCTGCTGGTTGTGGAGGTGAGCGTGCTGGCTGGTCTTACGTCAACACACAAGCTAGAGTTACTAAAAGGAGGGAACCTCAATTGAAAAAACATGCCTCCGTAAAATCCAGCCCTAAGTCATTTTCCTAATTAGTGGTTGACCAGGGAGGGCCCAGCCCATTGTGGGCAGTAGTACCTCTGGGCTGGTGACCCTAGGTTCTTTAAGAAATCAGGCTGAGCAAGCCATGGTGACAAAGCAATAAGCAGCACCCTCCATGGCCTCTGCGTCAGCTCCTGCCTCCAGGTTCCTGCCCTGTTTGAATTCCTGTCCTGACTTCTTTTAGTGACGAACAATAATATGGAGTGTAACCGGAATAAACCCTTTCCTCCTCAACTTGCTCTTTGGTCATGACCTTGCAGCAAAAGAAACCCCAATGAGTGAATAAAGCAGGCCCCAGGCTCTGCCGAGTGCTGCCAGTACAGGTGCATAGGGATGTACTCCCGTGTGCTGCAGAACTCAGCTCTCCGGCCATGACAGTTGATGTCATCTTAATCGGAGCAACTGTGATCACTGCGCAAATCCCTCAGAAGATCAGGCCAGTTGCCATGCCTTCACAGGCATGGGGAGTCAACAGCCCCTCAACTAAGCTTACAGCCTCTTACCCCCTCCTGGCCCCAGCCCAGCTGCACATAGTATTGGGAGGTGCTGGGTACACAGGAGATGGGAGGTCACTGAAGGAGGAACTGCATTTATGTGGCTTTCAGGAGGCTGGCACTCACGCCAGGCTGGGACTTTAGTGATGCAGCTCTTCTGTAGTCACCCACTAAGATATAAAATAAAGCCCAGTAAATCACGGGTTCATGATGCTCGACCTGGATGGACCTGTTACTCTGGTCCATTATTGGTGCCCTATGGGGTGGAGAGACTGCACATAGGACACGCTGAGCAGACAGACAGCAAAGAAAGCAAAGGATGGACCTGAGGGCAGAGCCAGGACGAAAATGTCTCTTAAAATTAAAGATGACATTTACAAAAAAACGAGTAAGTAATCTGTTGTTTTCCTTGAAAACGAAGCTCAAGTAACAGATTGTTGGTTTTAAAATCATAGCCTTAGTCATTCTCTTTATACGTCACGAACTGCACACCTAAGTGAACATAACTGATAAAATAAATAAATAGCCCAAGGGTTTCTGGTAGTTGGCAAAGTGCTTGCCTCCCATGTGTAAGGACCTGGGTTTGACCGCAAGCACCACAAAAATTAAAAAAAAAAAAAAAAAAAAGTGCCCACGTGTGAATTAAAGATAGCTAATAATGAATATGCAGGGCCTGTCATCCACTCTGTGGTCATCTCTACTACACGGATGAGCCTGGCAGGCAGCTGGCACAGCTAAGAGATCAGACTGCCTGCCAGGTGCAGAAGAGGAACAACCAAGTTCTTACGAACCAATTGGCATTTTCTCGTGGCCTCTTTTAACCTGTTCACAGGTTATCATTTTCATCTCACGAGGAAAAGCTTTCTTCTAGAATACATCCACACACTACTGATGCCAAATGTGCAAGGCTTTTCCCCAAAGGGAATCAACTCTCCAAGAATCCAGATACCAGCCAGGCATCCCACAATTCAATGCTAACACTACCTAGAGTTAGTGTAGCCCCCTGATTAAGGACAAAATCCCACAAGAATACCCTCAGATTACATCACAACTTGCCACAGACTAGACTCACCTGTGCAGCTGTTCTGACTGCCTTGACTGGGGTGGGAAGGCCCACCCTGGCTGTAAGCGGCACCTTCTGCTAGTAGTCCAGATATAAAGGGGCGGTCAGCAGGAACACCATCTGGCCCTTTGCTCTTGCTACCAAGTTGATTTGTGCTGCTGCTGCTGCTTCCTTCACTAGCGTTGTGTTCATCATGGGCTTGGGACCATCATGGCTCTCAGCAGACTGGACTGTCACTACTGTTGTCCCCCAGGAACAGGCAGTTACTGTAAGGCCACTCTGACTATTGAGAACCCAGATTCAAGAAATGGGTGACTACTGGGTTCACCAGTGTGGCCTCTCCAGTGTGATTTAGCTGGTATTACTATTCTAAAGCTGACTTAGTAAATTCATATGTGGAATTCTTCATCCCATCTCTATTCCTCTAGAGAACCCTGACTAACCCCTTGTTGGGAGTTCAGTAATTTTGCTACAACAACTTAAAAAAAAAAAAAAAGCAGGAGTGGACTTGGCTTAAGAGTGCACACACAGGGTATCATAAAGCACACAGACTGTAGCTGGATGAAGATGTGGCCTCAAAGGTCTCAAGCACAGCAACTTCTGTCCACGTAAAGCATCACTTTACTGCCACATTAATGTGTTTTCCAACCAGGAAGCTCTCCAAACTTCACAGGCAAAGGATGTAACATAGTCACAGTCCATCAGCTTGATCAATAATCTGCAGTTCCAAAAAAAAAAAAAAAAAAAAAAAAATCTGCAGTTCCAATTCCCTCACCAGGAGTGCAGATCAGCTCAAAATAGCAACTTTCTGGTCATGGCTTAGCCTTTCTGGTAACCAGCTACCACCCTGATGCCACCAAGAATAACCTGGCTGGCATCAGAACAAAGGACGTTCTGGTCAGGATATTCAGAGGCGTTTGGGAGCTACAGTCAGGAACTGGCTTCAACACAAGATGCACCGTATCACTTGGGACATTACAAAGGTTTCAGAAACTCTCAACAAGGAACCGACCCGAAGACAGGATACACATTTATTACATCACAATATCATAGCATCTCAATATACTTCATTATAGGTTGAAGCCTACAGTCTGGCTTATACCAAATGCATTTCAGGCAAGCTGTTCCCTAAGGGCACTTTACAACCCTCAGTCTTTCCTGACATCATATTTATGCTCACGGGATCTGAGCACTGTCCTCACAACAGAACTAGATGTGTTTTCCATTGCACATCTTGTACAGAGGCCCCACCTAGCAGTGCTTGAATATTTGCTGAAAGGCAGTGCTTTTTTTTTTTTTTTAACCCCCATCCCCACTTTTTAAATGAATTTTCAAGTTAGCATACAAAGAAACAAGTCCTGTTACTACATTTTCTTACATCAGGTGTACCCCTCCCCCAGCTGCTTCCCAGGTAACCCTTCCCTCTGCTCTCCTATCACACCACTCCATGGCCTTCTTGCTCCTCCCTTCTCCTTACTTCTCAGGATCCTCGCCTGGTCAGTCTCATGATCCACACCCATACACACACGCACACACACACGCACACGTATACGTATATGTATGTATATAATTTAAGTCCGGACATTCCTTCTGACTTTGGCTTAGTGTGTTTGTTCCAAGTTCCAGCTTCATCCATGTCCCTAAAGACATTTTGAAAATGTATATGTTCTATCCAAACAAAGTTTTATTTCTGTAATAAACAAAGCCAGGAAATGTAGAAGCTAAAAGCAAAATTTCAAGACTACCCCCTACACCTTACTGCCAATCAATCCCAAGCCTGCCAAAGCCTCAGGTAATGACATATCGGGTAAGTCCTCCCCCTCGGACCTCTGACAGTCTCTGGCAATGCCGCAAAATGTTCAAGATCACATGAAACCTCTTGTCAGCTTTCAGAGCCGTAAAGTCCTTTATGTCTGCCTCCACGATGAAAAACCGACCTAAAAAGAGAAACAACAGCTCTAATGTTCACGAGGCCAACTCTATATACGTCTTTATGTCATCACCTTATGAGTGACAGAGTCCTTCTTACTGTCCCTGTCCACTGAAAACATGGTAGCCCTGCTAAAATAACGTTCCCTATCCAGAAGCTGCAAGCCTTCCCTGCTATGTCTCTTTTCATCTGCTGTCGATGAACAGATGTGTCCTGGCTCATTTCTCCAGACACTGTGGGAACAGTTAACCCTATCACCTAACTAAAGACCTTGGATGAGCTGAGACCTCTTTGTCCAGTCTGCAAAATGGCACACAGGGAGTGTGAGGACCAGGCTTAGCGAACTGCCGAGCTCACAGTGAAGTGTTCACATAGCTGTAGACGACAAACTCCCCACACACAGCAGTTTCTAGAATCTGTTGTAATTCTCACTGTTCTCCCCCAAACAGCTACATGGTGTCATAGAGGCCATCACGTTACCTTTTGTGTCCTTCGTCTCTTCATTAATAAATCTTTGGTAGAGATTTCTCTTTGCAGCACTCATAGATGCTTTTGATTGATGTATGATCTTGTACTTACTAACTACTGCCTTGTTAATTTCTTTAATGACATCATTAATTTGGCAATATGTTAAACGGGATTTCATGTACCTGTTTTTTTTGAAAAAAGTATATAGTTAATCTTTTTTGAGTTTACTTTATATTTAAAGATTCACTTCTGCTTTTTATTTTTTCTGCTACTTTTAAAAGTAAGATAAGCCGGGCGTGGTGGTGCACGCCTTTAATCCCAGCACTGGGGAGGCAGAGGCAGGCGGATCACTGTGAGTTCGAGGCCAGCCTGGTCTACAAAGTGAGTCCAGGACAGCCAAGGCTACACAGAGAAACTGTCACTTAAGGCTGAGTGTTCCAATGTATGTAGATATTCTTTAAAAATCGTTACACAAACTTTTTCTTTTAGATTATAATTACATCTCTCTCTTCCCTTGATGATAGTGTTCCTGCAGACAGTGAGTGTAGCTAAAACGCAGGGCTTTCTGCAAGAAAAGTGGCAAGCACCAAACTACAAAGCGACGCTTGACAAGCCAGGCGTGATAACGCGTACCTTTAATCTCTGTGAGCTCAAGGACAGTCTGGTCTACACAGTGAGCGCTAGACCAGCTGGAGCTATACAGTGAGACCCTGTCCCAAACACTGCCCAGACTGTTTACTTCAACATCCATACTGTTTAAGCCATAAAGCTTGGCTGAACATCAGAATTTACTCAGTACTCACGCGGGAACGCCTTTGAACTCCTCAATAGTTATGAACGGCATCTCCTTGATAACTCTCTGTTCTTTGGGGGGCCTTTTTGCCAGTACAGGTTCCTCAACTTCAACTGGTTCTTTAGGGTCCAGATTTGGTTTGTCAGCCCTATAGAGTAGAGATGAACAGACAGGCAGGTAATCATCAGAATTAATCAGCATGCTAGACACTTTGTTCAAGCTGAGGGGGGCAAAATCTATAAACGTATAACAAATCCTGGTTTAATAATTTTCTAGCCAACTTTTTCTTTCTATGCCTACCCCTTGGTTACAAAGATCAAAATTATAAGAGGAATCTGAAAAATTACGTTCCTAAGTCTTCAGAGTATGTCTGTTTTATTTTATACCCAAAACATGTCATACATAGAATACACACCACATGCCCTCACCAACACCCTCATTTGCTTCTCAAAGTCAACATGTGTAAAGCTGAACTAAGCTCCAAACGGCTTCTCCTCTTCACTTCCCTAGCTTTGACCCTGCAAACATCAGTCATCTTCCACGTAGCCTAGAGTATCCTGTTAGTTGCTTCTATCGGTCTCGACCTACCACAGACTCACTCTGGCCAGCAAGAACCCTGGGTAACCCTTTAACTCGGCCTGCAGCTCCTTTCTCACTAGCAAATTGAGTCTAGAAACAGGCTGTAGCTTTAAGCTGCCAAGACGTATACTGCCACAATGGCTGAATTACTGCAAGAAAGAAGATACCAGATCAGGAAGCTGCAGATCCAAAAGAAAAAAAAGCAAGCAAAGGAATCCTCCAGAGAGACAGCAGCTGAGGACCAGACCAGAGCACAGTGAACACGACTGGTTGGTGGAGCTGTCCATAAAATCTGGAATACTCTTTCACTGTAGAGTAGAACTGCAGTAGGAATCACAGAAACAAACAGTGACGTGCCACACTTTTGTGGATGCTAACAGGACCTCCATCACTAAAGTGGCCGACTCTTCCTGTGCCTTCCCTGTGCTGGCCGCTCTCTTCCTCAGGGTGTACTGAGGACGCACCTGGTAACTCCCACATGCCCGGCTGACTGTTCACTGAAAACATCTCCAGCCTGTCCACCTGGCCAGGAGGAAGGAGACTGGTATCTAGTGGAAGATCAATGATGCTTCTAAACATCCTACTCTCAAGCGAGAATGTGCTGCCAAAGCTTGAAGGGCTAAGAACAAGGGGCAAGAGTGTATAGGAAGCATGCAGGTGTGTGTGTGTGTGTGTGTGTGTGTGTGTGTGCGCGCGCACGCGCGGGTGTGTGCGTGTGTATGTCTGTGTCTGTGTGTCTCTGTGTGTGTGTGTGTGTGTGTGTGTGTGTGTGTGTGTGTGTGTCATTTTCCTCAGAGACACAGAAATGACCAAACTGGAGAAGACAATAGAAGTATGGTTCTGTTGCAAGACTCAAAAAAATTAATAAACACTTAAAAAATTCAAGTACATGACAGAAAATAACAAATATTTATTTCCACCAACACCTCCAGACCCCAGGAATTGGTGGAAGTATACTTACGAGCTCTGGGCCACTGTCACGGGAGGCAAGTGGGAAGGAACGTGTTCTCTGAGATGCTCCACATCTTTAAAATCTTCTTCAAGAGAGACACAGAGCTCCTAAAGTTTAAAAAAGGCTTATGAGCAAGACTTCCTCCTCTGCGTGTATGACATCATAAGACAAAGTCAGGAGAGACCATGACACTCAAGAGTCCTCGAAAGTGCTGGCAGCACAGGGCGCAGTGGGAAAGCACCACACGCAGCACCTCGGTCAACAAGGAAATAGCAAGAAACAACTCAGTGGTAGAGCACTTCCTTCCAGCACAAGGGCCTGACGCCAGCACCTTAAAAAAGGAGGCGGGGAGGGGGAGCGGAGGCCTGCAGCTCCTAGAGCTCCATCTAGAGGATGCTGTTTTTCTCTATTGGGTTTTTTTTTTTTCTTCCCAGAAAACAAGGACTGTAACCAACCACATTATAATGTGAGAGCAGGTTGAACTTTGTCTTCCCCAAACACTTTAACCTTGGGAAGCAACTAAGAAACAGATGAAATACTGATGTTTTCCAATTTGCATGTTGAGTCAGCACGAGTTCCTCAGGGCTGCCTCCGCAACAGCAGCAGAGGGATTAGGTCCACCCAGGTGAGAGGCAGTTTTCATTCGTTTCTGGTTTGAGCTTTAAATTTAGTTTTTTTATTTGGTGTGAGTGTCTCAGTGTCTGTGTGTGAGATGTGTGGATGTCTGTGTACAGTGTGTGTGTGTTGGAGGGTGTACAGTGTGTGGAGGTGGGCGGGTACTGGGGGGGGGGGGTGCACCATGTGCATTTAGGAAGGGAGGTGCCCAGTATGTGTGAGGGGGGTACAGTGTGTGTTTTATTTAATTTCTACTAGGACATGGGCTTGCTCTCAATCATTATATGAAGAGACTTCGTGTCTCAGGTAAACACACTCTGGGCTCGCACCACCTGTGTGCTCTGGGGCAGATGAAAACTGACAGACCAACGCTGGTTTCCATTTTAAATCTACTGTATCTTTCAAGAATTCTATTATGCTCGCGGCCACTATTTTCCTTTCAATCAGGGATTAGATTAAGCTTCATTGTGCCCGTGCCTAGAGCTGAAAGTCTTCTCAGACAGGACTGCAGGCTGAGGGGACCTTTTTCACCTCATTGAGCACTACAGTGGTGCCAAGAGCCACATGAGATAGTCACGGTGCAGACTAGCTTCCTCGTTAGGAAAGTGCACATACTCCTATTCGCTGAAGTTAGTTAGAAGACTTATTTAGAAAAAAACGCACACATGAGTGAAGTTCAAGCTTTTCCTTAATGAGGAGTCCGTGTCCTTTATATAAACGAAGAAACAGAAGAAGCTATGGTACAGCCAGCCATCACTCCTTCGGTGAGGACCCTGAGTCCTCTAGAGTAAAATGGCTTCCTCAGTGGCAGAGCTCCAAGGGCGACGGGTAAGGCTCTGCATCTCACTTAAGGCAGGTGCTCTGCATTCAGCAATCTCCCACAGCATCACTTGTTTATATTAAGCCTACAAAGGATTATTTAGAAACTCCTCTGTAGTAAATAAAGCTATTGGCCAGTTAGCAATGAAGACACAAACAGCTGGCATTCAGAACTCCTTTGTACTGAGGACACAAGGTTACTTCATAGACTAAGAATTTACAAAGCCAAAAGCATCACAGGCATAAAGGATCCTTACAAATGACCTGGTGACCAGGGTATCCACATTCATAGCCTTCTCTGCTCAAGTTAGGAAAGCATTACCTTCAGTGAATCGTTGGTTTGTTCTTGATACTGAATTTCCAATTCAAATTGATTTAGAAGCTCATTGACTGTGATGATCTCATCTCTTATTTTGCTTAAGGTGGTCTTCAAGGCAGGGTCCTGGCCTATTATAAAGAAAGGGAAAATGAAAAGCAATCCTAGACCGTGTTCTGTCTTGTTTTGTGGTTAATGTATGACAAGTTCTTGCTATGCAGAGGCCCCGCTGACCTCCACCTTAAATCCCTCGCCTCTGCTTCTTCAGTGAAGGCCTTATAAGAGTGTGACACCAGGCCTGGCCTAACTTTCATTTCTAAGTAGTATAGAAGAGAAGGAAGAGAGAGAGGCAAGCTCACAGTGTTTCCTGCAGCTTTTATTTCTGGCAAATTTCTTCAATAGGATAAAACATTAGAAATAATACTCATTTGTACATGAGCCTAGGTAAGCACTCATGAGAAAGAGGCAATTCCTTCTGGGTGCCGGCATGAGGTGGGGCTCGCAGACACCAAGGAGGGTGTGTGCACAGAGCAAGCTAGAGAGAAGGCTTTCAGTCTCAGGGACATATCCTCAACTTTACTGTGGATAAGGTCCAATGACTTTGAGGCCTCAAACCACACGGTGTTGGAAATGAAAAATCTCAAGTGAGGCTGCTACCCTGCTTCAGAGGACATATATTGTTAAGGTATAACCTGAAAAATTGACATCGCTGAGGAGGTAAACTTATCAAGTGTGTCTGTATGGAGGAGGTGAGACTGAAGCTAAGTCAGGCATTCAGGCCCACTCTTCAAAACCCTTAGCCAGAGACAGAAACAACAACACAAACACAGACTGGCGAGGACCCTGGGTCCCTGGAGAAAACAAAGACAGGATGCTTTTATAAAGAGCACGTTTATACTTCTTGGATCACCTAGCACCTCCCTAGAATCATGGATTTGGGAGGGACTGGAAAATCGGAAGTTCCCTCCTCCCTACAAATAGAAAGGACTTAGAACAAGCAAGATGACTCAGCAGGTAAAGGTACCTACTACCAAGCCCAGTTAACGACCTGGTCTTGATCATGGTGGAAGCAGAGAAACAATTCCTGCAAACACACACACTAAATATGTCAGTAAATAATCTAACAAAACATTGTTTTAAAAGTAACTTTAAAAGTTTTAAGGCCAGCTGCGTGTGACTGGGCACGCCTTTAATCCCAGCACACTCAGGAGGCAGAGGCAGGAGGATCTCTATGAGTTCCAGGCCATGCTAAGTCTGTCACTCCTTACATGACAACTAAAATGAAGTGGTAAGTTAATTTCAGAGTTTTTGGGTTGTTTTTTGTTTTCACGGTTGCCGTGTGAGACAAGGTCTCACGGCACAAGCCTGGCTGTCCTAGAATTCACAAGGGCAGACCAGGCCAGCCTGAAACTCGAGAGATCTGCCTCCTGGCTACTGAGATTAAAGGCATGCCACCCAGCTCTGATAGGTTAGTTTTCAAAGGGTACTGATGCTTATACTAAGAATAATTTCAGAAAGGTGAATTAACTATCTGGGTATAGGATCTTTTCTGAACATTGGTATCTCAAAAAAAAAAAAAAAAAAATTTTAGTCACCTACACTTTAGGGTCTTCTTTACTGATCTGTAGTAATACAATCAATTTAGCAATTTCATACTTGGTGTTAGCTATCTGCCAAATTATTGCAGCCACAGTGGGAGAAATTATTAAACAGGCTGTGGAAACTAAGCATTATCTCAGCTACAAAATGACAGCAGTCCTGGGCATCTCACTACTCCCACCAGACCTGGATGGGACTGTTTCAATCTAGCTTTGCAGATCCCCAAATTACATATCTATCCAACCACAAAGAATCTAAAGAAAGCTACTCGTCAAAAAAATCCAATTCCTTTCTTTCTTCCGTTTGTTTAGAGACAGGATCTCAATATGTACCCCTGATGCTCATTAAGTAGACCAAGCTGGCCTTGAACTCAGAGATCTGCTTTTGCCTGCCTCTGCCTCACAGATGTGGGGAATCACCGGGTGTGCATTCGCCATGCCTGAGCAGATTTTGTTCAGCAAAAGTGGTGTATGGGTGGGGAGTACCGCAGTAGGAACTCAGATGAAGAAGCCATCATCCCAATGAGTGCCCGGAATTGGAAGCACTGGGGCACCTCCTAACTTCTGAGTTTGGTCTCCTTGGGTATAAAATGGGAGGGCCCACAATGTTGAGTTCATACATGCTTTTGACTTAACTATCTAAATTTGACTTAACTATCTAAAAAATGTGAACTGTGAACCACAAAAGTGGCTGGTTCATTTATTAGAAGTTCCCAAATAAGGACTGAAAATACCAAATGTCTAGGAGGGATATTCAACAGAATTTCATAGTAAATAAATAAGTAAATAAATAAATAAGTAAAATCTTGACCTATCAGTCCACGCCACAAAACTACAACAGAAGTTTCATATTCTTCCCAGAAGACAGAATTCTACCATCTATTCAGACAGCTTGCTTTTTTAAGACTTGACAAGGTTCATCTGTTCCTTTGATTTTTACGCTTTAACAATTAATTTCATTTTCAATTAGTTCTCTCACCCTGATACAGAGGGATAAGCTTCCTCCACAATATGATGGGAACTGGTTATGGGCTACTCCACCCTTAGTAGATGCTTTTCTTTTGTTTGTTTGTTGTTTTCTCTTGCAGGGTAGTCGATCCGTTTAGCTCTAGAACCACAGGTGATACACCCCCTTCAAATCTTATTGTTGGCCCTTATGTCTCAGAAAAACGTAAGTAAGCTAAATTTCACCCATTACCTAACGTCAGCTCTGCATTATTCAAGACAGTGACACTGGAGGGTTTTGAAAATTCACTATTGAAAATCTAAAATTACCTTAGGAAGAGAGAGTCATTATTGAACAATAATCAAGACGCATGTATGTACCCCAAGTCCGTGAGTGTTTTGCTTACCAAGATTTCGTATTGACAGAATTTTCTTAATATAGCCAATCTTCTCATTAACGTAAGAGCATAACTGTTCTAGATCTGAGGCCATCCTTTTAAGCGTCTGGATAAAACATAGAAACGCTTTTTAAAAGAAAATTAAGTAAAGCCAAAGTTCTGTTCACTTTCAATACCTAAAAATAGTAAACAAGTAAACAACATTGCTTTAAAAGGAAAGGACACAATAGAGGGCTTTCACCACCACCACCACCACCCCAATTCTACAAAATTCAGTGCCTAACAAATACACAACAGCAACATGTCTTGTGGCCTCCTGCAATCCAGGTACTTTAAACCAGCGCTATCAACTTCCTCTGGGCTGGTGTAAGATGGAGCGAAAGGTGCACAGCGCATGGTCCTTACAAGAGTGAGAGAAGAGGAGCCGGTATCATCAGGCGTGTATGATCTTTTGACACCGCGAAACGACATCCTCAAGTTTATGCTTGAGAACCAAATGATGCAACCACCAAGAATAAAATTGCAAAACAAAGAACAAACAACAACAAAACAACCTTTTCGACTTTTGCGCGGGCCTAGGTTGGTGGCGCCTGGCTGGAAACCGTGGTAGAAGGCTGGAGCCCACTCTCCGCGCCGAGCGGTATCCTCCGCAGCAGAGCGATGCCTCGGGCAGCTTCCGGGCCAGGAACCTCGCGGGATCTGGGAGCGAAAAGCCTTCACTGCGGCTGGGGCGTGAGTGCACGAAACCAGAGTCAGGAACTAAAATTCAAACTGTCCGCCGGAACTGGAGCGGCGCAGGCGCACAAGAGCGTCCCCCCAACAGCGCAGTCTCGGTGAGTGCACGAGTTTCCGCTGGGCGGGGACTGGGGCGGGGCAGGAACGGATAGCTTCAGGCGTGGAACCCTCACTTTTTGAGCCCTGGCACCCACTGTCGAATTCAGTTGCAAGTCCGTTTATCACCATAGTCCAGTCAGCGGCCCAGAGCTGGTGATAAAGTGAGCGGCTCAAAAGGTCCTTGGAATCTGCTGCACAGTCATCAGGGGCAGCTTCTACAAATATCAGGGACTGGAAGCAAATCATGAGCTCACGCACTCAGAGCGTGTTTTTAAACTATGCCCCGATGACTCCAGAAAGCGGCCAAGTTGGAGAGCTTAAAGATTCTGTCTTTATGGGGATTAGATACTCCATAAAGGTTAATTAAAACACCAAACTAAAAATTGCAAATGTGGATGATACGAAAGCAGAAGGGGACTGCTGAGGAGGGAAGCGGCTGAGTGGGCACGGGGAGGGCCAGTCCTAACAAAGTATATATGAAAAGGCGTAAGGAAGCGTGCTACTTTATATTTTTAAAGTTTTGTTTTTTGTTTTTGTTTTTGTTTTTGTTTTTTCCTGCTGAGAAAAGGGGAAAAGCATTCCAGGGCCGGGATACTAGCGCAGCAGTCATCAAATGCCTGAGTTCTTGCCATCTGTGCAAGGCAACCTCCAGTCTCTGCCCTGAAGCCTTTGTCCCCGGCAATGGAATGGAGGAAGACTAGCTTGATAGACTCCCCTCCAATGCCTTTGAAGTGTTTTCCTGGAAGCTGCACCCAATGGCTTCCGTCTACTTTTCACTGGCCATTCATATGCATAAAGGAAACAACAACCATAACAGTATTAACCTGGACAGTTTGATCACTACTATAGGAGTTCTATTTGTAAGGGACGGTGATAGCATAGATGGGAGTTTAGTGAGTTTAATGTTGTTTTTAACAAAAGCCCAGCCACTTGATTTTACCAATAAAATCTTGGGAGGCAGATGCTGGGGTGAAAGCCTACTAGTTCAGAGGAGCAGAAAAAGCACCCAGCTGATCTTCTCCTCAGCTGATGTAGGGGCGGGGCGGGGGAGGGGGAGCTCTCCTCCATACAGTCTCCAAACCCCTCCAAACCAAATGTCCCTCCTTCTACTTCCTGTGTGCCCCTCTATCCATCCTCCTGCTTCCTCTTACTCTCTCTGTTGTTGTTGCTTCCTGTGTTCTCTCCCTGTCAACTGATTGCTTTGCTCTGCCTCTTGACCTATGGTCAACTTTATTTAATCCTGTTCAAGCAGAAAGCTCTTGGATTACAGATGAGTGCTAGGGCTGAGCCACACCACTAGAAAAAGGGTTTTCCAATAAACAACACAATCCCGGGGTTCACATTGTGGTCAAATGTCCTGCAACAGTTCAAAATACGATCCTGTAGCATATGGTTTGGAAGCAGTGTCATTTGCAAAGCCTCTGGAGGAGCAGTCAGTGCTCTTAACCTCTGAGCTATCTCTCCAGCCTTCTAATTATTTTTAAGAAAGGGCAAATACAGTTGATATTTTCAAGAAGTTTTTGAAAATCATTTGGAATTTGTTGTTGTTGTTTTGTTTTGTTTTTCGAGACAAGAGTTTCTCTGTGTAGCCTTGCCTGTCCTAGATTTGCTTTGTAGACCAGGCTGCCCTTGAACTCACAGTGATCCTCCTGCCTTTGCCTCCCAAGTGCTGGGATTAAAGGCATGTGCCACCAACACCTGGCTCATTTGGAATTTTTAAATGATCAAACACCCCAATGAATCACCCTGCTGCAGAGCCTGACAGCACAGTACAACAGCAGGGGATCCCACAGGTCCCTAAGGTTTCTTTTTAGGTTTTCCAGGAGGCCTTGGGGAATGGGTATGGCCAGGCACTGTGAGGGAAGCCTGTCAGAATTATGATAGTTTGTTGCCTGCCTCCAAGTCAAGTTCCTCTTTCTAAGTCAATTTCTCCTCTCCTATGTAGCAGGATATTTGATCCTATTGTGAACTCTAAGACTAAGCTGTAAGAACCTGCTTCTTAACCACTTATCCATCTCTCGAGCTCAAGCCTTAATTGTTCTGTGCATCACGTACACCTCATATATTTATAATTTTACGGCTGTGTAATGGTTGTGAGAATTTATATGTTTTCAGAACAAAAGAACCAGACATGGAAGCTGGATCAGACCTGACAGGATTCATTCCTCTCAGCATGCGGGATGCTGACATGCTGCACCCTCCATGTTTCAGCCCCAAGCATCAGAACAGGGCAGCTTCAAAGAAAGCTTCCATACAGATTGGTCCAGTATTTTAAACTGTCCCACAAAGGACTTCTATTAAGCCTGGAATTTCTCAACTTTTGGAAACTAGACCACAAATGTTATTCCTGGCTTGATTAACCATGTTCCCCAATTTTATTTGGGCCCCTACAAAGGTACTATTTGCCCCAAATCAGCCGGAAGAATTATGCCCCATTTCCCCTGGGGGGGGGGTTGGGTAGGTGTATGTTTGCTCTTTTGGACTACAGATGCTTATTTTCACTGGGAGTTGCTTATAAGTTATAAGCTTATAAGTTACTCAGAGAGAAAACAAGGTTGGACTCAGGGATGTCTCTCTTCCTCTTTCTTTCGTAAATATGGAGGTAGGGGTTGAAAAGAAAGAAGCAGGGATATAGAAATATATAGGGATGGTAGGATAAAAGGTAGATTTAAATCTACTCCTCAACCAAAGGCCTTATTTGTTACTAACAAAAACAGTTATTTTTAATTCATTGGTATACAATTTTGCGTATTGGTACAAAATAAGATTAACTTTGATAATTATTTTAAAATTCAAATTTAACCAAGAAGAGACTATGAGCATATACAGGGGGAGGAAGTCCCCCTCAGTCACAGTGATAGGGGAGGGGGTAAGGGAAAAATGGGAGGGAGGGAGGAATGGGAGGATACAAAGGAGGGGATAACCATTGAGATGTAATATGAATAAATGAATAAAATAAAAATTTTTTAAATTCAAATTTAAGACTATTCTCCATATACATATATATACTTCCAATACCTGGAAAGTGCTATTGCAGGCTGATTAGGATAATTAAGTAATAGAAGCCAATTGTTAGTTGATCAAATTATGGTCGTGTCAACTACCAGCCTATTTTTAATCACAAGAATATACATCCTAGGTTTAACAGATAGATATGATCCTATAGATAGATAAGGTAAAATAGTTAGACAAGGTCTTCAAAGCCTCAAAGACCTACGAAATATGGCATTTAAGAAGCTTTTAATATCTTAAAGATTCTTTGACAAGACAGGTTAACTCCTGGCAACACCCAGCCTACCTCAAGAAGATGATGAGCATCAAAGATCCTCCTTATGGAGATGGCATCAAATGTGGCAAACAAGCCATTGGGCAAAACGTCCTCATTTCTGCCACAGACAGAATTCTGCCCTAAAATGGGCAAACTTGGATACAGGCAGAGTCAATGGCCAAACTCAGAGTCAATGCCAAGACAGGGTAAGCAAGGCCTCAATAGTTCCTGTCTCACAAATATGTCTGTCAGCTATATTGGGCCAGGAGGCTGAAAGATGATGCTCCAACGTTATGTAGAGTTTTGGGTGACTGCTCAGCCAGCACAATGCCTCTGTCATTTTTTTTTTTTTTTAACCTTCTCATTTTGGAAGCTGCTAAGCTGCACTTATGGTTCACTCAAGTAATTAAGTTTCATTCTTTCTCAAGTCTATGATGGGGTTGAAGACCAAATAGTTTAGTCATAGAATTAACCTTAGCTGTTTAGGGATTAAGATGTTTTTAGGTCTAGATAGAGGTTTGAGTTGATGGAGATGAGATATTGATTCTCATTCAGAATTTCAGACTCACCAAGATAGGAAAGATATTTTCTACAAGGTTGCCAAATTCATTTAGCCAAAACACCATGAATGTAACATTCATATGATCCCTGATTGTTTCATGGTTCTTCTTGCTGTATGTAATTTTTCTATTTACATGTAATAATATAAATGCATATGCCAAAAAATAAAATCTTAAAAAAAAATAACCTGTTTCTTGTTTTGTGTGGTTCAGCCCTAACACACACCTTTAATCCAAGAACTTGCTGTTTATTGAAAACAGCTGGTTATGGTATGGCTCAGCCTTAGCACATGTCTTTAATCCATGAGTGTTCTGTACACAGAATTAAATAAAGTTAACCCTAGGTCAAGAAAAGGAGCAAGAAACCAGCTGACAGGACAGAAAGGAGGGACTTTGAGTTGAAGGGTATTTAAGACAGTGTGGAAAAGTAGGGGCTTTTGGTTTTTGGTTTTTTTCTTCTGGGACCTGAGCTGAGTAAGAAGGTCACTGGGTGCTTTCTCTGCCTCTCAGAGCTAGCAGGTTTTCACCCCAGCATCTGGCTCTTGAGTCTTCATTGGTAAAATCAAACAATTAGGATTTTCTTTCTTTGAAACCACTCCTGACCCATCTTATCCTCCGCTGAGCTGTCTTCCTTAGGCTTCTCCATCATGGGGTAATCATTATTTTTAGATCCTGAACAAGACCACAAAAAAAGATGTTTCTTAATGAGGAGGGGGAGCTTGGGTCTCTGGGCACATAGGAGCTCTCTATCACCTGCCAGTGCCTGCTTAAATACATTCTAAATAGCAAGTGCTCTAAGGGGCATTTCCTTCCCTCCGTTCTCTGTAAACCAGTTCTTAGTATCTGTCCCTACTTTCTCCCCTGCTTCTACAGCTAAAGTTCCCTGGCCTGGAAACCAAGGAAGGGATAACTTCAAACTGAAGAAAATCAGCCTGCTGACGAGTGCTAACCTTAGTTCCTTTTTTCTTAAATATATGCTTAATAACATCAGTTTAAAAAAGAAAACCAAAAAACAAAAAAACCTTCTGTCTGTAGATTCCTTGTCCCATCCTGAGGATTCCGTGTAATTTTGTTTCTCTTAACATATAATATAAATAACTTTTTCAGTAACAATTACAGTTTTGTATGGTATATCCTCTTTGGGAGACCAGAATAAAGCAGACTTAGAGAGAGAGAGAGAGAGAGAGAGAGAGAGAGAGAGAGAGAGAGACTGAGAAATGGATTACTACACTAAAGGCCATAGAACGGATATTATTTAAGGATTTTTTTAAATCCAAATATATGATACTAATTAATAAAGCATCAGTTTTCTTTAACCCCATAGCTTCCAAAATAATTGACAAGACTATGATTTATTTTACAAGCTTAAAGCATTGGAGCTGGGCAGATTTCCACCCTCTAGGCTACTTAGCTTCCTCTCAGCTACACAGCCCAAGTTACTTGCCAATAAGTTGTCCTATCTGCTGGATCTGCTCCATCAGGCCATGTCTTCTTATCCCATTTCTGTCCCTTCTCTCCTCTCTCCTCTCCTCCTCTCCTCTCCCAGCCTCATGGTCTCCTGACCCCAACCCCAGGAACATCAACTCCGCCTCCCTCTCTTCTGCCAAGTCACAAGCTTCAGCATGTTTTATTAACCAGTCAGCTTTAAATTAGGTAGAGCAAGGTTTATACAACAGAGACAGTCATGAGAATGTGCTAGTCTGGGTGGTAATCAGATCTTGTGGACCAGTAATTAGCATTAGAATACATAGCATCAGACTAACCCCCAACATAATAAAAACTTGAAAGGAATGCAATCTAGAATTTGCTAGCATATCAAAAGAGATAGTCAGATGAAAGAAACCCACAGGAACTTGAGGAAATTGTAGAATGGCAGCCATTGAGAAGCTGGGTAGAAGGCTTTTGCTACAGGCCAACATGGTCTGACTGGATACTGTATGTATGCTGTCAAGGTTCAACTACTGGATGAAGGTCTATATGCCAAATTTGAAATGCTGGCCCTGTTTGGCGATGCCTTAGAGCACAGTCATACATGGTCTGTGTGCTTCATTTTGCAGAGTTTGGAAAGCTGAAGTCTATGTACCACACCATGGATCATATTCAGAATACCAACAGGATTTAGTTTTGAGTTCTGGGGAAGATGTCTCTGAAATTTCACCTGTGTTGAGATGATGGCTATCTTGGCAGTGGGTGTGTTGGACCCTAGAGTCCAATTCAGGAAGGGAGTCGCCGCGAGAGACCACTCAAGTCACACAGGCTGGATGTATAGGTAAAATTTATTACTGACACATCAGAAGTCCCAATTGTTGCTATGTCAGGGTCCCTCAGCACTCGGGAGGTGAAGGACCCGAGTAGCTGTTACAGGCTAGTTTTTAAAGGCTAAAACCACAAAGCAGGGGGGGGTTGCTTATCAAGTTAGACCATATGGACATTGGCGTTGGGAGACTTCTTGTGGGGACTTGGGTGTGAGTCCCTAGGGCGGTTACTAGAAACCGTATGAGACCTTTGATAGTGGGGAGCTCGCATGTAGCTATTCTGGGAACTAGGGTGGAACTCCTGAGGCTAGCAGTAACAAGAACTGGGAGAAGCCTCAGGTCTTACATTTTATAATTTTACAATTTTACAGTTTCTCAGGTGCCTTTACAGAGCGAAGCTGATGATGCTTCAACATATGTATGCATTAGAATACAACAGCTTTTTGACCGTATACCTTAGAAAATATTATAGAAACATCTTACAATCTTGCAGAACAAGCAATTATTCAGGAATCTAACAGAACTTTCCAGAAAATGCTCACAGAACAGAAAGAGATAAGGAATCTTAGTGACTATTCTATTGCTGTGACAAGATACCATGACTAAAGCATCTTATAATAGAAAGTATGTACTTGGGGGCTTGCTTAGTTTCAGAGGTCTAGTTCATTATCATTATGGAAGAGAGCATGGTGACACACAGTTCTGGCATGGACTTTTGAAACCTCAACCCCAGTGATAGACTTCCTGCAGCAAGGCCACACCTACTCCCACAAGGCCACACTGTGGAGGAAAGCCTTGAGTGGATGTAGCAGTTGTCAATAAAGCGCTCTTTAGCCAATGAACTGGGCAGAAGGATAGGAAGTGGAAGGCGGGGCTTCCTGGAGAGGAGGAGGAGCCTGGAATTGACAGTTGAGAGTGGACAGTTGACAGAGGGAATTGGTGGAGAGAAGCTGCCCAAGGAGGATCAGATTGGTGAGTGCTTGGGATATAATAGGTTATGAGGATAAGAGAAGTTTAGTTTAGTTTACTAGTTCATTAATAACAGTTTTGATTCTGCTCAGCATAATGCTTGCAGCATTGAGTTACATTTCAGTCTCATTGTGTCAGTTATTTGCTTCCTAGGCTGTACAGATACAATATCTGCAGCACCACACTTCTGAACCTTCTCAAATAGTGCCACTTACAGGGCATGAGATCTGGAGAGTTGATCCCAACCCCTTGCCTGCTGCAGCACTTGAGGGTCCTGCACCTCACCTGGGCAGCACAGCAGAGCTGGCCCTGGTAGTATGGGCATGGGAGAGCCAGCCCCAAGGGTGTAAAAGCATGAGAGCTGTCCCCATCTCTTTCCAGGGCATTTCTGAGGAGCTGGCCCTGGTGGAGTGGGTGCCGGAGAGGCAGTCTCACCCCGTAATGGCTGCTGCAGGCAGGAGAGCTGCCCCTGCCCCTCACCTGCATAAAACTGGAGAAGTGGCCCTAGTGATGCGAGCACAGGAGAGCTAGTGGACTGACCAACTCAGTTACCATCCAGGCCCAGACTTAGGGCTTTGAGTTGGTTCACCCCAACATCTACCCCATCTATGAACTGTTGTGGCACATGAAGGGGCCAGTCCTGCAGAACCAAAGCTGCAGGATCTCCATGACACAGGGCAACAACAGGATATCCTAGGGGAGTCCCAGTGAGGCTCCAGTATTGATGGTGTAGCAGAAGCCAGAGGCCTCAAACCACACCAGTGACTCATTGTAATGAACATTTGCAAGTAAAGATATTTGGGGGAAAGGTTAGACTGTGTGACATACCATGACACACTATAGCTTCTATGGTAAGATTTCCTTTTTTGTTTTCTTTGGGAGGGGAGTATAAAAGCAAAGGGTGGGTATAGAGAGACTAGGAGATGAGCGTTAAGAGTTCAACCACTTTGCAAAACAAAAGACAGGTTTTTACAGCTCACAATCTCAGGGATCAGACTGGAATCAAATACCCTGCAACAAGTGGAATTGGGGTGCAGGATGTGAAATTCATAAAGAATCAATAAAGAAAATAAAGATTCAGCTATAAGGCATTTTCTTAATTAGTAATTGATGGGGGAGGGCCCAAGTCATGGTAGGTGGTGGTAATCCTGGGACCATGGTGCTGAGTTCTATATGATAGCAGGCTGAGCAAAGTCATGAGGTAGTCAGTCAGCAACCCCCATCCATGGCTTCTGCATCAGCTCCTGCCACCAGGTTCCTGTGGCTGTTCTCACTGCTTCCTTCAGGGCTTTTTGGTCATGGTGTTTCATTGCAGCAATAGAAAATCTGCATAAGGGTTTCTGAGAAATGCTGGGAGTTAGGTTACTGTTTCCTCATGGCCATCAGCCCTGGCTAAACTCAGGTAGGAGTCTCTGGTATCGGGAGCCAGGCTGACATCTTAGGGGCTGGCTGTGTGACATAACAGGTGCTGGGAACCAAAGTGGAGTCCTCTGTAAGAACAAGAAGTGGTCATAACTGCTGAGCCATGTTTCCAACCCCATAATTATACTTGTAAAAGGAAATCTTGAAATAAAGCAAACAAAACCATGCCTTCTAATCAAGACAGCTGGAATGCTTCAGAGGTTATCCAACATATTGGCTTGCCATTGGGCGATCACTCAGAATGTCTTCTTACTTGGAATTAAATATCCTTAAATACCTTTCCAACTTTCAACATATTTGAAACTAATTTAAATGATGTTAACTCCTATATTTTTTTTTTTAAATTTGCCTTTGAATTACTGGATAAGGATGGTGTATCCTGATGACTTACAGCTTTCAAGACTGAAACGTTAATGGAAAGTAGAGCTTGTTTAAATCATTTGAATTAGACATATGGTTACTGAAATTTTGGATTTGCCTCTTTTAGTGTTTTACTTCAAAACAATCTATTTCAATAAAACTATTGGGGCTACTACTATTTTGATGTGGTGTGGATAAAGACGAAGTATTTATCAGAGCAGCTGAAACCGTACTAGGTCTTATTTTATATAGCCCTCTTGTGATCTGTATTAAAACCTCACACTGTGCTGAAGGGGCATTTAAAACAAAACAACAACAACAAAACACAACAACAACAAAAAACTACTACAGTGGAGTTGGGTTATCTAGCTCATTTAGTGTTTCAAATAAATATTTCATATCCTTTCCCGGTCACTCTAGGAAAGGAGAGATTTTTTTCTTTTTATATTTCTCTCAAAGATTATCTTTCCTTTTGGAAAATAGCCCTGCTTTTCCTGGTCATAACCCCCTGAATCTTGAGCTAAACATAGGAATTTTTCACTAAAATCATCAATTTTACCACTCGCAGCATAAATGTGGAAATTTATTTATTGCTGGATTTAATTTATTTGCATCTGTAAATGAGGGCACAGTAAAACCACCTAACTAATCCACTCCATGGGTAGAAATAAGTTTATTGGAAGAACAAACAGTCGGGATGCCTCAGGGAGTAGAGGACAGCGGTGTGGAATACAAGCAAGCAGATTTTGTAAGATCGTCAGCAGGGTAGCAGTCTTTGAGCTGAAGCAGGCTGTTTAAATTAATTAGAAACTAGACACCCATGCCTGTGGTTGTTGCCCTTTGGGAATGGACAATGGAAGCTGTTACAATAAATTGTATCTGTTCGGCCTAGGATGCCAATAACTGACACAAAGAGACCGAAAGTAATTCAAAGCTGGGCAGAATCCGAACTGCTACTAATCTTACAATAAACTACTTTAATCCTCATAATCTACCTATATCCCAAGCACTTGCCAATCCTCTAGCAGGTTCTCTCCTGCAACTGCCCTGTCAACTGTCAACTCCCAATTCTTAACTGTCAACCCCTCCAGGCTCCTCCCATCTCCTGTGGAAGTCCCGCCTTCCATTTCCTGCCCTTCTGCCCAGCTGATGGCTAAACAGCGCTTTATTGACAACTGCTACATCCACTCAAGGCATTCCTCCACAGGAAGCCATGTCTTTGCTGGCATACACAGAGCTGCCTGTTGAGATTCCAGAGGAATGTTGAGTTTAAGTTTCTGCTTACCTAATAAAAATCCTTCTATTTACCCATCAGAGTCCTTCTGTTTAGGACATTGTCACAGACACTGCCATTTTAGACCTTCTTTGGACCAAAGAATATCTTATGTTTTTCAAAGAAGGAGTGAAGGAAGAGAGAGATGGGGAAGGAGAGAGAGATATCATAAAGTTGGGTTGGGAGCTCCTATTTGGAATTGGTGGAAAGGAAAACATGATAGAAACACATTGTATGGAAAATGTTTGTTTTTAAGATGTGTGGTGATAGGGTAAGACAGTGCAGAAGTTCCTTCATCCTGTATTCTTTCTGAGATCATTTTATGTTTGAATAGAACTTGATCTCCTCGGTAGAAAGCCCCATGGAAACTCACCCAATTCTATTCTAGGTGGTCAAGATGCCCCAGCTAATTTACCTTAGCTTCCTGAGTAGGAAGATCAGCTGGGTGCTTTCTCTGCCTCTGAGCTAGTAGGTTTTCACCCCAATATCTAGCTCCTAATTGTTTATTGATAAAATTGAAAGATTGGGATTTTTAAAAAATAACCACATGTTGGCATAATGTTATTGTGCCCTGTGTAAAGTTTATTTTCATGTTATTCAAATGCTGATTTCTCTATCCCACTCTCTGGTTTCAATCCAGACATGGCATTGTAATGCCTATTTTTAAAATCTCCTGTCTCAAGTTTGTGTAAACATTGTTGACCATTTATTCTTTGTCTTGTCAATAAAAAGCTGTCTAGCCAATAACTGGGCAGTAGAGAGACCAGGGAGGGACTTCCAATTCCAGCAATGGGAGGCGACAAACAGGAGAGAGCGATTTGGCCACAAGGAGGAGAGTGGAGAGGATACCATAACTGGGCATCTAGAGCATAGGACAGAAATGCAAGTGTTATGAGGATCTTGGCTAGGAGGTAACCAGATAGGCTTAGAGGATTAGAATTGTATAATAGTGCACAGTTATTTTACATTTAAGCCAATTAAATACATCAGAGTGTGTCTGTGTCAATTATTTGGGAACTGACTGGGTTAAAGAAGAATTGTTGCTTTATTAATCTCATGTTCATGTGGTGGTATGTGCCTTTATAATCCCAGCACTCAGGAAGCAGATTTTGTGAGTTTGAAGCCAGTTTGGTCTACATAGTGCTGTCCCAGCCAGGGCTATGTAGAAAAACATAAACACACACACACACACACACACACACACACACACACACACAGAGAGAGAGAGAGAGAGAGAGAGAGAGAGAGACGCTTACCACAGTGATCTATAAGATAAAATCAGTAGTTAAAGCAAATAACTAAAAACAAATGAATCTACACATTTTCTTTGGGTTTTCTTTTAATCATTTTTCCTTTTAATCTCACAACCCCTAGGTGGAATGTCAAGTCAGGAATAAGTGTGACGCTGTTAACATTTGTTGCAGTCTTATTTAGAATATCATTGGAAAATCTAGAATCTTCGACAACGGTGTGCAGAAAAGAGTTTATTCAAGCCCACAGGAAGGAGAACTTTCCAGGACACACTGGCTTTAGTTGTCTAGATTAAGTAGAGATATGGTCATGGAAGATCTAGTTACACACACACACACACACACACACACACACACACACACAGAGGCACAGCAGATTTGTTTTTCCCATTTGACTGGTCATCACGAGCAGCCTGCATCCTTAAGTGGTCTCTGGTCAGCGAAGATGCCGTGACAAGCAAGAAAGAGGCATTCCCCGGGTTAGTTAGCACTCTAATAGTTTCAAAGCTAGTTGAAAATTAAAATTAACCAGGAGAGTAGAATTCCAGAGAACCTGAGTTTGCCCAACGAGCAAAGTGTTCCAAGTCTGATGGGCGAATGCAGATCATCTTCCTTAACTTTCATCTAGTTCTGAGTGCTCAACAGGAAAGCTGTGGAGGAGCTGGGGACACAGCTCAGTTGGTGGTGGGTGTGCTTGCCTGGAGTGGAAAGCCTGAAACTCTGGGATCAATCCTCAGCACCCCAGCACATGCCTGTCATCCCAGCACTCTGGAGGTGTACCGGGCCCCTACACCTTAGCAAGGTCAAAGCACCACTCAGACCTTGGGACCCAGCATGAGTAGGAAGCCATGCCTGCCCAAACAGGACCAAATGCTAAGTCAATGGTTCCAGGATGTGGCTGGGATAGTCCCTAAATGTGCTGACCTTGCTTTGGCCTCTGTAGTCTGTGTCCTTGCTAAATAAATTGTGTCTATCCAGGATTTGGTTCATGTGCTTAAAAGACCAAGAGCAGCAAGGCTTGGGGCTACATGATATGGGAAAGTTCCTCATGCAGCCACTGGCAGGAAATAAAGACTTTTTATTCGACCTTAAGAATGTCTGTGTAGGGGACTGGAGAGATGGTTCAGTGGTTAGAAGCACTGCCTGCTCTTCCAAAGGACCTGGGTTCAATTCCCAGCACCCACATGGCAGTTCACAACTATCTGTAACTCTAAGATCTGACAACCTCACACCAACGTACATAAATTAAAATTTTAAATAAAATATTAAGAAAAAGAATGTCTGTGTATGTTCTCTGGTGGACTTACCATGCAACAGAGGCAGAAGTTTCAAGTCACCCTGGACTACAGTCTCTATCTCAAAAAGCCTAGCAAAACAGACAAAGAGGTGCATAAGGTGTAGCATGCTGTTACGTTATTGTGCAGCCTATAGAACTAAAGCAAAATTTGAAGTTAGTTTAAGAATTATTATTTCTTTCCTCCAATGGTGCAGGTGCTTGCCTTGAATCCCAGCACTCCAAAGGCAGAGGCAGTCAGATCTCTGTGAGTGTGAGGCCAGCCTGGTCTACAGAGCTCCAGCATAGCCAAGGTTGTCCCAAAACAAGCCCTGTCTTTAAAACAAAATTATTATTATTATTATTATTATTATTATTATTATATGTATGTGTGTAGACATGGTCATGTGGGTGCAGTGCCCTTGGAGGCCAATGGAGGGTGTAGGAGTCTCCTGGAGCTGGAGTTACAGAGTGTTGTTGAGCTGCCTGATGCTTGTGCTGGGAATTGAACTTCAGTTCTTTGCAAGAGTGCTCTTAGCCCCTGAGCTATCTCTAGAGCTCCTTATTTGTCTGCTACTCCCCTCCTTGTGTGTGTGGGGGGTGCCATGCATGCACCATGCACAATCATCCCAACTCTAGCTTTAGTGTGGAAGTCAAAAACCACCGGTAACAGTGAGTCCTCACCTCCTTGCCTTCCCCTGTGTGAGTCCTGAGACTAGAACACAGGTTGCCAGGCCAGGCTGCAAGGGCCTTTACTGCCTGAGCCATTTCACTGGCCCTAAGAATTCATTATTTGTTTTTGCAATACTAGGAGTTGAACTAAGGCCCTGCACACTTTTACTTGGGGGTTACTAATATATATACCTGGCACCTGGTTTTCACTTCAGAGATATGGAATTAAAATTGAGATAGTACTGGCTTCTTAATGAGCTATACACACGTTTCTTTTCTTTACTTTTGTTATTTCTTCTTTTCCATCTCGACCCCTTTCTTTTCTTTTTCCTTTTTTTCTTTTTTCTTTTTCTTTTTGAAACAGCATCTCAAAAGACTGTCCAAGCTGGCCTTGAACTCACACTGTGGTCCTGGTAGGCCTTGTGAATTTACACCCCCTCCCCTCTCCCCTTCCCCTGCCCTCCCCCCACCATTGCTGGTATTACCAGCTTATGCCTCCGTTCTTAAGTTGTTAAAAAAAAAAAAAAAAAAAAAAAACAAACCAAAACACATTTTGCCAGGAGTGATGTCATACGACTTTAATCTCAGACCTGAGAAGCAGAGGCAGGTGGATCTGTGTGGGTTTCAGGCCATCCTGGTCTACACAGCGAGTTGAATGACAACTAGGACTAGAAAGACACTGCCCAAAAAAGAAAAAGAAAAAAGAATGATAAAACAGATAAATGCAGGATGGAGCCAGATCTAGCGGAAAACATGAAGGAGTAGGCTGGTAAAAAGTGGAGAAACAACTGGAGCAGGTACTGACATGACATTTCCTCCGTGGAGGCTGGACATCCCATAGATGAGCGTCTATAGGTAATTGATTGGCTGGAGAAATGAGACACGCCTAGACAGTAACAGGAGTCTCCTGTCTGTGGCAGCAGCAGTCAGTGTAAGGAGTCAACTATCAGGATGACACCGCCCTTTGGAAGCAGCGATCCGGAAGCTACCATCTGTTGCCTAGGAACGTACGGAGTCCGCCTGATGACGCCCGAACTGCTGCCTACGTCTGCGTCGTGATCGCGAAGCAAGTGAGGCCATATTGCCCTCGGGCGGCCACCGTACGGACACGACTGACAAAGGTGGCGGCGCCCTCGGACGACCGCCATCCTAGGCGCGGCCATATTTCCCGGAACGTATGGCCTCCGCTACCTTACGGACTCGATGGTCAAGATGGCGGCGCCTGGGAGACGTTCGCGGCTCTAGGTGGGCGACCTATTTGTTTGCTGCCAAGCGGTCGCGCTGGGCGTGAGGAGTAAGAGTGCGGTGCCGCGGAGGCGGGACCAGTAGCGGAAGTAGTTGCGGGCGCCTTTGCCACCGCCGCGGACCGCTGCCGAGGGTCTTGTCCCGGTTCGCGGGTTGCTGCCTGGGGTCCAGAGCGGGCGCTCTGTGAGCGGAATTATGGTGAGTCCCCGGTCGGAACGGGGTTCAGAGGCAGAGGTCCGAGGGGTTGGCAGCTGCTGCCTGTTGGCAGGCGCACGAGGGGTTCTGATGAGCTGTGTGCCGAGTCTCTGGGCCGACGGGTGATGTGTGGTGTGATTTGGGGCGAGCGATCTGTGAGTTCTTTGATGAACCGTTGTAGGGAGGGGTCCGTAGTGGAAGTTCGGTGAGGACTCCAGATAGCAGTTTTGTAAGAAACCTTCCCGTGAGGCTCCTTGGTCAGAGAGATAAAGACTTGGCCATACGTGTATTTGCACTGGCTTTGGAGATCCGTCATCGGGGGGGTGGGGCCCGTGAGCTAAGTTATTAGCCACTTGTAGGAAGCCAGGATGGGGCGACAGCAGGAGACATTAAGTGGTATCCGTGTAGAACTCTTGAGGTGGTTAGTGTATGTGATGAGCAGTTAGAGTGACAGGATGCTTGACATTGTGTGTGTGTGTGTGTGGGGGGGGGGGTGATGGGAGGTCTGAGGCAAAGGGATGGAGAAGTGTAAGCAAAGGAAGAAAGGGGCCAAGGGTTGAGTGATGAGGGTCTGAGTGAACAGTGGAAAGGCAGCTGCCAGGGGGAAGCCCAGAGATACAGTAAGAATTTGTGGTGAGCCATGGTGGAACTGGCAAGGGAATTAAGGAGCCATCCTGGGGGTGGGGTGGGGTGGGTCTCACAGGAAGGAGATGGCTCAGACCTGGAGCCTCCAGATGCTGGGGAGGACAGCAAGTCTGAGAATGGGGAGAACGCCCCCATCTACTGCATCTGTCGCAAACCGGACATCAATTGCTTCATGATGTGAGC
Source organism: Acomys russatus (assembly GCF_903995435.1). Classification (NCBI taxonomy): domain Eukaryota; kingdom Metazoa; phylum Chordata; class Mammalia; order Rodentia; family Muridae; genus Acomys; species Acomys russatus. The sequence continues at coordinate 60,268,144 of NC_067156.1, forward strand.
TAGGGGGAGGTGGCGGGTCGGGTGCTGCCTGGTAGGGATGGGGAGCACAGATGAGGCACACCCCTCACACCTCTACTGCTTGCTCCTTCGTGTGCAGCGGATGTGACAACTGCAACGAGTGGTTCCATGGGGACTGCATCCGGATCACTGAGAAGATGGCCAAGGCCATCCGGGAATGGTACTGCCGGGAGTGCCGAGGTGAGGCCTGGGAGTGGGCAGGGAAGGTAAGTGGGCTCCAAGAGATGAAGAGGAGCCCTTGTGGGAGGGGTCCTGGGTAATAATGGTATCCAGTGTGGTGGTGACTTTGGAATGCCGACTCCAAGGTGAGCAGAACTGGAGGGTTCCAGAGGAAGGGGCAGCTCCCAAGTAGGCAGGGCAGGAACAGAGAAAGTAGTTCTGGGATCGTTCAGAGCTCTCCTACACACCCACCTTGGTCCCACTCTTTGCCTCACAGAAAAGGACCCGAAGCTGGAGATTCGTTATCGCCACAAAAAGTCCCGGGAGAGGGATGGCAGTGAGCGGGACGGCAGTGAGCCCCGGGATGAGGGAGGAGGGCGCAAGAGGCCTGCTTCCGATCCAGAACTGCAGCGCCGGGCAGGGTCAGGGACAGGGGTTGGGGCCATGCTTGCTCGGGGCTCTGCTTCGCCCCACAAATCTTCTCCGCAGCCCTTGGTGGCCACACCTAGCCAGGTGAGTGGCTGCAGTGGTTGGGGTAGGGGAAATTCTGCTCTGGGCCGCATTTGGGTTCCTGATGTCTATCTCCGACGTTGTTCTAGCATCACCAGCAGCAGCAACATCACCAGCACCAGCAGCAGCAACAGCAGCAACAGCAGCAGCAGCAGCAAATCAAACGGTCAGCCAGAATGTGTGGTGAATGTGAGGCATGCCGACGCACTGAGGACTGTGGCCACTGTGACTTCTGCCGTGACATGAAGAAGTTTGGGGGCCCCAACAAGATCCGGCAGAAGTGCCGCCTTCGCCAGTGTCAGCTGCGGGCACGGGTGAGCATGGCCAGGGCTGGGCAGGGTCAGGTGGGAGAGCTTGGTGGGGAGGCCCAAGTAGGGCCACTTGAGCTGCAAATGAGAAAGTGCAGGTGGGGGTGGAGCCTGATTATGCCCAGACAGGTGGGAGGGGGCCTGGCATGTTCAGGGGCATGCCATGTGACATAGGAACACTAGCTGGCAGTGGTGTCCTGCTGGTCCTGGGGGACACCATATATTTTTCGATGGTCAGGCATGCTGGGCCACAACAGGTAGGACTGAGCACATCTTTGTGGTGAGGGGAAGGATAAAACTGTATTTGGTGAGACCAGGCAAAGCAAGAATAAGTAGCTGGGGCTAGGACAGAGTGACCCTCCATTTTCCTGGGGCTGACCTAGGCCTTCCTCCTGCGCACAGGAATCCTACAAGTACTTCCCTTCCTCGGTGAGTCCAGCCCCCCAGGGCGGGGCAGGGCATGCGGGCAGGGCGGTCAGGGCCAGTCCTGAGATTCTGCCCCGCAGCTCTCGCCGGTGACGCCCTCAGAGGCCCTGCCAAGGCCCCGCCGGCCACCACCCACTCAACAGCAGCCACAGCCATCTCAGAAGCTGGGGCGTAACCGTGAAGATGAGGGGACAGTGTTGTCATCAGTGGTTAAGGAGCCGCCAGAGGCCACAGCCACCCCTGAGCCACTTTCAGATGAGGACCTAGCGTTGGACCCTGATCTATACCAGGACTTCTGTGCTGGGGCCTTTGATGATCACGGCCTAGTGAGTAATAGGAGCATCCTGTGCTGGCGGGGGTGGGGGGAAGGGGAAAAGGTGAAGTCACACAGTGGGGGAGGGGAGGCAGAGGGTGGGCGGGCCGCTTTGGGAATGAGCTGGTCACGTGGGTCAGTGCACGCCCTGCTTGCAGCCTTGGATGAGTGACGCAGAAGAGTCCCCATTCCTGGACCCTGCACTGAGGAAACGGGCAGTAAAAGTGAAACACGTGAAGCGGCGGGAGAAAAAGTCTGAGAAGAAGGTGATGGAGAGGGTAAATGGGTGCTAACGGGAGAGGACGGGCCAGGGAGGGAGATGGAGGAGCTAGGCGCTGCATGGGAAAAGAGCCAAAAAGCTGGCGTGGAGAGGCAGACAGGGTCTGGGGCCGACCTCCGTTGCATCTGACATGCCATATCTGGTCCCTTAGAAGGAGGAGCGATACAAGCGGCATCGACAGAAGCAGAAACATAAAGACAAGTGGAAACACCCAGAGAGGACTGATTCCAAGGACCCTGCGTCACTGCCGCAGTGCCTGGGGCCTGGCTGTGTGCGTGCTGCCCAGCCTGGCTCCAAGTATTGTTCAGATGACTGTGGCATGAAGCTGGCAGCCAAGTGAGTCTTTCCTGGGGCCCTGAGGGGAGTCAGGAAGTAGAGTGGGATATGACCAGAGCTTAGTTTCACTGTATGTACAGTTAGATTTGCATGTACTATTCTGTCAGACCCCTATCTGGCTACATGAACCCACTATTCAGTCACCGTCTATCCGGCCCCCTGCCACTCACTCGCGCATCCTCGCGCCTTCTCACCGTCCATCTGGTCACCCCACTTACCTGCTTTTGGTGCTTCTCTGCCTGTACCTCACTGTCTCCTTGCAGCCGGATCTATGAGATCCTCCCCCAGCGCATCCAGCAATGGCAGCAAAGCCCCTGCATCGCTGAGGAGCACGGCAAGAAGCTGCTTGAGCGGATCCGCCGTGAGCAGCAGAGTGCCCGCACCCGCCTTCAAGAGATGGAGCGCAGATTCCACGAGCTGGAGGCCATCATCCTCCGTGCTAAGCAACAAGCCGTGCGTGAGGACGAGGAGGTAAGGAAGTGGCAGAGCTGGTCAGGGCCCAGTGCGCTGTCCTGCCTGGCCTCACCGCTCCTTTCCACCTGTGCAGAACAATGACAACGAGAGCGACGACACAGACCTGCAGATCTTCTGTGTCTCCTGTGGACATCCCATCAACCCACGAGTTGCCTTGCGCCACATGGAGCGCTGCTATGCTAAGGTCAGGGGGCCAGCCTAGAGTGCTTAGTATGGGGATATCAGTGGGCCCACAGGGGACAGATTGCTGCGTGGGTGGTATCTTGGGAGGACACCCAAAGTCCTTTTATTTGTGCTCATCCTTCCAGTACGAGAGCCAGACATCCTTTGGGTCCATGTACCCCACACGCATTGAAGGGTGAGTAAGCATGCCAAGTGGGGTTAAGAGAAGGCTGAGGGGTGGTTAGGGTGGGGTTAGGAATGGGATTGATGTGGAGCTGGGGCTGGAAGCAGATATGGGCCTTTGAGGTGGTCAGGGAGCTAGCTGCTCAAGATCCCCTCCTGTCCACCTCTACCAGGGCTACCCGACTCTTCTGCGATGTCTACAACCCCCAGAGCAAAACATACTGCAAGCGGCTCCAGGTGCTGTGTCCTGAGCACTCACGGGACCCCAAAGTAAGGTTTTCCTTCAGTCACCTGCATCCTGTCCTGCCCTGCCTCACGTCAGACATCCTTTTGTTCCTTTTGTTCCCTTCTTTCTTCTCTTTTCTCCTGCTGATTTCCATTTCCTCCCTTTCCTGTTTAATCCCCTCCAATCCCTACCCTTTTGTCTCCTTTTCATCTTCACATTCCGAATTCCTCCTCTCACCTTGTCACCCCTACCTTTGGTGGCCCTGCAGGTGCCAGCTGATGAGGTGTGTGGGTGTCCACTTGTACGAGATGTCTTTGAGCTCACAGGGGACTTCTGCCGCCTACCCAAGCGCCAGTGCAATCGCCATTATTGCTGGGAGAAGCTCCGGCGTGCAGAAGTGGACCTGGAGCGTGTTCGGGTGGTAGGTTTGGGCGCTGGGTGTGACCAGGGGTCAGCCTGGGCTGCGGGGGCCACTGCTCATACGCCCTTCCATGTCCTTGGCAGTGGTACAAGCTGGACGAGCTGTTCGAGCAGGAACGGAACGTCCGCACAGCCATGACCAACAGAGCAGGGTTACTTGCCTTGATGCTGCACCAAACGATCCAGCACGACCCGCTCACCACCGACCTTCGCTCCAGTGCTGACCGCTGAGCTCCACGCGCCCAGAGCCCCTCAACCCTGCACTGCAGTTAGGGGAGTGGCCCTGCGTTGCCAGCTTTCTGTTCCTCCACTCATCGGTTTATTCATCACCCCTTAGTTTTATCCCTGAGCCGTCCACTTTTTGGCTTACATTTGCCCTTATCAAAGGGTCTCTGATTTCCCTTCGTCACTGTCTGTCTCCTTCTCTCCACGTTCAGTGCTGCGGGGAGACTGGAGTTTACTGCCCTGGCCTATACCCACCCCCCTAGACAAACTGGTTTTGTTAATAAAATTTTGACCAACCAACCAGGCTTCTACTTTGGACCAACCTTTGGACAAGAGAGACGTGGCAGAGTATACCTGGAGGAGCTGTGGTCAATGCGCAGGCTGGAGTGGTGTGTGCCCCCTCTGATGTGAGAGCACGGCCTCACTGAGGAAGTCCAGTGATCGATACTCAGGCCCCTGTCTTGGTATATCCTGTCAGCATTGCGAACACATGCCGTGTGTGCATGCATGTGTGAACAGATGGGTGTATGTGTGTGACAGACAAACCTGGGCCGCCTTTGTACCAGGGTACACCATCTCCAGACCAAAGGTCGTGCGCTCAGGTTGGGAGGTCAGGCTTTTCCTCCCAAAGACTGGGTGGGGAGAGAGGGAGTGTCTTCACCAGGAGCCCAACCCAGTCTGTCCTGCCCAAAGGAAACACCGACGAAGAATGCCATTCAATGATGGATTGAGTAGTTGCCAGGCAGTGGCAGGGCATGCCTTTAATACCAGCATTTGTGAGGCAGAGACAGGTGGCTCTCTTAGTTCGAGGCCAGTCTAGTCCACAGAGTGGGTTCTAGGACAGCCAAGGCTACACAGAGAAACCCTGTCTCACCACACCACCACCACCACCAAAAAAAAAAAAAAAAAGTCTTATTTGCAGGCTGTTGAGAGCTTTCAAGTGTTTGTTAAAGGATTTCAAATGCTCTAGTTGATGAAAACAATGGACTTCTGAACCTGTAGGTACAGCCAGACTAGAAAGTACTCTGCTAGGCAGGGTGCTGTTAGCCAGGCTAAAGCTGGTAGTGTGAATCACACAAAATGGAGTCAGCCAAAGTAAAATGGGATTGTTTTGGTTTGGTTTATTCCACTGGTCTTGGCATAAGTCAATGCTCCTTTTTGAGGGGGGTGTGGAGAGGGGTGGTGGCACAGAGTCCTGTTAGGCCCTTATGAGCATTAATTGAACAAAGGCTATTAGTTGTTTAATGAAGTTTAACAAGCAGTTGATTAAACAAAGCCCAATTATCAGTCCTAGGAGGAAGAGATAGAGGGTACCTTTGAGACCTATATATAATGGCCGTCAGCCATGGACTCCAATCAGACCAGCAATGGAACCAGGAGCTGCTGGCCTCTCTCGGTGTTTATTTAGATTGTCCTTGACCTTTTGTAAGGTGTTTTCAAAGAGGACTGATAGACTTGCATAGAAACAGCTAGCTTTCCCCAAGGATACACATAGACCTCCCCAAAACACAATCAGTTAATGTAGCTCCCTCCAATTCTGTAGACTATCTCAGCTAGAGGTTTCAGACTGACTGTCTGTAGGTGTTCAACATCCTCATGGACATGTTGGGTCATCTGAGACATTCCTCTTACTAAGATAGTCGTTAGGGCTGCCATTCCAGGTAGAGATCAAGAGCCTCTAGCATACGGTGAGGCTGGAAGCAGGAAGGAACATGCTGTGAGCACTCTCGGAGCCATTTTAAGAGTACACCTTGAGTAAACGTGGACGGTAACACGGAGAGAGGGGAGAGAAGAGAGAAGTAGAGAGAAGAGGAGGAGGAGGAGGAGGGAGGGGGAGAGGGGAGAGAGGGAGAGGAGACCCGAGAAGGGAGGAGAGGAAGGCCGCCATGAAGAAAAGCACATGGCCAGTGTGGATGGAGATTTGGCCAGATGAAGAACATTAGCAAGTATATGGGACTATAGATGGGAGGTAGCTTGATAGATGTTATTAGAAGCAGATGACATAGGATTGGGTCAAGTATCCCATACCTGCCCCACTATGGGAAGTAGTTAAGAGGATTGATATCTGCCCTACCTTAACTAAGGCTATATTAAAATATAGCAAGTGTCTGTGTCTTGATTGATTGATGGCCAGGCATACTGATAATATTGATAATTGAAAACAACAGAGACTTTTTGAAAATTATAGTTAGATGTTGTCAAGCATGAGATATTACCTATTATATCTCCTAAGGTTAATTTCAGGGCATTTGTAGCAATCAGGACTTTCTCTTTAGACCTATATATCCTAGGACCTTTTAGAATTTAGGCAAGTCAACAATCTTCAGCTAATCTGGGCTGAGAAGGACCAAGCAGTTGGTGTATTCTTTTAACATGGGAAATAAGACTCAGAAATTGTGGGCAGCTTCATCTGATTTCCTCAGAATGGGGTGGAAGTGGAAAAAGAGGATGGATTCGGGTGGAATGAGGCAAAAAGTGGGTCTCCTAAGTCGGCTATGGGGCCACGTGGCCTTGGTGACACCTTTGGTTAACGGCTTTTCACAGAAGGGTTAACAAAGCTCCGTTGTTATGCTCTACAGTGTGCAGTCAGAGGCTCCAGGGGGACCCAACCTCCCAGTAGTAAAGGGAGCTGTTGTACCCGAATGAAGATAACCATGCCGCATAGTTTCATTTCAACTTGATACAGATTAGTCATTTGAGAGGAGGGAGAAAATGTTTCTGTAAGAGCAAGCTGTAGGCAAGCCTGTAAGGCATTTTCTTAACTATTGATTGATGGGGGAGGGCCCAGCCCATTGCGAGTCAGGCTGTCCAGGGGCCTAGTGGTCCTGGGTTCTCTGAGAAGGCAGGCTAAGCAAGCCATTAAGAAGCAAGCCTGGAGACAGCACTATTCTGTAGCCTCTGCATCAGTTCCTGCCTCCAGGTTCCTTCCCTGTTGGAGTACTGCCCTGACCTTTTTTGATAATGAGCAGTGATGTGGAGGTGTAAGCAGAATAAGCCCTTTCCTCCCCACCTTGCTTTTTGGTCATGGTTTCATGACAGCAATAGTGCCCCTAAGACATGTGTCTGGTCATGGGTGCCACAGTGAGTGCATGTATATCAGGGAACCCTGGAGTCCATTTTTTCTTTTCTTTCTTTCTTTCTTTCTTTCTCTTTCTTTCTTTCTCTTTCTTTCTTTTCTTTTCTTTCTTTCTGTTCTTCTTCTTTCTTTCTCTTTTCTTTTCTTTTTCTTTCTTTCTTTCTTTCTTTCTCTTTCTTTCTTTTTACCATGTGGGGCTCAGGAATTCAACTAAGGCATTTCCTTAAATGTTGGTGTCCTGGAAGTGACCACAGCTTTACATGGAAAGTATCAAGCTACAGGACCCTGGAGCCCTGATACCAGTCCATTTGCTGGTCTTGCCAACATGACCCTGGCAAGGAATAAAAGCTCAGTGCTCCATGCTCCACCCATGATGCTGAGGTCTGGACAGAAGGTATGCTGTAACCTACTCTCCGGACTCGCCTGGTCCTTTGTCCAGTTAGATAAATCTTCTCTCCCTGATGCTCATGGGAGTTTCCAATCTGATTCACAGGAGGACTGCTCCTCTCTTTGTCCAACATGTTCAGGATCATCCACCCTGCCTGACCCTATATCTGAGGGAATATATCTATATCCTTGCCTGACCAAGTTGCCTCAATGAAGTTTTTAATAGTCACCCTTGAAAAAGCAAAGAATTCTTTTTCTTTTTCTTTCTTTCTTTTTTTTTAGACAGTGTTGACTCTGTTTTTTAGCAATTAAACTTTATTATGTAACCCAACTAGCTTATAAAAGAAGGAAAAAGGTTAAAGGGACGAAAGAGTGAACCTTCCGGTAGCCGTTCCACGGGACGGATCCTTAGGTGTCTCTCTGGCCGGCGTGTTGATCCAGCTTGTCCGCTGTTGCCTGCACGCTCTCCCTGCAGCCGACTTTGTTTTTCTCCCTTCCCCAACTCCCTCAGTCACGTGGGAAGGACCGGCTCCTTCTCCCGGTGAGGGTCCATTAGAAAGACAATAGTCCAGGTGGGGTTCCCAGGTCTGCTTCCTGAATTCCAAACCCAGGATGGCTCCACTCAGTCTGTCACGAGGTATTCATGGGGTGCCCAAGGGTAAAGCCCGCCAAGACTGCTCCCACCTGTGACAAAGCTTACTCCTTCCCACAAGACAGGGTTTCACTGTGTAGCCTTGGCTGTCCTGGGCTCTCTGTAGACCAAGCTGGCCTCGAATTCATGGCAATCCACCTGCCTCTGCCTCCTGAGTGCTGGGATTAAAGGTGTGTGCCACCACTGCCCAGCTGAAGCAAAGAATTTTCACTCACTCACCCATGTAAACCTTAAAGGGTTACTGTTGGACCCTGGAGTCCAATTCAGGAAGGGGGTCGCCATGAGAGACCACTCGAAACACACAACGCACTGATGCAAAAGCAAAGGTTTATTTCTGACGCGTCAGAGTCCCTTAGCACTCGAGAGGCGAAGGACCCCAAGCAGCTGGTACAGGCTAGTTTTAAAGGCAAAAACCACAAAGCAGTTGGGGTTGTGTATCAAGTTAAACCATATGGATATCTGGCATTGGGAAACCTCTTGTAGGGACTTGGGTGCGGGTCCCTAGAGCGGTTACTGGAAACCATATGGGGACATCTGATATTTGGAAACTTGCATGTAACTATTTTGGGATCTAGGGAAGAACTCTTGAGGTTAGCAGTTCTGAGAACTGGGAGAAACTTCTGGGGTCAGAAGTTTAGGTTCTAGGCAAGCAAGGTTGGGCAAGCAAACAAGCATTTTATTTTTTATAAATTTACAGTTTCTCATTACAATCCCAATTCCCTCATATTCTACCCAATCAAATACACTGGATCATAAAAAAAAGAAACTTGCAGTTGATGTGCCTTTCTAATTACCACCTGTGAAATACAACAAATGAGAGTTAACCCCCAAGGCCTCAAGGCTAATGGCCTCCGGCAGAGTGATGTCACCCATGTACCCCAATGTGGATGACAAAAGTATGCTTTTTGTAGGCTTAGAGTTTCCAACCTGCTGGATAGTGTAAGTGGCTTCTCCTTCCTTCTGGGAAATGATGTTTATAAAATGCTCTACAAAACATATGGTTCCTCCTTTCCTTGCGTGGAAACCATTCTTGTAAAATTCTCCTGACATATAGCTGGTATGAAGTAACTCCTGTTTTTGCCTTTATAAACTTTGTCTTGCCTTATTTCTAGGCCTAGAGTTTCTTGGCCAGTGCCTACTCTCTGCCAAATGACTGACTGGCCTTGTACTCGTGGTGATCCATTGTTGGACCCTAGAGTCCACTCGGGTAAGGGGTCATTGCAAGAGACCACTCGAGGACCACAGTGTTGATGCAAAAGCACAAGGTTTATTGCTGACATGCGTCAGAGGACCTCAGCACTCACTCGAGAGGCGGAGGCACCCCGAGTCACTGTTACAGGCTACTTTTAAAGGCTAAAACCGCAAAGGGTAGGAGGGGCTGTGTGCCCTATGTTAGGATTGGCTCTGGTGGTCGCAAGGGGTGCTTGTCTAAATGTTATTGGCTAGTGCAGGGGTCTTGGTCTTGGGGGCTATTCTTGGCAAGGAGGGGTGTTGGGGAGTTTCCAGGGAATTTCCAGATGGTATTTTTCTGAGAATTGTTTACCTCAGTTGAAATTGTTTATCTCAGTTGGCCACCTTGATCTCAGAAACTGAAACTGGCCTTCAATTTTTTCTGGGTCACTTTCCCAAGCTTGTGTGGGTCACGTTCCCAGGCTTAGGCTGAGAGAGAGAGAGAGAGAGAGAGAGAGAGAGAGAGAGAGAGAGAGAGAGAGAGAGCGCCTTACAATCCCCCCTTGAGTTTTTAACTGGCCTTAATCTTAAGGCGCATCCCCAGTTCTTACAATAGAATGTGGAAGCCCCTCCACATTTGGCCACTATGGCTCTTGTTCGGTGTGAGCCAGGGCAGACGTAAAAAAACAGATGTTGTAACAAGCTCCTTCTCCTTGTAGTGCCACATCCCCCCAGGGGTCAAGACCCAACCTCCCTTCAGGAGACTCTTTGGTGGGAGCCTCATTGAGGTTTGAGTGTCCCTCGATATCCCAATTAGCAGGAGCTCCCATAGCCAATTTACATAAGTCAGGGTACAGTGTAGGCCACCAGGTCCATAAGGGGGCTATGGATAAAGTCTCCCATATGGGCTTTCTAATATGGGAGAGCACTTACCAAGTTAACTTCATGGGCTGGTGGGGTTTTGAGGGAGAGTCATAGCCAAAACAGGGTACAAGGGTGAGAAGCAGAATACTTACAGTCAATCCCGTAATCGGGTAAGTCTTATCTTGAGTGGATCTTGGGAGCGATGGAGCTGCCATCGTGGTGTCTCTGGGCAGAGTCAAGAGTCGCTGGTGCAGCTTTGGAGTGAGAGGCGTGAACCCAGGGGGCTATTCCGTCGACCTTGGGAGTGGTGGGTGTGGTGAGGAGGACGGTGTAAGGCCCCTTCCAGCGAGGTTTGAGTCCTTGAGACCGGTGTTGACGGATGTAGACAGAGTCACCAACGTGGAAGGGATGTCCCGCTGTCTGAGAGTGGCCAAGCTTGTAAAGTTCGGGCAGTGGGGCCCAAACTTGGGCTTGAACTGCCTGGAGTCCTTTAAGGCGGGCCTGTAAGTCAGTTTTGGAAGCAGAAGGTTGATAAGAATTAAGTGTAGTAGACAAAGGGGGTGGTCCCCCATACAGGATTTTATAGGGGGTTAGGCTAAAGCGTGAGGGAGTGTTTCTGGCTCTGAATAGAGCAAAGGGTAGGAGGCGTCTCCAATCTTTTAAGCCAGTCTCAATGGTCAATTTAGTCAAGGTCTCTTTTAGAGTCCGATTCATTCTTTATACCTGTCCTGAACTTTGGGGTCTGTAAGAACAATGCAAATTCCAATTAGTCCCCAAGATCTTGGCCAGTCCCTGACTTACATGGGAGACGAAGGCCGGCCCATTATCTGACCTGATTACCTTGGGAAATCCAAACCGAGGAAAGATATCTTCCAGGATGACCTTGGTCACTGTCTGTGCTGTTTCTCACTGGGTGGGGAAAGCTTCTATCCATCTTGAAAAAGTGTCTATAAAAACTAATAAGTATCGATAACCCGCAGCTGGGGGCTTTACTTCAGTAAAATCCACTTCCCAGTAAGTTCCTGGTCTGTCTCCACGGACCCTGGTCCCTTCTGGGACTTGGTTCCTGCCAGCATTGACTTGTTGACAAGCCTGAGAAGTAGTTACAGTTTTATCAACCAGGGCAGCAGCTCCAGGGATGATGAATTCTATCTTGTCCAGGATCTGTCGAAGCTTCTTTGATCCTAGGTGGGTCCGGGCATGCATTTGTTGGACCATGGCAGCCGCATCGAGGGCTGGCAGGACAGTTTTACCGTCTTTTGTCCAATTTTTGGAAACTGGGTCAAATATAGCTCCTAGGGCTTGGGCCTTGGCCTGGTCCTCGGGAGAGTAGTTATAAGCCTCAGGTTGAGGGGGTTCTTTAGCCCCGATAGACAATACCAGGAGTCCCAACTTGGCTATTTGTTTTGCCACCTGATCCGCCTCCTGGTTTCCCATGGCGACAGGATTTTGTTCTTTCTGGTGTCCTGGACAGTGTATGATAGCCACTTGTTTTGGCAGAAATAGAGCTTTGAGGAGAGCTTTAATTTCAGGCTTATTTTTAATCTCCTTGCCCTCTGAGGTCAGAAGTCCTCTTTGTTCATAAATACTCCCATGGACATGAGCAGTGGCAAATGCATATCGGCTATCAGTGTAAATATTAGTTTTCTTGTCTTTGGAAAGTTCTAATGCCTTGCTTAGGGTGACAAGTTCTGCCCTTTGGGCCAAAGTCCCTTGAGGAAGGGCCTGTGCCCAGATGACTTTCTGTCCATCTACCACAGCCACCCCAGCCCTTTTGATACCTAAATCCAGGAAGCTGCTGCCATCAGTATACCAAGTATGATCAGCCTCTGGGATAGGACGATCTTGTAGGTCTTCTCGTGTACCATGCGTTTCTGCCATTACCTTGTGACAGTCATGTGGAGTCTCTTGTGCCTGGTCTGGGGCTGGCAACAAGGTAGCTGGGTTGAGAGTAGCTGGGGGACCAAAGGTGACACAATCAGAATCTAAGAGCAAAGCCTGATAGTGGGTGAGACGGGCATTGCTAATCCATCTGTCAGGAGGCTGTCGCACTACAGACTCTAAGGCATGAGGCGTGATGACAGTCAAGGGTTGTCCCAGAGTCAGTTGGTTGGCATCTTTGGTCAACAAGGCCATGGCAGCCATGATGCGCAGGCAAGAAGGCCATCCAGCAGCGACAGTATCTAATTGTTTGGACAAGTAAGCCACTGGTCGTTTCCACGGCCCCAAGGTCTGGGTTAGCACACCTTTAGCAACGCCATCCCTTTCATCTATGAATAAAGTGAAAGGCTTGGAAGTGTCAGGTATCCTGAGGGCCGGGGCAGACAAGAGAGCCTTTTTTATTGTGTCAAAGGCCTGTTGTTGGGGTTTATCCCACTTGAAAGAGTCTTTATTTTGAGTGAGAGGATACAGGGGAGCCGCTAATTCAGCAAAGCCAGGGATCCATAACTGACAGAACCCAGCAGTTCCTAGGAACTCTCTGAGTTGCTGAGGGTTGTGTGGCGGAGGGATCCTGGCCACTGTCTCTATGTGGCTCTTAGTTAGCCATCTTTTCCCTTCTTTGAGAATATAGCCCAAATATGTTACCTCTTGTCTGCAGAGTTGTGCCTTTTTAGCTGAGGCCCGATAGCCCTTGTCACCCAGTTCCTGGAGTAGATGTTGAGTAGCTTCAATACAGGCCTCCTGGGTGGGGGCGGCCAATAAGAGGTCATCTACATATTGTAAGAGAGTTATTTCTGGGTGCATGACACGGAAATCAGTCAAATCCTGGTGGAGCGCTTCATCAAAAAGAGTAGGTGAGTTTTTGAAACCTTCGGGAAGGCGTGTCCAGGTAACTTGCCCCGAGAGCCCCAGCTCGGGGTCCTTCCATTCAAAGGCAAAGTATGGTTGGCTCTGAGGGGCCAAAGGCAAGCAAAAGAAAGTGCCCTTTAAATCTAAGACAGTATACCAGGTAAAACCTGGCCTCAAGGTACTTAGAAAATTATAAGGGTTAGGCACCGTGGGATGGATGTCCACCACCCTTTTGTTTACTTCTCAGAGGTCCTGTACTGGTCTATAGTCCTGTGTTCCTGGTTTCTTGACAGGCAAGAGCGGAGTATTCCAGGGAGAGTGACAAGGTCTTAGGACCCCTAATTGTAGGAATCGATTAATATGCTGCTTGATGCTCATTCGGGCCTCTTGGCTCATAGGATATTGTTTTATAGAGACCGGTATAGCCGTGGGTTTGAGAGTCACAATAATAGGAGGCTGCGTATGGGCCAGTCCTAGCCCTCCAGTCTCCGCCCAGGCTTGGGGAAATTGCTGGATCCAGGGGCTGTCTTCAGGAAGGGGGTCATTGGGGCTAGTCTGAAATAGCTGGTATTCATCCTGCAATTTGAGGGTGAGGACCTGTATAGGTGCTCCCCTGGAGCCTAATACTGTTGCTCCTTCCTCTGAGAAATGAATTAGAACCCCCAACTTGGTTAGCAGGTCTCTCCCTAATAGAGGATAAGGACACTCAGGAATTACTAAAAAGGAGTGAGTCACAGTACCTGTACCAAGGTTAACAGCCCGTTTGTTGGTCCACTGGTGTAGTTTGCCACCAGTTGCTCCTTGTACCCAGGATGTCTTTGAAGACATTGGTCCCGATGGCTGGGTTAGCACAGAATGTTGAGCACCTGTATCTACCAGGAAAGTGGTGCATTGCCCCCAACGGTAAGGGTTAGCCTGGGCCCGGGGGGGGGGGCTTCAGAGCCCCGACTTGCCTAGTCACTGTCTTCACCCAGGGCCAGGACCAGGACAGGTTTCTTTCGATCTTTGGGACGCTTAGGGCAGTCTTTTAACCAGTGTCCACGTTCCTCGCAGTAAGCACATTGATCCTTATCCACATGGGGCCGCCTTCGTTCTCCTCCCTCTCTCTCCTGTCCTTTATATTTAGTAGGTTCTGTCACTACAGCGGCCAAGATCTTACTCAAATGTCTATCTTGATTATGATCCCTACGATCCTCTCATTCTCCTGTTCCCTTGCTAGCCTAGCTTCCTTTTCCTCTGGGGTTTCTCTCTTGTTATACACCTTCTCTGCTTCTCTGACCAAATCCTGTAATCCATATGTCTGAATACCATCTAGTCGCTGCAGCTTCCCTTTTATATCCGGAGCTGACTGATCTATAAAAGACATGGCCACTGTTGCCTTATGTTCTGGAGCCTCAGGGTTAAACGGAGTATACATGCAGAACCCTTCCAGCAACCTTTCCATAAAGGCAGCAGGGCTTTCTTCCTTTCCCTGAGTAATAGTTTTTACCTTGGCCAAATTGGTGGGGCACTTTCCAGCTCCCTTGAGACCTGTCAATAGAGCCTGGCTATAGATACGGAGCTTCTCCCTACCTGCAGCCGTCTCAAAATCCCAATCTGGGCGTGTCAAGGGAAATCTTTGGTCTATCTCATTAGGGAGCTGGGTGGGTGCCCCGTTTGGCCCGGGCACATTTTCCCTCACTTCCAGGAGGACTCTCTGTTTTTCCTCCACAGCGAGGAGAGCCTGTAAAAGCTGTTGACAGTCATCTCAGGTGGGTTGGTGAGTTAAGAGGATTGATTCAATAAGGGAAGTTAGAGCCTGGGGGTCTTGTGAAAAGGGAGGATTGTGGGTCTTCCAATTGTATAAATCTGATGCGGAGAATGGCCAGTAATGAATGTCACCACTGATAGTACGAAGAGGAAACCCTGGCCTGGATCTTGGTCCCACCGGCTACGCAGGCGGGGAGGAGAAAGAGGGGGCAGGGAGGAGTCTGAGGAGGGTTGGGGGGAAGGTGTAAGAGGAGGAGCTGAAGGGGCTGGAGAGGGCGTGTGGGTAGATGAGGTAGGGAGAGAGGGGTTAGGGTCAGAGGGAGAACTCGAAGGCGTAGGGTAAGGTGGAGGAGGCAGGTCTAGTAGTAGGAGATGTTGTTGTTCATTGTCAGGCGGCACGGGCTTTGGGCGAACTCCTGGGTGTTCTTCGGGTGTCTCAGGAGTCTCGGAAGCTGCAACTGGGAAGAGAGAAGTTGGCAGGGGGCCCAGGAGGAAAGGCTTGAGCCACTGTGGTGGGTCTTGGACCAGGGATTCCCATGTGATTATATATGGGACCTGATCCGGGTGGCCGTGGGACCCAGGTCTGCAAACAACATCTTTAACCTGCAGGATAATAGTAAGGTTAAATGTCCCATCTCTAGGCCACCACACGTTAAAGGTTGGCCACTCTGAGGCACAGAAAACCTGCCAACGTCCTCTGTGGACATCCACAGACAAGTTATGTGTACAAGCTCGAACATCCTTAAAATGGTTAAGAGTTAGAGTCAAGGGGGTCGTCACAGTCTGTCCCATGTCAGTACGGTCGAGAGAGAGGACAACAGAGAAAGACAAGACAGAGACAAACAGACAAATAAAACCGAAACCTGTCAGCTGCACAGCAAAATATCGACGCCACAGACCAGAAATCAGATTGGTTTGTTTGTTTGTTTGTTTGTTTGTTTGTTTGTTTTTTGAGACAGGGTTTCTCTGTGTAGCCTTGGTTGTCCTGGACTCACTTTGTAGACCAGGCTAGCCTCGAACTCACAGCGATCCGCCCGCCTCTGCCTCCCGAGTGTTGGGATTAAAGGCGTGCGCCACCACCGCCCGGCCAGAAATCAGATTGGATGGCAGAACTTCTCTGCCGTTCGGATTGAGGAGACCGACGCTATCATCGGCTCTCCTCCAGACAACCACCAGAGCGTCCTCCAGGGTAAAGGGGAGAAAGATCTGGACACGTCTGTCCCCTTTCTCCTCCCAATACAGATTTGCGTGCTACAGAGGCGAACCGAAAGTGGCTCGCTGATCAGAAAAGGCAACAAACAGAAAGGAGCTCGCAAGAGCTCGCAGAATACAGACAGAAAGGGGAACTTGCAGGAGCCCGTGGAGCACAGACAAAAGGAGAGCTCGCAGGAGCTCACAGAGCTCACAGAGCTCGCAGGAGCTCACAGAGCTCCCGCAGAGTACCCACAAAAGACAAAGCGAAAGTAACTCATGGTCTTAGAAGTCAGTCGGTGGCCCGGGCCATTGAAACCTTGCAACGAGTGGATCGGTGGTTTCAGGAAGACCCCAAAATCCCAGGCGCACCCCCCACAATGTTGGACCCTAGAGTCCACTCGGGTAGGGGGTCGTCGCGAGAGACCATTCGAGGACCACAGTGTTGATGCAAAAGCACAAGGTTTATTGCTGACGTGCGTCAGGGGACCTCAGCACTCACTCGAGAGGCGGAGGCACCCCGAGTCACTGTTACAGGCTACTTTTAAAGGCTAAAACTGCAAAGGTTAGGAAGGGCTGTGTGCCCTATGTTAGGATTGGCTCTGGTGGTCGCAAGGGGTGCTTGTCTAAATGTTATTGGCTAGTGCAGGGGTCGTTGGTTTTGGGGGCTATTCTTGGCAAGGAGGGGTGTTGGGAAGTTTCCAGGGAATTTCCAGATGGTATTTTTCTGAGAATTGTTTACCTCAGTTGAAATTGTTTATCTCAGTTGGCCACCTTGATCTCAGACACTGAAACTGGCCTTCAATTTTTTTCTGGGTCACTTTCCCAAGCTTGTCTGGGTTACGTTCCCAGGCTTAGGCTGAGAGAGAGAGAGAGAGCCTTACACCATAAATTGCTAGACTTGGGTATTTTATAACAAATGTTTCAAAAGCTCTAGTTAATTTTAAAAAATGGATTTACTGAAACTGCAGGTGCAGCGGGACTGCTGGACAGAAATGTTCTGCTCAGCAGGATGTAGTTTGTATAAGCAAGGCAGAGTGAAACCACTAAAACTAGACCCCTCGGTGGGTAGAAAGAAATTTATTTGGAAAACAAACTGCTTGGATGCCTCAGAGAGGAAAGGACAGCCTCTGACAGGAAAAGCCTGACAAGACTTATAGACTGGGAGCATCGGGAGGTGGTGTGCAGCAGGCCAGCCTAGGAGTTAACTACAGGCACTCGGATTCTATTGGTCAGTAACAATCCTTCTGTTTGCCCTGTAGAAATCCAGCCTGGGTTGGACCCAGGTCTAATATTATAGGACTGTGTCATCAGCACTGTCATTTTAAGGCCCAGTTCATGACCAAACAACTGCAGTGAGCTACTGCACTGTACCTATACCATCTTGTAAAAGAACTCTTTTTGTTTGTTTGTTTTGTTGTTTTGAAATAGGATTGTTGTTTTAATTGAAAATTCCAGGTCGTTCTATTTTACCAATAAAGACTCAGGAGCCAGATGTTTTGGTGAAAAACCTGCTAGCTCAGAGAGGCAGAGAAAGCACCTGCCTGAACTTCCTACTCTGCTCACGTCCCAATGGAGAAGGCCCAAAAGGTTTGCAAACTCATCTGACAGGCTAGGAGAAAAAGGTCCCCCCCAAACAACAACAACAACAACAACAACAACAACAACAACAACAACAAAACCGTGGCCAAAGCCTTGCAAGCTCAAAGCAAAAAGCCAAAGGAGCTGAGGAGCTCAAGAGCTAGAGAGCTAAGAGCCAAGCTAAAATCCCAAGCTAAAGAAGGGCCAAAGACCAAAGACTTCTACACATTCTCTTAAATACCCCTCAACTCAAAGTCCCTCCTACTCTTTAATCCCTGTCAGCTGGTTTATGCTCAGCCTCTTGACCTAGGGTTAACTTTATTAAATTTCTGTGTACAGAAGAAAGCTCTTGGATTAAAGGTGCGAGTAAGGCTGGCTGAACCACAACTTAATCACCTGTTTGCAATAAACAGAAAGCTCCTGGATTAAAGGCGTGTTAGGGCTCAAGCACAAGAAACAGGGATTTACAGTTCACAAGCTCAGGGATCAGAGTGGGATCGAAGATCCTGTAACACAGGGTATCTTTGTATAGTCTTGGCTATCCTGGAACTCACTCTGCAGACTAGGCTGGCCTTGAACTCAGAGATCTATGCTGGTGCTCCCCCATTCCCCACCTTGCTGCTTCTGGTTGCTGTAGATGCATTTGGACAAGAAGTTGGAGATCTCCTGAAATGAGGATTGAATTTGCCCCAAGGAACCCAATGACCCTAAACAGCAGGAAGCAGCAAAGGAAACTACACCCCTGAAGGAGAGATAAACCTGTTTTTGTTATCCCAAGTGCGGGATGGAGAATGGTCTTGTGAGAGAACAGGTAATGTTAATCCACTAGAAGGCAAACCACCTCATGCGGGAGCTTGATTGTTGCCAGCTGAAAAGATCCGTGAACAGACTCTGAGAGGAGATACATAAGTGAGTCAGAAACAAGAGGCGGGGCTTTTGAGAGACTTGGGATAGTTTTGGCTGTGAATTGTTCCAGTTCAAGACACTCCTAGAGAGAATCGCTCGAGGGAAGGCTTCAGGGCTCCCGGCTCCTGCTGAGGTTACGGGTTCTGGTTACTCCAGGTTCCAGCAGAAGAAATCCTGCTGATTACGCCAGGAGAATCGTTCCTCGGAATTGCTATCCTTACGGTTTTGTTATTGTATTCTTTAATCCTCTTTTCCTATTGTTTAGGTTACTCAGGTTATAAGTGATGTCCTCTCCGTTAATAAGTTCGTAATAAAATATATTTGTTAAAAAATATTGAGCCTACACACCCCTTCTCCCCAGTAACCTTTCTCTCCTATGTGGTGCTGGAGTGTTAGAGAGCATCGGGATGGAGTAGGGAGGAGTATGGAGAAAGAGATTTAAGGAACTCAAACTAACAATAGTTGTTAAAAATACATCACCAATTGGTGTCCAGATGTAGGGCTTGGAATAATGGAAAATCTGGGTACTAATGCCATAGAGGAGACAGAGGGGTCTGGAGAAATTAATATGCTGTTTCGGGGTATGAGCAAAGGTTTACTGCAGCTGCCAACACTAGGTTCTCTCCCAGTGAACTCCCAGAGGGGAGTCCCTGGGTTTGCTTCATTGTCTTCCTGCATTCCAGTTTACAAAGGTTGGAAGAATGGTTGAACATTTGCAAAAGTTTTCGAGTGGATGAAATAGGAAAAACCAGAAGTGGCACTAAATTCTCCCCTTTGGGAAAGGATTGCAGAGTTGGCTGTGCAGCTAGAGAGTTTGTGGGTAGAGGCCGAAGCACGTGGAAAACAAAAAGTGCCCTGGGTAAAGGGAGAACATCTGGTTACTGTGAGCTGGCATTCCCCACAATTGCCGCCCTGCCCTGCTCTGGGCACCTTTGGTGCTATGTTCCCACAGTTCCTGGGTGAGCTGGGGAGCTAGGAGGAGCGGATGGCTATACAGGGTGAAAGGGTTAAAGAGAAACAGCCCATTTCAAGAAAAAAAAATTTATGTAGGCCCAATTTTCTTATCAATTATATTTTATTATGAACTTATTAAACGAGCCTACCTCCCTAACAACCTGACTAAGCCAAACAATCAGAAGAGGGTATTAAAGAACACTACAATGAAACTTGAAGGACGTCAGTGCCTGGTGTAGTCAGCAGGGTTTCAGCAGACCAGCAATTCCACCAAAGTTGCTGCTGGAACCAGGAGCAGTAGCTGGAACCTCAAGCCTCAGCTGGAGTCCAAAGCCTTGAAACTTTCCCTGGGGCAGTTCTCTTTAGGAGCCTCTTGAAGTGCAGAGATGAACAGCCAAAGACCAAGTCCCAACCAAAAGCCTCTTCTCTCCTGTTTTGGAGATATATATATTATATATACACACACACACACACACACACACACACACACACACACACACACACACACACACACACACACACACACACGCACACACACACACACACACATCCTCTCAGTTTGTTCAAGGGTGTTTTTCACCAAGCTCCCCGACCAAGTAGTTCAACTTCTATGTGGAAGAACTTCCTGCTTTCTCACATCTAAGTGGTAAACATCCTGCCTTCTTCTCCAGCCCACACTTGAGATCAAAACAAAAACAGGTTTATCTGGCCTTCAGGTTTATTTTGAACAAACTGAGCTCCCAGAGGAACAGCCTCTGTTAATGAGATGACCACCATTAAATTTCCCGGTATGCTGGAAGCTTTGATTGCAGTAGATTCAGTCATTTAAAAAAAAAAAAAAAAAAAAAAAAGGGACTGGAGAGATGGCTCAGTGGTTAAGAGCACTGACTGCTCCTCCAGAGGTCCTGAGTTCAATTCCCAGCAACCACATGGTAGCTCACAACCATCTATAATGTGATCTAATACCCTCTTCTGGCATGCAGGTGTACATGCAGGCAGAGTGCTGTATACATGATAATAAATAAATAATAAATCTTAAAAAAAAAAAAAAGTGACCAAACCACTAAAAGCCTCAGAGCTCAAAATGGCCGACGTGCTAAGTCTGAGAAATATAGTAAGTTCCAGCAGAGATGCAAAGAAACCTTTTCTGCCAATATTAAGTTCTCAACAGAATGTTTAAGTTTCTCAGAGTTTGTAGACACTGTGATAAAAAGGGGTCATTTGACTAATGTCCACGATATAAATAAGGGGTAACTTCTTGCCATTAGGAAGCAGCTTTGGAGTCCTAGCTCCAGGCTCAGCAGCAAAAAGTACAAGCCATTCCAGACAAGAGCAACTGAGAGTTTTGGGTTATAAAAAACAAGAAGTTCCATTTATATTAGAAGGAAAGCCCCCCCCCCCTTTTTTTTTTAAACAGAAAAGGAGGAAATGTTGTGGAAGTTTTGTTTTATATGTAAACGTGTTTTTGTTTTAATCCCAGCTGTGGGATATGGGGCTGCTCCGGTTTGTCCACAGCTGATAACTGCCTCATGGGTGGTCTCTGTCAGCTGGGCACGCCCTCGTGCCGGGGGCGTGGTCTTTGCCATTGGAGTCAATTCCAGACCCATCATTCTTTTCCAGCTACAGGCAGACACTGGAAACTAAACCTCATCGATGCTCTCAGCCTTGGAATGCATGTCGCAGAACTTTAAATTAGGTTTCCAAGTACAGGAATCAGAGTTGGAGTCCCTTCCCCAAAGGAACTTTGTTTGCTTTGAGAACTGGCTTGGCCAGATTCTGGTGTGGGTTGCCCTATACCGGGTTACTCAACACTGAAGTTGCTGCCAGGGTTCAATCTATCATTGTACGACGTTCCAGACACCTGGATCTGTTTCCTACAAGAGAGCACGATTAGGCATCCTGGAGATACAACTTCCCTGGCTAGCTGAACACCACAAGCATGGGATCCAGAAGATCCTAGCCACGGGTGATGATTACACCTCCCCTACAGTTCCATTTGTGACACACATTCCCCTTTTTACCAGTGATCTTCATAACTGGAAAAACCAAACCCCTCCTTCTCAGGCAAACCTCAAGGCTTACTTTCTCTTCTGCTGGCAGCGTGTTACACTCATGAGCCTACCTGGTCTTATTAAAAACAGTGCGTGCGTGGTGGCAGTGCACGCCTTAATCCCAGCACTCGGGAGGCTGAGGCAGGTGGATTGCTGTGAGTTTGAGGTTGGCCTACAAAGCATGTCCAGAACAGCCAAGGCTACACAGAGACCCCCTGCCTTGAAAAACCAAAAAACACTACCAAGAAGAGACTTGATACCCTATGAGCATATACAGAGGGAGGAGGTCCCCCTCAGTCACAGTCTTAGGGGAGGGGAGTAAGGGGAAAATGGGAGGGAGGGAAGAATGGGAGGATACAAGGGATGAGATAACAATTGAGATGTAATATGAATAAATTAATAAAATATAAAAAAAGAAAAACCAACCAACCAACCAAACAAACAAACAAAACAAAACCAAAAAAAAAAACAAAAAAACAAAAAAACAAAAAAACAAAAGCTTGTTTTATACTCACCAGCTTTAAAAACAGCACTTCCAAACTTTTTTTTTTTTTTTTTTAACATCAGAAGCAAGGGGGATCTAGAGGGAAGCAAGGAAGACCACTGCCTCTGAGGACTCCCAGATTCTGGAAACTATCTTTCCTTCTACCATACCTCAATGGGATCCCAACAACGAGCAAAGGAAGGGGTCCGCACTACCTCTTGTCAGATCCTCATGAGTGGTTTCATCAATGCTGAAGGGAACCACAGACTTGTCTAAGGTTAGTGAGTTTTTGCAGAGACTGGCTGAAACACCTGTCACATTTCTCGGTAGGCTTTTAGGAGTCTAACCCAACCTATACACCTCTTGATCTGGAAGCCTCAGAAAACAGCTGGGCAATTAACATAGTCAGTCATAGCCATTGATCCAAAAGCCTCAGAGAATAATAAAGAGGAATAAATACAGTGCTACCCAGTCAGCCTGGGATATTAGAGAGAATCTCCAGAGACACAAAAAGAAGGATTTGAAGGGACAATGCTGTCAGAATTAGCAGAAGTACCTCCTTGAGTCTTTAACAACGGAGACTTGACAGAAGTGACAGTGTCAAGCGGTTAGGAAAGGCAATTGTGCTAGCGCTGAGACAAACAAGGATGGATGGTCAGCCAGAAGGTAAGAAAGGGAGGCTCCAGAGGGGACCAGTGGATGTATCAAGCAAGGCCACACAGACCTCCTCTAGCCCCAAGTCAATGTAAATATTGCAAACAAAACGAAACAAAATGGACACTGGAAAAATGAGTGTCTGAACTGACAGGTTGAATAACATCCTAAGGCAATCATAAATGGAAACTAATTATAAACTGAAACCACCTGATAGGGTCTGGGTTCTATTCCATTAAGACTCCCTGAGCCCAGGGTTACCTTGGAAGTAGGGTGCAAGCATGTCAGTTTTGTGGCAGATATCCGGGTGACTTTTTTAGTCCAAAAGAAACCTGACAGACCTATGAGCGGCTGGGGGGGGGGGTCTGGTGCTTACTCCTGGACAGCTGTTCAGGTTGTGTTGGAAGAGGTATAGTCACCCACACATTCCTAATTATGTAGGCCTGCCCCTATCCCCTACTGGGCCAAGACCTGTTCCAGAAACTATGGGCCACTATCATCTTTAAGAAAGACAAGACAAAACTAGAGTACAAACGTCCCACTAAAATTCTATGTGCTTGTCCAATTGTGGAAAAATACCAGTCACTGTCCAATCCATCCCTGGCCCAGCTGGACTCCACACCATATCTGGTTGAATTACAAGCAAACATTCTGGGCGTGTGGGCAGAAACAGATCCATTTTGACCAGCAAGACATCAAGTTCCAATAGTAGCTCAGCTGACTACTGCTGCAACCCTACTCTGAGTGAAACAATATCACATGGGAGTGGAAGCTGCTGGAATAACCCACACCCAGTTGTTAGTTGATGTGTTGGAGGCACCAGGCTAGCAGGATATGTAAATGTTTGTTGCTTTCTCACCACTCAAATATAAAGGCGAACTGCTATGGAGGATTTCATATAGCCCTCACCCTGCTAATAACTTTTTTTTATATGAGAAAGAACATTTGAGCAATATAGTTTTGGCAGCTGAGCTGTGGAGGAAGGAAGGAGAGACAGAAGAGAGATGTGAACAGAGCAGGGGGCAGAGCGGAGAGAAAACCACATAGAGAGACACAGAGGCAGAGTCGGCAGGTTAAGTTAGAGGCTAGCTGAGAGACTAGGCCAATAGGCCAACAGCCTTATACTATACAGATGTCTCCATGTCTTCATTATTAAACCTCAAGTGGGGCCCCCAAATGCCCCACCATAGGAAGAAAAAAAAAAACAATGCAATTTATATCTGGAGACTCAGGGAGGCTAAGATTTTAAATCCTTGCCAGTACCTTGAACAATTCCTTTCCCAATCCATAACCCAGCCCTAACAATTACAGGCCTGTCCAAGACTTGAGGGAAGTAAATAAATGGGTAGAAATTATTCACCCCAATTCCAAACCTGTATATTTGTCTCAATCTCTTATACACTGAAAAACAAGTTTATACTGCTTTGGAACTGAAAGATGCTTTCTTCAGCCTGCTACTGGCCAAGGTAAGGCAACTTATGTTTGCTTTTAAATAGACAGATTGCAAAGGAGGATTTAATGGACAACTTTTTTTGGACTAGATTTCCATAAGTATTTTTTTAAAAATCGCCCACACTATTTAAAGGGGCTCTCTGTTGTAAGATATTTGATCACACTGTGAACCCCAAGATTGTGTTGATTAATAGAAAACCCTACTTCTAGTTTTGGTGTAGCTCAATCCTAGCACACACCTTTAATCCAATAGCTTCTTTCTTGTAAACAGAATTAAATAAAGTCAACCGTAGGTCAGGAGGTGAGGCAAACAACAGTTGGCAGGGAGTAAATATAGGAAAAAACCATAGAGAGTAAGAGGATTGACAGAGGGACACAGGAATTAGAAGGGAGAGACATTCAGTTTGAGGGCTTTTGAGGTGGCACGGAGAAGGATAGCTTCCCGTTTCTTTTTTTGGGTGAAGAGGATGGTCAGCTAGGTGCTTTCTCTGCCTCTCTGAGGTAGCAGGATTTCACCCCAGCATCTGGCCCCCAAGTCTTTATTGGTAAAATGGAAGAACTGAGAGTTTGATTGAAAAAGAAAAGAACAGCGTTCAGTGAAGACCTTCTTACCTTAGGCAGAATTGCCCAGAGGTTACCTTATTACAATATATAATCCACTATTGGCTTCTGACACTGAGGCAAACTGTAGATATGCCACAATGTTCCTGTTGATAGAGTTTAAAGACCATGATTACCAAGGCTCTGCCAAGAAGACCTGATTATGTCCTATAAAAGCCACCTGCCTGGGTTATCATTTAGAAAGAGGAAAATTTACCCTGTCCCAGGGGTGTATTAAGGCAATTCCACAAATACCCATTAGCCAAAGACCAAGAGGTAAGTCAGGGAACTCTTGGGATGGTGGGACACTGTTGGCTACAGATACCAAGTTTTGCTGAAATCACAAAAGACTACACCAATTTCAGGGGATGACGGTGGGGTGGTGGGCTTCTAGTTCCCTCTCATGGAGTAAAAAGGAGAAAGAGACATTTGAAATCTTAAAACAGGCCCTGGTCTCCGCCCTGGCACTGGCTCTCTCCTATATCACTAAGCCATTTCATAGGTTCATAAACAAGAGATGGGGATACCAAAGAGAGTCTCTAACTCGGTTCTAGGGTTTTGAAGATAACCTGTTGTCTACATATCCAAGCGATTGGACTCAGCAGGAGTGGCCACCATGTTTTTTGTCAAGGAGCCTGACGAAGTGACAATGGGTCAGGACCTCAGCCTGACTGCTCTGTATAAGGTAGAGGCCCTTCTCCAGACCAGGAAGCCCCTAAGAATTGGCTGTCAAATGCCAATATCACTATCAGGCCCTCCTTCTAGATGTACCCAGAATAAGTTTCATACCTTCTGCCATGTTGAACCCAGCATCCCTCCTGCCTGACCGTGAGGAACAGGGAACTTATGACTACACACAGGTCATCAACTACCTGCAATATGGATGGTCTGGCTTTCAAGACCAGCCTCCAGCAAGGTAGATGTAACCTTGTACATAGATAGGAGCAGCTACATGCAAGACACGGTCATGTACACTTAAGTGGCTATGGGGACAGTGAGGTAAGCTGGGCCCAATCCCTGCTCCAGGGAACCTTATTCCAAAAGGTAGAACTAATAATAGCCCTAAACTAAGCATTGAGATGGGGAGAGGGTTGTACAGTTAATGTTTATATGGATAGCTGACATGTCCTCACCACAGCACACAACCATAGTGCCTTGTATCAGGAGTGTGACCTACTTAACTCAGCTGGAAAAGAGATCAAGAACAAAGAACACATTTCTGCCCTCCTAGCAGACATTTGGCTTTCTGAAGAACTGGCTATCATCCATTGTTCTGGACATCAGAAAGGGAACTCAGCAGAAGCGGCAGGCAATAGGCTTGCAGATTCCAAGATCTGGCCAAAAGGGTGGCCAAAAGCTAGTTGGGTGACTTCAATTGCTAGTGCTGGGCTGCTCCTCTAGGTTCCAGCCGCCATCTTTGCTGAATTGATGGTTTCATGTTTATCAGGTTTGCTGAAATCCTGACTACCAAGAGTGGAATCACTCCAAGGAACTTAGTCTAAAAAGGTCTACTTCTCCTGTTCTCCATAATCTCTTTTCTCTCCTATATAGGGTAGGTATAAGAATGGCATATGAAAATGTAATAATGAATGTAAGAGAGCAATTAGACCATTAAAAGCATGAGGAACCCCATTAGATGAATAGATAAGAGAAACAGTTAATATTGGCTTTCAAGGAACATCAATCCAATATTATAGGATAAGCCATAGCCAGATGTCTCAGATATCAACACACCTGGTGCTTTAATTGTGGTAAATTTGGTAATTTACAACGAAATTGTAAGGTTAAAAGCTCCAGACCACAAAATAACAGGCACATTAATTCAGGAGAAAATGGTACTTCTGTCCGTGATGCTAATGGTATACCAACACTTTCAGGGTACTGTGGCTGCTGTGGGAAGGGAAAACATTGGCCTAGGGATTGCCAATCTAAGAGAAACATGTGAGGTAATCTCTTGCCATCAGGAAATGAGAGGAAAGGCCTGTTAGTTTCTTTGGTCAGCCAGGAGGTAACAAGCATGCAGAAAATTATCTCAAATAAGACAAAGTGTGTGATGGATTAAATGTGTGGGACCAGAAGGGCAAACAGGGAAGCTGAGACCCTATGTGGCTGACATACCCTTATATTTATGGAGAAGGATCATTTACAACAATGGGGTACTCAAATTAATATTCCTGCAATCACAGAAACAGCCAATGATGACATTAGAGGTGAAATGGTCGATGCTCTTGGGGAAGGCATTGACACGTGTAATCAAGGACAATCACAAGCTGTTCCCGTTGTCCAAACACGGGACATCGCAGGTATCCGAGTTCCCAAATTTATAAAAGGGGTCACGGTGGACATACCAAACAGACCTCATTAAGCAAACTCTCAAATAGGAGAGAGATTGGAGGGTCATATACTGCTAATTCTTCCACCCTTATTAAAGAATTCCACTGTATTACCCAATGTTACAACCTTACCTTCTGTAATGTTTATGTCATTCTCACTAACAATCTTCTTTTCAAGGAGGGCAGGCGAGGGTAGGACTAGACTAGGGCATAAAATCCACTGAACTAATGCCACTCACCCAACTGGGGCTGAGGCAGTCCCTGACTTGGACCCTGAATGGAATTTCAGTACTCGAGGGGGCTTCCTTGCTAAAGAATCAAGTTATAGCTTTCCTTCTAGAAGGTCTTTGCAAGGCTGGCCCAAACATGATAAATCATGACAAAAAAATCCAAGAGGTCATTCAGAACATGAAAAGCCATCTTAATTCCTGGGCCGCCTTACAAAAGCCCTCTTACAATATACCATTCTGGATCCCAAGTCCCCAGAAGAAAAACAACTCCTTGTGACCTACTTCTTCTCCCAGAGCTTCTCTGACACTAGGGTCAATCCTAACCATCTAGAGAAAGGACCCCTGACCCCACAGGCAGAAGTCTTAGCCATGACCTTCAAGGTATATCATGGGAGAGATGAAATACTTGGTGGTAGCTAAGACCTTTCAGCTGGCCATAGCAGCTACCCAAGCTCCCAAAGTCCAAGGACCTCCAGGTCGGTCAAGGGGGTAATTGAACCTGGGTCTGTCCAAACCCTTGCAAACCATTCCAGCTCTGCCCACGGTGCCATCCAGGCTACTGGCTATCCTGATGTCTCTGGCAGCCTGAGGGCATCAAATCCAGATCACCCTCCAGCAGACCTGTTAGGTCTGGTCATGCGTGACTGATAGAGCCTAGGTTCCATTAGCCCAACCATTACTATCTCCAATAGGGTGCCTTGGGTAGTCATCATAGTGTGAGGGAGATCCATCTCCTTTCTTCTGGACAGTGGGGCCATGTTTTCAGTCCTGACAGAGTTTTAAGTCATATCTCTTCTCATTTCTCCATTGTTGAAGTATGGTGACAGCCTTATCAAACCCCACCACTTAGCTGTATTTTTAGGGGTATTCCCCTTACCAACTCCTTCCTAGTGGTACCAACCTGCTCCATCCTTTTTCTGGGAAGAAACCTCCTAGCTAATGTAGGAGCCTCTATTTCTTTTGCTCCCCCAATTCTGTTGACCTCAGGCTCACCAGCTATCCTCCTGCTCCTTCTCCTTCAATCTGACACACTTTCCCCCTTACTGGCTTCCCAAGTAGATCCCTGGATATGGGACACCCAAATCCCCTCTATAGCCAAACATCATTAGCTTCTCATACAATTACAAAATGCTTTCAATCCCATCTAGGACAAAAGGCAAGATGTAGCCCGACTGCCTGCTTCTAGTTGTCTGGACAGTGTTGTCTGTCTGTTTTCTGTATGCAGATGGATCTATGTTTTTCTGGTGTAACTGTAAGTGTCATTGTAAACATGGGGGCTGAGATGAATATTGGTCAGGCTCTGTAGAATGCATGAATGATGAGGGCAACCACTTTTTAAATTTCTGACTGATCTTTCACTGTGTGAGCTTTCTGTGTGCTGCTAGTCTCCAGCTTCTACTTCCAATAGTGCTTGCTATGGCCGCTTTGATGACCAGAGCTCAGGATTTGTCATTGAGTTTTCTGGTCACTGGATTCAGTTTACAAAAGATAGGGTTTAAAAACAATGCTTGTTTAATAAGCATTAATAAGGCACTAAAGCTATACCTCCAGGCATTCATATACAAGAATATATCTTTGGTTGCAGCTGACTTTCTTATATACATGTAGTGGAAGTTTTGGTTTCTTTAAAAACCCAATTATATAGGGACTGGAGAAACGGCTCAGAGGTTAAGAGCACTGGCTGCTCTTTGAAAAGTCCTGAGTTCAATTCCTAGCAACCACATGATGGCTCACAACCATCTATAATAAGATCTGGTGCCCTCTGCTGGTGTGCAGGCATACATGCAGGAAGAACATTGTAAGCATAATAAATAAATAAGTAAATAAATAAATAAATATTTTAAAAATGTCTATATTTTGTAAAACCTCAGTTATGTTATGTAAACATGTTTTTATCTTAATCCCAAGTGTAGGATATAGGGCTGCCTTAGTTTATCCATGGCTAATAATTGACTCATGTGTCTTAGAAAAGGGGCATGACCATTACCAGCCGCAGTTAGTGAAATTCTCAGGACTCTGAGAAGGCATACAGAAAAACAGAACAAAACAACAACAAACCCCCTTCAAGGAGATGGTCGGAGGAGGAAGGCTACTGGCTTATCCTGCTGCTGCATTGCTATTTGCTAGTTAGCCGGCCTGCTCAATATCCCTTTGATTGAGATTGGTATTGTTCCAAAGAACCTGATGACCCTAAACAGCTGGAAGTGGCCAAAGAGAACACCTCCTCTCTCCGCTTACCTTCTTTCCTACCTAGTGTTGGAGTGTTGGAAGGTATTAGGGTGGATAAGGGTTGGAAGGGAGGTAGAGGCCTAAGAAGACAATAAAATACATAAAATAAAGATGCCAACATATGAAAATCAAAGAAGTACACCTTTGGGTAACCCATCACTTCTCACTACTGCCTGTCTCACCTTCAAACATACACGGTCTCCAAACACCATCCCCTTCCCAAGTTCTTTCTCTTTTCTGGCAGCCCTGGTAGAGGATGGTGCCACACTGTCTTAGTAGCTATGCCCACTTCTTATCGTTTCACATCGACTCAAGCTGCTGATTTGACACCCCCCTCCCCACTTATATACACTGGTGTTCTGCTAACCCTATGTGTGAGGGTGTGAGGGTGGCAGAGCCTTTGGAATTGGAGTTACAGACAGTTGTGAGCTACCATGTGGGTGCTGGGAATTGAACCTGCGTCTTTGGAAAGAGCAGCTAGTCTTAACCATTGAGCTATCTCTGCTGATTTGACTCTTATGGTGGGCACAGATCATTTGTTTCTGCTGGCTTCTGCAACCCATCATATTTGGTTCCAAATTCTAGATTCTACCTCTTCAGCCACTCCTTCCCTCCACCTGCTCTAACCATCCGTCTCTCCTCTCCTCCCTTACTCATTAAGTGTCCTCTCTCTCTCTGGCTTCTGGAGCCTGCTATGCCCTCCAGAGCTCCACCATGTACGCAATTTGTGAGTTATTAAGACACTTGCTCCTTTCCCTCCATTGCAACCAACCCCTCTGTTTCCTTGACTCCTCCCCCAGGAAGCTGCCTACTAAGCCCCATAGCCTCCTTAAATCCTTCTGGGACTCAGCAACCTCATCCCTCCTGTCTCTCAGCTCCCTCCTAGATGTCTCACCCTTTCCTCTATGCCCTGCTGGGCTTCTCTATTTCCTCTTGGCTCCCACAATGAGCTTATAAAACTCCCTCTGGTGGGTTTCATTTTGGGGCCCTTCCTCTTTTCCTCCACAAACACAGATTTTATTAAAGCCTTGCTCTGTTACTATGAACAGGTTGGCCTCAGTACGGTTCAAGGGCAAAAACTGAAATGCTCTATTTTCAATGGTGACAATTCTTGCCACTGCAAAAATAAATCATCTGACTATCTTCTATATCTAAGTTTGCTCTTTCCTCCTCTATAAAATTGATTACAACACCCAGCCTACCTCAAAGAGGATGATGAGCATCAAAGAACTTCCTTATGGAAATGGTTTCAAATGTGGCAAATCAGCCACTGGGCAAAATGTCCTCATTTCTACCACAGACAGAATTCTGCCTAAGAGCAAGCTTGGATGCAGGCAGAGTTGACGGCCAAACTCTGCCAAGACAGGATAAGCAAGTCCTCAATAATTCCTGCCTCACAAATATGTCTGGCAGATATACTGGGCCAGAAGACTGAAGATGATGCTCCAATATTATAGAGAGTTCTGGGTGATTGTTCAGACGGCAAACTGTCTTTGTCATCTTCCCATTTGGAAAGCTACTAACCTGCACTCCCTGTATACA
Source organism: Acomys russatus (assembly GCF_903995435.1). Classification (NCBI taxonomy): domain Eukaryota; kingdom Metazoa; phylum Chordata; class Mammalia; order Rodentia; family Muridae; genus Acomys; species Acomys russatus. Next base: position 60,299,079 of record NC_067156.1, read on the forward strand.
CAGGTAATCAATTTTATTCCTTCTCAAGTCTCTGATGGGGTTGAAGTCCAGAGAGTTTAGTTTTACAATTAAGCTTAGTTGTTTAGAGGTTAAGATGTTTTTAGTCTAGATAGATGTTTTAAGTTGATGATGATGAGATATTAGAATTTTAGATGTACCAAGATAGGAAAGATGTCTTCTTCAAGGCTGCCAAATACAAATAGCCAAAAGACTTAAAATCTAACATTTATATATAATTTCTGTTTGTTTCATGGTTCTTATTGCTATAGGTAGTTTACTGTATATATTTGTAATAATATAAATGTATATGTAAAAATTGTTTTAAATTAATAATTTTTTAAAAAATCCTAGATTGTTCAATTTTACCAACGAAGACTCAGGAACCAGATGTTAGGGTGAAAACCTGCTAGCTCAGAGAGGCAGAGAAAGCCCCTAGATGACTTCCGTACTCAGCTCACATGCCAAAGGAAAAAGACAAAAACTAAAAGCCAAAAAACCTCACAGCTAAAAAGCCCCAAATGCTTGCTAGCTCAACTGATAGCCCAGGAGGAAAAGGCCTGCTAGTTCACCCAACAGCACAGGAGAAAAACAGCTAAAGGCTCTTTTTTCTTCCCCATGGTGTCTTAAATACCCTTCAACTCAAAGTCCCTCCTTTCTGTTTACCCTCTGTCATCTGGTTATGTGCTCTGCCTCTTGACCCAGGGTTAACTTCATTAAATCCTATGTATAGAAAGCTCTTGGATTAAAGATGTGTCCTAGGACAGGACAGAGCCACACCATAATCACCTGCTTACAACAAACAGGAAGTTCTTGGATTAAAGGTGTGTGTTAGGGCTGAACCACACCAAACAATAAACAAGTTTCTATAGCTCACAATCTCATCCGGGCTCACAATGGGATTAAACATCTTGCCTGTACCTTTGGGCTCACTAAATGTGTCATGCAAAGCGTTTGGAACCAGGAGATGGGAGTGTCTGTGCACTGTTTTGTGTCATTCCCCAGGTGTACACACATAATGGTGCTCAAGGTAGGGAACACCTTTTGGCTGATGGAGTTGTTGGTAGAAACAGTGCAGTCCCAGCTGCTCTCATTCCTCTTCTCACAGGGACAGGACTAGATGAATCAACAGCCCCAGGGGCCTCAGCATTAGCCTGAAGGAACCAGACTCTCCAAGTTCTGAGTTCTAGAATAGACCAAGATTTAGACCATCTTTGAAGCTCTATAGGCCAGCTACACACACAATAGGCTCCCTAGCTGAGAAAGTATTACAAAATCATAGAGGCATGAAGGAAACTTTTAGCACTGGCAACAACAAAATCCAGATCAGAGAGCCAAAGGGTCTGATCCAGCTGCTATCAGTCACGTCTCTCCTGGTGGCCTTTGGCTCACTACCCTTCAAACTGCAAGACCTCTCTCTCTCTCACCTCTTGTTACTTTTGGTGTTACCAGAGGTCCCTGATTCACACTGAAAACTGTCTAATTACACATATAAAAACAAGAATCAAAAAACAAACAAACGAAACAAAAACCAAGAATCACCACAGTTAAGATATTGGCTCTACAGACCCAATACCAGCATTTAGCCTAACATGAGTCAATGATTTGATCCATATGACCCAGTCAGTGGAGAACGTGGTGGCCCAAGTGAGTTCATTTTGCTCATGACAACCATCTTAGGAGTCCAGTCTATCAGCAGAATCTGGTAAATAATTCCAGGGAATTCTAACTGTCAAAGTCCCTTTACCCACTTCCCAGAAATATATAATTAATGTGAAATAATTAACTGCTTGCTCTGGTTTCGGTAAACATGCTTAAAGAGGTAGTAAGGAATTTCCTCACATAGCTACAGAAATGAAACAGTGTGGTCTTGTCTGTCAAAGCTTCCCTCCCCTTTTAGCCTGGGCCAGTCTTTTATCCTGATCTGGTGGGCGCAGTCAGCTGGCCAGCTTAATACAATTCAGCTAATTAGATTTAATTGAATATGAGTGGTCTTTCCCAGTGGTCTTGAACTCTCCAACTCTGTAACGCCATAACACAGCAGTACCAAGGAACGGTTCTATGAAGCACACAAAATGGGGTCGGCTTGAAGCAAAATAGGTTACCTCGGTTAGCTCACCATCTTCTCCCATTGGGCCTCCTTTGAGGGATAGGCAAGCTCTTACTTGGTGCCCTCAATACACTTGCTAGCACACCTCGCCTCCTCCCTGGTTCCCAAGGAAGGAAGCTCGCCAGGGTGCAGTGACCCTATTCCAAGAGGATGTGGGTACCAATCCCAAAGAAGGGAGTCACAGGAACAAAGGAAAGGTGTACCCTGGAAAAGAACTGGATAGATACAACCTCGCGCTCCTGTTACAGAAACTAAGAACGGGCCAAGCTGGCCAAGCCCGCCACGCACCCTTGTGTTAAGAACAGACAGCACCTGCGCTGACTCGGGCAGCGGGGAGCGCAGGCGCACAGGCAAGCGCGAGCCTAGGGGCCGCGGGTGTTTTCAGCGCGCAGGCGCAGCAGATCCCGACAAACTGCGCGCCGCTGTGAGGATGCAGGACGCATGCGCAGGAGCCTCCCCACTAAGGGCACGCGCGTCAAGATTGCACAGAGGTGCAGATCCTGTTCGGAGCCCCAAAGGCAAGCAGTGGGTTTCCGGTTCCGGGAGTAAGCCAACGGCCGCAGAGGCGACAAGTACTGTTTTGGAGGAGGTTCTGGTGGAGGAGGAGGAGGAAAAAGAGTGGACCAGGCGAGCCGCGCAAGCGGGATCCTCCCCATGAGTCCACGGGCCTAGAGCGGAGGAAGCCGCGGGCCTGGTGTCAAACAGGTAAGACAGCCGTGGGAGTGGACGTGGGGAGCACTCAGGAGGAGGCTGGGGAGGAATTGAAGCTCCGAAGGCTAGCGGAGAGACACGAAGGGCCTTCGGGCCAGGAAGAGGAATGGCGTCTTCTGAATATTGAGAGAGAGGACTGGGAGAACTACACAGAAAGATGGGAAGGAAAGGAATGTGGTGCAGGGCGATGACAGCCGTGTCGAGACTCTGGGAGTAGAATGGAGGGGAATGGAAGAGACCAGAACGTTCAGAGAGTCATTAGGCCTCCATGTTAACAAGATAGACACGGGACCCCGCAGCTAATAATGAGAAGAAGAGGACCCGGAGACAGGCAACAGGAGAAGTCGCAGAGTTACAATAACGAGGGACTGACTGGAGACTCGTGGAGGACGAAAAGAAGTAGTGTATCCAAAGACTGACGGAGTCACCTCGTCCTGGAATACAAACTGAGAAATTGAGGGGCAGGTGGAGGAAGAAGGAAGTTTCACAGGAGGGTAAGAGAAGTAGAGGATGACAAAATTAAGGGGGGAAGAATAGCTAACCCTGACCGTCGGAGTGAGGAATCGAGACATTTGAGGCTGAGACTGGAAAGGAATTGTGGGTCAGAATAATGAGAGATAGTAAACTTTGGGGAGAGCTCTTTGACTTAAGGGGAGACACGGGAGGCTTCCAGGCTGAGGGATGGACGTTTTGGGGGGTGTTTGTTCCAATGCATGGAGGAGTGGGGGGGGGGGGGCTAGGACGTTGAGAGACATTGGAAGCTCAGGTCAAGGAAAGTTTATATTGAAGTGGAGAACTGAGGACAAGAGAAAATAGGGCCGTCATATGCAGAATAGAAGGAATGAGTCTTCTCAGACTGACCATCAGTCATGTGCATGTTTGGAGGATGACAAAGAGGAGGAAGGGGACTGGGAAGTCAAAGACAGGGAGCATCAATTGCAACAAGGACATAGTTATGTAGTGACAATTCTGGAGTTTGGGTTTCTTTTTTAAAAACACAGGAATATAAGAATATGTTTTCATTGTAATCCCAGGTGTGGGGATCTGGGGCTGCTTCGGGTTCTCTGCAGCAGCTGACTCTGATTTGCCTCATGCTGTGGCAATAGTTTCTGCGACTGTGTGATGTTTAGAATTCTGGCACCTTATCAGAGGATATATAAATGCTAGGGCCCCGAGAGATGGAGTCGGTGGTTGTCGCAGTTTGTTAGGAGTTGTGCTCAAAGAAGAAATAAAAGGAAAGAAATTGGGGCTGGAGAGGTGGCTCAGTGGTTAAGAGCACTGTCTGCTCTTTAGAAGGACCTGGGTTCAATTCCCAGCAACCACATGGCAACTCACAACTCTCTGTAACTACAAGATCTGACACCCTCACACCAATGTACATAGATTAAAGTTAAATAAAATATTTTTTTTCTTAAAAGGAAAGAAATTGGATTCAAGGATCCTATCTTTCTCTCCGCTCTATCCTTCTTTCTCTCCTATCTAGTGATAAGGGGTGAAAGGGGCGGGGATTAAAGGAAAGAGAACACACAAAGTAGCAGAGACCAGGCACATACTTGTGCTGGTCTAGAGTAAGTATTTAAAGGAAACACTTGACTTTTGTGGCCTGGAAACAGTTTGCTACTCTCTTCTATACTCTACCTTGTTTTTATTAAAATCTCAATAGTTCAATTTTACCAAATAAAGACTCAGGAGCCAGATGCTGGGGTGAAAGCCTGCTAGCTCAGAGAGGCAGAGAAGGCACCCAGCTGACCTTTCTCCTTATCCAACTGGAATGCCTCCTCTCCCATGGGTCTCAAAAACCCCCTTCAAACTGAATGTCCCTCCCTCCAGCTTCCTGTGCGTGTCTCTATTCTTCCTCCTGACATCCTCTTTCTATGTTTTTTTTTTCCTTAATAATTCTATGTTCACTTCCTGTCAGCTGGCTGCTTGCTCCATCTCTTGACCTGTGGTTGACTTTATTTAATCCTGTTTACAGTATTCAAGCAGAAAGCTCTTGGATTAAAGGTGTGCGCTAAGGTTAAGCCACACAACAACTAAAAACAGGTTTTCCAGTAAACAACACAATCCTGAGGTTCACAGTGTGACTGAATATCCTCAGCACAACCTTCTTCCGCCCTTGCAGGCTTCTATTCTTCTCTGAAGCACCAATGGCTGAGGACTGGCGGGACTGCCCAGCCCTGGGCCCTGGCTGGAAACGCCGTGAGTCCTTTCGCAAGTCAGGGGCCTCTTGTGGACGTTCAGACATCTATTACCAGAGGTAATGGGTGGGTCATGGACAGCGTTCAGTGGAGTTGGACCTAGTTAGTAATTAGAGTAAACTGGTGTGGTGTTTTTTGTTTTAAAAAGATTTATTGGTTTATTGTTATGTATACAGTATTCTGCTTGCATGTATACCTGCAGGCCAGAAGAGGGCACTAGATCTCCTTTTAGATGGTTGTGAGCCACCATATGGTTGCTGGGAATTGAACTCAGGACCTTTGGAAGAGCAGGCAGTACTCTTAACCTCTGAGCCATCTCTCCAGCCCCGGTGTGTTTAAATCTATGTATAGAATTAAAATTGTGCGCATAGTCCTTATTAAAAGTTTTATGTTTTCATAATCACCTATTCTTAATAAAGTTTATTTGATCAAAGTTAATATTTACAGTACTTTTGTGATTATTCACAGACACATGTGGAACAACTAAAATTTTGAATTATCTAGTGCATATATTCCGAATCAGAGTTGAACATGAACTCTTGGTTTGTTTCTTTCTTTTTCTTTTTTCTTCTTTTTTGTACTGCAAACCAGTCATCTTTTCCATGGTCTAGCTAGTGCCGTAATTTTGTTCACAAATGTATTGTTTAAAATGGCTCCCAAATAAAGTGCTGAGGTGTTTTCTAGTGTTCTGAGTACAGGAAGACGGTTATGTGCCTTTTCTCGTCATCAGGCTTACCAGGCTTACTCCTCCCAGGCATGAATTGCAGTGCTATCCGCTTGAGTTACAGTGTTAAGGATCAGAAACGGTACATCCCAGAAAGAGAAGAAGAAATGCGCTGAGCTGTGTGTGAGGCTGCCCTGGGAAGAACAAAACCTACCATCTGTAGTCATTGATGAAGCTTCAGACAAGTTGGGAAAGCAGCTTAAGTTTGTGGCTCCATGGACTGATGGCTAGTAAAGCCAAGCGAGCAGTGTTGTCATGAAGAAAGCCAAAGCCAGCAATCAGCCAGTGCTAGAAAAACCTAAACCATTGTCAGCTGCTGCTGGCTCGGTTGCATGTTTCCCAAGGCGATAATGGTGTAGAGATGCTAAACTTGGACAGGTTCTGTCCACCAGGTGTCTTCAGAAAACCAAAACCCAAACCAAAAAACTTTGACAGACAAACCTAGCCAAAACATCCTGGAAAGCCAGTGGCCCTAAGTTGTCAGCCAACCATGGAGTCCTTTGGACGAAACAGACGTTGTGGGGTTTTTAAGCAGAAACACACAAAACTAGACTGTGTTCTGAAAAGCCGTGGAAATGGGATGGGCTTGCTGGAGCCTACCCCTGTGTCTCCTGTAGGAGAGTCCCGCAGTGGTAGCAACTTCATAACATATAATTATGATGAGAATTGACTGTAAATGCATCAACATTGTAGTTTATAAGCATGTGTTAGAATGTATTAATGATGTAGCTATTAAAATTTTTACACTCTTCCTGTTTATTTAAGTTACCCTTTTCCTAGAAGAATATAAATTTTCAGTTTCCATTATTTTTATAACTTCTTTCACATATGAAATTGTATAAAATTTTCAAAACTTAAAAGTAATTGTTAAAGATATATATGTGTGTATATATGTGTGTATATATGTGTGTATATATGTGTGTATACATGTGTGTATATATGTGTGTATACATGTGTGTATATATGTGTGTATACATGTGTGTATACATGTGTGTATACATGTGTGTATACATGTGTGTATACATGTGTGTATATATGTGTGTATATATGTGTGTATATACATATATATACTTATCAGATAGTAAATTGGCTGATTAGTTCTGTGGGTGCTGGTAGGAAGTGTGATACTTCCGGGCCAGAGATAAAAAAGTTTCTCACAGTAGGATCAGAACCCAAAATGCCATGGTTTTGACATTGCTCTGAACCCTAGTTCCCATAGGAGGACATGATGAGGGCTAAGTAGCCTATGCGCTGCACTGTGTATAGGAAGGCACACTGGCTCCCTGAGCTTGCACAATTGATGTCAGTGCAGCAAGTATGCCGCCCTTTTCTCTGGAAGGGGACCTTTTTTTAAAATTACTTGTTTTTACAAACAATGGATAGATAGTTTGTTTCAAGACACAATAAATGCCTTTCAAAGTTCACGCAAAGTGAAGAGCCCTGGAGTATCATTCCTCAGCCTTCACTGCTTATGCTTTGTATTGCATACGGTTTCATTTTCATGTTTTAAAGATACTTCTGTTACAAACTTTTATGAGTGTTCATTTGGTGTGCAGTACATAATATTTAGACACTGGGAGCTTGTCGAGTGGGCATGGAGCCTTGAGTTTCATTTCTAGCACTATGTAAACTTAGCATGGTGGTGCATTTCTGAGCTCTTAGTGCTTGGCGGGGCAGAGGCAGGATGGTCAGAAGTTCAAGGTCATCTTTCTTTACATAGAAATGTTCAAAGCCCCTGGGATAAAACGCAACCTCCATCTCAAAGAAAAACAAAACAAAATGGCTGTATTTTGTGTTGATCTTTACTCATATATTTCTAACACTGGTAGTGCTGCATGGCGTAAATATGTTTATGTATCTTTATTTTTATTTATTTACTTATTTTGAGATAGGGTTGCTAGCCCTGGAGCTCAATCTGTAGACCAAGCTGGCCTTGAACTCACAGAGATCCATCCCCCTGCCTCTGTCTCTAAAGTGCTGGGATTAAAGGCATGTGCCACCATCTCCAGCCTGTTTATGTGCTTATATACAGTCACCAATAGTAATACAACCTGAGAAATAGACAGCGAATGCAGTTATACAAACCCGGGTGGTATAATATACTATACTGTATACCTAAGCTAAATATTCAGATAGTCATGCATTGCTTACTGGTACTGATACATTCTGAGAAATGTTATTTAATGGTTTTCATGTGAAAATCATAGAATATAAAACTAGAACATGTGTGGCATCATTAGACAATATAATCTTATGGGACCATCATTATGTGTGTGTGTGTGTGTGTGTGTGTGTGTGTGTGTGTGTGTGTGTGTGTGTGTGTGTGTGTATATATATATATATGCATTGCAGCAGGCTTGAGAACATGAGCACCATTACAGATACCTAAATAATGTTTTGTATTATGACATTAAAATTGTTACAGTGTTGCCAGATAATAGTTTTCCACTGTAATATAATTTTATGAGATTACCATAGAATATAAAATGTTATGGATCAAAACGAGGTTCACAATTATATTAACATTTGTATGCATGCTGGTTTTATATTCATATTTTGTGTTCCTGTAACTTATATTGGGATAGGACTTGATTGTGGCTCACAGGCTAATTCTAGACTGCTTCCTGCATCTCACCAGATCTGTGAGGATTTGTGTGGGTGGCATGACATTGGTTCCATGTTGGTGTCAAGTCATTCTGGTTCCTTCTCAGCCCTACAGGAGACAAGATCCGAAGCAAAGTTGAGCTGACTCGGTACCTGGGCCCTGACTGTGATCTAACCCTCTTTGACTTCAGACAAGGCATCTTGTGCTACCCAGTTGCTAAGGTACTTCACAGTGTCTGTGCCCATGCAGGGGCAACTGTGTCACATGACCCCAGAGATTGATCCACACTCTTCCTGTCTTCATCTCCAGTCCCATCCCTTGGCTGCCCCCAGCAAGAAGAAAAAGAAGCCCTCTAAACCAGCCAAGGTTAAGAAACAGCAAGCTGTGCCACAGAGGAGGGAAGTGAGGAATGTGACTCCACGGGCTAAGAAGGCTGCCGCTGGCACAGTTCCAGCTTCCTTCCCTGAGCCTGGGTGAGTGCTGGTTTAGGGTGAGCCGGGCGGATGAGGCTTGGGATTGGGCATGCTCATTCCCCCCACCCCCACCCCCGCCCTTTTCACTTTAGATGCTGTGAAAATTGTGGAATCCGCTTCTCATGGGATGGCATCAGAAGGCAGAGGCTCAAGACACTGTGCAAAGGCTGCCGAGGTACATCAGTCTTTGGGGATTAGGAGACAGGCCACGTAGTGGACAGTGCTGGGCTAAGCTGGAGGTTGCATGGCATGGTAGAGGCCTTTGGCTTACGTGGAACCAGCCTCTGAGCCCTACTCTGTTGGCGTAGGTCGAATGGTGAAAGTTGAGGTTAACGTGGTAGCTGAAGTATGTCTGCTGCCTTATTTTCCTTCTCCCCGTTCTCTTTCTACTGCCAGCACAGAGAATTATCTTCAACCGAGAACAGAGAATGTTTAAGGTAAGAGCAGTACCGTTTCCTCGCAGCCTAAGAGGAGCAGGCTGTGTGTGATGGCGCCAGTGGGAGGGGTCAGGACTGCTGAGTGGAACTTTTGTTGATCTTGTTTTTTAAATAGGGGCCTGGCTGTTGGTTTGCTGTAGATGCAGTAATGGGAGTTAGTGGGGCATCAGTAGACGCAGGACACTTGTAGAAGACATAGTAGTCAGTAATTTATCAGCTATGGCAAGGAGGCTAATGGGAAACCAGTAAGTATGCAAACATTTGGAGAGTAGCGGTCCTGAAAATATAACCAGGCTTTTAACCTTTCCTGTCCATCTCTGGCAGCGAGTTGGCTGTGGGGAGTGTACAGCTTGTCTGGTGAAAGAAGACTGTGGGGCATGCTCCACCTGCCGCCTGCAGCTGCCCCGTGACATGGCCTCAGGGCTCTTCTGCAAGTGTGAGAAGAGACGCTGCCTACGGATTATGGACAAGGTGAGTCGGTCACATGGGGTGGGTCAAGGCTCACCTCAGTCCCTGGCCTTCATGGCCCTGACTCTAGGCATCACACCTCCGGCCTCCCTACAGAGCCGAGGGTGTGGAGTGTGTCGGGGTTGTCAGACCCAAGAGGACTGTGGCCATTGCCGAGTCTGCCTTCGCCCTCCCCGCCCTGGTCTCAAGCGCCAGTGGAGGTGTTTGCAGCGGCGCTGCTTTTGGGTGAGTTAGGCTGGAGGGACCAGTGCTGGTGGAGCCAAGGCTATCGCACTGAACCACCGCTGCTGCTGTTGGCTCCTCCCAATCTGGCTTTGCATGCCTCATGTCTTATGTTCTTTTCTATCTTGTGCTCACCTCCTTGGTTCTGCCTGCCTGCCTTTCTCTGCCAGCACCTTGCTCATCGCTTCCGAGGCCACCCTCAAGGATGTCAGCGGTGCCCTCCCCAGGTTGTGGTTTCCCCTGCTGTGAGTCCCTCACTGCATACTCTGCCTGACCATTCAGTGCATGCTTTCTGCCCTCCTGCGGGTCCCGTGTCTGCCTTGTGCCACCAAGCCTTAACTGTTCTTTCACTTTCTAGGCTAAACATGATCGTAAAAAAAGAGGCTCAAAGGTAGCTGCCCAGCATCACTCCCGAGCTCGGCCACTGCCTCCACTTCCTGTATCACAGCACCCAGAGCCTGCAGAGGCGGTAAGACCCTGGTGGGCAGGGGGAAGGCACAGCCCTAAACTTACTCAGGACCTGCCCTGACCCCAACACGTTTGCCTCTGCAGCACTTCAGCGACGTAGCGCCCACATCATCTGCTGAGTTCATCTATTACTGTGTAGACGAGGACGAGCTAGTGAGTGGCCCCACCTTACCTGGATAAACCTAGACTCTGCTGCTGCCGCTTTAGCTGCAAGGAGGCAGATGCTGTAGTGGAACTCGCAGGGAGTAGTAGTGAGACCTTGGGTAGGATAAGTGACTCTCGGGGGAAATGGAGTTAGCAGCACAGTGACAGTGCTCAGATGGACTGACTTCGATGGCTATTGCAAGCCAAGTAGGTTGATGGTGACACTCACAGGGTGTGGGTACACACTTGTGTCAAATAGGCCAGCACAGCTGGCACAGGAATGAGGACTAATGAGAAGAAGGTTATCACAGTCCTGAGGAAGTGAGGGCCAAAGCCATTGTCTAGCTAGCAGGTGCTGGAATGGCACAGTGATGGAACAGCCTCCGTCCTAATGGTCTTGGAGCATCTTTTAAAGTCGCAGATGCTGAGGAGAGTTAGCAAGCTGAGCCTCCTGTGTAGCAAGCTCCTCCATAGGGCTGGATGAGCACCAGGCATGGTACTGAATGGGTGTTGAGGATAGCCTGTCCTAGCCTCAGTGACAGCACCACTGTTCCCCTCCACCCCAGCAGCCCTACACGAACCACCGGCAGAACCGCAAGTGCGGGGCCTGTGCAGCCTGCCTACGGCGGATGGACTGTGGCCACTGTGACTTCTGCTGCGACAAGCCCAAATTCGGGGGCAGCAACCAGAAGCGCCAGAAGTGTCGTTGGCGCCAGTGCCTGCAGTTTGCCATGGTGGGTGGGGCAGGAAGGGTTAGGTGGAGGGGTTAGCCTGGGCCCGGCCCACCCCCGTGCTTGGGAGTGGTGGGCAGGCCTGGTAGATGGGTGGGTGTATAAGAGTCTATTTGAGGATTAGCAGACACTGCTAGGGTGAACGAGTCCAGCTGGCAGTGCCGTTCGTTGCTAACAGGAGAGTGATAGCACACTCAGTAGTGAGAGCTCATGTCAGCAGCAGGTGCTTTGCCATGCCTGATGGGAAGTTAGCAGGCACATTGAGCAGGGCAGGGTGGGTACAGTCAGGTGGCACCAGTTGACCATGCCACCCAATCTTTTTCTCACAGAAGCGGCTGCTGCCCAGTACTGGGTCAGGGTCTGAGGAGAGAGCAGGATCACCTCCACACCATCTTTGTCGAAAGAGGTCTGCTTCTCCTGCACAGCTTCATCGGAGCTCTTCCTTAAAAGCCCCTTTGGCTGTGTGCACAAACCCACCAGGCCCTGTCCAAGCTTCAGTGAAGCAGCAAGCAGGTAGAGGCTTTGTGCTGCCCCCACCTGACACAGACCTTGTGTTTTTACACGAGGGGTCCAGCAGTCCTGTGCAGGTGCCGGGCCCTGCTGCAGCTTCCTCAGAAGCCCCAGTCCAGGTAAGGACCTCCTCCTGCTCTCCCCGCTCCACCCAGCCCCAGGCCATGGAGCCAAGACCAAGTCTGCTGCCATCTTCCCTTATGCAGGAGTCCCAGTGCTCTGCCTCGAGTTGGGTTGTGGCCTTCCCCCAGGTGAAGCAAGAGAAGGTGGATGTCCCAGAGGAGTGGACAGCAGGCACAGCCTTCCTGACTCCTCCCACACTGCAGCCTGGCTTCCCCAGCAAGGTTAGAGCAGCAATGGGCCCCCAGCCTGTGCCCCCCAGGTGGTCTGTAAACAAAAGTGTAGTGAGCCTTGACCTTGACACTGTGGCTAGGGTGATGGTGTGCTGTTGACGGCCATTCAGTTGAATTACCCAGCTTATCTAGCAGGGGCCTTACTTTCCATAGGCAGCTAATCTTGCTTGCTGTACCGCACAGCACAGGTGACTGGAGATCATTGAGGAGTGGGAAGAGTTTACAGGCAGAGAGTGAGCTCTGTCTGCATGATGGGTCGCCTCAGGCCAGCCCTGTCCTAACTGCTGCCCTTCCTCATTCTCCTAGGCGATCGGCCCAGACTTTCCACCTGTGAAACAAGAGCCTCCTGGCCCTGAGGAGGTCAGAGAAGAAAACAAAGAAGATTATGTCTCTGAATCAGCCCCAGAGGAGGAGATAGGAGGAGTTGGCACACCAGTGGTCAGTGCTGGGGGATGCTCCAACCCTCTTCTGACCTGGCCTTGTCTCCTCCTGCTGTGCTGACCCATGATGTTGATTCTTCCCTAGATCACGGAGATTTTCAGCCTGGGTGGAACCCGCCTCCGGGATGCAGCAGCCTGGTTGCCAAGGTGTGCCCCATGCAGTTAGGTGTGGAGACGGCGATGCTGGCAGTACAGCCAGATGTGGGCCCTGAGGCTTGAATCGAGGGTTAGCGATTTGATCGGGTGCAAGCAGCACTGTAAAGACTGCTCCTGAGACCCAATCCATTGGTGTCCCAGCGTTCTTCTTTTGGGGATTTGAAAGAAAACAGATAAAACGAGGCTGGTTCCCAGCTCCCTAAGAAAATCCTTTAAGGAGTAGAGTTTAGGCATCCTTATTCAGAAGGTCACGGTTTGTGGTCTTGAAGATTTTCGAAGTCCCTAAGCACCTGGTGCCCATAGGGGCAGTGGGAGGAGGTCCGTCACCCCCACCCCCAAGGTTAAAACAGCATTGGGCCACGCACCGGGATTCCTTTGCTCTACCAATCAGTTTTAACAGCTAGCAACCCGGCTAGTGTGCTTTGTAGATGGCAGGTGGAGGTGATAAGACCCTGCCTAGTTGACAGCAGCTGGGGCTCTGACTGGTGAATACACTGAGGCCTATAAGGGTTACCCTTGAGGAGAAAATACAGGATCCCTGCCTTCAGGGAGCTTATGATTTTCCGGAACATGAACTTATCACCTCTTAAAAGAGAAGTGTACTTTTGCATGGCTAGTCTATAGAAGGAAGGAAGTGAGTATAAGGTAAGTAAGGAGAAATGGCTGGATATACAAAAAGTAGGGCTGGGTTTGCAATCCTGTGTTTTGTCCATAGCAAGCCTCATTCAACAGACAGACCTGCTCCCTCTTCTCTAGGTCCAAGGACCTTAAAAAACCTGAAGCTAACATGCAGTAGACTGGAGGCTTCTGCTGACTGTAGGACTGAAGTTGATGTTTGCAGACCAGCCTTATGAGAAACCACCCTGATCTTCCGTGGGCTGGGCCCTGGCCTGGTTACAGAGCTTGTATGTGAATCAACCCTAGGAGAAAACCCTACAAACGCAATCCAGGAGCAGGCCTGCTCAGTCCTTGAAGCTTAGAGGAAGAATGCTGGGGAGGAAGAGAAAGAGTAGAAGGCTGGTAGAACATCTGCTCCTCCAAGGATCTCAGTGCGATGAGAAGTTGGATGTAGGGCTAGGGGAAGGCGATAGCTGAAGCCACGGCAAACAACTCAAACAAGCCGTCTTCATGTTTGTTGGTGGCTTCTGGATGAGACCTGGCAGTGTGTCTGGACATTTTCTCAGGGAAACAGCAGTTGAAATGCTACATGAATAAAGGAGGAAAAGGGCCTGCTGTTTGGTGAGCTCCTGCCGTAGAGCTAACAGCCTCACGGGAGTCCTTAGGGCTAGAGTGATAGTGTGCACTTACGCAGCTGGGTGAGTAGACTGAGAAGAGATGAGCTTTCCCAGGGTCTAGAAACAGACTCAGGCTATGAAAGCTATGTTCCCAAAGCCAGCAAACCGTTAGCTGCAACCTTCTGTGCAATAATGATATTACAATAACAGTTTTAGTGACTCAGAAAATAGCAGTGGGTCACTATGAACAGTGTAAGATAACCTTGACACTTGCCCAGACTGTGAGTAAGATGTAGTCACCTCATCAGAGCATCACTTCATCTAGAATCTAGGTTTCCTGAAGGCCCTGGATGCTGCATAAGTTCCCTCAGTCCCAAAGTGTGTTCTTCCCCACTGCTGGCTGACAATTTTCTTGTGCCCAGATGCTCTTAACTTGAGGCAGAACACTGCTTGGAACTAAAGCTGTCAGCTTGGCTCCTCTTTTCCTGATGACCTGCCCTCAGCCCAAATGTTTGTTAGGAGGGTGAATGAATTTATGCACTGAGTTTCTGCCCTACGGCAAGTCTTGGCTCAGTCTTACTTCACTTTCCATCCTTAAAATGCCAAAAAGATACTATATAATTTGTTACTTAGCCAGCTTTACAGGGCCAGGATTGAGGGTCTCGCCATACTCTGTCCTGCACCAGCCCAGCCCCCTTGCTTTAGCCTAGTCCCAGCCCTGCTGCTTTAGGTCGTTCAGATGTGGACCACTCACTTTTTCAGTTTTCACCTCACCAGACACAGCTCTCTGCCACCTTCTAGTCTTCCTTTGCCCTGCTTTGCTTAGTTCTCTCCTGGAATCATATTGCTTTTTAACCTTTAGAACGCACCACTTGTCCCTAGTATTCTGGTCCTTCTGACAGTGATGCTCCAAGGGAAATGTCTTTTGTTGGCATTTGACCTGTGAGTGAAGATTCTGATTACTGTGTGTATCTGACTAGGGGACAATCAAAGGATCAGAACCACTACAACAAAGAGTAGTATATGTGTTTTAAGGGAGTTTGGGGAGACGTTTTACTTTATGTAATTTGGGGAGGAGATAAAGCAGCCTCTAAGACTGTCATTTGTATATAATGCTGGAACTTAAAAGTATTCAGGACAGGCAGTTAGGAAGGGAAGGTGGATGGGCACAGGGGAGCTCATGAGCAGGAGTTGGAATTTCAGAAGATGGCCTGGAACCAGTGTCAGTGCTCACGGCCTCCAGCTTCAGTGGTGTTTGCATCCTGCAGCAGAAGCTAGTGTCCTTCCTTGGAGCTAAGTAGCATCTGGCCTAGGACTAGAGAAGCTAATGGAAGATCCCAGGGAAGCTGTAGCAGCTGAAGGCCTGGCTGTAGGACTTGCTGTTCGCCCGTACCAAGGTGAGACAGAAGAGAAGACTAATGACGGCTTGTATGAACTGCAACATACCTGGTGTCCCTGCACCAACCTCCCAGGTGTTACGAAAAGCCTGCTGCTGCCTCACTTCTAGCCACAAGGTGTCTGTCGATGTTCTTACTGGAAGCATATGGGGAAGGATTCCAAGAAGCATAGTCTAGTCAAGGTGACATTAGAAAGTCACCCTACCATGGTTGAGCTCCCAAAGGCCTTGTCACACACCTGAGGATAACATGACAAAACTACATTGTTGAAAATGTAAAGCTGAAGACCATGGGTCCCACATGACGAAATCCGGTCAAGCTCATCCATAATAGTCTTGCTGGTCTCAGCTGTGTTTGTGTCATTCCTCCAAGTATTAGAAGCTTGGCCCATAGTTATCACTGTTTATAATACTGAGATTCATAAATGCAGTTTTATAAAATGCATCAGTATATATTATAGGTGATAAAAGATCTCCAGTTTATTATGGACTTTGATACTAAAATATAGGATTCAGTATACTATGGAGACACTAGTCCTTGTTTGAGCTTTTTTTTTATATAGTATAGAAGTTGGAAACAATCATTTCTAAGTTCTATTGTAAAATTATTTTAAAACATTTTTTTCTTATTAGTTTTTGTGTTAGCATTTCTTTGTTTCAGGGTGGTAACAGTGTTGATGGCTGTGGGAAACTGAGATGGTGGGTGGTGAGATCACTGCCAGGTCCTCATTTCCTTAGGCTTCAGTGGGGTGGCTGCAGGCTGGGGAGCTGCACCTGCTACTCATCCCAACATTCAGTCTATAGGGCTCCTCCAGGCCTAGGCCAGAGAAGACCATTGTGTAGATTTTGAAGCTGGTGCCAGCCACCCTGGGGCAGAGCCTCTGCCAGCAAAGCCTCTTGGTGTATGGAGAAGCTGGTTCCACTCTTCAGAGAATGGTGAAACCATCTAAACCGAGTTAGTGTCGCCAGGCTAGTCAGCTCATGCCTTCGCATGTGAGCTCAAGATGCTGCTGTGATGTCTGCAAGCAGCTGGTGGTCCCTAAGGGCCGCATTCCCCAGGCCCTCCCAAACTCCCCAACAGGACCATTGTGGCCACCCAGATATCGAGGGTGGGGGGCAATCAGCCCCAATCTCTGGGGTCATTCACAAACCCTGCTCAAGGAATTTCTTCCCTTCTGTAGAGGGTATGTGTGCTGGGGTGAGGGGACCTGCACTTTGAGCAACTCGAATGAAGGAGCTGCCCTTCTGGGCGCTATCAGGGAACCCAGACAGCCTCTTAATTTTTTTTTCTTTTTTGTTTGTTTCAGGCTACATAAACTGTTAGCAGTAAATGAAAATGAGTATTTTACTGAACTGCAGTTGAAAGAAGAAATATTGTAGGAGAGAAAAATTATTATTAAGAGAAGAAAAACATTCTTTTGTGGCTGAAAAGCTGAACCTGGAATTCAGGAATTGGAACCCAAATGTAGAGTTGTACTGTATAGAAAATCTGAAGTGGGTGGGTTAAAGTAATTAAGCATGCTAATTTGAAGAAAGCCGACCTTCAGGTGCGCAGGAGTGGCACTTAGTATCGTCAGTGACTGGCCTTGTTACTGCCCCCCCCTTCTGTTCTTGCTTCCCCCGCCCCCCATATACACTTAACAGAGGCACCAAAGTACCATTTGTAATAGGCTCTTAGACACTAACTCCGGCTTAGCACTAAGATGCCGAGGACCATCTAGTTCTTGGATTGTGCTGCTCTTTTTGCCTGGGACCCTGACTTGAGTAGAGGACCTCTGATCCACAGCCCTGATCCACTGACTGCGCCGTTCAGACTTCATTGTGTCCAGCCCAGTAGCTGCCCCACTGGAATATCTAATCTGCCTTCTTCCTAAATTAACCCAAAGTGTAAGCCCTGTCTTCTAAGTGCAGAGGAAGATTTGTTCCCAGACTACTGGTTGTGTGGCTTGATACAGCACTTCGGCTCCTTGAGCCTTAATCGACTTCACTCTAAAAGCTAATGATACCTTCAGTTCCTTCAACCCTGTAAAAGTTTGTCAACCTCAAAGGTTGTTTCTGGAAATACTTTGAAATATATATAGAAAAAAAAAAAAAACTACTCAAGCATAAGGTTGCCATGTGATTATTGTCGTCATTAACTTGGAGGTAGTACAAAGTTTAACCTTCCCACTCACGGTCCACTAGCCTCTCTCATGCTCTTAAGTCAGTAAGATCCTGCAAGATCCCCTGGATTGTGTTTTGAAGGTTTTTTAGTGTCTTCCCCACCCCCCTACCCCCCCATCTGACTTTGTGGTGAGCCCAGGAGAAACTGGTGACGGAAGGTGTTCCTGGGCGGAGTGATAACAGCCGCCTGCTCCTGCGGGCCAGTGACCAGAGACGACTTCCGCTTGGCCCGCCCACCTTCACTGCAGGCACGCGGGGCGGGCCGGCGCACCATAGCAACCAGCCAGTGCGTCTAGGAAATAGACTCCACTGGGCCTTTTAGCTCCCGTCGCCACCACTCTAAGGAGACTTGAAGATGTATAGCCAGCGGTTTGGCACCGTCACAAGGGAATTTACGGGCCCCACTCCCAAGGCAGTGATCATAGTAAGTACAGGATGTTTGTGGCGGGAAACTTAGGACTTTTTCCATCTCCTGGTAGAGCCCTCCCTGGCTGGGCTCCTTCACCTGGGAAGCAGCTTCCTGATGGAGCGGGTTTTGAGGAAGACTAGGTTGTTGCTCATTTACCTACCATTCCCATACAGCACTTCCTTTTCCTCTCCATCTCCAGCTACAATCATCACTTGGGATCTTGGTGTTTTGTTTTGTTTTGTTTTTCTTAAATATTCCCCAAACAGGATGATCTGACCCCCTGCTAGAGCTGTGGTGCCCTGGGACAGGAGGCAGATTCCAGTTCAATACTGGCTATGGTTCAATAGTATGACATTGGGTCGGTCTTGTAACCCTAGGAAAATGTCTACAGCAAGGAAATTGGGTTTTGAGTGCTGTATGTGTGGTAAAGCAGTGTTTGTTGTCCCAGCTAAGTGAGTAATTGGTGTTGGACAAAAGTGCCCCAACAGACTGGAAATAAGCCAGGTAGTTGCCTCCTGGGATGGGCCGGTAATGTGACCCATAAGAAAGTAATTTAACGCACGTTGCTGAGAATCCAGGCTCTCCTCATCCATGCGTGTAGGTTCCTTTATTCCTGCAGACTGGAATCTACACACCATTGTAATCAGAGTTATGCGGGAACCTCTACTGGGTGTATAGCACTAAAGAATACACAGAGGTGGAGCCCGTGGCCCGGGGAGGTTCCCCATCCATGTGCCGCAGAAACAGTTTTCTCCTAAACCAGCCGCTAAAGGCAGGTAATAGGTTATGTTCTCTGTAGTGGTAACTCGTGAAAGAAAGATGTGCGTTAGTGAGGAGTACAGTTTATTATAGTCCACATTCAGTCACTCACAGACCTGCCTCTTCTCTAGTTCCTAGAACTATAGTGTCTGGAGCTGGAAAAGAGTAGTCTGGACGCTGCTGTGGGCTGTGAGGGCTCAAGATGACTTCATGGGGGACAGAAACAGAACACTTTTGGGTCGTGTATCTCAATGCAGTGCCATTTGTTGAGAACTTATTTATGTACATAACCAGTAAGGAACAGGGGGAAACCATAGTGC
The DNA here is from genome assembly GCF_903995435.1 of Acomys russatus. Classification (NCBI taxonomy): domain Eukaryota; kingdom Metazoa; phylum Chordata; class Mammalia; order Rodentia; family Muridae; genus Acomys; species Acomys russatus. Next base: position 60,318,108 of record NC_067156.1, read on the forward strand.
TAAAGCTGTGTGCTTACAGAAAGAGTAAAGCGGTAAAAGGAGCCAGAGTGAGAGAGAGAGAGATGATTCCTTAGGAGAAAGCAAAGCCGAACAAAAACAGTGAAGTGAGCAGCCACAAGCACATTTCTTTTCGTCATTTGACAGATGAGAAACCCTGGGCTTGGGGACTACATAACTTGTTCCACCCAGTGATAAAGGAATATAGCCAGAGTCAAACCTGGGTGAAGTCGCTGCTCTCTAACAGGATGCTGAGATGCAGCACCTTGGTCGTCACAAATTCCAGCACCAGTGCCCATTATTGTAGTTGCTAGCCACACATGACTGACTTCTAAAAACATGTTGAAAATGTTCAAAGTCACATACTGAAAAGATAATATTCTGGATATATTGGATAAATAAAATATATTACCAAAATTAATGTCCTATTTTTGCTTCACTAATGCAGTTACGAGAAAAGCTTAAATTACATAACAATTTTTTATTATATTTCTATTGAACGGTGTAGAGTTTGGTTAGTGACAAGCCTGTTCCTGGATTGGCATCACCTTTTTCCTTTTTGGACAACTCAAGGTCACACCTTCTTATCCAGAGCCCGGGAACTCAGCTGGATTTGGTGATACAACTCTGCTACTATAGCATTTGGGAGGTAGAGGCAGATGATCAGAGCGAGTTCGAAGCCAGCCTGAACTACATGACAGACATCATGGCTCGATTCCTCAAGCCTTACAGGGCCTTCAGGTCTAGCTGTCGCTCATGCCGTGTCTCACCGGCTCTTACCCTCAGTCCTCTCCTTAGTCAATGTGTGCCCTGGGTCTTCATTCCTGCGTTCACACCTGGCAACAGTTGGACCCAGCTGGCCTGTGTGTGTGCTGTGCCCAGCCCACGTGTCTGCCAGAAGCCCAGGTTCTTGTTGTGTCTCCTGCCCAAGTGACACTGTCACAAAATCTGTACTCATAGCATACCCAGAATGTTAGAGAGTAATAATTTAGTTCAATGATTGTGATGTGGATTTGCTTCTCATGCGTGATACACTTTCTACTCACATCTTGGGTCTGCTCTCCATTTCGTCCTGACAACTGCATCTAGGTGCCTCTTTGTGTACCCTAATCCCTGAAACATTCCATCAGTTTATTTTTGGATGCTGTTTTTTTCCCCCTTTGAATGGTTACTACAAATACCAAACCCCCGGTACCTGGTCATTCCAGCACCAATGTTCTAAATGTAATTCAGCAGAGTGAATCTGCCTTGTGCCTTACGGGTCCGTTGCTATGAATTAGCATTCCTGTGCCACGGCTCACCCAGCGATGACTACATAACACTGATGCTGAAAACACAAACGTTAAGACCATTGGGTTTTTGGTGGCACCAGGAGGCACAGACACTGGCTCATCAATACCATTGCGAAACACGTGCTCACTCATTCATGTTGAAAGGCTAATTGTGGAAGGCTCAATGCTAGGGACAGAAGTGATCAATGAGATTTCATTTAGTGTGTTGATATAGCTAGCTACCAAACGTATATGCCGACTCTTCTAACTTTTGAGCGGCCATTACACAAAGCGAATAAATACATTTTAAGGAACTGAAACTATCCCAAAATGTCAGTAGCATAGGCTGTGCTTTCAAACTGTTCAAATCAGAATAAAGTTCTAGCACTGAAAGACCCCTGAAGGGAGACCCTCACTCAAGCCTCGGGATGGCGTGCACCCAAAGACACACAAACGACCGTCTTGCTGTGAACACATGAGGCAGTTTATTGGCAGGAGACAGAGGGGTCGACCCAGAAGCCCAGGGGCTTAGGGTTTATATGGACAAAGGTCAGGGGGAGCGAGAAGTTTTGGCACGGCCACACACGATTGGTTGTTTCAAACTTCAGCAAATTGTATAAGCAGATCTGGGGTAAGGTCAGACTTAATCTCTTGGCAACAGTCCTTGGTTCCTGTTTCTCTCGGAACCCGAGGGCGGATGTTTATCTGAGCTAACGAAATGTCTGGTTAACATTGTGTGCGGGCCTCAAGGGGGAATTAGGCAAACACCATAAGATCGGATGAGGGGTCTTGGCTCATTACTCACTCAACCATGTCCAGTACCTGTTTCTCTCAGGAATTTGTCCTTGTGTATCCTCCCTATCTTTTACGGCCAGCCGGTCCCTGGAACACTCAATAGGCCTTTGTCTCCTAGCTCCTCATTCTTTGTGACTTATCATCTGGGGCCTTGGGCTGGCATACCTGCTGACCTGCACTCTTAATGAGTCAGAGAGCTGAGAGCTCTGCTGTTCTGGTTGTTTTAATGCTAATTAAAAATTTTCTCTTTCAGCACCAGCCCCTCTTCTGTCCTCCTTCATTTCTTTCTTCTTGCTGATTCACTTTCACAGTTTAGTACATGTGTAGTTAAACAGAAGCCCTCCCCTTTTTAATTGAAAGCATTTTGATGGTAATAACAGGTTAGAAACAATGTGGGGACAGGAGGTCACATGATCAGGCTTGAGAAAGCCTAATCCTCACTGCCCAGGTTGAAGCACTTTGAACACCACACTGGCATCTCTGCTTGATCAAATAATTTCTAGAACCCTGCCTGTTCAAGTTTGTTTATATTAGTTTCTTGAGAGTTTCCAGTTTCTTGCCTGTTTTGCCTGTATTCACCCCAACTCTTCCATATACACCCCTTATTCCATACCTACCCAACTTGAATTTTTGTTTTGTTTTGTTTTTTGAGATAGGGTTTCTCTGTGTAGCCTTGGCTGTCCTGGGCTCACTTTGTAAACCAGGCTGGCCTCCAACTCACATCGATCTGGATCTGCCCGCCTCTGCCTCCCGAGTGCATATTCTTTCTTTTTTAACCCTTTGAGACCAATATGCGCTGCCCCAATATTCTTGGATGTGTAGTCTTCTGCCGAGCGTGGTCAGTTTATCAGGAGATACACTTAGCAAAAACACTCCCCACCGCCACCCCACCCCCTCCCCAGCAGCTAACAGTTGTAGTCCTTTGTTCTGCAGCTAGTGATGAGCCTGTGTTCCCAGCTTCTCCCTCCATGCTGCCATTCCATCTGTCTTGGGCTCACACAGGTCTTAAGCATGTGGTTACAATCCCTATTAGTTCATATGTGCAGCTGCCTTTCTGTGCCCAGCAGACTTTTTCTTGCCACCCACTGCCCCTAACTCTTATACTCTTTGCCCTTTCTTCTGCAATGATCCCTGAGCCTTGGAAGAGGGGGCGGGGCTGGGGGCAGGACTGGGGTATGATAAATACGGCTCCTTTTGCACTGAACATTCTGTAGTCTCTTAGTCTGTGCACTGTGGCCAGTTGTTGTGGGTGTCTGTGATAATCTTCATTGGCTGCAAAAGAAGCTTCTCGTGAGGTTTGAGTGATGTATTGACCTGGTGGGAATATGCAGAAAGGGGTGCAAAAAAGCTGTTTAAATATTAACTTTAATAATTTTATTTTAAAAATTTTTTATCAACTTGTAGTTAAAGGAATTTTTAAGAAAAACAGATTACCTATGACTCATGATTTGACTTACTTTTTTATCATGGTGCAAAAATGATAGACATTGATGGGTAGGACTTTAAAATGTGAATTTGGAGCTTTTCCTGGATTAGCAATAAATAGTAAGGTTACTCTCGAGGCCTTGGGCAGGGCATTGATGTTGGGAGCCAAGAGACCCCTGGCTGAACGGGACTCCAGCTGGCCTCAAGCCTACTGTTGAAAGAACTTATCAAACATCCTGCTTGGCCCTGAGAAGAGGAACATTCAGCGTACCGTGACTTCTGAGAAACCACAGACATTCTGCCTGGCCCTGAGAAAAGGAACATTCAGCGTACTGTGACTTCTGAGAGAAGCCACCTATTTCCTCCCCCTCCCCACACATTACCCCGGGGTTCTTACCCCAGAAGATTCTGTACTTTCCCACTGCACTCCTTCCTACCCCTGCCCCCCCCGAACCATGCTTTAAATTCAAACACCCGCTTTCAGTAAACGACTCTTGACAAGTTGTACTTCCTTGAGTCGTGTCGCTCTCTCGCCCATTCTTCATTCACAGGTCGCGACCCCCTTCGACCCCCCGAATAACTGGACCCGCGGGTCGGGTCACATTGAGATATGAGCGTGATGTGTATTCATCACTTAGTCAGCCCCTCAGTTAAACGTCACTCTTTTTTTTTTATTATTAATTTATTCTTGTTACATCTCAATGTTTATCCCATCCCTTGTATCCTCCCATTCCTCCCCCCCCCATAAACGTCACTCTTAACATGGCTGCCTCCTTCTGTTAACTAGCCTTACTTTCGTTGTTTGGGATCTAAAGGTGTATATTAAGGATGTGTCTGAATTCCAGCCAGATCATACTGTAACGCAGTTCATGGCTGCATTCATTCCAGCTGTATCACATAGTTCCAGAAGGTCTTGCCAGAACAGCCATGTTGTTGGATTAAAATCCCTCTACAAAGATGAAGCTTATGTCAGGCTCGGGAAAGATCATGAGTAACATGAGTAACATGGCTGAATAACAGACTCTCTACAGTGTCTCATATGTTTGCTACATTGTGTGTGTCAAATGCATTTTACTAACATTATCTCCTGTTTACGAGAGATTTATCAGAATGTACCCCACCAAGAACTAAAGACTATATATAGATATGTAATATATGATATATTGTGTATATAGATATGTAATATATAATATAACATATCATATATTATATATGCAATATAATATATGATATAAGATATATATATACAACACTATATATATATATATATATATATATATATATATATATATATATATATATACATATATATATATTTTATCCATGGCATGGTGAGGCTCTTCATGTTTGCTTATTATAAGTGACAACTGCTCTTTGTTTTCAGAGAGCCAAGCATCCCAAAGCTCAGAGGGCCGAGCAACATCTCAAACGAATCCAGCGCAGCTACCACAAGTATCACACTACTTTAGCTTCCATCAAGTCAAATGAGCGGGATCGCCTGAGAGCGGACTGGATCCAGCACAATGACCGCAAGTACTTTGACAGTCTGGTGAAAGCAAGAGTCAAGGATGCCATGCAAGGCTTTATCATCAACACTGAAGAGAGACGTAATAAGTAAGGCTCGCCAACACGGTAGCCCAGGCATTGAAGCGCTCCTGAAGCACTCACTTTAAGTACTAGGTGTTGGGCCTGGGGTTGTGCAAACGAAACACCGAGGACACCTGTGAGAGGAGCAAGAAAGGAAAAACAGAAACAAAAAACAAAACAACCTTTATTCCCAAGCACAGGCACAGATGCTGGCAGCCAGGGACACAGCTCAATGTAAGAACATTGAAACTGTGACCCCCCTCCCCCAGCCTCTGTTAGAGTCAGTATATATAGGAAAAACCATAATTAGCTCATGCAAGGGGTTACCAGGGAAACAGGGTGGTCCACTGTGACTCAAGCTATTTTTACTAACTAGACAAAGCGGGTCTTGCCTACCTTTAATCTGATTGGTCCTGATCAGCTTGCTGTCAAGGACAGCTGCATGTGTGGCTGGGGATTTTTTTTTTTTTTCACCATTAAGGCCATAGGATGTATTGATCATAAGCATAGTTTTATGGTTGCAATGATCTGGTACAAAGACTATTTCCCAGAGCTGAAGGTCTAAACATTTTCCTCAGAACATAAACATTATTTTTAGTTAGTGGCTCTTGGTCAGCTTAACCTCGTCCAGGGAATGCTCTCTGCACCAGAGTTGGATGGTCTTTGTTTTAACAGTGGAGTCTTAGCAGCTCTTAACCAAATGCAATCTGACTGCTGCTACTGTGGTCCCTTCACTGGGGATCAAACTCAGCGCCTCTCCTATGTTAGACACATTCTCTAAAATATTGCTATGTCCTTAGCTCACCAAACCACAATGTTTACTATTGTGTTGTGCAAAAAGAAATCAAGTAAAGGTCACGCCTAAGTTTTTCACATTTGAACCAATAACTATTATTTGTTAATATTTTTACTTATGTTAACTACATTTTAATGGAAAAACAAAGAATACACTGTTTTAGGGTTTGTTTCTTTAATAAGATCTGTCCACTTTGCTACTTTTGAAGATAGACATTTCATGTGTCATCTGTATATTATCAAACAAAATATAGCTCAGATTAAGGTCTTACTCTATAGAGAACCACAGTGACTTTTTAAACACTACTTATGGGGAGTGTCACTGTGTATGTGGAGGTCAGAGGACAACTTTTGGGAGTTGGTTCTCTCCTTACACTGTGGGGGTCCCAGGACCAAACTCACACCCTCAGCCTATTCTTTTTCTATTCTTTCAAAGTGGATTCTGGAGAAGAAATTCAACTGAGCAAGGCATGCTCTTTACTGAGTTATTTCCTTAACCTCACAGTGACTTTTTATTTCTTAAAGAATGATTAGACACTAAATCAGAAAACCAGTAGGACAAAAGTCAGTTGAAATGATAATTTTGACTAATTGTTTCTTGTTTGTTTCAGGCTACGTGAACTTTTAGCATCAGAAGAAAACGAGTATTTTACTGAAATGCAATCGAAAGGAGAAACCATTGAAGAGAAAAAAGACAAAATGAGAGAGAGAACCAAGTTATTAAGAGAGAAGAAGGAAAAAGAAAGGCAGGACTATGTAGCTGAAAAATTAGATCAGCAATTCAGGTAATAAGTTGCCAGAGTGTACCTGCAGAATGTGCACGTGGTGGTGTTACACAGAATATTCCAGTGAGAATGACAAAGCAGCTGTGGCTAGTCCAGGACCGGAAGCTTCGGAAACAGTGGTCATCAGGAGGGAGAGTGTCAAGACCGTGATAGTTCTTTGAAGTGGGAGGAAGACAGGGAATGGTATAGTATGTGGGAACACACAGTAGGGGCTTTAAAGGGGAGGGGTGAGAGGATGGGAGGAAGGAGAGGGAGAGAGAGAGGAGAGAAAGAGGGAGAAGGAGGAGAGGGGGCAGCGAGGGAGAGAGAGGAGAGACAGGGAGAAAAGGGAGAAGGAGAGAGGAGATGGAGAAAAAGGAGAGAGAGAGGAGAAGAGGACAGGAAGTAGAGGGAGGAGAGGAAGAGAGAGAAGAGAAGGAGAAAGATGAAAAGGAGAAAGGAGGGGGTAAGGTAAGAGAGGGAGAGAGGGGGAAGGGGAGGGGAGGGAAAAGAAGGGAAGGGGAGAAGGGAAGAGAGGAGAAAGCCCCCACACTGGACCACTGGGGATAGCTGGGGGTTGGGCCCCGGGATGCTTCATCAGAGAAAGTCCCCAGAGCAACTTCAAGAACAAAGGAAACACCAGACTTCTGCAACTTTTCCGGGCCTGGGGAAAGCTTTGCATCAGTGATCTAGTTCAACAAAGGGCACAGAAGAGCTGGGACAAGTTAAGAGCTATGAAGAGCACAGCCTGCTTTTTAATTCTCTGTGCACAGGAGGTGGCTGTGGCCAGCAGGGCTTGACCTCTTCAGGCTGGGGAATCCATCCTCCTTAAGAATCACCACGGTCTTAAAGAGACAATCCCCCATCTAACTTGTCTATTAAAATAACTCAGGAATGCTAACTTACTGTAAATTGTAGCCTTAGAAGGTGTACACAGTGACCATACTTTAAATCTTGATAATCATATCACAGGTCACTTAAAACACAAGTGCTCAGTTTGCCTTAAAATCCCGCTCTCGTATTCTGTGCTTGCCTTCCACAGAGTGCCAAATAAGATAATATTACTTCTCAACTTCAGCGTTGCTGTTGGTATCAAGTTCTTTGAAACCTGTAGCCAGTATTTGCTACTTTGTAGGTTCTTCTTTCTTCTACCTTCCTCATCCCTTTTCTTCCACCCTTTTGACCCCCAATACCAGGTAGGAGAGAAAAAACGATCGAGAGGAAAGGGGGCAACTTTATGGTTAGACTACTCCCTGCTGATTAGGGGCATCATACTAGTTGGGGCAAGTCACAGTCAGGATATCTAATTATTTCTCCTCTTCTTCCTCTTCTCTTTCCTCTTCTCCCTCCTCCTCCTTCTTATTTCTTCTTTGTGCATGACTACTTAACGAACCTCAACCAGTAGCAAGCAATGACCCACCAACAACCCACCCCACTTCTCAGGGCCCTAGCATTTATACACCTTCTGAAAAATCCCCAGCATTGCGACGGCCACACAGTCGCAGAAACTATCTGCAGCTGGCAAAATCACTTCTCTGCATGAGGCAAATCATAGTCAGCTGCTTCAAAGCAGTCCCATCTCCTCACACCTGGGATCAAAACAAAAACATATTCTTACAATATTTCTGTGGGTTTTTGTTGTGTTGTTTGGTTTGGTTTGGGGGGGGGTTGAAGACGGGGTTTCTTATGTAGCTCTGGCTGTCCTGGACTCACTTTGTAGATCAGGCTGGCCTTGAACTCACAGAGATCCGCCTGTGTGCCACCAGGCCCAGCGTATATTTCTGTTTTTAAAGAGATAAAAATTTCAAAATTCTCACGACAAAACCCTATCCCAGAAGTCTTTGGTAAAATTGGTCTGTCCCTCTGCTGCTGCTGTTTCTACCTCTGCCGAATATGTGGTGGGTCTCCATTTATTCTTGTCTGATTATTCTGGCCCCGTGATTCTTTTCTGATCTGCTTCCTGACACACACTGCAGAAGCCCTTCGTTTTCAGGTCCTTGGACTCTTATGCTTCTAAGACATGGACATTAAGAATTGCTGTCACAGTGACCTCATCTTTGTCAGTGCCCAAAATGGCACCTCCCAGCCTACTGGGTGACCCAGCTGCAGAAGGCCCTGGGTGTGCGTCAGTACCATGTGGCCCCTGTCCTGTGCCAACGGGCCAAGGTGGCCAATAGCCACTCTGAGCCCGACAAGTACATCTGATATGACCTGCGAGAGTAGAACATTGACACTGAACCGGCCTCTGGCTCTCTCAGGATTGTACATGGACACCTGGATGACCCAGCCAACCAGGAGATTGAGCAGGGAAAGACATATGGGTACCAACCGGGTGGCCATGCAGAATGAAAGAGCCCAGCTGTCTATGCTACAGTTCATTAGCAGTGGGCTGCCCAAAGTGGCCGTGCCATCAACCATCCACTGTGACCATCTGATTGAGGCCCAGCTTGCCAAGTATGGCATGGGCTTCTGGAGGCCTGGGGCTGGAATCATTCACCGGATCATTCTAGAGAACTATGCATACCGAGGGGCTCTTCTGATTGGCACCGATTCCCATATCCCCAGTGGTCATGGCCTGAGAGGCATCTGCATTGGAGTAGGGGGCGCTGATGCTGTGGATATTATGGCTGGGATCCCCCGGGAGCTGAAGTGTCCCAGGGCGATGGGTGTGAAGCTGACGGGCTCCCCCTCTCTGGTCAGGACAAAGATGTGGTCCTGAAAGTGGCAGGCATCCTCACGGTGGCACGGGTGCTGTTGTGGAATACCAGGGGCCTGATGTTGACTCCATCTCCTACAGTGGCACGGCAACAGTCTGCAACATGGGTGCAGAGATTGGGGCCATTACATCAGTGTTCCCGTACAACCACAAGATGAAGAAGGGCCTGAGCAAGACAGGCTAAGCAGACATCGCCAACCTAGCTGAAGAACTCCAGGACCACTTAGTGCCTGACCCTGGCTGCCAGTAGGACCAAGTGATTGAAATTAACCTCAATGAGCTAAAGCCACATATCAGTGGACCGTTTACTCCAGACTTGGCTCACCCAGTGGCAGAATTGGGTACTGTGGCAGAGGAGGAAGGCTGGCCTTTGGACATCAGGATGGGTTTGATTGGCAGCTATGAGGACCTCGGATGGTCAGCAGCAGTGGCCAAGCAGACACTGGCCCACAGACTCAAGTGCAAACCCCAGTTCCCCATCACTCCAGGCTCTGAGCAGATCTGTGCCACCGTTGAGTGGGATGGCTGTGCACAGATCCTGAGGGACTGTGGGTGGAATCGTTTCGGCTAATGCTTATGGCCCTTGTATCAGCCAGTGGGACAGGAAAGACCTCAAGAAGGGGGAGAAGAGCACCATTGTCAACAGCAGGAACTTCACTGGCTGCAATGATGCAAACCCCAAAACCCGTACCTTTCTCACATCCCCAGAGATTGTCACAGCCTTGGCCATTGCAGGACCCCTTAAGCTCAACACATAAACTGACTTCTTGACAGGCAAGGATGGCAAGAAGTTCAAGCTGGAGGAGGCTCCAGATGCAGAAGAGCTTCCCCGATTGGACTTTGACCCAGGGCAGGATACCTACCAGCACCACCACCCCTCCCTCCTCCCCCAAGACAGCAGAGGGCAGCGGATGGATGTGAGCCCTACCAGCCAGCGCCTGCAGCTCTTGGAGCCTTTTGACAAATGGGACAGCAAAGACCTAGAAGACCTGCAGATCCTCACCAAGGCCAAAGGGAAGTGCACCACATTTCTGCTGCCGGCCCGGGGCTCAGATTCCGTGGGCATCTAGACAGCATCAACATCAAAAACGGCAAGAGCAACTCTGTGCACAATGCTGTCACCCAGGAGTTTGGCCCTGTCTGTGACACTGCTCCCTACCATAAGAAATATGGCATCAGGAGGGTGGTGATGGTGAAGGCCCAAGCCGGGAACATGCAGCAATGGAGCCCCGACATCTTGGGGGTTGGGCCATCTTCACCAGGATCCATGAAACCAATATAAAGAAGCAGGCCTTGCTGCCCCTTGCCTTTGCTGACCCCTCTGACTACAACAAGATCCATCCAGTGGACAAGCTGCCCATTCGAGGCCGGAAGGACTTTGCCCCCTGGCAAGCCTCTGACGTCATCATCAAACACCCCAATGGGACCCAGGAGACCATCCTCCTGAACCACACCTTCAGTGAGACTCAGATCGAGTGGTTTAGGGCAGTTCCCTACACAGGATGAAGGTGCTGCAGCAATAAGGAAGGTCCAGGCTGGCTGTCCTGTTACACTGGACCCTGCTGGGTGTCAAAAGGACAGGTCTGTGTGCATCATCAGAGCCAGACCTGCTCTATCCAACATGGCTACCTGCTCTAAGATGGCGACCAGACCTGCTTCTTCCTCTCCCCATCCTCAGCCCATTGAGTGAGCACACTGTGGGGGGCATTTAGTGTTAGGTCCCAGCCCCTGCCTTCCTGTTCAGTTTGGTTCATCCTTGAGCAACCCATGTGACTGTATTTATTTTTGATGGCAGCAACTCCCTCTCCAGGAGTTTGTATTCTGCCTGATCATTTCACTGGTGGCAGAAGGATTTTAGAGAACCTTTTGTTCTTACAAGAAAAAAAAAAAGATCCAAGTCTAAATAAATAAATAAGTGCTGTTACAGAGTTCAGAGCTATGTACTGTGCTTACAGAAGCCTCAAGTTCTGTTTGCAGCACAGAGATCCAGGAGCTTACAACCATCTGTAAGTCCAACTCCAGAGATTTTGATGTTCTCTTCCGGATTCCATTGGCACCTGTACTACCCACACATAGACAGAAACATACATAATTTTAAAAAACAATAAGAAAACTAAGTCTTTAAAAAGATTAATGTTGGTTTCTTTGTTTGCTCTCCCCCCCCCCTTTTTTATTCAAGACCTTCAGTGTAGCGATGGTCACATGATATGAATATCAGTTTCATGTGTCTTTTAATTTTAAGATTTTTATCCTCAGAAGGGATTTAAAAGCTCAGTATTTCCTGGAAGTGTTTAAAACAGTCGCTAGCCTTTTTTTATTCATTTAATAAATACATTTGTTGTTTTATTACTTGATATTTATGAGCTTTCTCCCTGCATGGCTGTAAGTGCACCGCTTGTGTGCCTAGTGCCCAGGAAGGCCTTGGAACTGGAGTTAGAGATGTTTGTGAGCTGCTGTATGGGGGCTGGAATTAAACCAGCGACTCCTGCAAGAGCGGCCAGTGCTATTTTTTGGGTGTCAGGCCTATGTAACATATCCAGTTGGACCAGGCCTCCGGGTTCTCCCAGTTTCTGTCAGTTGTTACAGGGTAGCATGCACCAGCCTCTGCCCGAAACTTTTCAACCCAGGGGCTGGGCTTCCCCTCCCCTAGAGGCTCTTCCTGTATAATTCAGACAGTTTGCTCTGTCTGTCTGTCTGTCTGCACCCCTCTTGTGTCTGTATGGTGACTTTGCTGATCTCCTCCTGTGAGGTCAGTGTTTCGTTCTGAGACATGGGTCTCACTGTGTAGCCCTAGATGTCTGAGAACTCACTAGGTAGACTAGGCTGGCCTCAAACTCAATGAAATCTGCCTGTCTCTGTCTCTTGAGTGCTGGGACTAAAGGCGTATATCACCACACTTAACTAGATAAGTTAAAGTTTTGATTTAAAGTCATGCAAGAAATGGCAGAGCAAGGATTCAAAACCTCTTTGCCTGAGGGCAGTGCCTGTATCTTAGGGTAACCTCTTAGATCTGTCTCCCTCCCTACTGCTCCCTCACATTTCTTCTGTCTGGATGGCCTACATCTGGGTTATTTTGTTTGTGTTTTTGTTTTTTACTCCGGTGCATTACTGTGTAGACGTATGCCTAAATACAACAGTGCCTCATGAGCTACTGCGGTTTGCCTTTTGGAATGTCCTTTTTCAGGGAACGCTGTGAGGAGCTCCGCAGTGAACTGGTTAGCATCCACGAGAAAAAGGTAGTTGAGGAGCGAAAAGCACAGGTAGCATTCAACAAGGAGCTGAAAAGGCAAAAGCTGGTGGAAGAGCAGCTGTTCGCAAAGCTCTGGGAGGAAGACAGATTAGCCAAGGAAAAGAGAGAAGCCCAAGAAGAGAAGAGACAGAAGGAGCTGGTGGAAAATACACGCCTGGGGCTGAATGCTCAAGTCACCAGCCTGCTGGCGCAGAGGCAGGCAGCCCAGCGCTTGAAGGAAGAGGAGGCCCGCTTCCTGGTGAGCCCTTTCAAACGTCCCAGTGATGCGCTCCATCAGCAGAGCTGTTTGCCCGACTGCTAATACAGTCTGCTTGGAGTTTGGGGCTGGTCCATTAAGCACATCTCCACTTTGGAATTCTCATTGCTGCTTAATAATAAATGCACAGATGTGCACAGAAGCTAAAGCCCGGAACACTGGGCTGGCATGTTGAGCATAGTGGTGAGTGATGAGTACTGGGATCAAAGATCATTTCCTTTTACTCTTCTTTTTTTTTTTTTTTTTTTTTTTTGGTCCATTTTGGACTACACACCTACTTACTATTTACTTTACACTCATACATAGAGCAATTTCTACAAAGCTTTGTTGCTGACTCAGCTGCGTTAGAAAGCAAGCTCCTTGGGGGCTGGAGAGGTGGCTTAGAGGTTATAGAGCACTGGCTGCTCTTCCAAATGTCCTGGGTTTAATTACCAGCAATCACATGTTGGCTCACAACCATCTATAATGAGATCTCATTCCCTCTTCTGGCCTGCAGGCTTACAGACAGACAGAACACTGCATGCTTAATAAATAAATAAATCTTAGAAAAATAAAGAAAGGCAAGCTCCCTTTCTGCTGCTCCCGTCCCCAATGTAGCTGTGTGCATAAATCCCAAGGAATGAGTTAGGCTCACCCCTTACAGCAAATGCATGACTCTTCTGATTTATCTTCCTCCTTAGGAGGAGAACAATGCGCAGATCAAACGAGAGAAGGAACAAGAGAAGCTCCAGAAACAGAAGACAAGGCAGGAAACCAGGAAGAGTTTGCAAAAAGCGATGCAAGAGAAGATGGAGGCTGTGCGGCAGGAGCACAGGGAGGAAACAGACTTGAACATGAAACTTGTGGGAAGGGCCCTTCAAGACTTAGAAGACGAGGCAGATAAGAAGCAGCAGAAGAGAGTAAGATACATATTCCGTGCCTACTAAAGGCTGGTCAGGATGGTCTGTTGAGCTGTCAGCCTTGTGGGTTGTTACTTTCAGTGTGTTTGAAGGGAGGGAGGTAAAGAGGGAGAGAGGGAGGGAGGGGGTTAGGAAGGGAGGGAAGACTTTAAAAGATAGCTACCTTGCACCCCCACCCCCAGCCATACAAGAGCACCCTAGTTTCCCCAAATTCTCTTTAGCATTTTATATTGTCGCTCTTTTTGCTCCATTATGGTACACGTTGACTAATATTGCATACGGCTTTAAGTTGCATTTCTGTAATGGTTAATGATGCCGAACAGTGTTTTATGGGTTTGTTTGTTTGGCTGGTTTGTTTTGTTTTTCAAGACAGAGTTTTTTTTCTGTGTAACAGTCCTGGCTGTCCTGGAACCTGGCCTCAAACTTGCAGAGATCTGCCTGCTTCTGCCTCTCGAGTGCTGGGATTAAAGGAGTACGCTACCATGCCTGGCTATTTCATGCTCTTATTTACCTTCTCTATAGTCTCCTAGGTGGAGTGTCTCTTTATAGATTACTTATGTCATTCGTGTTGATGTTCAGATCAATCCATTGTAGGGTAGCAGTAGTCCCACTGAAAGTGTGCTGATAACTGCTTTAGGAAACTCTTTGAGAAAGAATTTAGATCAACTTACTCGAAAATGGGTTGTCAAACATTTCAAGCAGACACAAAGAATGGTCTGAACCCCCTTGTGTCCTTAACAAGCTTCCGAAACCTTCAACTTAAACAATACTCAGTAAAGTTTAATCATAAATTTTCCTGGGCTAAAACCATTGTGTTTACATGATTGTCATAACAACGTAGCAACATAATTTGAACTAAATACTCTTTTTTAAAATTTTTAAATAGTTTATTCAGATTACATCTCAATTGTTATCAAACTAAATATTCTTAACACAGAAAAAAAATTGACTTAATTCCAGTCCCAAACCAACAGGTGTTCTATCCAAACCTAGGCTAACTGCCAAGGGTCCTCTATTGTAAAATATCTGTAAAGCATGATGTTCCAAGCCCACCTTCTATTGTTCTCAAAGCAGATTTTAAAGAAACTTTTCTATAGCTAACAGTATTTAGCCAGGTACTGTTATGTCAAGGTCCTAACTTTCTTTCAAGCAGTTTCTGCCTGGCTGCACATAAAAGTCAAAGCCAAGACTCTCTCATTGCCTCAAGCCTTTGGCCGGATGCCTTCTTTCAATATTCTCTTTGGGAAAAACTGTTCCAGTGTAAATTTTATTAGGGCTTACAAATGGAGAGAAAGGCAGTTTTAGGAAAAAAAGTAGATTTCAAAGTAGTTTTTAGGCAAAATTACACCTGGGCCATTCATAATATTTAAGGGCAGTGGTGATCAGCTGGAGATCTTTGGAACTTTGTCAAACAAAGCCTTTATGACTTGTCCTCATGTCCGTGACACATTCTTGTCCACACCTACAATCACTTCTGAGTCCTTTGAACTAAATCCCGGAGATAATAGTGTATCACTGATTGCTTAAGTATATAGCATCACAAGATAAGGATTGTACCTTTTAGAATACTGCTTTTAAGACTTCCCTTGGGGTCAACAAGATGGCTCAGCAGAGAAAGGAGACTACCATCAAACCTGTTGATATGAGTTCTATCCCGAAGTAGAAAGATAGAGCCTGTTCTTGAAAGTTGTCCTTTGACCTACACACACGCACATGCACACACACACACACACACACACACACACACACACACACACACACCACTTACATACAAAATAAATAAGTGTCCATGTAATTAAACATTAACTTGCTTCTATTCACTGATGTGTTCTAATACCATGAATTAATTTTTACTCTGTAGGAAGAAATGGGAAGAGAACAGAAGATATACAATGACTATCTAATGCAGCGACGAATGGAAGAAAAAGCCCAGGAGGAAGAACTGGACAGAATACTAGAGGACATAAAGGCAAAGAAGTTGGCTGAGAAGGATCGAGAGCTCGCACTTGAAAAGGCGGCAAGGAAGCAACTCATGGACGAAGTCATGTGTACAAGAAAACTCCAAGTTCAAGAAAAAGGTAAGGAACTGAACTGTATCTATCTTATCTTTTTATTTTACTTCTTAAAGGTTAGTTGTTTAGTTAGCATTCAATTCAAAGTGACTGTGACACTTTAATACATTTTTGTCATTATGCTGTGCTCTCATTTACCCTTCCCCAACTGTTCTCCCATACTCTCCTCCCCGCATGCTGTTACTTTAACAACCAAAAATATTTAAGTATGTATCTGTGAAATTCCGTGAATGTTGCAAGTACTAAGACTTCTGCTTTTGCAAATCTTAGCGAATTAGGACACAAGACGTAAATGAATGAGAAACTTAATATTCTAGCAGACACTGCATAGTTCCAGAGGAAGTGTTCTCAAGGTCAAGAACAGGGTGTACTTTGAGCACTGCTTACCTTGATGACTATAAAAGATAGGAAATGGAGGGATGCAGATAATGTGCCTCTCTCTTCTCACTTTTATCTGCTCCTCGTTTCCTTTTGTAATGGTTTCTGTCCACAACATGGTATAAAATCGGTTTTTAACAGC
This sequence comes from Acomys russatus, assembly GCF_903995435.1. NCBI lineage: Eukaryota > Metazoa > Chordata > Mammalia > Rodentia > Muridae > Acomys > Acomys russatus. Next base: position 60,334,455 of record NC_067156.1, read on the forward strand.
CTGTGAGGGGCTGAATCTTGAGAAACCCTAGGTGTCTTTTGAAGTCTGCTCAAATATCTCATTCCCTTTGTTTTTGTTTTTCCCATTCAAAGTGTCCTCTCTCCAAGGTTTTCACTATGACATTTTGACAATTCAGATGACTGATGGCTCAGAAGGGTCTCCATTCAGAGACTGTGGGCTTTGATCTTTTCAAACCTATTTTATTTGGGGTTCTTTAATGCTTACACCTCCCTTCCAACCCTCCTACACTAGATAGGAGAGGAAAGACGTTAATGGGAACAGGAAAAGTAGACCTTTTTAGGCCCTGTTCCTTGGGGCGATTCCACTCTTCATCGTCAGGATTCCAGCAGACCTGTTAAACAGCAAACCAGCAATTCAGCAAAAGTGACGGCAGCCACAGCAGCTGGAACCTGGAGCAGCAGCTGGAAGCTCGAAGCGTTCTCTGAAGTGATTCTCTGTAGGAGTGTTTTGAAGCAGAATAGGCAAACAATAAGCAGCAATGGCCAAACCAAAAAGCCAAAAAAGCCCAGCCTCTTGTTTTGGAGCGTGTGTGTGTGTGTGTGTGTTCTCTCAGAGTCAGTACTAGGATATTTATCATTTGACAAAAACCATGCCCCTGTAAGAGGCAGGTCTTCTAGTGGGCAAACATCACCTGTTCTCTCACAAGTCTGTTTCCAATGGAAAAATACCTCACTGCAGCACCTGTGCTGCAAATACCCCAATGGTTCGAGCAAGGGACTATGGGTTGTGGAGCCCAGATGAGTAAGTAGCCTGGTGAAGGTTGGTTCCTAGAGTCCTGCCAGTTGTTTCTGGAAGAATGGTCTTTCCCTCTGATGTCCTCCACCAACCTGTGGGTTTGAGATGTCCATTTTTTTTCCTTTTGCATCCTCTGTTTCTTCTTGGTTGCACCATGGAGTCTCAGGTAACACCCAGTCAGGGTATGTCCTCAGAATATCAACAGACCCCTGGGGATCTTAGGGCCATTTTTTTTGGGTCGCTACATCAGCAGCCTGGTTACTCCTTGCCTCGGGAGAGTCATCTTTTTTATGTCATTGAAGTGGCATAGTGGAGGGTAGCAGTTTGTAGGGGCAGCCAAATAGCCTATAGGAGGGCCAGGATTTAATTCAGCATTGATCACAGCATGGGCATGCGCAGTAGTAAAAGCATGGTGATGTTCATATATATGATGTTAGGTGTTCTTTACCATCATCTGAGAGCCTGGGTCAGATGGACCACTTCTGTTCTCTGCTCTGGCATGGAGCCAAATCATTTCAGTTACAGTGACAACTGCAGCTCCCACATGCCTGATTTCATCTTTCATTTCATGACAGTCATGGATCCAGCTAGAATGCAAACACACCTTTAGTATAGGCAAGTAGATCTGAGTTCAAGGCTAGCCTGGTATAGAGCAAATTTCAGGTAACGAAAAGTTTTAGGTCCAGGCCTGGTGGTACAACACCTTTAATCCCAAACAATGAAGGTAACATTAGCTTGTAGAAGGAAGCACACATGTGATTGAAAGCTCTGTCTAATTGAGTGGCAGAAAAAGAAAACGACAAATCAGGGAAGATTTAACAGAATAGGATACACTCTATTCTCACGAGAAGAGAGAAGAAAGGAAAGCTACTGAAGGGGCAATGGAGAGAGACAGAGATAGATAGATAGATAGATAGATAGATAGATAGATAGATAGAAGAGGCCCTCTTAATGGATAGTAATAGAGAGACAGGTTGCAGAGAGAGAACTCAGGTGAAGACCAAATGAAACAGAAAATGAGAAGGAGCCAGAAGATCAGAAAAGATTGTTGGAGCTAGTTTAAGGCCAAGCAGACCAATTTGTTGGCCCAAGAGAAAAGCCAGATTGAATAAGTTACCTGGGAGAGGAATTTGAGCCAGAACAGCAGACTTGAATCATCCAGCTATGGGCTCAGTAGAAACAAGAAACGGTGAGATTATTAAGCAGTAGGTTTCAGAGGCTGCAAACACTCTAGGCCTAGGTGAGATGGTTTAGCGGCTAAAGCTTTCAGGACTAGGCCTGCAGACAGAGGCAGTAATCTTCTGAGACAACTGAAGCAGGCGAATAAAAGTTTCCTTTAGATTTGTCCCTATCAGTTCTCAGTAGTTAATACCATTTGAACTATCTCCAGCAACTCGGACCTATTTATCTTTCTTTTTTTTTTTTTTTTTTTAAACTTTCATAACATTTTTCTAAGATCTGGGGCCAACTGGGTGACAAAAGAACTCTTTTCAGCAGCTGCCTTTAATCCTTCTAGAAAGGGCCTAGCAAAAATTGTTTAAAGTCACCTTGGTCAGTGTTGTACAGAAGGGAAAATCCATTTTATCTGGGCTGAATTGTCCAGTAGCAATTTGCGCGCACACACACACCTGTTGCAGAGGCAGTTTTTCTACTTCTTTTTTTTTTTTTTTTTCAGAGAAAGGCAGGTCTTGAGTTTTCCAGTTATATGGACTACTGGTTGAAAAGACATAAATCATGAGAAAAAAAGGAGTGGAACTTTCTCTTTTTCTCTTCCCCAGGGTGGCTTAGAGTAGGTGAGGGAGCACAGGGAACAAACACCTTGGGCTGCTATTTGCCCCTCCTGGTATGAGGTCTGCTGAGGTGGCCGGGGGCCTGGATGAGAAGCCAGGCCTCCAATCATCCATCCAGACCTTTAGAGGGATGCAGCGCCCGCACTACAATTACACCGACATATTGAGCGAGGGACTGCGGGTTGAAGAACACTCAAGACAGCAGGTCATCCATTCTAAGAGAATGCCCTTTAATGAGGAGTGGCCAAGGCCTTTTATACAGTACAGAGGCAGGTGGAAAAATACATGACGATGTAGATGGGAAGTCTCCAGGACAAGAGGAACCATGTAACCAAGGTAACCAGCGTGCAAAACAGGAACTTGTGGTGAGCTCAGTGAGGCACAATGTTCACAACAGGAAGCTGCCAGGACAGAATAACAATTGCATACTGGCCAAGGCATGGCCACAAGGGGCCCAAGCCTAACAGTTCCCAACAGAGGGAGTCAAGGGATGGACAAGTGAGCTCTCTGAGTGGAACAGGTGGAGCTTGTTTGGTTTTGGTTTTTTGAGGATTTCTCTGGGCAACCTGGCAAAGCCAAAAGGATTCAGGCCCCCACCAGGACAGGGTGCAGGTCTTAAGACAAGGAGGGGGTGTCTCCCACTGGCCAATACAGGGAAATAGAACTGACAAGAACACATAGAAACACACACACACACACACACACACACACAGAGTCAAGACAGCCAGGGTGACCACCATACATTTAAAACAGGGTAACCTGGTGCTGTTCCACACAGATTCTGGATCAGCGTTCTGCATCCGACCTCTTCTGCATCCAAACAAAAGGTGGTTTAACGAGACTATTAATCCCACCAGGTTGGGAATAAGAGCACTACCACAATTTCTGAGCCAAATTTGAATGAAGCTTTATCAAATACTGGGCAGGGTGATGGACACTGGCTAGTTCCATACACAGGACTCTGGGAGAATGGCACCAAATTTCATTAGTCAGAGGCTTATAAACGCAACCCCCAAAAGGCTGTGCAGTTTCTACCTTTGTCCAGTGGGGGCAAGCTTGCCTCCTGACATACTTCCTGCCTATGTGTGATTTAGCATATCCAGTGCGGTTGAGACAATCAAGCTTGTTTACAGAAGTGAAAACATGTGGCTTGAACAACAGTCCCCAGCATCCCAGGAAGTTAGCTGTCCTCAGGCAAGTGGGGCTTAAATGTCAGAGGCATTTTTGTTTTATAGATCTCTTAAGAATAATAATTTAGACTTAAATTATAGCTTTAGCTTTCACATCACTTCCAGAGGTCACAGACCAGGAGACTCTAGTTTGTTCCAATTAGGCAGTAGTTGACCGAAGGGTGTCGTGGAGACCTGGAACATCTCAGATTGTTAATCTGCCTCCCTTCCCCCAGCCCCTTGACCACCAAACTCTTTCCTGTTGCCAGCAGTTCTGAGAACCCCTAGTGTTTTAAAATTATCTATATTATCAGTAGGCCCAGCTAGTAATCAATTAAGACATAGGCATTTGTTATATTTTAAAATAGCTGTAGTTAATCTGGGGCAGGGCAGATACCAATCCTCTAAACTACTTCTCCTAGTGTGGCAGGCATGGGATCCCTGGCTCAATTCCAGGCCATCTGTTTTTAATAACTTTTATCAAGCTACCTTCCATCCATAATCTCAAACACTTGTTAATGTTCTTCATCTGGGCTGGATTCTCTATCCCTGCTGGCCATGTACTTCTCCTCCATCTAACCCATGACAGCCTTCCTCTCTTCCTTTTAGGTCTTTTTCTTTTTTTTCTCGTGGTGGTCTTTCTTCTTCCCAGAATTCCTCTCTATCCTATCCCCACCTATTTCCTTTGTCCTGCCCAGGTGGGATGACTTTTTATTAATTAAAGTTGGGTCACAGAGACAGTAAGTAGTAATTAGTATCAAAATACATCAGACCATCCCGGGCCATGAACTGTCTCAGTTGGGTATAGGTCCTTGGGAACAGGAGTTCTTGAAGCTTCGGTGCACAAAGATTCAGCAAAATGACAAACAGACCAACCCAGGAGAGAGTTTAAGTCTGAGTGTATTTTGCAGGCAAGTAATCTAGATTTTTATACACATTTTTTGAAACAGAGTGTGTTGTGGTTCCATTTCCCATTGAGTAGATTCAAGGAAGTCAGTGAGCAATCAGGCATACACAGTACAAAGTACAGAATGCAAAGTAATAAGTGTTGTCATCATTCTTAAGTCATTAGCTTGGTATCAGTACGCACACATGCCCTCTTTATCAAGGGTCTATGTTCTCTCATTATGCCAAACATCTGTGTGCCAAGACAGTTTTTTCTTAGTTCTTTTTATCTGAGCGCCACTATCTGGAGCTTTCTTAAACACTTTATTTGTAAGTTATAATATAAATTATTAACTGATGATTAATTCTTAGCCATGTTTCTTTTAACAAGAAGAGCAGAACTTGGTGGTGAACTCCGGGCCTGAATGGTCCTTGGCTGCTGTCCCATATTAGGGAGTTTCAGGGAAACAGTCATCATGTTTGAAAAGTTCTGATATGAGAGTAAGGTTAGGAGAAAAAAATAAAGACAGAATATGCCAACACAATGAGTAAAAAGAAGGCTGCAATCAGTTACTCCTGGAAGGAACATCAGACCCATTCCAGAAGGCTCTCCCTGGACAGGGGTCGTTGCCTCAGGTTGTGCAGTAACATTTGTCACACAGACTCCACTGGAGGGGTCGTGACAGTCCTCCAACAAACCCCCATGTCTTGAGGTCTGGTCTCTTGGATCTGGGTGAAACCTCAAGAAATGTTGTGGGACTTAAGCACACCTTTAATCCCAGCACTCAGGAGGCAGAGACAGGCGGATCACTGTGAGTTCGAGGCCAGCCTGGTCTTCAAAGTGAGTCTAGGACAGCCAAGGCTACACAGAGAAACCCTGTCTTGGAAAACAAAAAAAAAGAAAGAAAGAAAGAGAGAGAGAAAGAAAGAAAGAAAGAAAGTCTTTATTGGCTGGCAACTACACTGGTGGTCAAGATCCCAGTGTAGCCCTGAGTCTTACTCAGGGTGAACTTTTAAACACAAAAATCATATCTTGGGTTGACATACTTCCACTAACAAGAACAGTTAGCCAGAAGCAGAACTACAGAAGCCAAGAAGGGCCAGGTGGTGATGGTGTACTCCTTTGAACCCAGCACTTGGCAGACAGAGGCAGTAGTATCTCTGAGTTTGAAACTAGCCTGTTCTACAAAGTGAGTCCTTTGAAACTAGCCTGTTCTACAAAGTGAGTTCCAGGACAGCCAAGTCTACATGAGGAAACCCTGTCTTGAAAACAAAAGAAAACAAACAAAAAGAAGCCTAAAAGCAAGGTTAGTACTTTTAAAGACTTTCCCAGAACTATAGACTTTGTTGTTTCATTTTAACTAGTGGTACTGTCTATGTGCTGGGCTTATGGTCTGAGCGGTGCTTCTGTCATATTGTGATAGGTCTGGGGGCCTGCTACATACAGCTGGAAAATGTTTTCCCCATCCTTTAGACTTGCATCTTCACTCAATTAGCAGTGTAGTTTGCTATACAGATGCTTTTAAGTTTCATGAGATTCCCATTTGTTCAGTTGTTTGTTTTGTTTTCCTCAGCATATTTGTCCTTGCTATATAGGAAGGCTACTGATTTTTGCATATTAATTTTATATTCTGCTACTTTGCATTATATTCTGAAGGTGTTTGTCAGTTGTTGGTGTTATTTCTTACGCTACCAGGGACCTGTTCAGAAAGTCTTTACCTATACCTATACGTGGAAGCATACCCCTACTTTTTTCTCTAGAAGTTTTAAGACACCAAGTCTTACATTGAGGTCTTTGACCCATTTGGAGTTGAATTTTGTGCATGGTGAAATGTGAGGAAGTAGTTTCACTCTTTGTATTGATGCTCACGTTGTCTAGCACCATTTACTGAAAGCATTGTCTCTTCTCCAGCATATACTTTCTATTTGTCAAAAATCAGGTAGCCGAGTTGCATGGCCTTATATCTGGGTTCTCTGTTCCACTGCTCTGTGTGTCTGTTTTGGTCCAATGCTGTGGCTCTGAACTACAACTTGAAATCAGAAGTAGTAATGACTCCTAAAGCACTCTTTTTCCTTTGGGGCGATCCTTGGTATTTGTGTTTTCATATACATTTTAAGATTGTATTTTTCTGTATCTTTGAAGAAATTCATTGTTATCTTTATTAGAAGTTCATTGAATCTATAGATTAAACCTGGTAGAATTCTACAGAATTGACATTTTTATAATATTGATTGTTTTAATCCATGAACATGGGAGATCTTTTCTATTTTCTAGTGTCTTCCTTGACTTCTTTCAGAGTCTTAAATTTTTCATTGTAGAGATCTTTCATTTTCGTTTTTTTTTTTTTTTTTAAAGATTGACTCATTTATTACATATACAATGTTCTGCCTGTGTGTGTGCCTGCAAACCAGAAGAGGGCACCAGATTTCATTATAGATGGTTATGAGCCACCATGTGGTTGCTGGGAACTGAACTCAAGACCTATGGAAGAGCAGACAGTGCTCTTAACCACTGAGCCATCTCTCCAACCCCGCAATCTTTTTTTTTCCTTTCTTTTTTCTTTTTTGGTTTTTCAAGACAAGGTTTCTCTGAGTAGTCTTGGCTGTCCTGGACTCGCTTTGTTGACCAGGCTGGCCTCGAACTCACAGCGATCCACCTGCCTCTGCCTCCCTGAGTGCTTGGATTAAAGGCATGCACCACCACGCACGGCCTTTATTTTCCTTGTAATATTTATTCCCAGATAATTTAGTTTTTGGTGGGGATAGTGAATGGAATTATTTCATTGCTTTCTTTCTCAGTAGACTTGCCATTGGTGTACAGGAAGGCTACTGGTTTTTGCATGTTAACTTTATATTCTACCACTTTGCATTATATTATGAAGGTGTCTGTCAGCACTAAGGGAGTTTTGGTGAAGCTTTAGCTAGAGCACTATGACAAGAGAAGGAAATAAATGGGTGTAAACAGAAAAGAAATCAAAATCTGTCTTTCCCCCTTAGAGCTGCCTTCACTGTGCCCTGTGGAGTTTAGAACATGTGGTTCCGTTTTCATTCACTTCTATAGTTTCCAATCTCCTTCCTGGTTTCTTCAGTGCTCCAGTTGTTGTTCACTAATATGTTGTTGAGCATACGTATGTGTGTGTGTGTGTGTGTGTGTGTGTGTGTGTTTCTGTGTCTGTTTGTGTGTCTCTGCGTGTGTGTTTTGTGATGTTTCTGTTGCTAATGTAACTTTATTCCATGACAGTCAGAACACAGAGTATTATTTCCAATTCCTGTATGTGGTAAGGCTTGCTTTTTGTCCTAAAATGTGGTCTACTTGGAGAACAGTTTATGTGGCTGGAACAAATGTGGGTTCTGTTGTTTTGTTTTGTTTTGATTTTTGTTTTGTTTTGTTTTTTGATGTTTGGTTGTAATATCCCATAGATACATGTTAAGCCAACTGATTTATGATGCCATTTAACTTTAATTTTTGTGTGGATGACCTTACTGGCAAAAGTGGGGCATTGAAATCACCCACAATTATGCTGTTTGATTAAATCTGTGACTTTATATCCAGTAGAGTTTGTTTTATGAAATTGGGTGCACCTGTGCTCGGTGTGGAAGTGTTTAATACTGTGATGCCCTCTTGGGGGACTGTTGCCTTAGTGAGTATGAAGTGTTGCACTTTATCTCTTCTGAGTAGTTTTGGTTTAAAGCCTATTTTGTCAGATTTGCATAGCTATGCCCATTTGTTTTCTAGTTCCTTTTGCTCGGAATATCTTTACCCGTGCTTGCATTCTAAGCTAGTATCTATCTGAGATACCAGAAGAACTAAAATTGGATTTCAGGGTTACAGAAGGAAAAGGTTAAAAAAAAATAGGCCTACAGGAGATAATCTGTCCAGCTGCAAAGAGCGGCCCCACTAGAGATAGTATTGCCTAGTGACTGACCCACCAGGGAGATAGAGTTGATAAGAGACCCAGTTTTATGGCCACATTCCTTCCTGCCCACCGGGATAGGGTTACCTAGCAACCAACCCATCCTGTAGGGTAGAACAAAAGAAGTTAAGCCATGGGTGGTCTTGGCGCCCTTTTCTGCTGAAAGGACATTGAGAGGATAAAAGAACCTCAGATCTAGGCCATGGCTGCTCCTAAGACCTAGCATTTGGGAGATCGGGTGCGACCCAGCTCGGAGCTGAATTAAAGATTCCTCTTTCATTTTACAGCGGTTTTGTGTGTTTTCTGGTTCTTTTTTTTTTGGGATTGATCTGGGCGCAATAATCCTTAATGATACCATGTGTTTCTTAGAGGCAACAGAAAGATGGATCCTTTTAGCTTTCTTTTTTAATTAAAACCATTATTTTACGATCATGTGTAGGTTTGTGTGTTTAGATGTGGATTTGCACACATGAGTGCAGGTGCACTCAGAGGCACTGGGTCCCCTGGTTGTGAGCTGCCTAAATGGGTACTGGGCACCTACCCAGGTCCCCTAGAAAAACCACAGTGCCCTTAACTGCTAAGCCATGTCTCCAACACCTGCCTCCTATTTACTAATCCAGTTTGTTAGTCTGTGTCTTTTTACTGGGGAGTTAAGCCTTCAGTTAATATTGAAAGATGTGTTTTAATTGCTGTTATTTTTATGATTTTATGATTTTTAAAGAAAATATACTTTGGGTTTTTTTTATTTAAAAAAATTATTTATTTCATGTTTATAAGTATGCTGTCTTCATGCACACCATAAGAAGGTAACAGATCCTATTACAGATGATTGTGAGCCACCTTGTGGTTTCTGGGAATGGAACTCAGGACCTTTGGAAGAGAAGCTGAGAAACTGTAAAATTATAAAATATAAGATGCTTGTTTGCTTGCCCAACCTTGCTTGCCTAGAACCTAAACTTCTGACCCCAGAGGTTTCTCCCAGTTCTCGGAACTGCTAACCTCAAGAGTTCTTCCCTAGTTCCCAGAATAGTTACTGAGAGAGAGAATTTTTAATTAGCTCTCTAAATGAGCCAAAACCCCTCATCCAATCTTACGGTGTTTGCTTAATCCCCCTTGAGGTCCGCACACAATGTTCCAGGTTTGAGTTTAACCAGATATGTTGTTAGCTTAGATAAACATCTACCCTCAGGTTCTGAGGAAAACAGGAACTAAGGACGGTTCCGGTGTAACTAAGTCTGACCTTACCTCGGATCTGCCTACGCAAAATGCTAATGTTCAAATGTTTGAAACAACCAATCATGTGTGGCCACGCCAAAATATCCCGCCCTTCCCCCGCCCCCTGCCGACCTTTGCCTATATAAACCCCAAGCCCCTGGGCTTCTGGGTCGACTCCTCTGTCTCCTGCGTGAGATACCTGTCGACCCGGAGCTCTGCCAATAAAGTACCTCGTGCGTTTACAGCAAGACGGTCGTTTGTGTGTCTTTGGGTGCGCGCCATCCCGAGGCTTGAGTGAGGGTCTCCCTTCGGGGATCTTTCATTACATGCAAGCTTCCAAATATCAGATGTCCCCATATGGTTTCCAGTAACCGCTCTAGAGACCCACACCCAAGTCCCCACAAGAGGTTTCCCAATGCCAGATGTCCTAATGTCCATATGGTCTAATTTGATAAGCAACCCCACTTGCTTTACGGGTTTTGCCTTTAAAACTAGCCTGCACCAGCTGCTCCGGGTCCTTTACCTCCCGAGTGCTGAGGGACCCTGACACATCGACAATTGGGACTTCTGATGGGTCAGTAATACATTTTACCTATACCTCCAGCCTGTGTGATTTGAGTGGTCTTTCATGGAGACCCCCTTCCCGAATTGGACTCCAGGGTCCAACAAAGCCAGTGCTCTTAACTGTTGAGGCATCTCTCCAGCCTGAAGAGATACTTTGATTGACTGCCCTGACATTGTTTCTTTTTCTCTGAGGCTCTTGAGTGTGTTTATCCTTCTTTTTGGTCTAAAGCATTCCTGTAGGTGGCCTCTGTGGGGCTGGCTTACAGGCCATAAACTTCTTTAGTTTGTTTTTATCATGGAAAGTGTTTGCTTCCCCCTTTGCTCATTGCAGATAGCATTGCTGAGTATAATCTTCTGGGTCAGCAGCGATGTTTTTCTACAGCTTTGAGTCTCTCCTTCCAAGTTTTTCTAGCTCTAGACTTTCCTATGAAGAGCTGCTAAGATGGCTCCCTGATTGAAGGTGCTTGCCACCAAGTCTGATGGCTTATCTTTGATCCTCAGAACCCACAGGGAGAAGTAGAGAACAGGCTCCTACAGGTTGTCAACACACACACACACACACACACACACACACACACACACACACTTAATTTAAATGTAATTTCTAAAGTTTTCATAGTGTGATCATCTGCTATTCTAATAGGCTGCCATTATTATATTTGGCCCTTCTCTCTTGCACTTTTCAATACCTTTTTCTGATTTTGAGTTTTTAATAATTTTGCTGTAGTATGTAATGGGGAGTTTCTTTTCTCGTTCTATGTATCTATTTGGTATTCTCTTGGCCTCTAATGTTGGTAACTGTTAGGCTTGGGCCCCCTGGGGCCATGCCCTGGCTTGTATGCAATTGTTATTCTGTCCTGGCAGCTTCCTGTTGTGAACTTTGTGCCTGGCTGAGCTGACCACAAGTTCCTGTTTTGCACCCTGGTTAGCTTGGTTACATGGTTCCTCTTGCCCTGGGGACTTCCCATGTTCATCATCTTGTATTTTTCCACCTGCCTCTGTACTGTATAAAAGGCCTTGGCCACTCCTCATTAAAGGGTATTCTCTTAGAATGGATGACCCTGTCTGGAATATTCTTCAACCCACAGTCCCTAGCTTGATAGTCAGGGTAATTGCAACGCGGGTGCTGCACTCTAGTACCTGTAAAGGCATCTCAAGATTGGAGCTTTTTCCCTCATGGTTTTACTGAAAATGACTTCTACACCCTATGCCCTTACATGGTACACACATCTCGTAGGCTTCATCTTGTTGTGGTGTCTTGGAGACCCTGTGTGTTCCATTCATGTGTTAAGCTTCCCATTTTCCAAGTGAATGATCCAGGTCTTCCACTTTGTCCCCGAGACCCGGTAGTATGTTTCCCGCATGGCTCCTTCTGCTGGTAAGGCTTTCCGTGGAGCCTTTCTGTAACTTAGCTTTTCTTTCCCAGCTTCATTTCGCTTTCAGTTTCCTTCAGCAGTTCTCTCTTTATTGAATTCCATTTTCATACCCTGAACTGAATTCCTTACTTCTAGTAGATGTTTTCACTTCCTCAGTGCCTCACAAACCACTCAGACTCCAGTCTCAGTCAGCTATGGATGGTTTATTGAGGGAACGCACACCCCTAAAATAAGGCTGATAGCAATCAAGGCCATAGAAAGGACTCGGGAGCCTAACTATGACATCGATCTGTCTTCCAGAGTCAGTTTATTATATGGGCAAAGCTGCAACTAGCTCATACAGTGGGGATGGGTGGCAGAACAGGGTGGTCAGCTCTTTGCTAATAAGCAGTTCTAACTGACCTTCAGTTTGATTGGTCCTAAGTGGGATAAGCGAGGCAGTGCTTAGGGTAGCTCCAAAGTCTAGCCAAGTGTGACGGTAGAAAGAGTGCAGCTAGAGGGTAGCCAAGTGTGCGGATAAGGAAGTATGAATTATGACACCGTCAAATCATCTAGTGCAGGTTAACTTGACCCTCTGGCAGGAAATGTTAGTGTCAGCTGTGAATAACTCCTTCTAGGAAGCAGAGTTGAAATGTTTAAAAGTTTTTAAATTCAATTTTACCTTATAAACAAAATGAAAGCTGAATATAGAAATGGCTACCGCTATGTCAAATAGCAGACCTCAACATCGGATTTCAACCAGTTTATTCCTGTCCTCTCGGTTCATTTAGGTCTTTGTGTCCTCTTTAAATTCATTAGACTTTTTGAATTTGTATATAATTTTCTTTTGAATCCCGTGTTTTCTATTTTGTCTAATTTGTGCTCCTTTGGGACCATTACTATGCTGTTGGTATTTGGGTGGGGTGTATTGCCTTTTTTATTCTCTTTTTGTATTAGGTATATTTTCCAACAAGTCCTGGGTATCTGGAGCTAGCTTGTTGGTTGTGACTTCTACTATATATTTTTAGCTTACCAAACCTGGTGCCTCTAGGTGATCAGTGGGCTGGACCACTTGGGAGGAGGCAGATGGCGAAAAGGAGGGTGTCTTACCAATCCCACATTGTGCTGGGCTATTTGTGGCTAGTAGGTCAGAGCAGGCCTCCAAGGCCAGGGAGGGATCACAGGCACTGGGGATGGAGGGAGTACCTTGCCTGGTCCCTGACAGGCAGGTGTAGCCAAGATATGTTCTAATCTGGTGTGGAATGGCCACTCACAGATTTTCAGAAAGTAAGGGAAGAAATCTGTGTGGATCACAGTGTGTAAGAAGCTTTATGCCTAGAGACACATGCTTCTTCCTTTTGTTTGTGAGGTAGGATCCTACTATGTTACTTAGGGTGACTCCAGCTTCCTGGGCTCAAATAATCCTCTTCCAACAGCTTTGCAAGCTGTGTCACTGTATGACTGGCTTGTACCTCTCTCTTCCTGTAAAAAAAAATCATTTTAATTTTTTTACATTCATTCATTTGTCTGTAAATACATGCATGTGGGAGGGTGGGGTTGGGGGGCTGGGTATGAGAGCACATATGCACCATGGCACATGTGGAGGTCAGAGGACAACTTCCTGGAGTCAGTTTACTCCTTCACCCATGTTTCAGGCCCAGGGATCAAACTCGGATCTTCAGACCTGGCAGCCTTTACCCTCTAACCATCTCACTGGTCCCACTTCTCCAATCTTGACTTAAGATCCACCCCAGAAGTCCTAAAGAGTATATGGCTTTAGTGCCTGGGCAGATATCAGCAAGTCTTGTTTGGGAAAAAAGAAATCACTTATCAAGTAATTTCTCTTGCCTTTTTTAGTGCAACGAAAACTCAAAGAACAAGAAGAATTTGCTGTGCAACAAGAGCGCATGAATGAAGCCCTGAAAGTACTTGACTGTGAAGAGAGGGAGGATTTTGCCAGGTATGATCATGTTATCTTTATTATTATTTAAGTAGAGAAATCCATCATTAACATAAAGGATGATGCCCCATTTCATCCATTCATTAGTGATACTATTTTTTCTATATGCTGCCCTGGTCCTTCTGGAACATTGGAACTATTTCATGTCATATAAAAATATTTTAAAAACTTTCATATAAAAATAGGCAGAAACTGTATTGGCAAAATTAAATTCTACTGTCACTGTGGGTTTGAATATACACATTGGTTATTAAGCTGGCTATACATCTAAAATGATAACATCAATTTCCAAGAATTAAAAAAATCAAGTAATGTGAGCCAGCTTTCTATAACTGTAACAAATACCTGAAGTAAACAATTTGTGAAAATGATGCAGGGGATGGGGGTGGGGTGTCTGCCCTCATCATGGCCTGCAGAACAATGATCTATGGGAGATAAGAAGGCCGTTCAAACTGTGAGAGACTGATCCTCAGTAAGTTATTTCAGGCATAGTTAAGCACAGCACAATTTGGTGAAGTGTTCCTGGTGATACTTAATCGAGTCCCATGTGCGCAACAAAGCTCTGGACATGTCTACATCAAAACTCTTTGTAAAGCATAAGCAACATATTCCATAAAGATGGAGCCTATAGATTGACTGAGAAAATCAAGCCCATAATAAGAGTCTGCGGGAGAATCGAGAGTGGTCTCAGCCACACAGATAACACAAACATCACCGGGCTATTAACTGTGTCTGTTCGCTGCCCCTTCTGGGCAGAAAACAGGTCATCTCTCTCCCCTTTGAAGAGACAATCCCCTGTGTTACCATCCCTGGTTCTCCTAGAACCTCTGTGCTACCTACACAAATGCTTCTTTTCTTTCTTTCCACTTTGGTAGTTATGGCAAGCTTTGTAGATGGCTGTCCTCATCCTGTCTTTACATTTGTACCCTCAATCACGAGGTCCTTTTTGTTTTTAAGAAGGTTCTTTTCGCTCACAATTTCAGACTTTTGGTGAGTTCTCACCATCTATTTGGGCCTGTGGCAGTGCAGAAAACTAATCACCTCATGGCTGGAATGCAAGTGGCAGGAAGAGGAAGGGGCTGAGGTCCCAAGGTTGCCATCAAGGTCAAGATCCCAGTGATGGGGCTGGGGACTGGCTGTTCATCCAAAGGTCCTGAGTTCCATTCCCAGCAACCATATGGTGGCTCACAATCAGCTACAATGAGATCTGGTGCCCTCTTCTGGTGTGCAGGTGCACATTGGGCAGAATACTGTATAAATTATAAATAAAAAAAATCTTAAAAAAAAAATCCCAGTGATGAGAGGACTCCCCAAAGGTTCTTAAAGTGTCTACTGCAAGGCTGAGGAGCTGGGGAGGTGGCTCAGCAGATAAAGTACTTGCTACAGAAACCTGAAGACTCGACCAGATCACAAGAACCCACATAAAGACTGGTGGCACCCGGACACAAAGATAGCTGATCCCTGGGCAAGCTAGCTAGCTGCACCATATTGGTGAGTTCTGAATTCAACAACTGACCCTCAATAAATAACACAGAGGGCTGGAGAGATGGCTCAGAGGTTAAGAGCACTAGCTGTTCTTCCAAAGGTCGTGAGTTCAATTCCCAGCAACCGCACCATGGCTCATAACCATCTATAATGAGATCTAGTGCCCTTTTCTGGCTTGCAAGCATATATGCAGTCAAAACGCTGTATAGATAATAAATAAATCTTTAAAAAAAAAATAAATAACACAGAGAGTAATTGAGGATGGCAGCTGGCATAGATCACGTAGCCGAATAGCTCAATTAGCAGGAATAGCTCATATGCACAGGCCTCTGTATGTGTCCTCAAGACTACAATGCTAGCATGTTTTAGTGTGTTACGGGTTCAGGAATAGCCATACACTGACCACTCGGACACCAGACTGAGATTAATGAAAGTTTAAAGAAAAGCTTAGGTCCAGGCATGATGGTACCTGCTTTTAATCCCCAACAATGAAGATAAAGTTAATTTGTAGATGGAAGTACCCATGTTTGAAAGTGATGTTTGAGTGGCAGAAAAAAGTGACAAATCAGAGAAAGATCTGACAGGATAGGATATGCCCAACTCTCAGGAGAAGAAGGAGGGAACTAACGGAAGCTACTTAAGGGGCAATGCAAAGAGAGCAGAGGCAGTCATACTGGAGAGTTTTACAGAGAGAAGGTGAATGCGATAATAAGCTAGACACAGGTAAAGACAGAACGAGCCAGAGAATGAGACAGAACCAGAAGGTTAGAGCAGTTAGTTTGAGGCCGAACAGAGCAATTCAGGGGCCAAGAGAGAAGCCAGATTGAGTAAGTCAGCTGGGAGCGGGATTTGAGCCCGAACAGCTGAGTTGAACCAGCCGGTTATGAGCTCAGAAAGAAGAAGAAAGAGTGAGCTTATTCAGCAGGAAGTCTCAGAGCCTGAAAACATTCTAGACCTGGGTTAGGTTGTATGGAGCTTCCAAGACTAGGCCTAGGTTGGCAGACGGAGCCTCTGAGATAACAACTGCAACAGGAGAATCACAGTTCCTCGTCGTTGCAGCTTTCTCACCGGTGCAGCAGAAGGGAGGGCCTATCTCCTCAAATTCAGTCATCCTTCCTGCCCTGGGGAGGGGCACTTTCTGTTCATGCACTGATATTTGGTGTGCAGAAATATGTTTTTTTTAGAAGTGTGAGTTTGTATTTTAGCCTTTTTACTGTGTGATAAAAAATAGTATGTAGCCCATCCTGTTGACTCCTGTTACTATTTCTGCTCATGAAGCCAGTCTGCCCACTCAACATATAGTCAACTGGGGCATAAGAAAAGAGTGTGAGCTGGCCGTGGTGGCACACACCTATGATCCCAGCACTCTGGAGGCAGAGGCAGGTGGATCACTATGAATTGGAGGTCGGCCTGGTCTACAAAGTGAGTTCTAGACAGCCAGGGCTCTGTTATGCAGAGAAACCCTGTCTCGAAAAATCAAAACAAACAAACAAGTGTCAGCTAGAAGCAGGGTAGATCCCTATTGCTACCTGAAAACATTCAAAATTTGTGGTTTAAATTTTAAAAAAAAATTTAAGCCAGGCGGTAGTGGCGCACACCTTTAATCCCAGTGTTCAGTAGGCAGAGGAAGGCAGATCTCTGAATTCGAGGCCAGCCTGGTCTACAGAGTGAGCTCCAGGATGGCCAGGGCTACACAGAGAAACCCTGTCTCGAACACCCCAAAATATCAATTTAGTTTCTCTTATCCTACAGGTTGGCAAGGCTTGACTGAGTGGTTCTAACTTAGGATAGTTCATGTGATTGAAGTCAGACATGACTGAGGCAGAATGAGCCCGGAGGCTTCACTGGGTAGACACTAAAGATCCCCTTTCATAGCTTCGGCAGTGTGTCTCACTGTAGCCCGGATCTAACCTGTGTCCACAGCTGAAACCTCTCCCTGGCATGAGGCTTGGAGCACTGATAGTAACCTGTTCTGACAGAGAATATTCTCACAGTAAGAACTCTAATATACAGAAGTTGCCAGGCACAGGCTGGGTGTAGGGTGAGCAGAGCACTACCTTTGCCGCATTCCGTGGGTTACACAGACGCACGTCAACTCTCTTGGGTAGGCTGGCTGCAGATGTATGTAGCCTTGCACAGCTTCCTACCTGGGAGCTGGGGAACTGAACTCAGGCTCTCATGCCTGCTGAGATCTGCCGCTCTTCCCCATCCAGCCCTCTTCCATCTCACCTGGTTGTTACTAGACATGGGGCCATGGCCTTTGTCCCAACAAAGCTTTGGCCATGTAGCCTCTATAAACCAATTTTAAAAGCCAAATTAATAGCTAGAAGCAGGAAAATAAAAGAAGTTTATTAGATGTGGCTACATTGGGGAAATGGGACTAAGAGATCTAGCAACCCCTCAAGTTCATCCTTAGGGTCCAGAGATGAGGGTAAGATTTAAATAAAGGGCAAGTGCAGCACCCGCGCTGCAATTACCCCCGAAGTATTGAGCAAGGGACTGCACGTTGAAGAACACTCAAGACAGAGGGTCATCCATTCTAAGACAAAGCCGTTTGATGAGGAGGGGCCAAGGCCTTTTATACAGTACAGAGGCAGGTGGAAAAATACAAGAGGATGTAGATGGGAGGTCCCCAGGACAAGAGGAACCATGTAACCAAGGTAACCAGGGTGCAAAACAGGAACTTGTGGTCAGCTCAGCGAGGCACATGTTCACAACAGGAAGCTGCCAGGACAGAGTAACAATTGCATACCTGCCAGGGCATGGCCCCAGGGGGCCCAAGCCTAACAGTTCTCAACAGGCAAGCCTCTCCCAAAAGTCCTCCTATCAAGTTGTATGTCTTGCTCCAGGAGATACTTTCTGTCCGCTGTCCCCAGAGCTTCAGCCGGGAAGATATTCCTTGGCTGCTAGATTTTGGACCACAGCGCAGAGTAAAGAGACAAAGGCAGGAAAGAGACCAGAGTCTGCCTCAACAGCTAACCTGGGCTCATTAGCACACACAGTGAGGGAATGGAGAGTCTGCCGGGGAACAGGGCATGGCTGGATCTTGCTGGGGAGGAGGGTGTGGCTGGATCTTGCTGAATCTTTTACAGGGGCAGGTGATGGGCTTGGGTAAGATAGTAGGAACTATAATGGGAGTATGTGCAGGTTACAATGCTCTTCTTCCTGGGACTGTTTGCTCAAGTGAGACAGATTATCTCGGGAAACCGGCCTTTCAGCAAAGGACAGCTGTGATGTCACAGGAATCTGGTTTTTCCTGGTTTTGCAAACAAGGCACTCTGTAACGGTGGAACTTGAATTTGTTGAATTTCGTTACCTCTCCTCAGTTTCCTATGTGTGGCTTCCTCTGTGGCTCAGTGATTCTTTTCCCAGGGTTCCTCTGGAAGTCCTGCCTGTTCTCTCTGGCCCTTGGCACAGGCTGTTCATCTCTTTATTCAATCAATCAGAGGGTATTGGAGGGAGTGTTTACCAAATATGATGTAGACCAAAGTTTGAACTGTAATCAGCTCTTCACCAGTACAGAAATCAGCATTCGAATGCAATCTTTACATGGTGCACAAAAAAAAAGATGACCCCAACAACCCTCTGAGCCACTTCCCTTGGCCTAAATACAAGAACTTCTTCCTCAGGAAAACACCAAATGGTGGATGATGGTGCAGCGCGGAGCTCCCCCCCCCTCGTCCCCTCCCACACAGACCCAGGATGGGGAAGGGAGGCAAGGATTGGGAGGCCTGCAGAAGCTTCAGCAGTAGTTTTAGGGGCCACAGTCATGGCTGAGGCTTTGGCCATGGTTGAGGCTGTGGGACTCATGGAGGTAAAGCAGAAGACAGGAGTGGATCCCAAGCTGGGCCGCCTGGTTAAGGACATGAAGATTGAGTCCTTGGAGAAGATCTACTCATTCTCTCTGCCCTTCAAAGTCTGCCCTGACTTTTTCCTAGGTGCGTCCCTAAAGGAGGAGGTTCTAAAGATCATGCCAGTGCAGCAGACATGGGCTGGCCAGCAGACCAGGTTCAAGGCTTTTGTCACTACTGGGAACTACAATGGTCATATTGGTCTTGGTGTTAAGTGCTCCAAGGAGGTAGTCACTGACATCTGAGGGCCATCATTCTGGCCCTATGCAGGAGAGGCTATTAGGGGAACAACAAGATTGGCAAGCCTCACTCTGTTCCATGCAAGATAACAGGCTGCTGTGGCTCTGTTTTGGTACGTCTCATCCCTGCCCCCAGAGGCACTGGCATTATCTCTGCTCCTGTGCCCAAGAAGCTACTGATGATGGCCAGTATTGATGACTGCTACACATCAGCCAGGGGCTTCACTTCCATCCTGGGCAACTTTGCCAAGACCACTTTTGATGCCATCTCCAAGACCTACAGCTACCTGACACTGGACCTCTGGAAAGAGACTGTGTTCCCCAAGTGTTCTTATAGGAATTCACTGATCATCTTGTGAAAACCCACATTCAGAGGACCCAGGCTCCAACTGTGACTACCACATAGGGTTTTTTGTTTTTGTTTTTTTTTTTAATAAAAGAAAAACAAAGCAAATCAAGTCTGTTTAAAAAAATGGAAAATATCCAAGCCAGATGTGGTAGCACACACCTATAATTCCAGCACATAGGTGGTAGAGGCAAGAGGATTAAAAGTTCAGGATATCCTCAGCTACATAGTGAGTTCAATGCCACCTGGGCTGCCTTAGAACTAGTCTTTTTGGTGACTAGAAGCCCGTCTTGAAGAAACCTAGGCACCCACCTCTTTAGCATGAACTGACTTGATTTTGTAAGTAAAAGAAGATATTCTTATTCTCTCAAGGGTTTTGAAGCCCTCTAATCCTGTTTCCCTACTAAAGGCAAAGGTGAAATAGAATTATCAGCATCCTACCACCTAATATTAAAAACAGTACTTGTGCAAGTTAGGAACGCTAGTGCATACTGTAAGGGTCCAAGAACCACTGAAGGAAGGCCCCAGACTCAAGTAATATGCAAAAGCAAAGAGCATTTACTCTGCAGAAATTCCAGTATGCAGGGAGTCCCACCCTTTTCAAAATGGTGACCACAAAGTGAGCGCCCAGACTCAATTTATAGACAATCAGGAGGTTTTGTGGTAACCTTCAAGCTGATTGGTTAAAAGTGAGTCAGAGTATTCGAGAGGGGGATTCATGGTTGGTTACCTGTTTGGAGATTCTTCTTGATTCCTGGGAATTTTGTTGAGTTATTGAGGTTTGGCTTCTTTAATTTGATTGATTAGGGCCAGCTGTGTTCTTTTCTGGCCACAGCAAGGCCACAAAGTAATATAAACATAGTTTCTGGTCAACCTGACCTGTAAGCTGATTGGCTGCCCATGAGCTGTGGCTTTTCCAGGAATTGTTTTTCTGATTTCTGAGAGACAGAAACTCAGGCCTAGTCAGGCAAAGTGGAGAACTGAAGCCTACCATGGAGTTAGATTGGTCAAACAGTCTGGGGTCTTTGAGAGGTCTCTCAGGGTCCTTGGGGCTTATCGGTCCTCTCACATACCTCTGTAATCCCAGTAGTGGAGAGACGTAAGCAAAGATCACGTGTTCAGTGCATCCGTGGCTTCATAGTGAGAGTTTAGGGGTCAGTTGGGTGCTTTCTCTGCCTCTCTGAGCTAGCAGGCTTTCAACCCAGCATCTGGTTCCCAAGTCTTTATTGGTAAAATTGAATGGTTGAGATTTTGTTAAAAAAAAAAAAAAAAAAAAGAATAGCATGGAAGGGATGAGAGGGTCCCTTACTCTATACCTAACCGCCTCCCCGCAGCCCCTGTGGTTCTATAGATTGTAGCTTGCTTAGATATATGCCCAGAAGTAATATAGCTGGATCTTGAGGCAGATTGATTCCCATTTTCCTGAGGAACTGCCACACTGGTTTCCACTGTGACTGTACAAGTTTACAGTTCTGACAACTGTGGCTGAGTGTTCTCCCCTTGCTCCACATCTACGACAACGACAGGATGAGCTGTCACTTGTTTTATTACAAGTAGTTTTGATTTACATTTTCCTGATGACATGATGTTATGCTGAGATTACCCAGATTGTGAGACCCCCCCCCCAAAAAAAGACCACCAGGACTCGATACTGATGCAGAATACACAGGGTCTTGTATTATGGGCTCAGAGCTTCGGATCACAGTCCTTCCTGACGCAGCAGGATAGGAGAGTAATACTGGTGCTTCAAGGGTAATGGGTTTATAAGGAAAAACTATAATTAGGGGTGGGGGTCACAAGGAAGTAAGGAAAAAGCCACAAGCGAGGGTCCTGAGTCTCAGGAATGTAGTCCCTCCTGCAGGTTGGGTGGAGGCTGGATCTCAAGGGAAAGTTGTGAGTCTCAGGAATGTGGACCTCAGGCAGGTTGGGTCCAGGAGGCTGAATCTCCAGGGATCATTGAGTGCTAATTGTATTTAATTGTTCCTGTGCAGTTTCTGGAGAGTGCTGGCAAGTGTCATTCCCAGAATGCAGGAAGAAGGGCACCTAGAGGACAAATTCTCATACAGACCATCATTAATTGCAGAATATAAATTACATATAGGATATGGCATTAATTTTGCCCCTACAATGGCATGTTAAACATTTATTCAAGTGTTTCTCAGCCAGTTTCCTTTTTGAGAATTATCTCTTTAGATCTATACCCCATTTAAAAAAATTAAATTGGGTTGTTTTCTTGCTATCTAATTTTTTTAATTCTTTATATATTTTGGATATTAGACCTCTATTGACTGTGTAGTAGGAAAAAATCTTTTCCCTTTCTTTAGGCTGCCAATTTGTCTATATAATAGTGTCATTTGCCTTTATAGAAGCTTTTCAGTTTCACTAAGGTCCTAGTTTTTAATTATTGGTCTTAGTGCTTGTGCTAACAGTGCTCTGTTCAGAAAGTCTTTTCCTGTGCCAATGAGTTCAAGGCTACCCTTCACTTTCTCTTCAATTGTCCTGTGGGACAGGACATTTCAAACAGGGTCCGCCTGATAAAGGGGGTGAGGATGGAAGAGAAAAGAACAGAGACACAGGGGATGTGAAGCCAGGATGAAAATCTGATAAAGGCTCCGCTTTATTACATACAAGGCGTGGTTTATTTATTTTTTTAAAAATATTTATTTATTTATTATGTGTACAGTGCTCTGCCTCATGTACTCCTGCAGGTCAACAGAGGGCACCAGATCGAATTATAGATGGTTGTGAGCCACCATGTGGTTGCTGGGAACTGAACTCAGGATCTTTGGAAGAATAGTCAGTGCTCTTAACTTCTGAGCCATCTCTCTAGACCAAGGCATGGTTTATAAAGCAAAGACACACTGCCAAGTCTCTTGTTACAATTTCCCTCTTCCTAGTTCCTTAGGCAGATTGAAAAGAACGCATTCCTGGAATAGCTCTCAGAGCTTCTTTGTTTCTCTCAGTGATAGGCAATCCAAACATCTAGGCACAGCAAAGCTCCTCCAGCGAAGATCACCAGTTTATAAGAAGTCTGGTGTGCCAGCACTCGGGAGGCAGAAGCAGGCAGAACTCTGTGATTTCGAGGCCAGCCTGGTCTACAAAGAGAGTCCAGGAGAGCCAAGGCTACACAGAGAAACCCTGTCTCAAAAAAAAAAAAAAAAAAAAAAAAAAAAAAAAAGGAAAAGAAAAAAAAAAAGAACACAATAAACAACACAAAGGATCCTCCCAGCAGGTGTCGACAGCTCAAAGCACCGCACAGCAGCTAGTCACAAGGGGAGGCACAGTTTACAGCTCCTCCCCCCTCCCTCCCTTGCAACATTCAATCTGGTTCAATATTGAGGTCCTTGAGCCATTTAGATTTGAGTTTTGTGCAGAGTAATAAGTATGGCTCTATTTAGATCCTATATAAACATCCAATTTGACCAGCACCATTAGTTGAAGATGCTGACCTTTTTTCCAATGTCTATTTCTGGCTCATTTATTAAAAAAAAAAAAAAAAAAACAGGTGTCCATTGTTGTGTAGATTTATGTCTGGATCTTGGATCTTCAATTCTATGTGTCTGTTTTTATACAAATACCACATTTGCTTATTTTCTTAGTACTATAACTGTGGTACAGTTTGGGACTGGAGATGGTGATACAGCAGTAGAAGTAGCTGCTGCTGCTGCTGTTGTTGTTGTTGTTGTTATTATTATCAGGCATTGTTTTTATCTATCCTGGGTTTTTTGTGTTTCCAGATGAAGGTGAAAATTTCCCTTTCAAAATCTGTGAAGAGTTGTCTTGGGA
This sequence comes from Acomys russatus, assembly GCF_903995435.1. Lineage (NCBI taxonomy): Eukaryota > Metazoa > Chordata > Mammalia > Rodentia > Muridae > Acomys > Acomys russatus. Next base: position 60,357,770 of record NC_067156.1, read on the forward strand.
TTTTGTGAGGATTGCATTGAATCTGTAAATTGCTTTGGTAGCACAGCCATTTATACCATATCAACATATAGATCCATGAGCATGGGAAAATTCTCATCTTCTTATATCATCTTCACCTTCTTTCTTTAATGTCTTAAAGTTTTTATCATACAAGACTTTCACTTGCTTGTCTAGATATACCACAAGATAGTTTATATTCAAGATATTTTATATTTTTTGAGACCACTATAGAAAGTGATATTTCCCTGACTTCTTTTCTTTCTTTCTTTCTTTCTTTCTTTCTTTCTTTTCTTTTCTTTTCTTTTTGTTTGTTTTTCAAGGCATGGTTTCTCTTGTAGTCCTGTCCTTGATTTGTAGACCAGGCTGACCTTGAACTCATAGAGATCATGTCCTCTGCAAATAGGGATATTTTGACTTTCTCATTCCTAATTTGTATTCTCTTACTCTCTTTCAGTTGTCTTATTGCTTAGCTAAAGCAGGTATGCCTGAATTTTTTCTTCTATCTCTTATATTCTATTAGTGAGGCTTACCTCTGTGGTTCCTGTTCAAATTCTTACACTTTTTATTTCCAGATTTTTCTTAGTTTGGGTTTCCTTTATTGATTCTGTTTTGAATTAGATTTAGAATTGAATAAAGAAATGAATGAATTTATTCTGTTGCACTTTGAGGTCTTGAACTGTTTTGTTCTTTTCCTTCTGTGTGTTTTCATGGGTTTCTTTAAGTGATGTGTTCATTTCCTCTTTAAGGAGCTTTGAAGAAATTAGCCTTGCTAACACCATTTTCCCTAGGCCTCCTGCACAGGCCAGCTTAGGAACAAGCTGTAAGTTTCCACTGGTACACCCCAATGCTTGCACCCCACCCTACCAGGAACTAAAATGTTGATAATAGTTCCAATATAAACCACAACTTGGGTCAAAGCTCCAAACACCTGCCTTGGCAGAAAGTCCCAGGCTCTCTACCCCCAATTGTCCCAAATGCTGAAACCCCCTACCCAATCAGCTTATAGGTCACCCTGTTAGCCAATCAAGTTTGCAGTAATCACTGTTGCTGAAATCTGCTTCTGTAAAGGGCATAAAACTCCACTGGTTTTGCTGCTCAGGGTCTCCTCCTTCTCGAAGGTAGGCAGACCCCATCATGTCGGATCAATAAAAGCCTCTTGCATTTGCATCAATCTCGGACTCCGTCTCTCACTGGGACTGACTTCCAACAAGAGTCTTACAGCTTTATCATATTCATAAAGTTTGTGTTAAGGTCTTTGTCTGTGCTTCATCTACATTGCATTTCTCAGGGCCTGGTGTGGTAGTTCTTGAGTTCTAGTGGGAACATATTTTTGCTTTTATGCTGGCAGACAGACATCTGGGTTTGGGAAGATTGTAATTCTAGGTGCTGATATCTGTGGATCCAATGGAGATAGGGACAGAGAGGGGTAGGGGTGTGGCAGGTGTTCTGACACAGAGCTGGGCATGAGACTGGGGACTTGGATTTGGAGACAAGAAGGAAGAGGTGAAGATCTGCAGTTAGCCTACCTGCTTTCCTGGCTGGTGTGGCCAACACATTCCCAGGTAATGCCTGCTTGCCTGTGGGGGCTGGGAAAATGGGATGGGTGGGAGGAAAGAAGGTTGGAGGAGAAGGTCTACATCATCTGCTGGAGACGAGGGTAAGAGAGAAAGGGGATACCACAGCACATGTTCTGCCTCAGAGCTGGGGACGAGACTGTTAGGCTGTGTTAGAGAGTTGTCTATGCTTATCCTTAGTGCCAGTGTGTTCTGTTTAAGATAGTGGCACAGTTATTCCATCAGTAGTGTTCAGGAACAACTAGCTGGAATTTACTTTTTATTAAAAAATATTTATTTATTTGTATTGTGTATACGTCTATGTTTTGCCAGTAACACACATCTGCCTGCTGACCTCGAGCCAGATGAGGACATTAGAACCCTTGGGACTGGAGTTACAGACAGTTATGACCTATAATGTGGGTGCTGTGAACTGAACTTGTGACCTCTGAAAGGGCAGTCAGTGCTCTTAGCCTCCAAGCCATCCCTCCAGCATTGGAGTTTTTAAGTATTAAAAAACAGAAACAAAAACAAAGAACTAGAACTAGAACTGACCCATGCTCTTAACAATCTCGGTTTGACACGTGTCCATTTCCAGGGAAGCAATAGGCACACACATTATAATGATGGTACTGTACCTAAATCTGAACGGTAACTTTTCATGTTACATTTTATTATCTTTAAAACCTTAGGCGCTGTAACTTGGCTAAGGAGTACAGGGATCAACTACGGATGCAAATTGCCTACCAGCAGCAGGCTCGGGAGGCAGAGAAGGAAGAGGAGCGGCAAGAGCTTGAAGCGGGGATAGCAGCAAACAAAGCCTACCTGGACAGGGTGGAGGAGATTCTCTCTGAGCACCAAGCTCTGTCCCAGAATGTTCACCCCATGCGCAGGGCGCGCCCCGACAAGCTTTCGCTATAGTTTTATTAACACCAATGTGTGTTTTCTATATTTTTCAGTACTTTTAACTAATGAACAGACTCACACTCCATGAGTTTCTATACTTTATTAGACATAATTTTCTCCCTTCAAATAAATTTGTTCTTTGTTTGGATACTAGCAAGTTCTTCAGTGCTCTGGCAAAATACCTGATATTGTCAACTTAAAAAGAAAAAAAATTTATTTAGCTTCTAGTTGCAGAGGCTTACTGTACAGTTGGTCTTGCTTTATAGGATGTAAAGCCATTGTTTGTTGCCCTACCAAAACCCTGGAGACAGGAATTTGCAGCACTTTTGCCGCAATTATTCCAACATATCGGGCGAGGGACTGCAGGTTGAAGAACACCCAAGACATCAGGTCATCCGTTTTAAGAGAATGCCCTTTAATGAGGAGTGGCCAAGGCCTTTTATACAGTACAGAGGCAGGTGGAAAAATACAAGAGGATGTAGATAGGAAGTCTCCAGGACAAGAGGAACCATGTAACCAAGGTAACCAGCGTGCAAAACAGGAACTTGTGGTGAGCTCAGCGAGGCACAATGTTCACAACAGGAAGCTGCCAGGACAGAATAACAATTGCATACAAGCCAGGGCATGGCCCCAGGGGGCCCAAGTCTAACAGTTCCCAACAGGAATTAGTAAAGAAAATGGATTTTCTTTATAGTTTGGGCTATGTTTTGGCTCCCCTGCTGTGATAAACCACTGACCAAAAGCAAGTTGGGAAACAACACGTTTATTTGGCTTATGCTTCCAAGCGACTTCCACCACTACTAAAATGGGTGCCTAATACAAAATGCAATTTCCTTATCCGTCACACGCTGTACCATCAAAGCACCTCTTCCTCATGCAAAGACTTTTCCATTTACAGAGAACAGGCTAAGCAAAGAGCTATGCAATGCACCCACTGCAAGTCCTTTTCAGCCTGTCACAGGCAACTGTAGTGATCCCAGAGTCATGTCCCAGTATTTTTCAGCAGATGGTTGTTGCTCATGTCTCCTCCATTGGGGACAAGTACAGATTGTTCACATTTCTGTTGATAGTTGTTCTCATTTTGTTTATGCCATTTTGGGGGTATCCATGGCATCTTAAGATGGACAATGCTCCTTATACCTCTTCTGCACTGAAAACCTTGGTGCCCTACATATAATAGCTCACAAAATGAGCATTCCTTACAAACCCCAGGGACAGGCTACTGTAGAAAGATCCACCATGTCTCAAACAATAGTTAGAAATGCTAATAGGGGGAAGCTCTATGGTTTGACCCATGTTTTGTGATACTGTGGAGATAAAGGTATGTTTGGTTTTCTCAGAAGGTGTGGGAACAGACACCTTGGGTACCTTCAATGCATGTAAAAGTCTGTGCATCCAGCGGACGCCAGTCATTCACATAATATGGTCGGCACTAATGTTGTTCAATGTTCTACTGACGGCTCTATGGAAAGTAATTATACAAGATAGATGAAGACCCTTACCATAAGGACCAATGGAAATTGGCAGTTGCCACTAACTTTTTAAAGCTTATCAGTTAGTTAGTTGGGCAGAGCTTGCACAGATAAAGAAAGACTATAGGCCTGTGTTTAACACCTCTATGCTATTATGACTGGCTCCTATATATTAGCTGTTATGGGTTATTTTTATAAAAACTGTGTTTGTTTCTTAGTTTATCTCTTAACCCAGCTATCACATAAATAATTGAGATATTATATTTGTTTAAAAATAAGCTTCACAATACAATCTTGAGGAGTTTGAGTCTGTTCTTAGCCCTCTATGTTATCTTGACTTCATCTTTGCCAAAATCCCAGTTACTTGTTTTTTAGTTCTTTCTTTGCTCCTGCTGAATTTTCTTCATCACCTCTGCACCTGGGCCTGTGGCTGAATCTCCTGCTGAGTTCCTACTTCCTATTCTAATTCCTCTTCTCATGGCTGTCGGGAAGTCCAGCCCTATTCTCTCTCCTGATCAGTGATTGGCTGTAAGCTGCTTTATTGGCATAGAAGGGGACAATTGGAGAGGAGAGTTTATGCAACAATTGAGATAGGAGATTCTCAGAACAAGGATTGCAATCAGATATGAGGGATAGAGAAATCAGCATTTGAATTACACAAAAACCTTATGCCAACTATTAGCACAAGCCCTAATCTTCTTTATCACCTATTAAAGCTGTAACCTCACAGCCTGTGTTACTTCTGCCAATGTGTGGAAGAATATTTTTATACCTTCTTAACTAGCCTTTGCTTTGGTATCTACTAATATTTCTGGGCCATGGTATAAGGATCGAGTCCTCCAAGTAACAGAAAAAAAATAATAAAGGATTTATTAACCTCACCTAAAAGACTGATAGGAATCAATGATCTATGTCAGCTAGTTACCAATAAGCACACTGGCTAAACCAATTAAGAGTGTGACCCATTAATAATGGCCAGACCAAGAACAGGCTAAAGCCTCCAACATGTCTCTTGATGCTTAATATCAGGGGTACAGAGTTTTTATTTATTTATTTATTTTTAGTTTTGGCGGGTACAGAGTTTTAAAAGACAAAACCTACAATTACATCAATGTTAGAGGGGGATGGAGGAAGCTTGCAACAACTGTCTTTTTGCAGAGCTTAGCAATATTTTAAAGACAGATACAACATGGTGTTTGTTTTTGATGTATGCTTGCTCTAGTTATTTCAGTTTAATGTTTTAGATTGTACCAACACTAATTGTTTTGGTTACTACACCTGGACCATGATCAGGGTCACATACAGCTTCAAAAGTGTTGCCAAGGTAGGTGCGTCTACTTTCGGGTGGAAGTCTGAGACGTGTCTAGGCACACACAAGACAGAATGAGGACAAGGTGAAATCTAAACACTACTCTTTAGATAGGATTTAATATATCATGTGGGTTATCAACATATGTGTGAGAATAGCCCCTTATAATGAAAGCAAATATAAAGTTGGGAATTAATTAGCCCCACCTCCTGGGTACTTGGGCCCACAATTATGTTGGTATGAATATGAGTCTTTATGGTGGCACATCCTAGATCTACAAAAGGCTTATGATCATTTAGGGTTACTTTTGCTGCAAGAAAACACCATGATCAAAAAGCAAGTTGGTGAGGAAAAGGTTAGTTTTGCTAACACTTCCATATTGCTGTTCATCACTGAAGGAAGTCAGGACAGGAACTCAAGCAGGGCAGGAGCTGATGCAGAGACCATGGGAGAAATGCTGGTTACTGGCTTGGTCCACATGGCTTGCTCAGCCTGCTTTCTTAGAGAACCCAGGACCACCAGCCCAGGGATGACACCACCCACAATGGCCTGCACTGCCCCTCCCCCATCAATCACTAACTGAGAACATGTCTTCCAGCTGGATTTCATGGAGGCATTTCCTCAACTGAGGCACCTTTTCTCCTATGACTTTAGCTTATGGCGAATTGATGGGAAAACCAGACAGTACAGCGACTGAGGGTTTTGCATAAACTGTGTGTGTGTTGACATGAAAGGGAAAGAAGGAGGCATAAATTGACTTATGAGCTTAGGGAGGCTGTGAGAGGAGGAAATATTAATGTGTTAATAGAGTATACGTACGTTTTCCATTGCTAAAAAGGAGGTGGCTCCAGAGATTTTTTTAAGCAAGAGAGGCAACCCTGAACCACTAAAAAGCTCTTTGGACAGATGGGCTATTGATTGGAGAGTCCCTCCATGTAATTTGCAGAGGAGACCTAAGTTATAGGAGTGTACAAACAGTGAAAAGTTTGAGGGGTTCAGGACTCCTGGCACAGGAGCAGCCAGAAAGGCTTCCATAAGCTTGGGGAATGAGGGGATGGCAGTGAGTGGGGTATAATGCTTCTGTAGGGGGACTCTGAGTAGCTTGGTAAAGTGATCTGGCTGAGAACCAGAAGTTGTAGACCCAGATAAAAATAATCCATGAGACCCACGAAAGAGAAAAGAGCCCATTTAATTTGAGCCCATTTAATTTAATTCCAGGTCAGAGCCTTGCAGCTTTGTGGAATTCCACAAGAAAAAGGAGTTGTGGTGAAGGCAAGACATATTGTGCGGAAGGAGGATGTCTCAGCTTTAGGTGTGGGATGCTTTGTCTTTCGTTAAGTCAGAGAGGTAACAAGTATGTGGGTGAGTTGTGGAGGCAGTTCGTAAGAGGGACTTCAAAGAAAGAGGGCATCACAGAATGGAGGAGAGTGCTGGGAGTCAGGTTAAGGTTTGCACGGCCAGGGGCCTTGATGCAGAGGTAAGGGGTGTTGTAGAATTCTAGGGGAAGGACTTTACAGTCTGTCTGGGTGGCTATTTGGATGTTCATGATCTGTCCAAGTAATGCATAAAATTTTTGGTAATATGGGTCAAGGAAACAGTAAAAGAAAGAACCCTGGTAGGAAAGAAAGGAAGAATGTAGGATTAGGACGGTTTCAGGTTCTGGGTGGGGCACAAAGGAATTACAGCTTGGTTCATCAGGGATGAGTCTTGGACTCGGTGTGAGAAATCTAATCCTACTAAGGATCAGTGTGTGAGATTGCTACAGCACTGGCTGGATTACTCTCCAGGGCATGAAGAGTGTGAGCATGTACCTGAGCTGCCATCCATGTGGACTCCCTGTCTCAGTGGAAAGAAAGTGGGGTTCTGTGACAAATGCCAAGCTAGATTAGGTTAAAGATTGTATGAGTTATTGAAATTCTTTGTGACAGTTGTTGGAGTCTGACAAAGGAGCCCAAATGGTGAGATAAAAGGGAACACAAGTTCATGAAGGCTTCAGGGTTGGCAATGTCATAGAGGAAGGATGGGTAAGAGGGCAGCAGAATGAAAGCACATATTTAACAGGGAAGGGGGCTTCAGGGAAAGGTTTTTGTTGGGGACAGTAGGCCGTATGGTCAATGTTCAGCCATCTTGTCAGAGCCTGCACCTTTAAGATTTCTATTTCTCTAGCAGTCTGTCATTTACCAGAAACCAGCTGACCCTGTTGTGGTTCGGCAGTTAGACTAAAGATGAGATTAAGATGGAGCCACCCTGTTGTGGTTTATCAGTTAGACTAGACAAAGATAGAGCAAAAATATTCAGTGTGGCAGAATGTTATGACCTGCTTGGAATTCCCCGTGTCTTGAGATAGCCTGCAGCTGGGTTGTGATAGCAATGTGCTTCCCTGTCTTCTGCCTTATAAAAACTTCTGCCTGAAAAATAAAGTTGGAGAGTTTGATCAATATTCAGACTTGCTCTCCTTCTTTGTGTCTTGTGTTCTGTTCCTCATTCAGGTGATTCTCCTCTGGAGCTTTAGTCGAAGCCCCACTGGTCAGGGCAGGTTTTGTTGGAGGGAAAAGACTGGTGCCATGCATTGGGAGGGCTATATTCTCAAACTAGTTCTAGGTGGATATGGAGGCTGGGCATGGTGGCACACACCTGTAATCCCAGCACTCAGGAGGCAGAAGCAGGTGGGTCTCTTTGAGTTCGAGGCCATCCTGGTCTACAGAGGGAGTTCCAGGGCAGTCAGGGCTACACAGAGAAACCCTGTCTCAAACACAAAACAAAACACAACAAAAAACCAGCCAAACAAGAAGTTCTTTCTTGGGATTCTTGGGAGAAGACAGCGGCAAGAGAGGAGTCTCATTTGTGGAGTCAAGGTCCAGAGAAGGCAAATCAGAAGGGTAGATTTAGGAAACAGATTTGGGAGACTGGCTGGGAGGATGCTCAGAGTGGAGAACCTAACGGCAGATCAGGAAGAGCTGAGAGAAGAAGGGGGAGAATGAACACAGAGAAAGGCTCAACTGAAGTGGAGAATATTTTCAAGACCCCACCTGGAAATCTAGTGTACCAAAGTAGAACAAAGTAGAAAAGACAAATCATTAGATACCGATTCATGACTTACTTAGTGATGCACATAAAGCCCTGCCTGTGAAGCCTATGTCCATGCATGGCTTCACTTAATATCTGGAAGAGGATGACTTGAGACATAGCTGAAACAATGGGTCATTGCCCTTAAGAAGCTAACTATAAAAGCTGTGGCATGTGTCAACTGTAACACGTGCCACAGAAAAACAAAAGCTTGCTTACCTGCTTGCCCTACCTTGTGGTCTTAGAGTATAAAATGAGAGTGCAAGCTGAGCTGGAAACCTGACGATTTTCCAGGCATTATCCTGGCTTCAGTCCCACTCTCATTGGTGTCGATGTGATAATCCCAAACATATTCCTGCCACAGTACTACCTACAGGCCTGTAGTTGTCGGCGCCGCACCGTCCAACGGAAATAAGACACCGACAACCAGACTTCTTCTCTAGATCTTTACTCAGGATTTTGCTAAGCAGGAATGGCCCTGAAGAAGGGAAGGACAGAGCTTAAGTAACAACCAAGTACCAATCAGCTTTTGCCAGGTGCTAACTCCTCATAGGTCAAAGTCAGAGCAAGGCCGCTCGTCACAAGATCGTCCGTTAACCCCTGCACAGCCCTTCGCCATATGAGGACTTGTTTATCCTGGAGAGCACTCGCCAGCAGGAAGGCGGAAGGCGAAAACCGGCGCCATGTCAGGGCGCGGTACTTCGCAGCTCTCCACAGCTCCCCCTGTTTTAATTTATAAGAAATGAGCAAAGGGAAAGGAAGTCAGTCCAATCAAGGCTGGATCATATATTATGGCCCATCCGATCGAGGACCAATATGGGGTTAACACTCAATGCCATCCCGCGTGCAATGGGTTGAGTCCCTGCGGAGTGCAATGGCCATTGAGCGTTTTGGGTGAAGCGTGCCTTCCGACGTGCAATGGCAACAAGGCTCAGTCGGGTGCAAAGGCCAAGCAAGGGAAGGGTAGAGGGAAGCTCATTATCTTAGGTTTCTTGATCAGGACTTAAAGGCTGCCAGCCAAGCCTGAGGGGACTGTCCGGCCTCTATGGCATAAAAGGCTTGTGCAATAAGGGCACGGCCTCTATTACGGGATATGACCAAGCGTCGGAGGAACACAAGGCAGAGAAAGCTGACAATCAAAAGGGCCATAGTGAGGGCTCCGATGCCAGCCCATTCTTTAAGGTGGTGCACGACCTGTTGAATCCAGGAAGCGAGGCCCTCTGTGGTGGAAATGTCCACTCGAGTGGAGTTCACAGTAACAATAGCAGTACGTAGCTCTGTCATCAACGAATCAAAGGTCCGGGACCAATTTCCTGTAAGATAGCTAGACAACTGTCGAGATAACTTTGCCGCTTTGGTGAAATTATGATATTGCACAGAAGTTATGCATAGCCCAGAAACTTCCATTCACAGCCTAGTTGAGCTAATTGCCACAGGGTATCATTCTGTTCTTGGATCAGGTCCACTCTCTGATTAAGGATCATGATACCCCCTCTTAGATTACTGTTAATGCTGGACTGAGTATCCAAAGCCGTGGCTACAGCAGCTGACAGATTGTTCAGCGTTTGGGCAGTCTGGATTGAGGTGGTCAAAGAGACAGCTGCGGCCATGGCTCCGACTGCCGCCAGGCAAGTGACTGCAATTATGGCAGCGGTAATACCAAAATCACGCCTGGGGCGATACAAGGAGAGGGAGGAGGGAGCCTCTACAGGGACTGGAATCCTTCGCCGCAATCGAGTGACCACGGCTAAAGGGAAGCGAGCCCTGTCCCAACATTGACTATAATAGCAGGATTGATTGGAACAAGACAAGAAGGAGGAATTGTAAGAGGAGCCATTATACACAAGCCAAACAAAAGGTGGCCACAGGCATACAGGTGTGGGAGCAAAACTAATATTTTGTCCGTGTGCAACAATTTTGGTGACATTTTCAAAAGTCTCTCTTTCCAACTGAAAGATGCATTACCTGCCATGCCCCCTCCAAGCATCACAAATGGAGAAAGACCAGAGCAACTTCCATTGATGCCACAAAGTAACCAGACATCAAACGGTCGAGCTTGGTTAGGACTCTGCCAGGTAAAATTGTATCCCACCCACGTAGCGTTGTAAATGGCTGAAATGCGAGGGGAAAAGGTAAAAAAGGACTTTACGGCCCAACCAGCTCTATGGTTTTGGCACCCTGTCCAAGGGAAGAAGGTATCTTTTGTATCAATGCCTCTGCAAAAAGGGGGCCCACCGAGGCTGAGGTGGAATAGCGGCATTATCATCTTCCATACTAGGCCACCGTCCCCCTATCCAAGTGGCATTAGTACTATTGAAGTTAAAGGGTTTTCTATCAGACCAACCGGCTGTCTGATCGCAAATTCTGATACAGCCAGGAGAAAGGGAAATATTAGAAACCTTGAAAAAGCAGAGGGTACCAATTAGAGGAATAAGCAACTTCTCATCAGCAATAGCTGTCTCCAAATCTCGGGGGAGGTAAGGGAGTTCCAGACTCTTATTGGTACTAAAAAATCTGGGAAAAACTTGTGCGTCATGACGCACTGGCATCGGTTTCGGGAACACCGACAGGATCCCCCATCTTGGTTCCGTCATCGCAGGATTCATCATCAGGAGGAGGAGCAGGAGGATCACTGGAGTTACACTTCTGTACCAGCCGTTCCGGGACCCAGATCGGTTCATTCTGGTTCTGTGGGAAAACACAAACAGATCTTCTTGCCCATGCCAGTGCAGGGTCAGGGCCAACCCATTCTCCTGTAAGGATATTCTTCCATTTTACTTGACCTTTAGAGGTTGGACTCCAATTTGTATGGCGCTCCACCGCAGAGCGACCATCATTGTCTAGTGTCAAAAAATTTAGGGTAAATAGGGCAAGAGAGATACGATCCTTGGGGGTGCGGCCAGACCCAAGTCCCCCTTTTTGTTTTAAAAGACATTCCTTAAGGGTGCGGTGAGCTCTTTCTACTATACCTTGTCCCTGAGGATTATAGGGCAAGCCATGTTTTAAGGCCACTTGCATTTGGGCACAAAATGCATTGAAGGATGCAGCGGTGTAACCTAGGCCATTATCTGTTTTTAACAGGTGGGGCTTTCCCCAGGTTGCCCATGCGTCTAGGCAATGGGTGATAACATTACGAGCTTTCTCACCAGAAAGGGGAGAGGCAAAGATTATACCAGAACAGGTATCCACAGAAACATGTACATATTTTAGTTTTCCAAATTCTGGAATATGAGTTACATCCATTTGCCATATTTTTAGTGGTAGCAAACCTTTAGGATTCACTCCCACACTCATTGGGTGAAGGTGAATGCTGCAATCTGGACAGTGAGTAACAATATGTCATGTGGCCTCTCTAGAGATGCCGAATTTAAGTTGTAAGGTTCTAGAATTAATATGGTACAAGGAATGAAAGCTTTGGGCCATTTCTATTGGGGGTCGAAATAGCGATGACAGGATCAATTCTCTACGGGTAGCTATATCAACCTCATTATTGGCACGGCTCATCGGACCTGGTAGTCCTGAATGAGCCCATATATGTTGAACGAATAAGGGGCAAGTGCGACTCCAAATCAATGCTTGGAGCCTAGTCAGAAGGGGAAATATAGGGCTAGTGGCTTTGAATTTTCCTGCCGCTTCTAAATTAGTGACAAGGTTAACTACATACAGAGAGTCTGATACTAGGTTAAAAGGCATTTTACATTTATCAAAAACTTCTGAGACTGTTTTTAACTCAATGATTTGAGGAGAAGCTGGAGGGAATTGAATGATGACCGGGGGAGCCTCATCTATTTTATAGGAACCGCATCCTGTCTTTGAACCATCGGTGTAAATGATTGCGGCACCAACCAATGGGGCACGTTTGGTTAATTTGGGGAACACTACAGGATGTGTTTGAAAGAATGGTATCAGAGGGTGTTGAGGATAGTGATTGTCAAGGTCTCCCCAGAAGGTGCATCTTAAAATTGCCCATTCATCTACAACTGCACACAAGGTTTGCACCTGATCTCTAGTATAGGGAATAATTAATGAGGATGGTTGTATACCAATATGTTGAATGCAATGCTGTATTCCGTCCATAGCCAAATTTGCAACAGCAGTAGGAAAATACTCGACGGTTTTCAGGATGGAAATTTTAGGGTGAACCCATTGTAGAGGCCCCTGTTGCCATAGGACAGCGGTGGGTTGCTGCTTGGTAGAAAAAATTATAAGGGAAATGTCCTGATCAGGTGAGTATCTTCGGAGACAGGCCTTAGCCAGCTCACTCTCAACTTTGCCCAGTGCTTCTCGACCTTCTGGAGTCAAGTGCCTGGGGGAATCTAAAGCGGAGTCCCCATAGAGAATGTTATACAAGGGCTGTAGTTGGGAGTTGGGTATCTTTAGGTAGGGTCGCAACCAATTAATGTCCCCCAAAAGTTTTTGAAAATCATTTAGAGTTTGTAAATTATCTTTTCTAATCTCAATTTTTTGAGGGATGACCTCCAAAGGTCCAATCCTTTCACCAAGGTAAGAGACCAGATGATCCTGTTGGACCTTTTCCGGTGCAACGTATAGCCTCCGGGCTCGCAAGCACTCAGTTAGCATAGAGAATGCTCCCTGTAGTACTCGCTCATCCTTATGGGATAGGAGGATATCATCCATGTAATGTAAGCATTTCAATGTTGGAAACCGGTTTCTAACAGGCATAATGGCTTCGCCAACATATAATTGGCACATAGTAGGGCTATTGGCCATGCCTTGTGGGAGCACCACCCATTCGAACCTCTGGTCAGGTTGCTCTTGATTAATGGCTGGCAGAGTAAATGCAAAGCGTTCTGTATCTTGTCGATGCAGAGGGATAGAGAAAAAGCAGTCTTTAATGTCTATAATTATAATAGACCATTCCTTGGGTATGGCTGACAACAGGGGAAGGCCACGCTGGATTGGCCCCATGACCTGCATTTGTTTGTTAATAGCCCGCAGGTCATGTAACAGTTGCCATTTTCCAGATTTCTTTTTTATTACAAATATAGGTGTATTCCATGGAGAAACAGACGGCTTTATATGACCCAATTTTAACTGTTCTGAGACTAAGTCTTTAGCAGCCTCCAATTTTTCTGAGGACAGAGGCCACTGAGGAACCCACACCGGGTCCTCAGTTTTCCAAGCAATGGGTATACCATCCTCAGCGGCCCCTAGGAAAAACCCAGACCCTGTCGGGAGGACCTGGGATGTGGCTGTAGGGGGCTCCTTCTGCCTTGTAGTGTCTTTCCAAGGCCTGTGGAAGGATGCCATCCCATGTCTGTCATCATCTTTTTGGATTGGGGTGAATAATGACCTTCATTAGTTAGTTTGAGGTCCAGTTCCTTTAAAAGATCCCTACCCCATAGACTAACAGGCAGTTCCAGAACATAAGGTTGGATAGTCCCTTTATGTCCCTCATTGTCTTGCCAGGGCAACTCTCTAGCGCTCATGTCTGGTGAACGTGCATATCCCAGGCCTTGAAGGGTCTGGGATGAAGCCTGCAAGGGCCAATCTCCAGGCCAATCTTTACGAGCTATGATACTACGATCGGTGCCTGTATCTAACAGACCGAGTATGCCTTTTCCATTGATCTTTAACTCTAACAGTGGCCTTTTGTCCATGTCTAATGACAAATACATGGCTTGCCCTCCAGAGGAGCCAAAACCTTGGTCTCCTCTATTAGCTTTCTTGGAAACAAACTGACCATGTAGGCTTGGTAACAAAACTAGTTGAGTGATGCAATCCCCCAGAGAGATGGAAACTATGCCTCTTGGGGAGGAAACAAGGATCTTAACTTCCCCAGTATAATCACTGTCAATGACCCCAGGGTGAACTATCAAACCTCTGAGTGTGGACGAAGAGCGGCTTATTAAAAGGCCCATGGAATTCTCTGGTAGTGGGCCTCTAAAGTCAGTGCCTACTGGCTGCACCCCCATTTGTGGAGTTAATACGAGTCGGGTGGTGCAGCAGAGGTCCAATCCTGCAGACCCCACCGTGGCTCTCCTGGGTTGTTTGGAGGCCTGAAATTGGGCATAGGGGTTTGCTGGCTGTTCTCCATGACCCCATACATTTGAGGGCCCTGGGGTCGAGGGCCCCTCTGTCCATTTTTTGGCCGGGCGTCACCAGATCCTGGAGTTAGGGGTTGACCGTTAATGTCCTTGACCGATCTGCACTCATTAGCCCAATGGTTCCCCTTTTCGCACCTAGGACATAGCCCCAGTCCTGTACGGGGCTCCCTTTTCTGACCTTTCTCTGGACATTGGCGTTTCAAATGGCCAGGCTTTCAGCACCGAAAGCATGCTCCTGGCGTACTACCTTTTCCTCTAGTCATCTGCATCACTGCTGCGGCAAGGCCGGCATTAGTAAGGGGACCTCCCAGCTCTCTACAGGCCTTTAACCAGGCCTGTAATCCTTTAGCTTTCCAAGGAGTAATTGCAGTACGACATTCTTTAGTGCACTGCTCAAAGATAAGCTGCTCTACCAGAGGCATGGCAGCGTCTGGATCGCCAAAAATTCTGCCCGCAGCCTCCATCATTCTTGCGACAAAATCAGAAAATGGTTCTGAGGTGCCTTGTATGATTTTTGTTAAGTTCCCCCGGACCTCGCCACGGTTGGGCAGGGACTTCCAGGCCTTAATGGCCAAAGTGTTAATTTGTGCATAAACCTCTGGAGGATAACCTGTTTGAGCATTAGCAAATCTCCCTTGACCCATAAGCATATCCATATCCCAAGCTGCATCCCCAGCCCTTTGATTTTGTGCAGCTTGCTGTTGAGCTAGATCCTGATAAAAAGATTTAAAATCCAAGTATTGGCCCATGGACATGCAGGCTTTTACCGTGCTGAACCAATCAACAGGGGTCATGGCCTTATTGGCAAGGCGCTCCAGCTGAGCATGTGTGAAGGAGGCCTGAAGGCCATAAGTTTGGACGGATTCAGCCAGACTCTTGAGCTCCTTAAAATCTAGTGGTTCATGGTAACGCTGATTATTGGCGTCCACAAAAATGGGAAAAGTAGCACTAGCCTGTTTCCATACTTCTGGGCACAAAGAATGTGATGGCTGTAGCAGTGACGTGTCCGCATAAGGCGGAGGCGCGGACAGAGAGACCCGCCAAGATGGCGAGTCCTCGCTCTTGGGTGCGGCTACTTCCGCTTTCTTGTTCCTTCCCCCTCCTTTGTGTTGCCTCTTGGCTAATGCCTCCATCTTGGCCATGAGGTCCTCAAGCTCCTTCTCCATTTCCTCCATTTTTTCCTCCTCTTCTGAACTACTCTTTGAGGAGGACTCTCCATCTGTCATGAGGCCATGGAGGTCGGGGTAGAGGCGCCCTCCCTCCGGTGTGTTCTTGTCCTTCTCACTGGAAGCCTCTTCGGACCTACTCTCTTGTAGCTGTTCTAATGCTTCGGAGGATTTCTCAACTGCCTGACAGCACTTCTCGTCCTCCAGACAGCTACGGACAAGCCTCCATATGGGGCGGACTCCTCCTTTTAAGCTCCCCTGCTCCCAGGCGAAATCTAATTCTCTGCCCAATTTATCCCAGCAGTTCACATTCAGGTGCCCAGAGACCGCAAACCAGGGGGCAATTATATCTACTTCTTTCAGAAAGGTTACAATGACTTCCTCTTTCATTTTTAAGCCTTTGGCTTTCAATAGCTCTTTTAAGGCTGCTTTGATTGGACATGATGACGAATTCCCCATGACTACAGGGTCGTCAGCTGTCCCCCGCTTTACCGCGGACTGTAATCTGTCTCGACCTGAGAACCTAACCTTTTGGGTCCGACAATCCCGGACACTTACCGATCGATCGCCCTATAGAACCAGAGTTCTGAAATCTGGCGCAACGGGAACTTTAACGTCCCCGTACGGGCCACCACTTGTCGGCGCCGCACCGTCCAGCGGAAATAAGACACCGACAACCAGACTTCTCTAGATCTTTACTCAGGATTTTGCTAAGCAGGAATGGCCCCGAAGAAGGGAAGGACAGAGCTTAAGTAACAACCAAGTACCAATCAGCTTTTGCCAGGTGCTAACTCCTCATAGGTCAAAGTCAGAGCAAGGCCGCTCTTCACAAGATCGTCCGTTAACCCCTGCACAGCCCTTCGCCATATGAGGACTTGTTTATTCTGGAGAGCACTCGCCAGCGGGAAGGCGGAAGGCGGAAACCGGCGCCATGTCAGGGCGCGGTACTTCTCAGCTCTCCACATGTAGTGACTATTGTTGAGAGAGAATTGCAGCCACACATTACAGAACATGAGACATTTTAGCTTAAAAGAGGCTTTTAGACCCCAGGTCAATAGTTTTGTTTGTTTGATTGATTTTTGTGGAAAATGCCAAAGGAACATCTCTGGGTGGTTCAGAGCAGTGATTCTCAACCTTCCTGATGCTGCTGTGTGGCCTGTGTAACCCAATTTCTGAAAAGGAAACTTTATTTTTAAGAGGATGTCCTGGGCATGATCTCCAGTTTCAAAAAGAAAAAGAATGTGCTTCGATCACTAACCTCTGATAATGTTTAACCATCATCCCTAGCAACAGACTAATCAGTAAATACCTGGAAATTACCACATGGTCCAGATGTTCTTTTCAACAATTGCTGGCCACCCACCTCTGATAATGTTTAGCTGTCACCCCTAGCAATGGCTAAATAGTAAATAATCTGGAGAGTACCCAGGTGCTCTTTACAACAGGTTGAGTAACAACAATCACGGTTTATGGTTTGGTCTGCCAGATACAATCAACCAGGTTCCATCACCAGATAACTGCTAAAATGTTAATCAATCAGAGAGCCAATAAGCTGGAATTTTCTAAACCTTGCTGTAACCCCAATAAAAACCTCGCAGATTTGGAGCTTGAGGCTCTCAATCCTGATCTGCTGTGTTGATGACAGTTGTGAGCCCCTGCTCGAGCTTGAATAAAGCAACCCTCATGTGTTTGCATCGGAATCATCTCCATGGTGGTCTTTGGGGGGTTTCCTGTGATCCTGGCACAACACTCGACCCTTTAATATAGTTTCTTATGTTGTGGTGACTCCCAACCATAAAATTATTTTGTAATTTTGCTAATGTTATAAATCATAATGTAAATATCTGATATGCAGGATATCTGATATGCAACCTCCAAAGGGGTCTCAACTTCCAGGTTGAGAACCACTGGTTTAGAGGGGTGAGAAAGGAGATGTCTCCCAGCAGGGAGCAGGCCAAAGGAAAAGGCACCCTCATAGCTGGTGAATCTGATTAATGGGGGTAGGGGTGGGGGTGGGGTTACTGAGCAGAATGGGTTTGTTTCCTCTGACAGAATCAGGGATAGTTCCACTGATCCTTATGAGGGACTGACAGTATGGTCTGGGGAGACTCTTCACCAGGTGCTTGAGTTTTGAGGAGTCTCCTGAATGGAAGATCAGAAAAGAAGAGTTTCTGAATGAGAGAGAAAATTTTCAAAACCCACCCAAGGACAAATTAGCCAATGGTGGATCCCAGGAGAACAATAGTAATGATTCTGGCTGTATTTGTTCAAGGTAGGAGGGGTAAGAGGAGTCAGGAGGGAAGGAGGGAAGGAGGAAAGGGTGGAGAAGAGCTCCTATGTAAGGGTCCACATTCTGAGTTTATGTATAGAGCACAAAATGTAAGGACTGCAAGGAGGAAAGATATTTGCGAGCATGTGATGTGGTGATGCTATCGATCTGTTCCCATTTGTTGGAAACATCACTAGGTGAGGGACACTCTGCTCTGACCAGGACAATACATTCATATATACATGCATACATACATATATATGCATACACACACACACACACACACACACACACACACACACACACATATATATATATATATATATATATATATATATATATATATATATTGCTCATGTGTGTGGGTTCAAGTGCACTATAATGCATGTGAAGATCAGAAGGCAACATGAAATCGGTTCTCCTCTTCTACCATATAGGGCTTGGCACTGAATTCAGGTTGAGTGCATGGCAGCAGGTTCCTTTACTTGTTGAGCTATCTCTTTCGTTTAGCCCAGGACTCTCATGCTCAGGAGCTTGAGCTGACTATCTCAAGGGGACTTCCCTAGTCAACTTCTCATGATGCTTTGAGTACTTGATTTGATAATGTTTTGCTATCTATTTATGTATCTCTCACTAATTTTCTTTTACTTTGCCTTTCTGTATAATTAATATATTTACTCATTCAAGTCTAAAAGTATGACTATGGTAGATCTTTCTCTGGAATGTACAAGGATGGCTTAGCCTACCGCGATTGGCTGTTTTTGAGCATATCTAGGGCCAAGCCAGTAAGTAGCCTACACACCCTTACCATACCATCTCTACCCAACTGAAGAGATGACTATGCATTACTCATCAGTCAGGTGACTGGCCACCTTCACCCATTCTCTCTCCCACCTAATTTTTCTAGTTTTCTAGGTTATCAATCAAGTTAATTCATTTTTTTCATCTCAGGCTATGCGATTCGTTATCTACCTTGCCCTAAGTGTTTATAGAGAGCCAACTTCTGTCGCACTGTAAGTGTATATAACATGAAACTGTTCATTGCACCCTAAAGCCTGCCTGTAGTCAACCCGCAACCAGCAAGTCAACCTGGGAACCTGAAAAAGGGCTTGAGAATGAGAGGGCAGAGACTCGAGAAGAACGGAGCCAAGACAGTGTCCTGATCAAAGCTCAATTTTATTGCAGACAGCTTCAGTGTATAATGGCAACTTCCTTATCTGAAGGAGAGATAAACCTGTTTTTGTTATGATCCCAAGTGTGGGATGGGGAATGGTCTTGTGAGAGAACAGGTGAGGTTAATCCACTAGAAGACAAACCACCTAATGTGGGAGCTTGATTGTTGCCAGCTGAAAAGATCCCATGAACAGACTCTGAGAGGAGATATATAAGTGAGCCAGAAACAAGAGGTGGGGCTTTTGGAGACTTGGGATAGTTTTGGCTGTTCACCTCTCCACTTCAAGACGCTCCTAGAGAGAACCCCTAGAGGGAAGGCTTCGGGGCTCCGGGCTCCTGCTGAGGTTCCGGGTTCTGGTTACTCCAGGTTCCAGCAGAAAAAATCCTGCTGGCAATGCCAGGAGAATCGTTCCTTGGAACTGATATCCTTACGGTATTGTTATTCTTTAATCCTCTTTTCCTATTGTTTCGGTTAGTTGGGTTATAAGTGATGTATGCTCGGTTAATAAGTTCGTAATAAAATATATTGGGTAAGAAAACTGAACCTACACTTATCTTCAGGGACATCAAGGCAACCTTGATGTCAATGGCAAGGCTGATTTCTGAGAAAAACCTCTGTGCTAGGAAAACAAGACTTAAATCTCAGGCCAGGAGGAAGTGAAGCTAGGCCACAGCTTCTTCCAAGCAAGGCAATGCAAGCCTGTGGCTTGTTTGTGGAGCCAAAGGCCTCCGCACATGCCCTTTGGGGCAGATGGGGGGTAGATAAGGTCTTGCTACATAGTGCATGGATGTTGTGAATGGGGATAGATGGGTAATTCTGGTGGAAGCGCTGAAGACTTGAATGCTGGAATGAATGTGGACAGTGAAGGCCAGGATTGTGAGGTTGCCGAAGGAAGGAGGACCATATCAGAAATTGGGCTAGAAGTTCTCATTGTCATTCTGGTATGTGGAACACCTTTCTTCATTTTGTCTATGTTCTGAGACTTTGTGGAAGGCTGCATTTAAAGATGATGAGTTGTTTAATCCAATGGAGGAAATTTAAAGGCAGCCTGGCATTCAGACTGTTGCACTGCCAATGATGGCTGCTTTTAGCTAAGTTTACAGTGAGAATTAAGAACAAAGGGAAGAGCAGAAAGGTTTGAAACAGTTGCAGTTTACCCAGAAGGAAAGCATGGTTGCTGAAAACACACGGGTCATTAAAAAGAACGTCACTCAATTGCATCAGTACCATAGGAAATATGACTGAAGAAATCTCAAGAATTGGTCATATACTTCCCATTATAGTCTTGAGGGCATAAAGGCTTTCATTCATGTGAAAGGTGATGCTTTGAAAAGAGAGTTCTTGAGTTCTCCGGTTATATAGAACTGCTTAGAGAAGTGTTTCTCCATGTTCAAGCATCTATGCCCCTTTAGAAATGGTCCAAAGGGAAATGGACTACGGCTAATAATCAAAAGAAGAATGACTATGTGCTGAAACAGTGAGCCAGAATAAATTCTTCTTCCTATAGGTTGTTTCTCTCAGTCATTTTGTCACACTGATGAGAAACAGGCTGTCATCATCTTCCTGAAGGACTTCAGGTACTTGAGAACATCAAGGTTGGGTAGAAACTGTAGAACTTTAGATACATAAGTTACTGCAGCCAAAGGACTAGCTCTGAAGAGAAATCAGAAATAGAGGTTTCCAGATCTTTCAAAAGGAAACTACTCAACTATTATTACAATCCACACTTGATGGTGTTATCTACAGCAAAGCTAAACACTGTGTTGCCCAGTTGTGTAAGCTGAACAATTGGTGGTCTTTAAATTAACAAAGAACAAGTGAAGATTTGGAGATTATTTATGTTTTCCTGTGCTGGCTTGTTTTGTGTCAACTTGACACCAGCTAGAGTCATCAGAAAGGAGGGAGCCTCAATTGAGGAAATTCCTCCAAAAGATCAGGCTGTAGGCAAGCCTATGCGGCACTTCTTAATTAATTAATTAATCAATCAAGTTAGTGCAGGAGAACTTACATCATGTGGTGGGCCACCCCTGGGCTGGTCGTCCTAGGTTTTATAAGAAAACAATGTAGGAAAGCTATGGGAAGCAATCCAGAAAGCAGTACTCATGGCCTCTGCATCAGCTCCTACCTCCAGGTTCCTGCCCTGCTTGAGTTCCTGGCCTCACTGCTTTTGACAAGGGGCTGTTAACGGGACTGTGAGTGGTCATGGCGTCTCATCACAGCAGTAATAACCTTAATTAAGACAGGTAGCATGACTGGAGAGTGCTGGATTTTAGTCACTCTGCTTTGCTACTCTCTACAACAGGCTGTACAGGTCAAAGTCGATAAACTATAGCTCTTTGGGGCTTAAAAATAATCTGTCTCAATATTTTATTGACTTTTCTTTATTTTGTATGTAAAGAAGCAGAAGCTAAAGAAAACCTCTGTCTTTATAAGTTGAAGTTCTCTGAAAGAGCCACAACTACATTAAAGGTCTTATATATGTTTGACCCTTGCTGACTAACACATCAAGACTGTGAAGACACAATTATCTTGTCAAGAGACAATTATCTCATACTATCTTGGTCTAGGTGTGTGTGTGTGTGTGTTTGAATATGTGTGTTGTTTGTGTGTTTGAGTGTGTATATGTGTTTTTGTGTGTTTAAGTATGTGTATGTATTTATGTGTGTGTTGGAGTATGTGTATGTGTTTGAGTATGTATATGTGTGTGTGTGTTTGTGTGTGTTTGGAGTGTATATATGTTTGAGTGTGTGTATGTGTGTTTGTGTGTGTGTCTATGTCTGTATATGTGTGTTTGTGTGTGTATGTTGTGTGTGTGTGTGTCTGTGTGTTTGAGTGTGCTGATGCCAGCAGAGGTTGATGCCAGATGTCCTCCTCAATCACTCACCACCTTATATTTTGAGACAGTCTCTCTCTGAACCTGGAGCTCACTGATGGGCTACATCATCTGGCCAGCAAGCCCCACCAACTATCTTGCTTATGTCAGTTCAGCACTAGGATTAGAGGTATGTACCACTGTACCTGGCTGTTCACATGGACGGCAGAGATCAAACTCAGACCTTCACCTTTATGAAGCTATTACTTTACCTACTGAGCCATCTCCCAGTCCCAATTCTAGTCCTTTTCATGGCCTTTTTTCATCTCTATACTTCAACATTATCATGACTGTTAGGTAAAGACTTGTAATGCACCATTAAGCTCAAAAGACCTCCACCAATCCTAAAACTAAGAATGCTGTAAGATCACTTTTAAAACCTGTACATCTCCTATCTTTGATGTATGTAGCTCTGGTGTCTTCATCAATGTGTTCGGTGAGTGTATTGGTTTTTTTTTTTTCTAGATAGAGTCTTGTCATATAGATATTACTAGCCAGATACTGTCTGTATGTCGCCTAGGCCAGTTTCACACTCATGCAACTTCTCCTGTCTCTACCTCTTGAATGCCTATGCATTGTGCCATTTCTAAAAAGCTCATGCTTTAAGCTGTCGTCACAGTGATGTTTTCATGCTATTTCCATTGCTTTTAGTCTGTATGGAAGCCTTTCCATTTGTCAGCAGAGCATTTTGGTACAGATCCACCAGATACACAAGTATATTCCTAGTCTATAAATTACATGTGAACATGAATATTTTTCTTCTAGAATCCAGCCTTCTGATCCTTTGAATATTGTATATAAAAAGAGCAAAGAGTGTCTTAGAATATAGAAAAGATTTCCTATATTGAGAAACTACTAGGGTAACTGGAAAGGGGTCTTTCATCACACTTAGTGCTGGGAACAATAAGAAGAAGGAATTCCATTTAGTGGCTTATGAAGCTGTCTGCTGGGCCAGGGCTCTGAGAGTCTAAGTACCCGCTAAATGTCAATTCTTTCCTATAAAGTTCCAAGACACATACTTGAGAGAGGCTGAGGGTTATTAGCTTTGTGCTTCCAAGCACTGGAATGGGGAACTTTCATTTGCAATAATTTTGGGGACATAGTTCCGGAAAGTTGACATTACAAACCACTTTATGACTGGGCTCTGGGTCCATGTGCCACAATCATCTCTGTATAACTAGAGGCTAGAATCAGTTTCTTTCTTTCTTTTTTAAAAAGGACTTTCTTTATTGAGGGAATCAGGATGCAAACAATATAAAACTCAAAAGCTTCTCTGTCACTGAATTAGCTTTGCTTTCTCTGCTTGTTAACTTGGAATTGAATGTTATGTGCACATTTCCTAAGGGTCCTGGTCTGCTCACAAGAAGCAATGGGGCAGATTCCTCAGGTGACACCGGGAGGACAGGCACCAGGGCAGGAGCGTCAGTGCTTCACCTGGCCTACTTCTCTCCTTTCTGCTCCATGTGTGGTACAGAGAGTTCTTTCATGCGATGATGAGCCCTGCAACCAGTGATAAAAAGCTCAGGAAGCCCACTTTGCCATCTCGGCACTGGTCCAGGTCCTTCATTATTTTGTCCACAGCCATTTTCCAAAAGCCCAGGGAACTCCCTTTCCATGAGCAATTTCAGGCCCTCCTTTGTCAAGGAGTCTTTGTCTGCTGCAAATCTGTGAAATGTGAGCGTCATGGTTTCCATGGTGTGCTCCATTTGAGATGGCATTTTGAAGAATCTGTTGACTCCTGGGTCCCAAGGCACAGGGGTCCTTAGAAGAGCTGGGGACATGGTGATGAGGTGAAAGCCAGAGACTGGGCGTCTTTGTAAGCTAGGCGGGTACTTAGAATAATTTTCTTTTAAGATTAATATATTATCTCTCTCTCTCTCTCTCTCTCTCTCTCTCTCTCTCTCTCTCTCTCTCTCTCTCTCTCTCTGTGTGTGTGTGTGTGTGTGTGTTTACAGAGGCCAGAAGAGAGCATCTATGAGGTGCATGTCATATGTTCTTGGAAATAAACTCAAGTCTCCTGCGATGGCAGCAAGTGCTCTTAACCACTGAGTCTTGTCTCTGGCCTCCGGTTTCATCTTCTTGCCTAAAAACTGAGGTGTGTTTGGAGCTAGAAGGGACCCTAGAGCATGTGCAGTCCAAACCCTTCCATTCCCAGATGAGGAGCCTTGGGTTTGCTTCTCCCCAAGCACAGCCCAAGTGAAGACGTGGTGTAGCCAGATTCTTTGATTAGTGATCCACCAAGCACAGCACAGTGGTGGAGGGATTGGGGATCAATACAGGTCCACATCCCCTTGGTAGGGATGGCTTCGTTTGTACTTCTATAAGAAGCTGGGCTTCATTTCACCTGGGGACCTCCTGAGGGATCAAACAGAAAGCTTCTCAGGGCTTGGAGATGTAGCTCAGCAGCTCAGTGTATGCTTGAAGACTGAGTGGTTGGTGCAAGCCTGCGATCCCAGCACTTGCAGATGTGAAAACAGGAAGATCAGAATTAAACGAACAAACACAACAAAAACAAACCCCATAAACCTGTCACCTTTGTAATGTACACAGAGCAGGAGGCATTTATCCCTTCCCTTGTCCCCTTTGGTTGGAAGTTGGCCTCAGGGTATTGATTCCCTGCCTTCCAGACAATAAGCCAAATGTACAGGGGGAAATGCCAAGAGTAAAGCAGAGGCTTATGGCATATTCTTGAGGTAGACTCCAGATTCCTGTAAGGGGACCAGCGCAA
Source organism: Acomys russatus (assembly GCF_903995435.1). Taxonomy (NCBI): domain Eukaryota; kingdom Metazoa; phylum Chordata; class Mammalia; order Rodentia; family Muridae; genus Acomys; species Acomys russatus. The sequence goes on from NC_067156.1 coordinate 60,382,353, forward strand.
ATTAGTGGAGTGTGAATTGAAGGGCAAGACAGTTTTCTCATCAAATCCAGGTTCCTTCTTGGCTGCTAGATTTTCTTCTGTCTCTCTGGGGTTGACATTTGGAGACAAGAAAAGAGATATGATCATGGGGTGGGTGGCAGTAGCAAGCGCGCGCACACACACACACACACACACACACACACACACACACACACGGTTTAAGAGAAGTCTCTCACTGCAGGAGCCAGTTCACAGGCTTAGAGGGGTAAGATGACTATTCACAAAGGAAGGAGAACAAGGGAGCTTCATTCAGAGGAGGGGCAGAGGAGGCAGAGGGGCCTTCATGTTTGGGTGATATCAGTTACTCTATAGGAGTCTTAGGGATCAGGGCTTAGAAGGGCCATGTCAGCCTCTGGCCTTATTACTGCAGGGCCCCAGCTTAGCAGCAGGCAGCAGCTATTAGGTGAGGCTTCACCCAGCATGATTCTAGTGGCTAAACATTTGCTTGTTTGGGTTATTAGTTTTTTGTTGTTGTTTTGTATTTGTATGTATTTGTGTCTGCTATCAATAGGCTTTCGTGTTTATATGTCTTAGCGTGCAGTAAGGAAAGAGTCTGGGTATTGGACCCTGCAGGTAAGGTTGAAGTCTGGCCTTACCAGGTAGCCCCTGAGTGTGGTTTTAAAATGGCAAACTCCCTTCCTCAGCAGGGTTCTCTCATCTCCCCCTGATCTGGGGAAACCCCAGATTTTCTAAGGAGAGGCATATAGGCCTCAGGAAAAAGTACAGGCCTGACCCTTTCTTGATAAGAAAACCGTTCAGTGTGCTCCTAAGAGAAGCAGAACCCGAGACTCCCAGGTTCCATCTGCTTCTGCCCAGAAGCTGGCAGTGCCTGGACCAGCCTGTGAGAGAGGAGCATGGAGTAGCAGTGTGCATTCTGGCAGTGGCAGGGGACACAGAACTACACCCAGGGGCCAATATACATAGGTCACCTGTAGCTTGTTAATAGGATACACTTGGCATAGTATCTAGCTGAGGTGACAGTCACTGAGCCCTAGACAGACAGACAGACAGATCTCTTGCCTCTGGTTCTCTTACTGCTATGATGACTCAGCATTACTTGAGGCCATCATGGCTGCCCAGGAAGACCAAGTATGTGAGAACTGGCCGCTATAATGGGAAGTGCTGGATAGGTTTTAATGTCAATTGGATACAGGCTAGAGTCATCCAAGAACAAAGAAACCCAACTGAGAAAATGTATCCATAAAATTGTCCCGTGAGCAAACTTGTTGGGCATTTTCTTTATTAGTGATTGATGTGAAAGGGCTGAGACCATTGTGGGTGGCTGCACTACTGCACAGATAGTGCTGGGGTGTGGGGTGTACAAGGAAGCAGGCTGAGCAAACCATGGGGAGCAAACCAGTAAGCAGTGCTCCTGCACAGTTAGTGCTGCGGTGCAGCGCCCATGCTGCGGTGCAGCGCCCGTGCTGCAATTACCCCGACATATCGAGTGAGGGACTGTGGGTTGAAGAACACTCAAGACAGCGGATCATACTTTCAAAGAGAATGCCCTTTAATGAGGCCAAGGCCTTTTATACAACACAGAGGCAGGTGAAAAATACAAGACCATGTAGATGGGAAGTCTCCAGGACAAGAGGAACCATATAACCAAGGTAACCAGGGTGCAAAACAGGAACTTGTGGTGAGCTCAGCTAGGCACAATGTTCACAACAGGAAGCTGCCAGGACAGAATAACAATTGCATACTGGCCAGGGCATGGCCCCAGGGGGCCCAAGCCTAACAGTTCCCAACAGAACTATAGAGTGTGTCTTAGGTGGCCGAAGAGAGGAGGAGCCCTGTCCTCTGAACCAGGAGGCAAAGGCTGTTTGTTGCAGCATATTTGATCCCATTGGAACCCCAAGATTGTGAACTGTAAGAATCTGTTTCTAGTTGTGTGGGGGAGGGGGGAGGGGAGGGGAGGCTCAGCCTTAGTACACAAACCTTTAATCCAAGAGCTAAATCAAGTTAATCTTATGTCAAGAGGTGGAGCAAGAAGCCAGCTGACAGGGATTTAACAGAAAGGAGGGACCTTGAGAGAAGGTATGTAAGACAGTGTGGAGAAGAAGGAGCTTTGAGCTTTTGGGCTTTTGGGCTTTTTTGTTCTGGAATGCAAGCTGAGTAGGAAGGCTGTTGGGTGCTTTCTCTGTCTTCCTGACCTAGTAGGTTTTCATCCCAATATCTGGATCCTGAGTCTTTATTGTGAAGAAGCCTGACAAGGTTTGAGTAACTCCATTTTGAGATGAGCAGGCCAGAAGTTTGTAAAATTCCACTGTTACAAAATGTCACAGCCGCCCCTCCCTACCAGGAAACTAGGGTTGCTCCTCCCTACCAGGAAAAACCACAAATGTTAACAGCCCTGGCCACCTGTCAAGGCAGGAAATCCCAAGTCCAAAATGTACTCTAGCACTCGCCTGTTCTGAATTTACCAGTTTTAATGGTCTACTTTGTTCTACCAATCCTGAAGTGCGTAACTGCTGATGCTTAAACTGCTGGGTTATGAATGTATAAAAACCCACCAAATTTGCTGTTCGGGGTCACCTCTTCTTGTGGTGCAGGATGACCCCAATGTTGGATCAATAAAGCCTCTTGCTTTTGCATCTAGCTGGTCTCCGTGTCTCTCTCAATTGGGACCTTCCGGTAGTAGGATCCTTCCAAGGATCTTACAATTCATAAAATCAAACTATTAGGATTTTCTTTTTTTATAGCAACAGTTATTGGATTAAACAAAGGTGGTCCTTAGACGAACTAACTTACCTGGCTGTTTTTAAAAGCAATTAACATGCCCAGTCTCAGTGTCAGTCTGGCTGTCAATGGCTAACCCAAAACTCAGATGGCCATCTTAAAACTTGTCTCATTTGGCCTGGAATGTACACCAGGGATGCCTGTAAACGGCCCCCCACCCCCCACCCCATAGGCTCATGTTTTTGAAAACGTAGACCCTGGCTTGGCAAGCTTGTGGAACCATGAAGAGGTGCACCTTCTAGAGGAAGCACGTCACTTGGGGGAGGCTTTTAGGGTTTATAACTTGCCCTACTTCCCGTCTGATCTCTCTGCTTCCTGTGTAGTTGAGATGTCAATTCTCAGCTTTCTATTCCTGTCACCTGTATCCATCCACAACTTCTCTGCCATTACCAACTCTGACCCTCTGGAACAATAAAAAAGAATAACTCTTTATTCTTTAACTTGCCTTGATTGGGGCGTTTTATCACAGCAACTGAGTAATTGATACAAAGTTACAAGAAAAAAGGCTTTGGTCACATTGCAGCAGATTCCTATAGTACCTCTCACTTCTGCATTCTCCAGTGGACTTCTTGGCTTTTCTCCTCCTCTTCCTCTCCCTCCTCTCCCCCTCCCCTTTCCCTTCCTCCTCTTCCTCTTCTTTAAAAAATATTTATTTATTTATTATTTATTCAGTATACTGCCTGCATGTGTGCCTGCATGCCAGAAGAGGGCATCAGATCTCATTATAGATGGCTGTGAATCACCATGTGGTTGCTGGGAATTGAACTCAGGACCTTTGGAAGACAGCCAGTGTTTTTAACCACTGAGCCATCTCTCCAGCCCCTCTAGGCTTATCTTTAGGGTAAGCTGAACTCAAAAGTCATCTTCTTACAGTGTCCCCAGCCAACCTGCAGTGCCCCTGTCTCTCAGCTCTCTTTTTCTCTTTTCTGTCAGGTTAGCTGTGGTCCCTGTCCTCTCAGCTATAAGTATGTAGAAGCTAAGATCCTGCTGCGCACTGAGTCGGAATCCTAGTCACAGGTCCCAGGGAGGCTGTGGCTGGAGGCCTCAGAGCAGTAACAAAAGAGTATAGTTTACATAAGAAGAGGGAGAGTGGTCTCCATTTGCTTTGGAGATTTTTTAAAGTGGGGGCAGGGATATGGAGACAGGGCAAGGAAGCTGAAGATCCATAAACAAACAAACAAACCAAACCAAACAAAAAACAAAAACAAAAAAACCCACCAGAGGAAAGGAATCTGTATGGAAGTATCACCTGTCAATAGAAAGCTAAAGGCCTATAGCTGAGAAAAGAAATAGGAAGTGGAACATCTGGCAGGCAGAAAGGATTCTGGGATAGAGCCAGGTGGTATATTCACCTGCGAGATGTGAGGAGGGCAGATGCATGCTACCTGAGCAGAGTTAACCAGCTACATGGCAGAATGTAGATTAGTATAAATGTTATTTTAGGTTATGAGTGAGTCAGGGAAGAGCCTCGCTATATGGCCAAGGCATTTGTAAAAATTATTTGAGTCTCATGAGTCATTATTTCAGGAGCTTGAGAGTGGGAGGAAAAACCACAACACACCAACCCTGCTCAGCCTTGAGCCTGGGCTTTGAACTTCCAGAAACGAGAGAAAATAAACATGTTTTGTTTATGTGCTGTAGCATTTGTGATGCCAGCCTAAGCTGGCTAATATAGAGACTTTGATGTTCTTCTTTAAATCTCTCGCAGCACTTGTTGGACCCTAAAGTCCAATTCGGGAAGGGGGGGTTGCCTCGAGAGACCACTCAAGTCACACCAGCTGAGAGATATAGGTAAAATTTATTGCTGACACACCAGAAGTGTCAATTGTTGATGTGTCAGGGTCCCTCAGCACTCGGGAGGTGAAGGACCCCGAGTAGCTGTTACAGGCTAGTTTTAAAGGCTAAAACCACAAAGCAGGTGGGGTTGCTTATCAAGTTAGACCTTATGGACATTAAGACATCTGGCATTGGGAAGCTCCTTGTGGGGGCTTGGGTGTGGGTCTCTAGAGTGGTTACTGAAAGCCGTTGGGGACATCTGATATTTGGAAACTTATATGTAACTATTCTGGGAACTAGGCTGGAACTTTTGAAGTTAGCATTAACGAGAACTGGGAGAGGCGAGCAAGGCTGGACAAGTGAACAAGCATCTTGTATTTTACAATTTTACAGTTTCTCACACTCAGAACACTATCTGGCACTCAGAACCCTTGCAACAAATGCACGCTCGGTTGAATTATAATCCTCAAGTGAATGACTGGCACCAGGCCCACTGGGCCTCACCTTCAACTGCTCTGAGACCAGGAAGCTCTGCACCAAACCCTATCAAAGCTTGATTGTGCTGAGTGCTAGGGTTCTTGACGATGATGAGATGTCCCAGCTGTCTCTTGGCACCTGCTCTATAAGGTTCATGCCTTAGGCAGCGCACTACTCATCTAAGATCCAAACAATTCAGAATTCTAGCTGCATCTAGCCCTAAGGAATTTGAATAAAAAAGTGTGCACCTGTGCTCATTACAAGGTTAATACCAGACCCACAACTGTAAACTCAAGAAAAACCACAAGAAGTGACAGTGATCTGGTTTATAAATAATCTGGGATTGCTATTTGAGCAGAATGGAAAATAATTTAAGCTGATGAGGTATGTGATTGGAAATAAGATTTGTTTATTTATGTAAGTGCTACAGATGGCAATGTTTTGTTTTGAACAATTTGTTTTTATCAGCCCACAAAAACATGCTGAGTACAGTACTTTAAGATGTAATGAAAAAGTACAATATCACCTTGGGAGATAGCTGAGGTGCAGTTGAAAGTCCAGTTGGCCTTTTATAAATTGGGGTTAACGGCTGGAGAAATCAATAATAGATACAACAATGAGAAGAAAACTAATATGTTCAGCATGGATGTCAGCATGGCTACCACAAATGGTATAAATACAAATAAATGACTTGCTAAAGAGGCATAGAATGTTTTAGCAGAAAGTCCCTAAAGTTATAAGGACCTAGTGTGAGTCTCCCTGCTAGACCCTAGGGGGAAAATGGAATAGGAATGACAGAATATCTGCCCTTTAGGAAAAAAGTCTCATTGAAGATTCCAGTCCTTGGGACAAGACAAAACTGAGACTGATAAAAAGCAACATTTAACGAAATGTTGAATAGATTATACTGCATGGAACAGACGTATGTTAAAATATCTTTTATTTGCCAGAAGTAATTGTTATCTTGGAGGCTTACTGCCTCCATCTACTAACCTAGGCCTAGTCTAGAAACTTCTAACCACCATACAATCTAATACAGGCCTAGAATGCTTTCAGCCTCTGAGACTTACAGCTGAATAAGCTCACTCTTTCTATCTCCTTCTGATCAATGGCTGGCTAGTTCAACTCAGCTGTTCTAGCTCAAACTCCTCTCTAAGCTGACTGATTCAAACTGACTTCTCTCAGCTTCTGACTGAATTGCTCTGCTTGACTTCAAAATAACTGTAGCAATTTGTTCTAATTTTCTGGCTCCTTCTCATTCTCTGGCTTCAACCACCTTTGCTAACCTGTTGTGTACTCACAAATGGACTCCACCCTCAATGCTTCTACAGACTAACATTATTGTTTGGGATTCAAGGTGTGTGCTAAGGGTTGTTTGTATTCCAGTCAGAGTTGCTGGATTAAAATTTCTCTACAAACATACTGCTGTGCTAAGGAGAACCCAGAGATTTTATGGAGCTTGGGTTTCTTCAGGGAGGCATATAGTTGAAAGTCAGGGTTAGGGAGTGTATCTTGATGCTGAATGTAAATAGCACACTGCCTAGATCTACCTATCCATCTGCTGCTGCTAAGAAGAGCACTTCCGATGACTTGGAGTCAGAGAGGTCCTATCCAACTGACACTTTGGATCCACTCTGTTTCTGCTTGAGAGTTTTGGAATTAGGAAAGGCTTATGGTGGCTGGGCTCTCAAGGAAGGTTCCAGAAAAGATGGCACTTGAGCTAGACTGATGGGTCTTGGGTATTGTTAAGTGGCCTGGAGAAAGAAGATTGAGTTGGGTCTCTTTCTGGAGGATCATGGTGAACAGTGGACTCTACGTCCACTCAGTGTCTTAGCCATAGGAAATCAGAGGTCTCAGCATTGGTTAAACAGACTCATTTCACAAACAAGAATAGAATGGTCTTCTGAGTAATGAAAGATTTTTTAAAGACAAGCCAATTGATTATAAAATGCCAGTACCTGCACATGCCTCCTTAGGTCCTACACTAGACACTGGCATGCAGTTATGGCCTAAATACCCAACAGGAACAACTATAGGAAGGAGGGGTTTATTTGGGTCCATGCTTTCAGGAACGTTCGGTCCATCATGGTAGGGGAAGCATGGCAGTCTATGGCAGTAGGAGGGAATGCTGGAGCCTCATCCCATTGCCACAGATAGGAAGCAGAGAGTGGCTGGATGCAGGAGCTGGACTACAACCTTCAAAGACCTGACTCAGCTGACATTCTTCTGCCAACCAGGCCTTCCCTTCACCAAAAGACCACAGCCTCCGCAAACAGTGCCACCATGTGGGGGGCAAGCATTTACAGCGTAAACCCATGGGGAACATCTCAGAACCAAATATAACAGGCACAACTCATGACCAGACTGTCTACTGCATCGGGTTTTCCTGGGAAAATGTAAAACAAAAGCTAGAGAAAGTACCGGTGACAGACAGTAGTCACCTGCAGCTGGGAGAGAGAGCACTGGGAGTGAACGAATAGCCAGGAGCTAACTAAAGTAAGGATATGATGGCCTCACCCACTCCTAAGGTGGAATGCCAGTGGACCTTATCTTGTGAGCGTCTTGTTCAATAGTCACAGCTGTTCTGATAAGACGGTAATGGCCACAGCATGCTCAGAGGACAGCATTTCACAACACTGCCTCCCTTCTCAGGACACAGACTTAATTTATTTTAATTTTCTGTTGTTGGGGTGACCTTTTTGTGCACTGTGTAAACATTGCCTTTGAATTATTCAAATATTGATTTCTGTATTGGGCAGAGATCTGAATACAGGCTGAACTTTGGTGTTGTTACTTTTATGAAGCAGCACCTGTCTCAATGTTTTGTAAGCATCTCCATTACCTTCTGCTTGGTTTAACAAAGGGCTGAATGGCCAATAGCAACACAGAGATGGGAAAGAATCAGGTACCGGGAGTTCACCAACCAGAGGGAAAAACAGGTGGCAGAATTGAGGAAAGGTAACAAGCCACATGTTGGGACATAGGTTAGTATAAACTGCTTAATTTAAGTTATATGAGCTAGCTGGGAACAAGCCTAAGCTAAAGCCAAGCTTTTATATTAATAAAAGGTCTTTATATTGTTTCTTAGGTGGCTGGCAGGTGGAGATAGTCTGGCGATATTTTGTGTATGTGTATTTGCTTGTATTGCCTGCATGTATGAATGTGGATCACGCACGTGCCTGGTGCCTATAGAATCCAGAAGAGAGTGTTGAATCCCTTAGGATGAGAGTTACAGACAGTTGTAAACCTCCATTTGGGTGCTGGGAACAAAATCCCAGTCCTCTGCAAGAGCAGCAAGTGATTTTAATGACTGAGTCATCTCTTTAGTTTCTCGGGGCACATAAATGACTATATTGTTTACACTGGAAATAGTCAAATGAGCTATAGACTCCAAGAAGAAGTTGTTATGCTATTAGCACCATGTGGCAGGGGACCACAGCATCTTGCTTAGGCTATTTCTTTTATTTTTTATTTTTTGCATTATAATTTTTATTAATACATTCATATTACATCTCAATTGTTACCCCATCCCATCCCTCCCTCCCACTTTCACCCTATTTCCCTCCCCTCTATGATTGTGACTAAGGGGGACCTCCTCCCCCTGAATATGATCCTAGGGTATCAAGTCTCTTCTTGGTAGTCTGCTATCCTTCCTCTGAGTGCCACCGAGCCTCCCCATCAAAGGTACGTGGTCAAATATGGGGCACCAGAGTTCGTGTGAGAGTCAGTTGGGGCTATTTCTAAGCTAGTCAAGGGTCAAGGAGTTGAAGACCTGAGGACCCTAGAGACACTCTAACTTTAGCTGTTAGGAAGTTATATGAGAGAACACAGCCCACAATGTATGTTAAGTGTGACAACACTAGAAATGTCACAGCCCACAACATATACCATGTCCCGGCAGTGAGGCTGTGTAACTTTCTAGAAATGCTCAGTTTCTCTTCATAATTTAGTTTTAGTCTAGGAAAAAGGACAATGAGGCTTTCAGGCTTGAGAATCTAATGCTTCCCTAATGCTGTTGTTATTACTTAGCAGCAATACACTTTGTGTGTGTGTGTGTGTGTGTGTGTGTGTGTGTGTGTGTGTGTGTGTGTTTAGCCTTAAAGTGCTTTGGAGCGTAGGCTTAGACAGTCTTGCTTTGGAGCATAGGCTGGCCTCAAACTCAATTTTCCTGCCTCTGGGATTACTGGCATTTATCACTTTGCTGTGACTTAGGAATAGGGATAGACTAGAAGGTAGGGGACTGAGGGGTCCACAGGAAGGAGGGTACCAGCAAGGTCCGCTTAGTTTCCTAGGAATGGGGGTAGAGAGTCAGAAGAGGCCACAACAGGTAGTTGGCTAAGAGCTGGGGATGAGACAGGGGATTGGATTTGGAGGAGGAAGACTGAGGACTTGACACTTAGCTACCTGCTTCACTGGCCTACTTGCTTCTCTGACAGGCTTGGCTGGTGGGTTACCAGGGAACTGTAGAGGAATGTTAATTCAGAACCTGGCTGCTCTGGCAAGAGGTCACATCCAAAGACCTTCTAGGTCTATGTGATCTGGCTGGCAAGAGATCACATCTAAAAATCTTCTAGGTCTGTGTGATCCGGCTGGAATACAAACATGCCTTTAATGCAGGAGACAGGGGCAAACAGATCTGAGTTCAAGGCCAGCCTGGTATAGAGCAAGTATCAGGTAAAGAAAAGTTTAGGTCAAGGAGTGGTGATACATGCCTTTAATCCCAAACAATGAAGGTAAAGTTAGTTTGTAGAAGGAAGCACCATGTTTGAAAGTGATGTCTGATTGAGTGGCAGAAATAGTGATGAGTCCCCTCCTTGATCTCCATTCTGGTTCCGAGATGGAACAGTCCGCCTCTGACCATGATCCAAACAGTGAAAGTGAAAGTGACGCCGATGATCGGGCACCTGCTCCTACTGTTTATCGCAAACTCCCCTTCAAAAAATTGGAAAAGTTAAATGCTGCCATCAGAAATTATGGTCCCAATGCTCCATTTACCCTCTCCCTGCTTGAGAGCCTCAGCGGCAGCAGGTATCTCACACCCAACGAGTGGATTACTGTCGCCCAGTCTGTATTGACGCGAGGACAGTTCCTCTCTTGGCACGTAGACTGGTCAGACCACTGCCGCTCCACAGCACGGTCTAATAGCCAGAGTAGCCATGCTTCCACCAGACAGTGGACATTGGATAAGCTTCTTGGACAAGGCAGATATGCTCTTGATGATAAACAGAAAGGTTTTTCCCTGGGACTTTTGGCACAATCCTCCTCCGCCGCCATGGCCGCTTGGAGGGCGATCCCCACCCAGGGGTCCGTTCTCTCTCCTCTGACTAAGATTGTTCAGGGAGCTCAGGAGAGTTACAGCGACTTTGTAGCTCACCTTCTTGAAGCCGCTGAAAGGTCTCTTGGCCCTGGCCAAAATGAAAATAAATTACTAAACCAACTTGCCTATGAAAATTCTAATTCTGCCTGCAAGGCTGTCCTCAGAGAAAAATACAAGGGTAAAGATCTTGATGAGATGGTTCAGCTCTGCCAAGAGGTAGATCCCTTTACCCATAAAGTCACCCAGGCTGTCAGCCTTGCTGTGGGAGCTGTAGCAGGGGCCCCGCCTAACAATCAGCCCTGCTTCCACTGCAGCCAGCTAGGTCACTTTGTCAAAAACTGCCCATGATCTAAATATTTATCTACTCCTCCCACTGCTACTGACATGGGCCGCCCACCCCCCACAACGGTCTGTCCCCACTGCTGCCATGGCTGACATTGGGCTAACACCTGCCACTCCAAAACCGATGTCTTGGGTAATGCTCTCCCCCCTCGCCTGGGAAACGGAGTGCAGGGCCAGCCTCGGGCCCCGGAACCCATTCAATTCCTGCCAGCCTCGACGGTCAGCCAGCCACAATCCAGCCCGCTGTTGCCTCCCTCTCAGCCACTGCCCGAAGCCTTTGCCGCGCCTCCCCCGGAAGTGCAGGATTGGACCTCTGTGCCTCCTCCTGCACAATATTAAATCCTGATTCGGTCGTTCAAGTCATCTCCACAGGAGTCTTTGGGCCCCCACCGCCTAAGACCTATTATTTAATCCGAGGGCGTGCCTCTGCAGCTCTTCGGGGCATTACCATTTTCCCCTCCCTTGTAGACAATGATTACACTGGGGAGATTAAAATCTTGGCCTCCTCCACGAGAGGGCCCCTCCCCATCTGTCAGGGCCAACGTATTGCTCAGGCCCTACCCCTTCCTCTCGATACCTCTACGCCCTCATTGGGGCCGCCCAGGGGGCCCTCTGCTCCCGGATCCTCTGACATTTATTGGGTCCAAAAGATTACCAGAGAATGCCCACACCTTAAACTTAAACTTAATGGCAAATACTTTGAAGGCATTCTCGATTCAGGAGCAGATTCCACTGTTTTATCTCAGGCCTCCTGGCCTTCCTCCTGGCCGTGCCACCCTTTCCTAACCCATCTCCAGGGCATAGGCGTGTCCACCAACACCCTCCAAAGCTCCCAGATTCTGACATGGGAGGATCCTGATGGCAATACGGGCTGTGTTCAGCCATTCATCGTCCCTGGCCTGCCTGTTAACCTTTGGGGGCGAGATATATTAACCCAGATGGGAGTTTACCTTTTCAGCCCCTCTCCTACTGTGACACAACAAATGCTAGATCAGGGATTCCTCCCCGGTCAGGGCTTGGGCAAAAATAGTCAGGTTTGCCCAACCCCTGTCCAGACCACTCCCAAACTAGATCGAACAGGATTGGGTTACCGTACTTCTTTTTTATAAGGGCCGTTGCTCCCCCTGCACTCCAGGCTGAGAAGATTACTTGGAGAAATGACTCCCCTGTCTGGATCGACCAATGGCCCCTCCCCACCAAAAAACTCACTGCGGCAATGCAGTTAGTGCAGGAACAGCTGTCCGCAGGCCATATTGAGCCCTCTATGTCTCCTTGGAACACCCTCATTTTTGTCATCCAGAAAAAAGGGGGTAAATGGCGTCTACTACAAGACCTTAGAGAAATAAATAAAACTATGGTTCCCATGGGAGCCCTTCAGCCAGGACTCCCCTCCCCTGTCGCCATTCCCAAGGGATTTTCAAAAATTGTTATTGATCTTAAGGACTGCTTCTTTTGCATCTCTTTACATCCAGAGGATTGCAAGCGCTTTGCCTTTAGCCTACCCATTGTTAATTGTTTAGGACCCTCCCCTCGCTTCCAGTGGAAGGTACTCCCTCAAGGTATGGCTAATAGCCCTACTCTTTGCCAAAAGTATGTGGCCCAGGCCATAGATCCCTTTCGCCTTGAACATCCTGATCTCTACCTTATCCACTACATGGATGATATCCTTTTGGCGGGAGTGAATGGTGAAGAGCTTCTGCGAGTTGCGTCCTCCCTAGTAGCCAGACTCCAAGAGTTTGGGCTCCATATTGCACCAGAAAAGGTTCAGCTTCAGCCCCCTTATTTGTTTTTAGGATACAAATTACATTCTCATAAGATTCTCACTCAAAAGATGGAACTTAGGAGAGATTCTTTACACACCCTAAACGATTTCCAAAAGCTCCTGGGGGACATTAACTGGTTGCGCCCCTATTTAAAACTCACCACTGGAGATCTTAAGCCCCTTTTTTCTATTCTTCAGGGCGATCCTGACCCCTCTTCCCCTCGACAACTGACCCCTGAGGCTATAAAATCCTTACAGGTTGTTGAGGCTGCTATTTCAAATCAGACCATGTCATATTACTCCCCCTCTTCCCCTCTCTGGCTGTTGATCCTCCCCACCACTTTTTCGCCCACAGGTTTGCTATGGCAAAATAAACCGTTATACAGGTTACATTTACCTGCTACCCCTTCAAAAGTCCTTTCCCCATATTCCCTCCTAGTGGCCAAAATATTCAGGTTGGGAAGAGAGAGTTCCCTCAAAATATTTGGAAAAGACCCAGACATAGTCAGCCAACCCTATAGCCCCGCCCAAATCCAATGGCTACTACAAACATCCGATGACTGGGCCGTCAATTGCTTTTCCTTCCAGGGAAAGATTGATAACCATCTCCCCTCTGACAAACTTATCCAATTTCTCAGTAAACAAGCCCTAATTTTTTCTAAGCATACCAAGAGTACCCCTATCCTACAAGCCCCCTTAGTTTTTACTGATGGCTCCTCCTCCGGTGTGGCTGCCTATGTTATTGATGGACAAACTACCAGGTTTCAGACTAATCTCTCTTCTGCTCAACTAGTGGAACTGACTGCGTTCTTCCAAGTGTTCCAAACCCTACAAGACCGCCCCTTTAATGTATATACAGACAGCGCTTATGTCGCTTGCTCCATTCCTTTGTTAGAAACTGTGCCCTTTATTCGGCCAGATACTAATGCTTCCCCCCTCTTTGCTAAAATCCAAAAAAGTATCCAGCAAAGGACATGCTCCTTCTTTGTCGGACATATTCGTGCCCATACCGGTCTGCCTGGACCTTTGGCCAGGGGCAATCATTTGGCCAATCTAGCCACCAGAAACAGCTTCTTAATTCTGTTATCCCAAGAATGGCACCCCCTTCAAATGGCCCAACAGGCTCATCAACTACACCACCTAAATGCTCAAACCCTGAGACAAATGTTCTCCATTACCAGGGAACAGGCTCGACAGATTGTACGTCAGTGTCAACACTGCATTACCTTCCTCCCTGAGCCACATCTGGGAGTTAACCCTCAGGGACTCACCCCAGGAGAGTTGTGGCAAATGGATGTTACCCATTTTGCCCCTTTTGGAAAACTAAAATACATCCATGTGTCTATAGACACCTTTAGTGGATTCCTTTACACCACCCTTCAGTCCAGGAAGGCTACAAAGAATGTAATCAGCCATGTTCTTTCCTGCCTCACAGTTATGCCCCGGCCCTCCACCATTAAGACAGACAATGGATCTGGCTATACTAGCTCCTCCTTTAAAAACTTTTGCGCCCAATTACAAATTAAACATGTTACTGGAATTCCCTACAATCCCCAAGGACAAGGCATAGTAGAAAGAGCTCATCAAACCTTAAAAAATATGATTGTAAAACTCAAAAATTCTGGGGGAATATTATACCCCATCAATAATAATCATAAAAATTTATTAAATCATGCCTTATTTGTCCTTAATTTCTTAACCCTTGATAGACAGGGAAAGTCGGCTGCCGATAGATTCTGGCATCCTTCAACTGCCGATACTTATGCTCAAGTACTATGGAAAGATCCATTGACTCATCAATGGCATGGACCAGACCCTGTGCTCATTTGGGGCAAAAGACATGCCTGTGTCTATGACCAGACTCAACAAAATGCTCGATGGCTTCCTGAAAGGCTAATCAAACTGGCTAACCCAACGACCTCCCCAGGGAAAATCCCTGAGAAAGACCAATAAATGTGTTTTCTCCTAGAATGTCCCTGCACATCTTCTTCCTCGTCCTCCTGAGCCCGGTGGTGAGTATTCCCCTCTCCCACCCCCGCCGTAATCCCTACGTGATATTCAATTACACATGGGTCATTGTAAACCAGGCTGGCAACATCGTTAATTCCAGTAGCCACCTGGGAGCTCAGCCCCATTGGCCGATCCTCCAAGTAGACCTCTGTGCACTGGCACTCGGGGCTAACTCCGACTGGGGTACTGAGAACATTCTTTGGCCCACGCATGAGTCTAAGGCTCCCGAACAGCCCATAAGAGGAAAAAACTATGTCAGATGCCTCAATGATTTAGAACGAATACTGCTTCATAAGGCTTTAAGAAGACAAAGGTACTGGGGACTAAATGGAGGCCTATATGTTTGCCCTGGCACTTCTCATCGTCCCCAGACCAATAATTACAAGTGCGGAGGCTCTAATGATTTCTTTTGTGCCTCCTGGGGATGTGAGACATCGGGAACCACTTATTGGAAGCCATCTTCCCCCTGGAATTATATCTCTGTCACTAGTTCTTGGATACACCCTGAAGTTAATAATTACTATACGCCTGATGACTTAAAAAACCTTTGCAATAGCGCTCGTTCCGCCACCCTCGGTTGGTGCAATCCCCTATCCATCTCCTTCACCGCCCCAGGTAAACGTCAAATTTGGACTGACAGAGGCTTTGAGTGGGGCCTACGCCTTTATAAAGTAGGTTATGACATGGGATTAACCTTTAAAATCAGGCTCTTAAAAGAAGTCCCCAATAAAAATGCTGCCTCTGCAGGCCCCAATAATATACTTCATAAGCCTGCAGCAGTCGCCCCAAAGCCTCCTGCTCCTGAGCTACAGCCAACCCCTCATCCTTCTGCCACCCCCCACTCTTCTTTCCCTACCCTGTTCCAACCCACCATCCCTGTTGGTCCCCCTAGTACTGCAGAACTCATTATTGATCTCGCTAATGCCTCTATCCAGACCCTTAAAAGTGCTAACTCCTCCACTTACCCAGAATGTTGGATATGTTTCTCCCCCACCCCCCCCTTACTATGAGGGCATCGCGCTCTTTTCCACCCCCTCCTTTACCAATGAGACACCTCCCGCCCTTTCCACGTCCGAACCTGACAACTCCATTACAGTTCAATCTATTTCTGGTTTCGGCACTTGCCTTCTGGGCCCAAATATGCTTTCCCCCAGAGACCTATTGGAAGTTTGCAATCAGACTCTTGTATTAAATACAACCTTCCAATTCGCCTTGGCCCCTAATGGTACTTATTTTGCCTGCTCTTCAGGCCTGGCCTCTTTTCTCTTTACCCCTTTATTTATCCACAAACGTGATTGGTGTGTGACGGTCCTCTTATTCCCTCGCTTCTCTGTCCACAACCCTGAAGATTTTCTGAACTTTATAGATAAGGGTGTCTCCATCCACCCCCGATCTAAGAGAGAGCCCATTATGACCCTCACCGTAGCCACTATTTTGGGCCTTGGTGCAGTGGGGGCAGGTACAGGAATTGCCTCCCTGGTGACCTCCAAACAAGGTTTTGCTGAACTCCGGACAATTATTGATAGAGATATTTCTAATATGAGAGATGGGATTCAGGAGGTAAAGGACTCCCTTGATTCCCTTGCAGAGGTAGTTCTTCAAAACCGCAGAGGCCTTGACCTCCTTTTCCTCAAGGAGGGGGGAGCTCTGTGCTGCTCTTAAAGAGGAATGTTGCTTCTATGTCAGTAAAACAGGCTTAGCACAAAAGAGCCTTGACAAAGTTTCCAAGGCCCTGGAGGAACGTCGGCGAGCCAGAGAGAAACAAGAATCCTGGTATCAAAATTGGTTTTCCTCCTCCCCCTGGCTCTCTACCCTCTTGCCCAGCCTCCTGGGCCCCTTTGTGGGGATCCTCCTCCTCCTTTCTTTTGGGCCTTGGGCCTTCCATCGTTTAACCACCTTTGTTAAAAGCCAGGTTGACTCTGCTACCAAGAATATACAGGTCCATTACCACCGCCTCTCCTCAGAAGATCTTAAAAATAATGCCTCTGAAACAGAGACTTCAAGGGTCCAACAGCCTTCACAGCAGCCCTATGGACAACCCCTACATTTCCAGGCATTACGCGATGCCAAATGGAGGGCTTGACTCTGCCCCAGGCGTTTCTGGTAACCTCATCAAACCCCTTCCCATCATCCTCAGTTCTTACCACACAGCCTTTTTGACTTAGAGGTCAGATCATTCCCCCAGGCCTGGCAGGCTGCCTGTAAGTCCTACATAACTAACTTGCAGTGAGTCTCTCTCTCTTCTCTCTGCGTGGCCTTTGCACTCGACTGGCCCTGGTTGCCATTGCACGTCGTAAGGCACCCTATATCTGCGTGCACCCAGTGGCCATTGCACCCCGCAGGGAAGCTTGCCCATTGCACGTGGGATGGCACTGAGTGGCACCTCTAAGATGGTCCTCGATCGGTTGGCTCTGAGACATGCTCCAGCCTTGATCGGACCATTTCCTTTTCCTAAGCTCACTGCCCATATAACACCCTATGGAGAGCTGCGAAGTACTGCGCCCACATGCGGCACCAGTTTTTGCCTTCCGCCACCCCGACGGCGAGCGCTCTCGGGAATGTGTGAGACCTTCCTTGGCATGTGGTGTGCTGGGCCCTTATTAAATAGGGAAGGGGGAGATGTTGGGAGCCGAGAGACCCTGGCTGAGCTGAGAGACCCTGGTTGCGTTGAACTCCAGCTGACCCTTTCCAGCCAGCCTATACAGAAAGAACTTATCAAACATTTTGCCTGGCAACGGACAAACCACAAATAGTGTGCTTGGCCCCAGGAGAGGGAACTTGGCCCTGAGAAAAGGAGCACTCAGTGTACCGTGGCTTTGTAGCCTTTCTCAGAAGTCACGGTACATGAACATCTGACGTGCTGTGGTCTCTGGGAAAGGACCGCGGGGCCACCCTTACTTGTTCTTTCTGAGCTCTGGGCTGCTTGGTTCAACTCAGCTGTTCTGGCTCAAACTCTTCCCCCAGCTGACTTATTTAATCTGGCTTCTCTCTCAGCGTGGAATTGCTCTGCTTGGCATCAAACTAACTCAACAATCTGTTCTAATTTTCTGGCTTCTTCTCGTTTTTTGGCTCATTTCATTTTTACCTGAGATATCTCTCTCCCTCTCTCTCTTTTTCCAACCCATCTCTCTATTACTGTCCCAGTAAAACTGCCTCATCTCTCTCATCTCTTCTCTGAAAAACTGCCTCTTAAGTAGCTTCCTTTTCCTCTCTCTGCTCAAGAGAGTTGTGCTGTTGGGAGCCAAGAGACCCTGGCTGAGCTGAGAGACCCTGGTTGCGTTGAACTCCAGCTGACCCTTTCCAGCCAGCCTATACAGAAAGAACTTATCAAACATTTTGTTGACAGGGAATGCCTCTTGGAGTTGAGGCCCGAGACAAAGTGATGAGTGGAGAGGAAGGCTGGAGGGGAAGATCTGTGTGGTCCTCTGGAGATGGGGGGCAGAGAGGGAGGATGGGAGGGTGCAACAGGTAGTCTGCTACAAAACTGGAAGTCAGACTAGCGGAGTGGGTTTAGAGGAAAGGTGAAGACATGCAGGTAGCCCACCTGCTTTGCTCAGGAGTTGTCTCCTTACAGAATTGCCTGTCCATAGCTGGCTGTCCCAGGGGGGGTGTGTTATGTCTACATGTGTGCAGTCTCTCTCTCTCTCTCTCTCTCTCTCTCTCTCTCTCTCTCTCTCTCTCTCTGTGCGTGTGTGTGTGTGTGTACTCAGCATACTCCTGTTCATGTCCTGTGGGCATGCCAAAATACACCTCTCTGCATAGGAATTTCAAGCCCCTAGACCCTGCCTTTTCTGGGAGAACGGGTCTCTGGAAGCAATAGCCACCACATGCTCTCTTCCCACTGCAGAGTCACCATGTACAGGAGACAGCCAGGCTGTGGCTCCCGAGGAGACAGGGAGGGTGTGGGAAGCAGCTGAGTGATCTGATGAGAAAGAAGCCAGGAGGGAAAATAGAGGCAGCTAAAGATGGAGGGCAGTTGTATGAAATGACAAATCATTTCACAAGTAATGGGTGAAAATCAAATGTCAAGTCCAGGGCCAAGAACTCAAGAGCTTTATGTAGCGCACATAGGCTGGAGGAAAAGGCTCTGGTGGCATGTGCTTTCCCAGCAATTGGTGCTAAATACAAGTGCCTGTCAGGGACTTAGAGACTTGTGTATCCATCACTTAGCGAACCGACTTTCCCAGCCAGCAGCGTTGCCTAAGACATCTGTATATGGGAGGAGAGAAG
Organism: Acomys russatus; assembly: GCF_903995435.1. Classification (NCBI taxonomy): domain Eukaryota; kingdom Metazoa; phylum Chordata; class Mammalia; order Rodentia; family Muridae; genus Acomys; species Acomys russatus. The sequence goes on from NC_067156.1 coordinate 60,401,045, forward strand.
AGCCTGTCAAGTTTGTTTCTCTTTCATTTTCTCTATCTACTTTCTGCCCCAGCCCTGACTGATGACATGTAACTGTCCTCCAAGCCTGGAACCCCAAACCCTCTCTCTGCCCCCCTGTTGGTAGTGTACAAACATTGGGGCCTTTTTTTCTCCCTTTTTTTATTCCCACAAGGACACATAGCTGCAGCCCTCCCCCTCCAGCCATTTCTCCTTTCCCTTTTCTGATCCCAAACTAGCTTGTCTTAGTCACATATATAATGCTGAGACGTCACCAGAAAATTTCCTGGTGAATTAATGTCTGGTGGTTTGGGACAATGGCCATAGACGGACACACAATGGATGAGTGTCATAGATAAGTCACCTGGCTTTGTGTCACCAGGAGATTCCTGTAGATGGACCTGTCTTCTGTTCCCATGAATGTTCCACATGATTGACTGTATACACATATGAATTTATCAGGAAAGCAGATTCCTAGCATGGTAATTGCTGTGTTTTCGCCAAGCACCTGGCAGTGTCCCAGTGCCCATACTGATTGACCTCAGAAGACAGGATGCAGAATATCACTTAACATAACATTACAGCATGGCTGGCACTCAGGCATCACAGTGTCTCCTGGTGTCTGTGAGAGTTCCTGGGCTAGTGAGCTCTATTTGCTAACCAGAATATGGCTAGAGTGTGATTACCCTCCACTTCAAGCCTGGAATAGTCTAATAAGTGCGTTACTCTGTTTCTTACCTTTTTGTCAAAGCAAACAGCACCCTGTTTATCAAATTATGGGTGTGGGACTGGGGTTATAATTTCTCTGTGGAGCATTTGCCTAGTATACATGATGTCTTAGATTAATAGGAACACACACACACACACACACACGCATGCACACACACACACGCATGCACACACACATGTTTCTTTAATGAAAACATTGAAGTCGTAATCTGATGGTTCAGAGGGGGCAGTTTACAGCGCCACCTTTGTGGAGCAAGGAATATGCATTAAGAACCTTTGAACCAAAGCCAAACAGGATTCTGAGATGCTTCTAGCACTAGCTAGCTTATAGGCGTACTGAAAGTTATTCAATTCACAGCACCAGGAATCAAGAAACAGGATAAGTGGTGGTGGTGGGGAGGTCCCACCATCAAGGAGGATCTACTGCAAGTACAGAATACCTGTCGAGGCTTTGGCTGTACAGGTGACATCATAGCCCACGGGAGGACTGTGGCTCTTAAAGCTGAAGGCGCCACCAGGTGGCTGCTGATAGAAGGCCCTGGAGAAGAGGAACTGCCTCTCACCCAGGAGCTTTTTTATGTGGTGTTAGGAAGTTGGCTCTGTCTGTCTGTCTGTCTGTCTGTCTGTCTGTCTGTCTCCAGTGAAACAGGAGGAAAGGAGATTGTTATATATAGGCAGTAGTTTTTAGCCCCTTGTGGTTTTTTTTAAAGTTACTTTCTTCTCTCTCCTTTGCCCTCTCCTTTTTCTTTCTCTTCCTCCACAGAGCATAGAGGTCGACTGTGGGAGTTGGTTCCTCCATGGTCATCAGGCTTTGTGGTGAGGTCAGATTACCCATGAGCCATTCCACTCATGGGCCCTAGATCTTTTTTTTCCCAAATGGAATGGCCTCTGGACAATACTTTCATGTGTTATCTGTTATGGGTTGAATTGTGTCTCCTTTATTTAAAAAAAAAAAAAAAAGACACATTAGATCCTAACCCTACTACTTCAAAATGTGACTGTATTAGGCTCTCACAATGTGGCCTTAATTGGAAATAAGGTCACTACAGATAAAGTTAAAATAGGGTCATATTGAGTAAGGGGGCCCTTAATCTAAAGCAATAGATTAAAAAAAAAAAAAAAAAAAAAAACAGAGGAGAGAGACACAGAGGGGAAGAACAACATGTAATAACAGAGACAGATTGAAATGCTACCTCAATAAGCTGAGGACACCCACGCATTGTGGGTAGACCACCTGATGCTGGAAGAGGCGAGCAAGTACACACTTAGAGACCGTTAGTGTTTGTCTACTTTCAAAATCAGAACAGCCCAAGGTGGGGGAATTTTATTTTGGCTCATGAGTTCAGAAGTTCAGTCTGAAGACACTTGTTTCTGGGCCTGTGGCAAGCTGTGCGTGAAGTGCACTGTAGAGGCAAACTGATCATTGCATGGAGCCAGAAGTCGGATGGGGAAGAGAGCTGGGCACACGTACATTCTTCAAAGACCGTTCCCAATGACCTAGCTACAGCCTCCAACTAGGACCCACCTCCTAAACGCTCCATCACCTCCCAAAAGCCGATTGATCTATGAACTTCTCTTTGGATTACATCTCCTGATGACATCAGTTTTCACAATCTAGCCATCTCCCATGTATTGAAGGACTAAGCCTTCAGTCTGTGAGTTCTTGGAGAGACGTTTCAGATCACACCATCTCCCTGTGTGTTTTAGAGAGCACTCTTGGCCCTATTGATACCATGGCTTTGGATGTCTAGCCTCTGAGACCCTGAGACTCTCTAGCGGTTGTAAGCCACCCAGTTTGGGGTTCTTTGTTATGACAGCCCTTGCAAACCATTGTCACCCAAATCACCCTTCTCGTTAGGAAGAACAAGGCTGAAGTTGAGAAAGTGCCTAAAAAGTAGAGAACCAACTAGCTTACATTGTAAGAAAGGGAGATTAGAACAGAACTAAATAAGCATATGTTGGGTCGTAATAGTATTGAGAAATAAAGGGGACCGAGGATCTGGAGTGGCCAAGGTAGAATGCAATTTTAAGTGGGGCAAGCAGGAAGATGAGGAGCAGAAACCACAGAGGCCGCAAGGAAGCCTCAGGGCTGAAGAGGAAGCGAGGCAAGGAATGACCCAAAGCCACAATGTAAGACTTTTGGATAGTCCCTGTGAGACAGAACTCCTAAGAACACATGGAAGTGCCAGGGGGCTGGAAGGTGCGCTGCCTTTATGACTTCGTTTTGGGTTGCTATTAAAGAACACCACATTCTGGGTGCTTTCTAAGAGGCTTATTCAGACCACAGTTTTGAAGGCTGAAAGCCCTAAGGTGGGCAGTCCCATCTGTTTGGATGCTACGGGTTTGGCTTTTGATGAGGGTTGCCTTACCTGTCTCATGATATGGTGGAGAAGGAGGAAGAGAACTGGCTATGGGTAGAAGGAGCCAAGCAATGCTGTGGCTTCTCTTTATAATAACACTGTGCTATTCGCTCCCTCCCTAAGAACTGCAAGGGTGGTGTCCCCAAGAGGCAGTTGGGTTTCACTAGGCCATACCTCTTAAAGGAAAGAGGTTGAGGTGTGGCACAGTGGAGAGAACTCAGGAGAGGCTATTGGTGAAAATGCAGTCCAGTTGCAGCAGGAGACCCTAGCATTTTGGTGATGTCAGTACCTTGGGACAACCACCAAGAACAGTGGCAGTTGTGGAGTGCAGCCTGCCAATGGTTAGATGACGAGGTGTGTGTGCTGCAGCGAGCAGAGCCAGTGACCCAAGCCCCTTGGGGGAGCCCAGAAGATCACAAATGGACCCCTGACATTGGACACTGAGTTATTTGCAGGACTGGAATTTGGTTTTACTTTATTCAGATTGTGACCATGCCTTGGTTCTTCCCTCTTTTTTATTTTATTTTGTTTTTTAAAGATTTATTTATTTATTTATTTATTTATTTATTTTGTATACAATGTTGTGTCTGCATGTACACCTGCAGGCCAGAAAAGGGCACCAGGTCACATTATAGATGGTTGTGAGCCACCATATGGTTGCTGGGAATTGAACTCAGGACCTCTGGAAGAGCAGTCAGTGCTCTTAACCTTTGAGCCATCTCTCCAGCCCTGGTTCTTCCCTCTTAAAGTAAGGAAATATTTATTTTTTATTTTATGAACCCACAGTTGTAGGCTTTGGATTAAAAAGAAAAGATACTTGGAATTGTTTAAAAGATACCACAGTTTTTAAAAGTGTTTGAATTTGTAAGACTGTGGAACTTTTAAAATTTGGAATCTTTATACTGTAATGTTGATATTAATCCTTGGGGTGATCTTGGGGATGTCAAAGAAAGGGAAGGTGACAAGCCATAAGAAGTCCACTGTGCTGACTAACTTGACATTACCTATGGCCATCTAAGAGGACAGATCCTCAACTGAGAAAATGCCTCCATAAGATCCAGCTGTAAGACATTTTTAAGTTAGTGGTTGATGGGGAGGGCCCAGCCCTAGCACACACTTTCAATCCAAGTGCTAAATAAAGTCAACCATAGGTCAAGAGGCAGAGCAAGCAACCAGCTGACAGAGACTGAACATAAATAAACAAAGGAAGAAGGAACATGGAGCTGGAGGGTATTTATGACAGTGTGGAGAAGGCGAAGGGGCTTTTTCCTTCTGGGACATCAGCTGAGTAGGAAGGCCAGCTGGGTGCTTTCTCTGCCTCTCTGAACTAGGAAGCTTTCACTCCAATATCTGGCTCCTGAATCTTTGTTGATAAAATCGAATGTTTGGGATTTTGTTTTTAAGAACAACACTTCCCAACTTGCTTTTGGTCATAGTGTTTCATCACAGCCATAGTAACCCTAACTAGAATAGTGTGAATATGTCTTAATGAAACCTCTTGTGGGGTATCCACCAGAGAAGACTGCTCAGACATGGGTTTAAGCAGATAAAAAGTCTTTATTAACCAGCCCTCTGAAACTTCTTCAGAGTGAGTTTTTAAGCACAAAAACCACATCTTGGGCCGACACACTTTAGTTAACAAGAAGAGTTAGCCAGAAGCAGAACTATGGAAGCCAAAAAGCAAGGTTAGTGCATTTAGAGACTTTCCCAGAACCATGGACTTTGATGGATTAGTTTTAGTTTTGGCAGGTGGTACTGTCTACATGCTGCGTCTTACAGCCTGAATGGCACGTCCACCAAAGAGTCAGTAGTACTAAGGTCTTGGGGCCTATGAAAGCATGAGGCCCTGTTACAAAAACATATTCCTCTGTGCTGCTGTGTTCCACTTCTCTCTAGGTTTCCACACCCTTTGCACACCAGCTTGGCCAGGGTCAGATGGGTATAGGCAGGATATTGGTGGGCAGGGTGAGTGTACAGGCAAAGAACACACACCCAAGAATAGCTCTGAGAACTGGTTTTCTTATTGGGGAGGGGGTGTTTATGCCCCTGGGGAGGTGGCTAGGGTCTCAGACAGAAGGTTTGTGTAGCCATGTACAATTGGCTAGGGCAGGGTGTTGGAAGATACTTACTTCATCTGCATACTTGGGGGTTGTAGGATCTGGTGTGTGTGTGGGGGGGGACAAACCTTACACGATTAAACAAGGTTTGAATCCTGATAACTGTCAGGGTAGCAAATTCTTACTAGGGTTGATGGGGCAGCTCACTTTATGGCACCAGGTTGGGAGGGGAAAGGGAGCCAACTCCTGCGGGCCTCATTTGAGGAAGTCAGGTTGACACTCTCCTTGACCCGTCTCTGTAATCTGGGGCCATTATGGTCCCACAACTCTATGTCCTTTGAAGACGCTTGTAGATATGTATGTGGGACCAAATCCCCAAGATATTTTATTTGCCTGTGATCCGTTGCACTCTGGAAACCGTCTGAAATACCGTACCTGCTTAATACTTCTTACATTAATTTTTTTTTAAATTAGAAATATGCCAGACTCCAAATTAGAAGATAATTTGGGTTTGCTTACCACATTTGGTAGACAGAAGCCATTTCCCAAGGAAGCTGCAAGGGTGGTGACAGCTGTGATGAAACCAGCTCAGATCTGTGTATGGCTGCACACAAAGATCCATATCAAGAAGCTCTTCATAGTAAATACAGACACAAGGGCCGTCCAGCTGGCTCTGTAAGGCTGATCAAGCCCCGCTATCTCACCTCGTAGGGGTTCAAATCACACTGCAAGGTGGGGGCCATTTCAGAAGCATGGCTTTCTTTCTCTGGTCTCAACATTCTACAGTCAAAAGCTTCCTTTCCCAGTGACTGGATGAGAGCCAATTGGGACCAGCCTTAGGCACCCTCCCTGAGGACAGTCTGAGTTTTGGTTCTGGCAGTGAATGTTTCCAGTCAATCCCCAAACCTCAATACCTAGATCATCACCAGAGAACCCTACTTTTAAAACGTTCAGCTTGTTATTTAGCAAATCACCAGGGTTATAGTTAGTTAAGACCTGACTGACTGAAACTTGAGCCACAAAATGCTTTGCAGTAACTACAGGTAGCCTATGACTGTTCCTGACACAACAGCCGATCATCCTGGAAGTGTGTTACTAGGATACTCCCAGCATTAAAGCTCAAAGTAAGGATGCTGAAGTATTTCAAAGTAGACTACAGACTTTTTGTATCTCAGTTATGAAATAGAATGGAAATATATGTTCATGTAGTGAGAGATGGCTTTGCGAAGTTAGGGACACAGAGTAAACCTTCAAATTGATGTCCTAGGATCTGCTGGGAAATTACGCCCCCCAAATTCCAGAACTTGGAAGGCAGGGGTAAGGAGATTGTGGCCGGTTAAGGCTACAAAGGAGTTACTGTCTCAAAACAAGTAAGCAACGCTCCCCCCAAAGCAAACAAAAACAAAATAAACAAAACCCCAAACCCAAAATACCCTACCACTTCCTGGACAATCAGGTAGGAACATCAGGAATGAGATACAGCCCCACTCACCAACATTGGGGGTTGCACCCAAGGTCTTGTATGTGCTAGGCCAACACTCTATCAGATACCATCCCTTCGTCTTTTGTTTTTGTTTTTTTCTTTGGAAGGGGGAATGATTCCCAGCTGACCGATGTGTATATCCGAGCTCAAGACAGGCCTGCCCTAGGTAGGCATGGTGGTGTACACCTTAAGTCTAGCACTTAGGAAGCAGAAGCAGGTATGTCTGTGAGTTCAAGGCCAACTGGTCTACATTGTCAGTTCGAGGCCAGCTAGAGCTAAAAGCTGGAGCTAAATAATGAGACTCTGTCTCAAAAATAAAAAGCCATGACAAACAAACAAGGATGCTTGCCCCAAAGGATGGGTAGAGTTTGGAAACAGCATATTCGAGGTAGGTTTGTTAATGGATCGGGCTTCGTAGTTAACACAAACCTCAAGAGCCATGCTCAGCTCAGCCTCTGTCTCAGCTTCATTTCCTTTCATGGAATCTCAGGATATGAGAAAGTCTCACCAGTAGTCTGTCTCATCCATGGCCCTGCTCTGAGTTATTCACAGGCTATAAAGTGTAAGCTACATGGGAATGCTTGTGAGTGAATGTGTGCACTTACCAAGCAGGTGTCATGAGTCCCTACCACCTCTTTTGACCTTTGCAGATGTATGTGCTTAGGCCAAAAGTAGCAAACAGCAACCAGATGGGCGGTTTGGGGCAAACCCCACTCCTTCTCTGAGCCTGTTTCTGTAACAGAGAAATGTGAGGTGCCAGTTGTCTTAGAGAACAGCAATAATATGAACGACGAGGCAGGAGGATTGCAACACTGAGGTTAGTCTGGGCTACAACTGTGAGGATGCTAGATCTTGGTCCTTTCAGCTTCGGTTGTCAAAGCTCAGCGGGAGCTGCAGAAGTTTGAATAGGCAAGAAAACGAGCTGTGGCGTTGTGGAGAAAACTGTCCAGCAGAGGGCGCAAGATACTGAGGTTGAAACGCACTGGCCTTTTCGGTTCTCAGCAAAGGACCCTTGACGCTCCTTTAGGTTAGTGGGTGGCAGGGAGGGAGTAGCTTATTTGACGTCTGTGGAAAATGTGTAGATGTGACCACACCGGCTGTGGCAATCAGATGACTTCTGGTCCAAGCCATAGCTTTTACTCTTCTTTTCTCTCCATCGTTCGGTTCTGGGGGCTCACCACAGACACTGTCGCTAGCTTTTTGGGCTCCGTGTTCAGCCCCTATAAAGAAGGAATTTCGAGGTTCTGGGAAATTGCAAACTGCATTTTCCCCCTCTCTCTCTTCTAGTAATAGAATCCGTTTGCCATAGAGTAAGGGTGCCTAACGGAAGACAAAGCTGCCCAGTCTCAGACAATCCCCTGACCCTGCAGAGAACACATGACCTTAAGGTTTTCCTGAGCTATAAGGATGGATACCAGGCCTGCCCTAGGAGCAGGTTCTGAGGAGACCATGGATCTTAGCATTTTTTTGTTTCATAAGCCAGGGAGGTCTTCAGAGAATAAACACTGATGCTTAGACATGGTACAGGGTACTTTCCGCTAACGTGCAGATCCTTCACGGTGACAGCCCGGCGTCTGCCTGAATCCCTCCTGAGCAACAAGCTCACTTCCTTGAGAGAGGCCTGCTCCTCTCTTGAGCCTTCCCTACTCGAATACTCTACTCATCCCATTCCTTAGACTCGCCCAGTGTCCATCACCCTGAAGCTTCTGCTCAGCGGACTGGGTCTGTGTCTTGTAAAACCAACCTGATCACAGTCACATGATAGGTTTTTCCTACTATTTGAAAACAGTCACAATGTTGGTAAGGCAAGCATCTGAGGGGCTGAGGCAGGAGGATAGCAAATTCAAGACGAGTCTGAATATTTTAGCAAGGCCACATCTCAAAAGGAAAAAGAGAAAGTTAAAGAGCTGGGAGTGGAGGTGTGAGATGGCTCAGCAGGTAGAGGCGATTACTGCGTGTGGTGTGTGCACCTGCAGTCCAGCACTCCTACCAGGAGGTGGGAGGCGGGGACCAGAGAGTCCGCTGAAGCTGCCAGGCTGGTCAGCCTTCCTTCTGCAGCCCTGCCGAAAACAAGAGAGACTGCCTCAGCACGAGAGGAGGACAGAGCTGACATCACAAATTCTCCACTGACTTCAACATGAACGCTGTGCTGTACAGCCCACAGCATGAGCTATTGTAGCTGTGATCTTGGTTTTGAATGATGCGCTTATTAGGCAAGCAAAACTAGAAGAAAGGATAGCAAGTGGCGGGTAGAGAGACACAGCATCCAACAGTGATTGCTCAGAAGGCAAAGGAGCGGTGTCATCACATCAGGCGCTCACAAACGGGCAGAAGTCCCCTGGCAACATCCCACTGAAGCAGCCAGCTGGAGCTCTGGCTGAGAGTGTCTGAGACAGCGGAGAGTGAGGCCCAGGTAAATCACACATAGCAGCGGAACAGAAACATCACAGTAGGCACTTACAAACACCCAGCCGAAATGGCTGGGACACTGAAGAGTACATGTGCTCAAGTTTCTGATCCAGATTTCCAGGCAGTGCAGAATATTTAATCCTTGGGTGAACTTCTGCTTCTGTGTTCTTGGTATATGCATTTTAATATTATGGTATAAACAATAGTCATTTCTGTTGGAAACAGTTTCCCTTCTAGCTGTTCTCAAGGGCATAGTATTTTTCACTCTTGGGTTTCCCTTCCCTCATTATAAAGCAGGGGCATCCTGACCCCAGACAAGGGGTCTTGAAAGACATTTGACATGACTATGCTGGGCTGTGGGACAGGAGAGCCCTCCTCATTCTCAGAATCCACCTTTAATATATTTAAGATGTACATGTCAACTTGACAATATATTACAGCACCTCCCACACACAACACAAACAAACAAAGTCTTTTTTTTTTTTTTTTTTAAAACAGAGCACATCCTTAGCATATGTAAGGCTCTGGATCCCATCCCCAACACTGGAAAACAAGAGAAAAGAAAAACCATGTATGTCTTCACACAGGCTCAAGTTAATAACTAAATTTAAAAACAAACTTTTTACAAAACTTCTAGCTGCATTACTGCTTAAAATGAGCGCAATTGTCTGGAGCTGGAGTAGCAACTTCACATTTTCTGTTGGCTCATAAACACACACACACACACACACACACACACGCACGTTTTTAAAAAGTTTTACATTTATTTATTTACTCATGTGCATGCACATGTACTCCAAGGCACATATGTGGAGGTTGGAGGATAACATACAAGAATCATGTCTCTCCTCCCGCTGTGGGGGTTCCTGGGAACAGACTCAGCTCACCCAGCTCGGCAGCATGCACCTTTACTTGCTGACCCATCTTGCCATCCTGCTAACAATTTCTTTAAATCATTCTTTTACTTTTCTCTCGTCGGGCCTGGAATTCCATTCTCCTTCCTCTTGAATTTTATCCTACACTTTGGTGCTCAAAGCCCATATAACAGCCAGCTACGGTAACGTCTTAGGGCTCTATTGCTGTGAAGACACCCTGACCGCAGCAACTCTTTTTTTTTTTTTTTTTTTTTAAATCACATTGGTGTGGGCGTGTCAGATCTTGGAGTTACAGACAGTTGTGAGCCGCCCTGTGGGTGCTGGGAATTGAACCTGGGTCCTTTGGAAGAGCAGGCAGTGCTCTTAACCACTGAGCCATCTCTCCAGCCCCTGCAGCAACTCTTATGAAAGGGAACATTTGACTGGGGCTGGCTTATGGTTATACAGGCTTAGTCCATTATCATCACGGCAGGAAGTACGGCTGCCTGGAGGCAGATGTGGGGCTGGAGAAGTAGCTGAGAGTTCTCCATCCGAATCTGGGAGAAGTAGCTGAGAGTTTTCCATCCGAATCTGCAGGCAGCAGAAAGAAAGAGACAATGGGCCTGGCCTGAGTTTTTGAAACCTCAAAGCCCACCCTCAGTGACACACTTCCTCCAACAAGGCCGCACCTTCTAATCCTTTCAAATAATGAGGCTCCCTGTGAGCCTGTGGGAGCCATTTTCATTCCAACCCCCACAGGTACTTGGCTATAAAAAATATTTTAAAAAATTTTTTAGTTGCCTAAGTATTAAAATTATTCTGAATTGAAGTATGAACACAAATGGCATTATTGTAAAGCTTCAAATCCACTTCTCTTTTGGCCGTAGATAATGTCTATGAAAACATTTGAGAAGTTTTGTTTACATAAGCAAATAGGTGGGAAGGGAGGCTTTGTTACAGCAGCAGCTTCAATTTTAAAAATTCCTTCTGAGTTGCCAAATCCACAGAATGGTCTATCAAAAAATATTTTTTAATACACTGCCAGCTGAGCCCTGAATTAGCTCCTCCTTTAATTTTGCTGATAGCTTAGACTTAGGGGCCACCTGACTTGTAAAAGAATGCGTGCCCCCTTCTCGAGAGCCACTAGCTTTCTCGGGGTCAGTTGACATCCGTTTCTTCCGTGTCCTACAAACTTTGAGCCCCCAGGTAAACACCATTCTTACCTGAGAATGCCCTTCCCCAAAGTGATGAAAGGAAAAGTAAGATTGGTCATCTAGGGTAAGACTCACCTGAGTGCTGTCTTTCTGATAGAAAAGAGACGCATGGGTGGGGGGTAGGGGGGGTCTGGAGATGGCTTCACCAAGGAAATGTAAACTCCAGTTTGAAGACAGCATATGTCATGCCATCATGAGGAGGTGGAAGATTGCTGAGGTGCAGTTCTTATTAATAAGCAAGTACCACAGGTCACCTTTGTGTCGCTCTTTTACTACTGTGCAACAAACTTAAACCAATTCACACTTAGGTGGTTAAAAACAGCACGCACTTATTATCTCACAGACTGTGTGGGCCAGGGTCATTATTATTATTATTATTATTATTATTATTATTATTATTATTATTAAGGATAAGGAATTTTTAAAAAAGATTTATTTATTTAAGTATACAGTGTTTCACCCGCATGTATACTTGCACACCAGAAGAGGGCACCAGATCTCATTGCAGATGGTTGTGAGCCCCATGTGGTTGCTGGGAATTGAACTTAGGACCTTTGGAAGAGCAGTCAGCACTCTTAACCTCTGAGCCATCTCTCCAGCCCCCCATGGTCATTATTAATTTATGTGTTTTGTTGTTTGTTTGTTGCTGTTTAAGATTTAAAGGCATTTTTTCTTTGTGCATGTTTGCATAAGCGTATCCAAGGCCAGAAGAGAGTTTCAGATTTCCTGGAAGTAGAGTTACAGAGAGTTGTGGACTGCCCATTGGAGGTGCTGACACCCAAATTCTGGCCCTTTGCAAGAACAGCCAGTGCTCTTAATTGCTGAGCCATACCTCCAGCAGTGAGTTGTTTGTTTTGTTTTGTTTTTTCCATGCTTATGCACAGCTGCCTGGATCCTCTGCTTTAGAGTGCCTCTGTGGCTGACATCAAAGTGTAAACTGGGGCTCGGGTCTCCTCTGAAGGCTCATCTAGTGGGGAATCTGCCTCAGAGGTCACTCACGGAGGGCAGAGATGATTCGGTTTCTCCGGGGTTGTTGCACTCCCCCACATGGAGTCTGCATCAAAGCAAACATATGAAAGAGCAGTGGTGTCAGAGGGCCAAAGGCAGTCTTTTATAACCTTATTGTGGAAATAACATCCTATTACTTAACATATTTTATTGTTTGGAAGCAAATCAATTGATCTAGCCCACACAGGAAGAGAAAAGCTTACATAAGGGCAGAAACTAAGGGACACCGTGACCGTGGCAACTCTTACAAAGGAAAACATTTCACTGGAGCTGGCTTACAGTTTCAGTAGTCCCCTCACGGTGGGAAGCAGGGCAGTGTGCAAGCAGATGCGGTGCTGGAGGAGCCAAGAGTTCTACATTTTGATCTGTAGACAAGCGTAGGAGACTACAGTCCACACTAGGCAGAGCTTGAGTTTTTAAGACCTCAAAGTCCCGCCCTCACAGTGATGCACTTCCTCTAACAAGGCCACACCTCCATCATTAAGGCTACAACTCTTAATAGGGCCAGTCCCTGTGACCAAACATTCAAACACACGAAATTTGGGCAGTATTCCTATTCAAACCATCACAACCCGGTTAAGGGAAAGCCAGAGTCTGGAGACATTCTAACATAATTTAAGTGTTCTGAACGAGATAAAAATTGGAGCATCAGAAAAAGGAGTGTAATGGATTATATTGTTCAAATGTTTTCTGCCATGCTCTGGGTTGTTCCTTTGGTCAGAGCCCTGCCTGGTCAAACATCCTATACACTGGCCCTGCTGGAGAGCGACTTACTTTGCCCAGTGAGGTGTGGACAAATGAGCAGCTTGCTGCATCCCTTTCCCTTCTGCCACAACACTGACAATCTTCCAAACATATACCCGTGAAACCATGTGGAGCAGAGCCCCATCCAATCCATCATTAAGTGAAGCATGTGAGCAAAATTTTGCATAGAAGAGACTTGGGGCTTAGTTTGTTACTGAAGCAAACCCTAGCCAATCCTGACTGAGTCAGATCCCGACTTAAAAATGCCTAAGAGGCTCACCTTCTCGTTTTCAGGACACATGTTAATGAGCAAAAGTGGAAAGTGGGGAACCATGCTGCGTGGCTACAAGCCAGTCTGTTTCCAGTGTCCCCTAAGTGGAAGAAAAAGTTTGGGAGAAGAGAGCCAGAACTTAGCAGCAAAGATCTGGAACCTGGGTCCCTCTCAACCCTTCTCCTGCCTCTGTCACCAGTGTTTACTCGCCTGTCCCTTAGCCGCAGCCAGGACAGGGACAGGAAGTTCTGGTATGCTCTGTGTACTTTTCCACAAATGTGTGTGTAGCTTCTAGGAAGAGGACAAGGGAGGAGATACGAATCTGGGTGGGAGGGGAAGGACTATAAGAAAATGAGTTTAACTACCACTTACAAATATTTCACTTAAGTCATTGTCAGTAAAAGTTTCTTCATAGTTGAATTCTACTGCCCTTCCTTCCCTTTCAATGTGTGTGCTTATTTTTTTTAACCTGCTTGGCATCCCTCACCCTCCCGCGTTTCCTGCCAATTCCTTTAGCTCTGACTCAGTGTGCATGTCAGTGAGCATGGTGTGTCGGTTCAGTCCCATTCACAGACCCTTCAAGATAAACGGTGAGAACAGGGGTGTGAGCCACATGCAGCACAGGGCATGGTGTGGAACGTACTAGAAGGAGGTGCAAATGAATGCCTTTCTGAGTTCAAAGCTGTTCTTATTCATAAGTGTGTACCTGCCGGGAGAGGGACCGAGACAGTCTTAACAGACATCGTCTCTACTTTGAGAGGTCAGGAAGCACGGTGTAACATTTCCACATCCAGGTGTTTCAATCAACCCAGAATACTTAATCTACACCCAAACTAACCTGCCCCACCTCTGATCAGCTGAATGTGTATTCCTGGATGTTTCCTTAACCCTGATATTCACTATGGAAGTTCAAGACCATTGTTCGAGTATGTTCTAGAAAACAATGAAATACTAGGTCTCTGGTGTATGGTTTCTCACTATTCTTTTGAGCCTTGCTTTGGTCATCTGTGACATAGGACTAATGTCACTAGCCTTTTTAAAATAAGGTTTCATAGAGGCTTCAACAATGCTCAGGTATAGAGTGGTCAGCATGCTTCCTGGAATGAAGTAAGTCTGAAAACACCATTAGCCTCATTCAGAGGAGGGACCGACAGGATCCGAGTGTAGCATTAAACATTCACAAAGCTCTGGCCAAACATTCACAAAGCTCTGGCCGAGGCCGCAACCCCCCCCCCCCCCCCCCCCCCAGGGATGGGATTCAGTTCAGCCAGCACGAATGGAGAGTTTAATTTGTGCTAGGTCTGATGGGAGCCAGATAGTTGGAATGGCGTTGGAGTACGATGAGAAGGGATGGGTTCCAGGCTGGTCCTAGATCTTACTGGGGGAGGGGGCGGGGCGAGGGGGCGGGGCGAGGGGGCGGGGCGGCGATATATGGGAATGCTAATCCGGCAAGTGAACATGTTGTCCTAGAGCGGGGATAATAGCAGATTTGAGGGTAAGCATCGTGCTCAGAGATGAGAGAGGGAGCATAGAGAATCAGAAGGTGTTATAACAACCAGGAGGAAGAAGCAGATCTGGAAAAGGATGCTCGGGAGATGAGAATGAGAGAGGCTGGGAAAACAAGAGACAAAAAGGAGAAATAATAAGGCAGCTAGAACAAAACACTGACCTGGAATCTTTGCGAGTTTCAAAGAAGGGACCCTCTGTCCGGAATTCCAGTCTAGTAGGAGGCTGTGGGTGAGACTAGACATATACCCGCAGGAGAACACCACTTTTCTGATCAGGATTTCTGAGCAAGGAGTTCATTTTGGTGAGGAGGATCTTTACTGTGCACCAAAGGTCATCTCAATAACTATGGCACGATTAGGTTTTAATGATGAAAACAGGAAGAAAGCATTCCTATAGCATGGGCTAAGTGGGACGCAGATTAAAGCAGCGCCCCCCTCTGTGTTCATCCCAGGGTTGTCTCCCCCCCACCCCCGCTTCTCTCTCTGTGTTCATCCCAGGGTCCATCTCCCCCCTCCCACCCCACCCCATTTCTCTCTCTGTGTGTTCATTTCAGGGTCCGTCCCCCCTTCTCTGTGTGTGTGTTTTGTGGGGCAAGATTCCTTTGTGGGGGGGTCTCAGATCAGATATCCTGCATATCAGCTATTTGCATTATGATTCCTAGCAGTAGCAAAATTACAGTTATGGGGCAGTAATGAAATAATGGCTGGGCGGTCAGTACAACATGAGGAACTGTATTAAAAGGGTGCAGCATTAGGAAGGTTCAAAACATCTGCTGCACGTGCTAGGCAGTTACTCCATCACTCAGCTACTTCCCCAGCCCAAAGCATCCCTGCTTAACTTCGACTACCCTGGAACCACCTGAGAGCTCTTAAAAAGCTTTATTCCCTGAGCTGGAAGTAGCAAGGCAGGGGAAAACAGTCTTTCCAGTGCTTTGAAAGTTGGATTGAGAAGATCTTGAATTTGGGACCAGTCTTGAGTACATAGGAAAACCCTGACTTACAAAACAAAACCCAGTTCCAAACAAACCAAATTAAAAACCAAACAGCACAACCCCCAACCCTCAGGGCAACACCACAGGTGAGTTAAATCAGAATTTCTGAGGGCAGGAGCCTGATACCAGTTTAAGAGTAACGTGTAGAAAATGGGTTAAGGACGAGCTCTGTGCAGGTAAGTGGGGCCATCTGGGTAATCGAAGTGTAGAAGGCAAAAAAAAAAAAAAAAAAAAAAAAAAAAAAGAAAGAAAGAAAGAAAGAAAGAAAAGCCAGGAGCCCGTAGAACAAGAGTCAGGAGTCAGGCCTGCTGGTGTAGACGGCTGGCACAGAATGCCTAAATTTCTTTGGAATTTGGAGGAAAAAACTATGACGCTGCATGGGCAGCCAAAAGCAAGAACAGAGGAGACACATACAAATGAAGGAGGAAGGGCAGAGAGTCCCAGAGTATGGAACAGAAAAGCCAAGACACTTGAGAATTTCCATCTTCTGAGGTGGGAGGGGGCTGGAGTCTAGTAGGAGGCTGCGGGTGAGACTATCAATGCTGCCGCAAGAGACTATCACTTCCCTAATCGGGATTTCTGCGCAGGGAGTTCATTTTGGTGAGGATGATCTTTAGCGTGCATGAAAATCACCTTAACAACGAACTAGAACACAAGAAGCCTTTTTGTTTGTTTGTTTGTTTTTTGAGACTGAGTTTCTCTCTGTAGCCCTAGCTGTCCTGGAACATGCTTGGTACACCAGGGTGGCCTCGAACTCACAGAAATCCCCCCTGCTTCTACCACTTTTGCTGCTTCTGTGATAAAAGCCTCTACCGCCCGGCCAACTTTAGGTTATAATAATGAAAACGTTGAAGGCAAACATAAAATCGAGAGAGAAAGTATAGAGCCTTCCAGACTCAGATAGCTTTCTCTCTGTTTCTGAACTCTCGAGTTACTTTTCTTCCCTTTTTTAAGGTCTCCTTTGCACTTTTGCCCCACCTCCGCCTAGGTGTTCGGGCGGTGGGTTGGGGCAGGTGCGACACTCCGCCCACACCTGAGCAGCTTTCGCTGGGCGGCCAGCAGGGGGCAGCGGGTGCCGGTTCCCGGGGCTCCGCTCCTCTCCGGCCCCGCCCCCTGCCCCAGGACCCGGTAGCGGCGGGGGCGCCGAGGGCTTAAAGGCGGCGATTGCCGCCCGCTGTGCGGCACGGGTCGTCCCTCCCTCGCCGCGCGTCCGCGCCTCCACCCCATACCTGAGCCGGGAGCGCGGCGCGCCTTCTCCCCGCCCTCCCGCCACTCCTGGTCGCCGCACCAGCGCTGCCGCCGCCCTGGGAGTAAAGGTCGCCGGCCGGAGCGAGCAGGAGTCTGCGCTAGCTGGTCGGTCCACCCGAGAAAGGAGCACGGAGGAACTGGGACTGGTCCGGGAAGATTGCACCAGCCGTGCACTGAGATCGCCAGGGGGGAGCGTGGAGCCCGGTCTCAGCGCGCAGCTCCCACCCGGCGTCCCGCGCGAGGCGTCCGGGGCTCCGGCCGGGCCGGCGGGGTCATGTCGTACAGCGAGCTCTACAGCCGGGTGAGTGCGGGCCTGGCGCGGCTCCGGGGCGCAGGTGCGGCGCGATCTGCTCCAGGCTACCTTCCCCTTGCTTCCCAGACGCCCCTGCAAGCCTCTCTGTGGCCTTGGTCCCCGACACCTCTAACTTGGGTGGCGGAGAAAGTTTGGGTGTTCCGGGAGCGCGCCGCACCGACTGGCCGCCCCGCGGAGTCCCCTTGACAGCGACGCAGCATCGTCCCACGCGGGGGCTGTCACCACCTTTACTTCGCCCTTCACTTCTCGTCCTCTAGTCTTGCTCACCGGCTGAAAGCCTGGAACCACTGGGGCGTCTTAGCCCGCTGGGAGCTAGAATAGGACACTAGCCTCCACCGAGGCACCCGACATGCGACCCCATTTCCTCTTTCGTGGACCTGGTTTCTAGATCCTCTGCAGCGCCGAGTGCCTCTTAGTTGTTCTTTCCTTAGACCAGAGGGACCCTGAACTTGGGAGTGGTGAAGGACAGGGAGCCAGCTTGGTGGGAGGGGCATGGAGCCTAGAGGAGGGGTGAGGGCGGTGGGTAGAGAGACATCGTTTCTAATAATCCTAAGGAAGTAAATATACTTACATATATGTATATACATTTCAGTTTTATTTTGTGTATTATGCCTACATATCTGTATGTGCACCGAGAAGGCCAGAAGAGGGCGTCAGAGCCCTTGGAGCTGGAGTTACAAGTGGCAGTGAGCCACCATGTGGGTGCTAGGAACAGAACCAGGCTCCCCAGCAGGAGCAGCAAGCGGAATTAGCAAGTACTTTTAACTGCTGGGGCATCTCTTCAGCCTCAGGAAGCCCATACTTGTTTGCCTACAATGGCCATTCTTTTTGATGCAGCCCTTTTAAAGTTATCAGGTATTTGGGCGGGGGAGGGTTGGAGTAATTATTGACCACCGTTGGAGTATCGGTTTTCAAGTTGTATTCAAGGTTAGGGTGGGTGAGGGGCGGTGCGGTGCTCAAGATTGGAAACAGGTGCGGCAGGAGCGTCTTCTCCGGGATTCCGCGGCAGGTGCCATAGTTAAAGTGACCAGCAGCATTCTAGGCGTTGTCTCTGCAGCCCTAGCCCTTCTGGTTTCTGCCTGGTCTTGGGGGCAGGGGATCACGGCCCAAGGCAGGACCTTTAATCACCCGCCCCTTGCTTTCTTATAAAACGTTTCGTACGTCTCCATGTCTGGTTTTCTTGTTCGTCTTTTCTGGGAGCTGGGACCTGTTTGACTGTGCCTGTTTGCATGCCTCTGCGCAGAGGGATGTGTGTTTCTACGCGCACCGTGTGTACGCAAGTCTTGTAGGGAGTTTGCAAATCCTGTTACACCGGCCTGGTGGACAGGTCTGGGCGGGGTAGGAAGAGGTATTTCCGCATCCTCACCTGGCGATTGCTAGCTAAAGTCCAGCGCATGGGGGAGCCCTTCAGCTCCTTGGGCTCACCACCTATTATAGTTTGACGTTTTTAAATTCTTTTTTTCCCCTCTATGGACCTGGTTCGGGTCAGTAAGGGCTAACGTTCTTCCCGTAGTTATGAAGGAGGGTGTCACCTGGTTGGGGCCAGTACTGGGTTGCTTTGAGTAACCTTTTTGATCCACCAGGGATTCCCAAAGCAGGGTAGGTACCAGGTACCCTCTTGGAGAAGGGTGGAGAAGGTGCGAGCCAGGGCTGGAACTCTTTACTAATACTGGCTTGGGAAACGCACCCTACCTCTTTTACCCGTGGGAGTTTGGGGAGGAGCCTTCAGAATTCCAGCTTACAGCTCTGGCGCTGAGAGGCTCATCGGGAACCTGGTCTGGAGACTGCCAGGCAGTGAGGCAGTGAAAACAACCTGAGCCGGTTGGAATGTTCAGGGCTGAAGCTGTGTTCGGTTGACGCTGTGTAGAGCACCAGCGAGTACAAGAGAGATGAGCCACCGCATCGCAGGCTCATGCACCATGTCCTGTAGTCCCCGCGTGTTTCATTGTTGCGTTATGAAGCTAATGACTTCCTGGATCCACTTGTGGTTTTGGAGAGCTAGCTTCGAAAAACAAAACGTTCATACCGAATTTCTTTTCAAGCAGATCACTTGTAGGGGAAGTGAGTATATTGCCTGCTAATAGGGATGGAGAGTTAGTGGGAATCTGAACTTAAGGTGTTCCAAGTGTACTTTTGAGTTAACCATTTGTGGACAAAACTGCAGGTCCTGGAAGAACTAATTAAGAAGTATCTTCACTGGTATGAGGTTTTCGTATAAATAAATCAAAGGACAGGGTCTGCTGTTAGTGGGTTTCTGGTTCTCAGTTATTATGAAGTTATTGACTCTTAAGTCAAGGAGGTTTTCTGTGGCCCAGCACTAGCCTCCAGGGTCCTTTTTGTTTTGTTTTGGAGGCAGTATCTCCCTATATAGCTCTGGCTGTCCTGGAACTCACTATATAGACCAGGCTGGCCTCGAATTCACAAGAATCTGCCTGCCTCTGGCCCCTGAATGCTGGAGCTAAAAGTGTGCGCTACTACACCTGGGTAGTTTCTGGGTTTCTAGCTTGGCCTGCCATCACTCTCTCTCTGGCAGTGCAGTCTGAGAAGCAGTCAGCTGCTCTCTAACTTTTGTTTTTGTTTTTGTCTTGGTTTTGGTTTTTCGAGACAAGGTTTCTCTGTGTAACAGCTCCGACTGTCCTGGAACTCGTTCCGTAACTCGTTCCGTAGTCCAGGCTGGCCTCGAACTCACAGAGATCTGCTTTGTTGTAACGGTTAACTGTTGTAACCGTACTTGCTAGGCAGAATTCTGAGAGAGAAAGAGCCATGGATTATATACACAGACATAGCACCTGCCTCTCCGATTCACTCTGTTTCTCTGGGAGATGGTTTGTTTGTTTTTTTTGTTGTTGTTGTATTATTGAAATCTCCTGTGTTCCCTCCTATTTTTAACCTACCAGTGGGCTTTCCTAGTTTGTCAACCACTGGGTCGACACACAGGCTTTAATGTACTGTGCATCGTGGAAATAATTATCCAGTCTGCCAAGAGCATTTTTAAATCTTTGGAATGGAAGTTGTAACTCTTTATTGATCATTTCTATTGCCTTAGTTGGGAGATATTATTGGATGTAAATAGCCTGGGCATTAAATAGTTCTGGGTACCAACTTAGTCTAGTAGTATTATTTCTGGTTACTCAAAGTCTCCCACACCCACACCTTTTATCCCTCCTCAGCTTTTGGCTCATATGCTATATAGTGTGTGTATGAGTGATATTATGATTTTTTTCCTCACTGGTGAAGGGCACTTCTCATTAACAAAGACACTCCTATTTTTAGATTACCCAGCCCCTTACCTTTGAGGAATTGCTTTCTTTGCAGGGAGGGTGGAAAAAGAAAGCCAGTTAGTACTAGACGCTTTTAGAGTGACATCAAGGTGAGTCACTTCCACTGACTCTTAAGAGAAAGGCTGAGTGGACAGCAGGCTCTATTGTCACCAGAACTCTCTATGTGACATATGCTAGTGCTTTGTTCTGCAACCATTAGAGAAGACAGTGTGGGCTTGATTTGCACAGGCAGAGACCGGGAGCCCCTCAGAGTCAAGGCAGTGCTCTCGGATAATCCGTTTTTCTGCTCAGCCTTTAAATGTCAGGTAACATCTCTGTAGTCTAATGCATAGCTCAATATATGGTTTTTTTTTTTTTGTGTGTGTGGTTTTTCGAGACAGGATTTCTCTGTGTAGCCTTGGCCATCCTGGATTCACTTTGTAGACCAGGCTGGCCTCGAACTCACAGCGATCCGCCTGCCTCTGCCTCCCGAGTGCTGGGATTAAAGGCGTGCACCACCACGCCCGGCTCAATATATGTATTTTTAAATTGTTCTTCAGAGCTGGGGGTGGGATCCAGGGCTTTGCCTATGCTAGGCAAAGCTCTACCACCAGACAACACCTTAGTTCCAGCAGTGGCCTTCTGAGCGCTTCAAGGAGTTGTACCATTGGCAGACACGCCTTGTGTCAGCTTTGAGCCAGGAGCCTTTACCAAGAGTTCAGAGAGGAATACCACTCCTTGGTAAAGCAGAATTCCTGTGATTTAGGGAGGTGTCCTTCAGTTTTTCACATGCCTCAAGTAAACAGGTTTCCACCTGCTCTCGCCGTACTTGCCCTCACCACCGGAAGAACTGACAAATCAGTCTTTATTCTTGTCACCATCTCTGCATTGTCCATCATTCAGAAAAAAGATGGTATTTCAGACCATGGAGAAGTCTTGAAGATCTTGGTAACAGATGCTGATCACAGCAGGTTGTAGCGCACACCTTTAGTCTCAGCACTTGGGAGGCAGGGGCAGAGGCCGAGGCAGGCGAATCTTTGATTTTGAGGCCACAGGTCTCCAGAGTGAGTTTCAGGACAGCCAGGGCTACACAGAGAAACTGTCTTGAAGAACAAAACAAAACAACAACAACAACACACACACACACACACACACACACACACACACACACAGAGAACTGAACTTAGAAATGAAGATATGGGTGCTAGGTGTGCTTGCTGCTCTAATAAAAGAAAGCGTTTCACTGGGGCTGGCTTACGGTTTCAGAGGTTTAGTCTGTTGTCATGGTGGGGAGCACGGCAGACACAGTGTTGGAGAAAGAGCGGAGAGTTCTAGATGTGAATCCACAGGCAGCAGGAAGGAGCGACACTGGGGAATCCCTGGTTCTGAGAGCTGTGGCAGAACACGCTCGTGCCAGGTCACTTCTTTGCCCTGTGCGTTAGCTCATTCGACAGCACTAAGATTTAGGCATTTGTAGCATCCCTGTTTAGTAAGCAAGGGATCTTAGGCTCACACTGGGTACCCAAACTAGGGGCCTTGTCCGCTGCCCTGCTGTCTTCCATGCAGTATCTGTCCCTTCAGCAGTGCAACACGACCGTGATTTGTGTATCAGTCATGTCATCTAAGAGATTCCTGGAAACCACTTCCACCCACCCACTTAGCCCACAGTCTTTGGGTGCCTGAGGGTGTGTTCTGCTGCCTGTCCGTTGGCCAACGGATGTTTGAGGTGCGTATGCACTCTTCGTGGAGGTTGTAAGATTTGATCATTTCAGACAAGACTCCTTTAGTGTATGAGGGTAGAACTTCCCAGGTGTATGTAAACAAGGTTCTCGAGTGTTCCCTGGTATAGCGTTAACACGCCAGAAGGTTTGTTAAAGCCTGTCAGGAACACCCTCTAATTCAGCGATTTTAGTGGGACAGGGAAGCAGTCTTCACGTTGCCCAGACTCCAGTGTGGATTAGGCACTTTTTGATAACAGGTTAAATTGTTACCTTTGGGAATGATCAAAATGTCCATCTCAGCACTGGGTTAGCTAGGTTAAGGGTGCAACCCTCTTAAAGTTTTATTGCCCTGTTTCTTCTCCTCCTTGCATTGGGTCTTGATATGTTTTCCAGGCTAACTTCGAACTCATGGACTATAGGCAAACATTACCGCACCCAGCTTATTGCCTTCTTTTGAGTGATTCTACTTGTGACATAGTCTCTTTAGCTTTTGTCATCATTGCTGAAAGGGAAATGATTTTGATATTTTTGCCATCATAGAGCTCACATGTGCTGTGACATGAAATCGTAAGAGAAGGAACACACTGAGAGCCGCATGATGAAATTCAAAGTCTTGACTAAAGCTCTGATACCAAGAAGTTCAGGTCCCCTAGGCTGGAGGCCAGACTCCATGAAAAGAGGGAGTAAGAAGGCAATAGAATGTTCTATTCATCTTGTGACCTGGATACTGGGTATCACAGTGAAGACGAGAGGGGAAAATGTTTGAAATGGTAAATTTTAGTGTATTTATCTTTGCACACACAGACTATTCACCCTAGACTGGTTTATCTTCCTTTTTCCTTTCTGCCCAGCTGTATCCGCAGTGTAACCCCAACCAGTCAGGTGATGCATTGGTACAACATTTCCTGTGATGCTCAGCATCATGTAAGGTGCTTCAGAGAAGCATGAACATTGTTTTGTTAATTTTGAAGTGATGGAACTATGAGAACCTGAGGGAAATGGAAACTAGCGTGTTTGGGGATGAAGGTGGCGTGAGCGCGGAAAGGAGGGTGGCACTGCTGGCAGAATGCGAATCTGGCCAGCGTGTGCACAGGTGCTTGCTTTATTACTATGCATCATCAACTACTTAAAAATAAAAGCACCACAGATAAGTGTAATCTTGACCACCCCCCCTCCTTAAGGAAACTTCTCTTTGTGAGAAACCCACAACCAATCAAAATGCAGAGATGTGGAGCCCTGTCCCGTTTCCACATCTAAGGCTCAAGTGACCTTGAAGAGAAGGCAAAAAGACCATCAGAGGCGCAGGGAGTTTGCTGTGAGATTGTGTCTTCCAGTAACATCAGAACCTACACCTATAAAGTCTCACCGACATGTCTGTTCAAACATGAGCTCAACAGGGATGGCACCAATGGACAGGTCAAAACACAGGGGGAAGGCCATGAGGAGGCCTCAACCTTATGTAAGGAACCATGGGCAACTGAGTGAAGCTGGGAGCGGGGGAGGTGGCCTTCCCAGGGACAGGTGTACCAAATGGTTGATCAGTGCCAAGCAGTCAGCCCTGGAAACATACATACATGTACATTGTATGGACTGTACAGGTTACATTTAGGAATATGAACACACACACACACACACACACACACACACACACACACACACACACACTAACAGTGAAAAAGAGTCCATGAATTTGAAGGAGAGCCAGGAAGATTTGGAGGGAGAAATAGGAAGGGGAGAAATGTTCTAATTAAATTATATTCTCAATATATACAAATGCTGTTGCTGAAGACTGAGCCACTGAGCTGGACAGAAGTTTCAAAGCCAAATAGAAAGCTTTGAGAGCTCAGGCAAACTGTCTTTTGCGCATGCAAGTAGTGGTCAAATGTACATGTTGGAAAATTGCTCTCATGGAAGATTCACGTTGAATCGTATGCTCATAATCCTCGACGTTCCCAAGACGGGATTTGGCAAACTGTGGGCACACAACAAATGTCGTTGGCTTAGTTTAACTCCTCCATGAAATCCCCCATTCCCATTGTAGGCTATGGCTCTTTTTGGCAGGGAACTACCTTTCCCCTAACATTATCTTCCGCCATGCTTGGGCCAGCCACTGACAGGTACTCAGCAGAAAGCCCATCTGTTTCCTCTGGCACTGGCCTAAGTCTATGAAGTGGGGAGACCTTGTGGATGTGGTGGTTTGAATAAGAATGACCCCCCCAACCTGCCCCCTCACCCCCATAGGCTTATTTGAATACTAGGTCCCCAGTTGGCCGGAACTGTTTGGGAAGGATTAGGGGGTATTGCTGGAGGATGCATGTCACTGAGTTTTCAAAAGCCCGTGCCTTTCTCAGCTCTACCTGTCTGCCTCACACCTGAGGATCAGCTATAGACTCTCAGCTACTGCACCATTGCCTGCCTGCTTGCCTGCTGCCAGTACTTCCTGCCATGGTGGCCATGACTCTGTTACCCTATGCCTCTGTAAGGTCACCCTGTGCTAAAGGCATGGTCTTCTAGTCCCTCGTAAACTTGCAAGGTCTCATTGAGCATTCTCACTAAGGCTTTATAGGTCTTTGCACAGTGAGAGCAGGGGCGAATGTGAGTGTCCACACCACATGGGAGACTGGGAGGAGCAGGTCTTCAGAAGCAACAACAGTAAATCAGGGAAGAAAAGTTAGCAATAGGATCAGTTTCAACTTTCAGGGAAGACGATACCCATTGTGGTATCTGTCCAAAGATTCAGACCATCTTTCATATTCATCACGTGGGCAACAAATACAATGTGGCATCCGAGTGAACATAAAAGCCAGTGTGAGAAGCAGGACGAATTGTCTCTTCAGAGTGATCATTTGACCTTGAGTCCTTCTGTTGTGTGAATTTAGTATCAAGGAAGTATTAGTACAGTGAAAGGAGATAAACTGCCCATCTCATCTGATCAGATTTAATCCCCTTCTCAATTTGCCTCTACTCCGCAATGAGGGCTGGGCGTGCTTGCAAATTAAGGAAAATGAATGTCTACTCAGCCCTAAACTAAAGTTTCTTTGCTGTCAGTCTGTTTGTCCTGTGTGCATGTGTTTAACTGAAACATACTCCATGCGCCAAAATAGTGGCGATGCTTTTAAAGTGTGGGTTTTGTGACCAGTACGTTAGATCCCACACATCCCGATAGGTCGTCTCTCTGAGGATGGCCGCTGAGGCTGGAAGTGGAAGATGCAGCTATAAGGCCACTGAAAACGCCTTCACACCTGACGGCGCATTCTTTGGTTCTCATCTCTGGTGGCAGAACTGTCATGCTTGAACGACATACTTTCTCTCTAGAATCAGTAAAAAGTTATTTAAAAATAAGCTGGCCAGGGCAGGGATTTGCTGATGCACGGCCATTGTAATGCTGTGTGACTCTGGGGGTTGCTTCCTTACATTTATTACTACTGTGTGTTTCTGTGGTGGGAGTGACACTTGCGTGGAGGCAGAGGACAACTTTGGGGAGTTCTTTCCTCTTGCATCTGTATTTGGGTTCCGGGGAATAACCTTAGGTTGTCAGGCTTATTCAGCAAGGACTTTAACCACTGAGCCACCGTGCCAGCCCTGGATGCCAGTTGTGTGCGGCATCTTTCTGGCTTTGGTTCTGGAGTCACTGTCACTCTGAATGTTCTCAGTGTCCAGTAACTACAGAGATGTGAGGCAGCTGGGGACAGGCAGCTGGCTGTAGCAGTTGTGGTCTAGTCACTCAGAGTTAGAAACTCAGATTTATTGTTACATTGATTTATGGCTCACTTACATTTATATGTAAATACAAGTAACTTAATACCTATATAATTACCTACAAATTATGACTGGTATAGTCACATCAGTAAGTAGCTCATGATTTAAAAATCAAATGGAAAAGACTTTGTACCTAATCCCCTACCTGGGATGGTCTTCGGAAAGATGAAAGAGTATCCCTGCTGGGCCAGGCAGGCTGTTTGGTAGTAAATGTGAGTGGAAGTGAAACGAGAAAGGAGGATATACAACAGCATTAGTCAGCATAAGGAAGCCACCCATGTGCCATTTATAAGGTCAAACGGACTGACAAGATGCAGCATACAGATGCAGTGGCATACAATTGGCCTTAAACAAAATTCCAACATGTTCTGAACCAAGTCGAGCTTTGGAGGCATTTTGTAAAGTGGAACAAGCCGGTTATGAAAAGACAAGCAGTGTATGATTCAAAGTCGTACATGAGGCATTAAGAACAGTCATAGTCACAGAGCCAAAGTAGAACGAATGTGGTTGGTTGCTGGGGGCGGGGGGAGCTTAATGGGTTCAGAATTACAGTTTTGCAAGGTGAGCATGAAGGATATGGATACTGTTGACAGCTATAGGCCATGTTAATGCCACTGAATTTTCCCCTAAAAATGCTGATGCTAAGTATTATACCTTGTATATCTTATTACAATTGTAAAAAGTACCCTTGGGTGGAAGGAAGAGGACAGACGAAAATATCATATAGGCTATGTGCAACCCTTAAGTGGTCTAGACCAGGGTCTGAATTCTGGTTCCTCAGCTGCCCAGTGATCTTATGCTTAACTTCTAGGTTTCAATGAGCCATGAATTAAAACTCTATGCAGGCTTCAGAGGCTTGTTGGGATAAAGTATCAGGCGAAGAGTCTTCTTAGGTGGTGATTTCAAGTCTTTAGACATGCCACGTTGTTGGGAAAGCCACAGTCTAGGGCAGCCTTCCTAATGCTTGATCTTTTAATACAATTCCTTATGTTGTCGTGACCCCCCCAATCATAACATTATTTTTGTTTTGTTTTTTCAAGACAGGGTTTCTCTGTGTGTAGCCTTTCTTGGACTCATTTGTAGACCAGGCTGTCCTCGAACTCACATCGATCTGCCTGCCTCTGCCCCCAAGTGCTGGGATTAAAGGCATGTGCCGCCACCACCTGGCTCCATAACATTATTTTTATTGCTACTTCATAACTGTAATTTTGCTACTGTTATGAATTGTAATACTGTTTTGAATCTGTATTTTCAGATGGTCTTCAGGGACCCCTGTGAAAGGGTCGTTTGATCCCTCCCTAAAGGGGTCACGGCCCACAGGTTGAGAACTGTTGGTCTAGGGTAACACAGTGTAGGGTCAGCCTGCAGGCCGGGCTGGGAGCTTTGGATGTTTATCTGTTATGTGCCAGGTAGCCAATCTTAAGCTGTGCGCCTTAGCCTTGCAAAGCACCAGCGTCATGGAGAAACTCTGGGGCTTATAACATGCTTGCCTCCTTTCAGGCATGCAGAACACACAGTCTTCTGAGCTCCTGCCTTTGAGGCCTGGCAGCCACTCAGACCTGCAGTCTGCAGTGAGGTGGGCCACCTTTATACTGAGGAGACTAGCTCCCATTGATGTGACGGACTGTCCTGGCTAAATTTAGCTGTCAACGACATAGCCTCAATGATGGGAGTCTCAACTGAATTTCTCAGGTCAGAATGGCCCATGGACATATTTGTAGGAGACTGTCTCAGTTGTTAGTTGATGTAGGAGGGTCCCCACGGAGAGCGCCGTTGGTCCTGGGCTGTATAGGAAAGCTGCCTAAGCACCACTGAGCTGGCAGACAGAGCTCGTCCCTGCTTCTGCTTCAAGTTCTTGACTTTCCAACACGATGAGCTGTAACCAGGGGTATAACCCTTTCTTCCTCTAGTTGCATCGGATCATAGCAACAGAGAGCAAACTAAGCACACTCTTAGCACTTAGCTATTTGGCATATAAGGGCACTTCAAGATATGGGCTCTATTCTGAGGAGGCTTAAAGCATTAAGATTAATGGAGGGGTCTAAGGATGACCTAAGTATCTCTTAGGATACTGAACAGTTCTGAGTATGCATGGCTCTGGGTACCTGATTATCATGTCAGTAGGAGAGAGTGCATTTCCTTCAGTGCTGTTGTCATAGACAGGACGTGATAGTCCTTGGTCTCTTTTCCGGTCTGCTTGCTTTGGCCGTGGATTGAACACCCTCTCTGGATCTGCAGTTCCAGTTTAGGATGGCTCCACTGTTTGCTCTTGTGGATGCCATTTGCTGCAGTGGCTGTCATGGAAAACCAAAGCTCCCTCTCTGGTTCTGGAGACTGTGCTCTACTGAGAAGCCTTGTGCTCAGCCGGGAGTACCTTGGTGATTGGCTGTTTATGAGGAGGTCCTACCTCTGGTCCAGCTGGCTTGCTGTCCCAGCCCTCTTTGGCCCAAGGAGCTTCCTGAGATGAAGCCATGATGGGAACCTAGCAAGCCCTCTCTCAAGAAGCATGGATGTTGCTGGCACTTGAGACATGTTTTCCTAGTTGGGCCTGAAAGTATATGAACAGAATAGGTTGTGGGAGAGCGGCCCCAGGTTGAGTCCTTTCTTAAAGGGCCATGCTTATTTATGAAACGCATATCCGTCTGTCTTACTTTCAAATCTGGTTTCCCCTGTCGTCTGTCTCTACTCCAGATCCTAGTGGATCTTTCTATGTTTAGAAGGGGAGCTATGACCTGCCATTGCCCCACAGAAACAATGCTGCCATCCTCCCCACATTTGTCACTACACACGAGTCCAGACCCTTTTCTTCTTGGGTTTGTCCATCTCCCCTTCTAGAAGGGTCCTTCATTATCTCCTTGTTTTATGGTTGTTTCTCTACTTTCTCCCTCCTCCTTTAATTGCACATTCTTTAACTTCCTGTAACCCACCCTTAATAAACACCCCAGGATCATCCACTGTGCTAATATCCCTGAAATGTGACTGGTGGTGTGTAACTAAACCCCACTCGCCAGCCTGCTGGGGTTGCATAACACTCAGCTGCTGCACCCTCGTTCACTGGGGTGAGTGCTGAGGGCAGCTGTCTGAATTGGCTCAGGTTGCAGTGTGAAGCATCTCAGGAGTCGGGAGCTGTGAGTAACACCCAGCTACTTGGAACAGAAGTAGCCGTCCTGTGAAATGGTGTAGCCGCGCGCCACCCAGACTACTGAGGCTCTCAGGGTTTCCCACTTTGTCTTGTGCAATAAAAGCAAATACTTGGCTCAGCGCTGGAATTTAAAACCTCACCTTAAGCTTTTGTGACTTGCATTGGTTACACTTCCCTGATGAGCTACGTTTATGCATCTGAAGGGTTTTTTGTTGTTGTTGTTTTTTGTTTTTCTCCCAAAATCAGGGTTTCTCTGTGTAGCCTTGGCTGTCCTGGATTCACTTTGTAGACCAGGCTGGCCTTGAACTCACAGAGATCCGCCTGCCTCTGCCTCCCTGAATGCTGGGGCTATAGGTGTGTGTCACCATGCCCGGCTGCATCTGAAGTTTTTCTGTTAATTTACCATGTAAGGTAGACATGCTAAGAGACTATAGTTTTGGGGTTATTGTAAAATCAATGGTTAGAACAGAGGTAGCTTATAGCACCAAGCCAGGGAGGGTTTGATAGTGTTCCTTCCTGTCCTCTCTGATTCGATGCCTAGTTTAATGGATGGGAAGTAGATTTGACGCCATCCCAGTTTGGGCTGTGTACTTGGTGACGTACTATGGAGAGTGCCAAGGTCTGCTTTGCAGAGATGACACCTTCAGCTCACAGTGCATGCCACAGCCTTATTGCCACAGCTGAGCCGTCTTGATTTGCTTTGGTGGGCTGGGCAGTGTTGTGTGCTAGACTCACCCATGAGCTCTGCTTGGTGCTCAACACTGTGGTGTGAAAGGTAAGGCCCAGTTCTTGTTCCCAATGTGACAGTATCATAGATGCTCTCTAGGGGTAGTGCATGAGGGAGACATCTGACCAGTGTCATCTTCAGAGATGACAAGGGTGGGCTCTACATCCTTCTTGTGGGAGAGTCACTGAGCATGGCTGTCATGGCACTCATCACTTCTCTTTCTCTTGTCCTTTGTGGGCTGCTGTTCCTGCCTAACCCCACGGGCCTCAGCATGCTTCTGCTGCTTCCATGTGTTTGGAAGAATGGGGCCTCTGTCACCAGCCACTCGGTAGGGGGCTTCAGAGCTGTTTCTAAGGGCTCACTGGAATGGGACCTGTGTCAGCCTGGACCTGGCCTGGAGGCCACCTGGGGAGAGCCAGACTCTTGGAAGGCAGCTTCCTTGAATGGGATGGATGGGTCAGAGCCAAAGTTCTATGCAGGTCCTTAGATATTGACACCAAACTATAATTTTTATAAACTACCATGCTTTTAAAGAAAGTAGGCAAAGTGAGTACATAAAAGTCCAAATGTAAAAATGTTTCTTCGCTATTTTAAGAGCTTACAAGCCGGCGTGGTGGCACACACCTTTAATCCCAGCACTTGGGAGGCAGAGGCAGGTGGATTGCTGTGAGTTTGAGGCCAGCCTGGTCTATAAAGTGAGTCTAGGACAGCCAAGGCTACACAGAGAAACCCTGTTTCGAAGAAGAAAAAAAAAGCTGATACAGTTTTAGAAATGAATTTTGTAGAGCATATTCACTAGGGTATATTGAAAGTATGAGAGACTCTATTTGCATGGGTCTGTTCAGCACTGCCTCTGATGTTTGGGACTATGCCTTTCCTCATTTTGGATGGTCTTAGCTTGAGCTTTCCATAAAAGGAGGAATTGACTCAGTGCCATCTGGGGAAGGTGGCCAAGGTGGTCTGTTTCCATGCAATAAGGGTAACTGCCTCGTATAATCAGTTTAGTGTTTGATGTTGTTTTGAGCAGATGTATCTAAGTCCTTTCAAAGCCCTTTCACCGTCATCCTTATAAAATAGCACTTCTCATCCTTTATGGCAAGGTGTGGTCCTGGTGCAACATGACTCAAGATATCTTCAGATATAACGAGAAAACACACAGAAATGTAACCAGAAAATACACAGGCAAGAAGCATCTGGCAATACTTTTTTTTTTTTAAGGACCTAGGGTGATAAACGATGTTCAGGAACGCACACTTGTCTTATAGGCAAAAAAAGTAGTTGCTTAAATTGTTGCAGACTTTAGCGGAGATAGTGCTATTGATTTTATGTACTGGAGTAAGATTGCGATCACATTAACCTCCTTACGACCTCCATTTTATTATCCAGACAACGTTTGCAGGAGTGAGACTCCAGGATGGAAGTTCTACAAAGTTCCTTGTGTGGACTCTGGCCAGTGGTGGCTTTTGTCAAGTGTATTGGCTTCGACAGGGAGACAGGTGTGGGAGAGAGGGTGAGTGGACTTGAGGGGGACCCCTCCTACCCCAACATGTGTCCTTTGACGAGAACTGAGGAACAATGATGGTGTGGCTTGGTTAAGTCTGGCTCACGATGTATTTCGATTTCAGAAATGCAGCTAGATTAACGCAGGCCCCCTCTGCCCCCTCCCCCCTTCCCTCCCCTGCAAAAAACCAGAGGAAAACAATAAACCAACCATATAGAGTAGCAACTTCAGTTAAGCCAGTCTGCATAGTGAGGATATGCCCCTGGGGTAAGAATGATTGGAGGGAGGAACTCCATCTCCCTGCAGTCCGAAGCTTCTGGAAAGGAAGACATTTTCCTGTAATGGTTGGAGCTAGAGATTTCCAAGCAGAATTTTGGCGGTCTGTGGCTTTTGCTATATTGTTGACGTTCGATTTATGCCCACCATTGAGAATTACCACTAACATATGCCTTCCACTGTATTGTTTTCTCAACTGCTTTCTTTGTAGACTAGCCTAACCTTGTATCCCTAGGCTGCCTTTGATTTCCCAAGCCTCCCGCCACAGCTCTCATAGTGTGTTGTTATTCTGAGCTACCAGTGGTACATTTTAAGGTATATGCGAAGCCATACTTATACGTGAAGCCCATTTAAAGGTGGGTTCTCAGAGCAGGGAGGCGTCCGGACACTACAATATATGCAGATGACCAGGGAAAGAGTGTCTTCCTAGGTGTGATGGCAAATGTAAGGTTGCAGCAGGAGGGTCTTGGGTTCCAGGCCAGCCTGGGCTACATAGGGAAATCCTGCCAAAAACCCCAAACAAGCACAGCAAACAAGGTTTAATGTTGAAATGCCACTGTGCTGTCATATGGGATTTACTATGACAGCAATGGGTGCATGCTGTGGTGCAGTAGATTTAGCTTGGTGTGGGAGCATGTGGTCGCTCAGACCCTGGCCATTGCAGGGACTAGAATGGCTCTTTTCTGTGTAAGTGAGCATGTCTTCTTGCCATCTATTGAGCAGGATGTGCTGTAAGCATAGATGTAGTGTGGGTGCCCTTGAATAGGAATTCGGCCCCTTGAAACCTGAAAGGTGGCTAGAACTAACTTCTTTTTGAGAAGGAGCATCAAATTAAGAAAAAGAAATTTTAAATAAGTGTTAGAAAAATAATAAAGTTTTTGGGAGTCTACATACTCCTCAAAACTTAGAGGCTTGATTCATGGTTTCTGTTTGTCCTGGTCCATTTTGTCAACTTTGACACAAACCTAAACATACCTACATAGGACCTCAATAGGTGGTCCTGAGTTTTATAAGAAGTCAGACTGAGCAGCCCATGGGGAAGCAAGGCAGTAAGCAGCAGCCCTCCACAGCCCCTTGCTTCAGGTTCCTCAGCGGTGGAGGGTAAGCCCTCACAGTCGTAAGCTGAAATAAACCCTTTCATCCATAGATTGCTTTTGGTCATTGTGTTTTATCACAGCGACAGAAAAATCCTAAGACCATTTCTTAGAGAAATAGGTTTCCAACTTACTTGATTTTAAGAGTGGGAATTGTAAAGACTTCGTTGACTTAGTATAGCATTAAATGTGGTTTACTTCATGTTGTGTGTTGGTAGTTACTTAGTGCTTGGCTGTAGAGTGAGAAACATGAAAAGCCCCACTTGATATTCATTCTAGCCATAACTCACAACATGCAGCTTGTGAGTTTGGGTGTAGACAGGATTGGGGCAGGTATAAGAGGGGACTAGAGAGATGGGGACAGGGGTGGGGGGATAGAGGGGAGTAAAATGTTAGAGGGAGAGATGAGTTCTGCACTGGTGGCTGCTCACGGTTGACCCTGGAAGAAGGTAACCGGAGTTCACCCAGGCCCTGGCTTGCCTTACTTCAGACGTCTATTCCCCATCATGCCCCGGAGCTCCAGTTCAGCATCTCACTGATGCTGAGTCAGGGATGTGCGGACGAACTGGCATGTTTGGTTTCCCCAAGTCCTCGTGCCACACTGTTACTTGTTCCAGAGCCCTGGCACAATGTGTTCTTCTAGGAACAGGGCCTGGTGTCTAAGGTCAGGCTCCCACTCCTGTAGCAGCAGCAGGTAACAGCACCCGAGGGAAGACAACGAAGGCACTGTCCACTTCGTACGTGTGTCTCAGTTGATGGCTAAGAGTACATACGTTACCATCTATCCTAATCCTGGCCTTATAGGAAAGTAGGGAGGGTGCCCCTGAAATAACTCAGTGGGTAGCTACTGAATTTTCCTTTCAGAAAACACGTGTTTGTTTTAAAAGCCCCCACATGTGTTTGTTTTCTTTCTTACTCAAGTTCTTCTTTTTCTTGTTCAGATGATCCCTGAGAAGAGAAGATACAGGAAAAAGAACTGAGATCCTGATGTGTTGGGAGGCACTGGAAGATGGCCTGAGACTCAGCTCCTGGCTTAGTCTAGCATAGGACGTCCTGGGGTTGGGTCTTACTGGGAATTAGAGGGCAGTGGAGGTGGGAGATCCCATCACCTGCACGTGTGTGTGTGTGTGTGTGTGTGTGTGTGTGTGTGTGTCTGTTTGTGTGTGTGTGTGTGTGTGTGTGTGTGTGTCTGTTTGTGTGTGTGTGTGTGTGTGTGTGTGTGTGTGTGTGTGTGTGTGGTGTTTTCTGGAGTCTTACTAGCTTGTGCCTGACGGAATTAGCTCATCACTAGTTACATTATTTCCAGGTTATCAGTATATTCTCTACGTAACCCTAGCCATGTGAGCTAATGTTTGTAATCTCCCTTTTATTTATTTATTTTAAGTTTTGAGACAAGGTTTCATTCTGTAGCCCAGGCTATCTTGGAAATCAAAATTGAGGCAGGCTGCCTACCCCAGTTTCCCAAATCCTGGCTACAGGCATGGCTGGTGCCATACTCTCCCTTTGTATCCTTATATACCCTATCGACTTGGTGTATTTGGAAATCTTAGAACAATACAGATTTTGTATTTGAGTCACTGGTATAGTTCAAAGATCCACAAACCAAGAGGCCCCATGTGTGAGGGCCAGCGATGACAGTTGAGATGTCCCACCTAAAGAGTGGGGTAGAAACAATGAGAAGATGGTGGAGAAGGGGACGAGAGTGAGTTCTGCTTTTTTTTTTTGGTTGTTGTTGTTTGAGCCCTTAGTGATTTGGAAAATGCCCGCCCATGTTGGTGAGGAGGGACTCTTCGCTCCATGGATTCCATAGCTAATCTTTTCTAGAAGCATCCTAACAGACAGTCCTAGAAACAATCAGCTTATCAGCCCTCTGGGTATCCTTTCGCATTCAGACGGACTCAGTGTTGCCTACTAGTCTGATCGGTTAGGAAAAGTGGGATGGCTCCACCTGTAAGAACGAACATTTTCGAAAGGTCTCCCCTCCCAGTAAAAATAGACAGAAGTGATCTTGTTTGTAGCTATTGCTCGCCCCTCCACTTTCTGCTGCCTCAGTGAGTCTCACAGTCCAGTTGCCCTCAGAGCCAGGTGTCATCTATTGTAATTCCCGTGGGCTTGACTTCACTGAGCCCTTGTGCTTCTTGCCCCTCCCCATCCTCAGCTGCCTGGACCATGGAGCCTGCCTCCTAATGGGTTTTTCGCTTCACCCTTTGTCTCCTTCCAGTCGGTTCTCTTCTGAAGTGTCACATTCTGTCACTTTTGACAAGCCGCCTTGCTAGGCCTGTAAGACTGTGTATAACCTGGCCCCTGTCTACCCTGGCTCACTTGTGTTTGCGTGAGCACTTGCTGACCCCTACAGGCTTCTTGCCTTTGCCCGAGTCCTTCTGCACGGATATTCTCTCTGAAGCTGTTGGTGGTTTCACGTCCCTCAGGTTCTTCCTAATCTGCCTTTTCAGCCCACCACCCTCTCTTGCATCCCCTCCCGTAGTTCAGATGTTGGCTTGCACGAGCATTTAGGAGAGCAGCCCTTGCCATGCCCATCATCACATCTTCGGTGCCTAGAACTTGAATAAAACACAGAAGATGCTCTGTAAACATTTGAAACCAGACACCATTACTATAGACTCACTTCATAGAGTTGTACTATAATTGGCGAACTTGTCCTAGCCATTTTACAGATAATGATTGATGAGGGAGACATCTCACACTGAGCGGGAGAATCTTTGGTCTCATCCTGACCCCAAACCAGCTCACTGTGCTGTTCGGAATCCAGAATGTCTCAGAGTTCTGATTCTCCAGGCCTGGACCCTGATGTATGTTCTATTCTAGATCATCGGAAGAAAGGAACCAATCAGAGAACCAGGATGGCTGATCTGTTTGTTTTCATTTCTTCCCTGTATTGTGTTGGAGGCATCTTAGCAAGTGTTGCTTTAATGAACATGGCCCTCAACAGCAGGGACCAGAATGAGTGTCTTGGTTGGCTCTACAGATTGTGAGCACTCTTCTGATCAGGCCCCTCAATCAATCAATCAATCAATCAATCAATCTCTTCCTCCCACCGTCCCCTTCCCTCTGTCTCTCTCTGTCCCTCTATCTCTGTCACTCTGTGTATGTCTCTGTCTGTCTCTCTTTCTGTCTCTTTCTATCTCTCCATCTCTCTGTCTTTCTCTCTATGTGTCTGTCTGTCTCCCTTTCTCTGTCTCCTTCTATCTCTCCGTCTCTCTGTTTCTCTCTGTGTGTCTGTCTGTCTCTCTCCCTCTCCCCCCTCCCCCCCCCTCTGTGTGTGTGTGTGTGTGTGTGTGTGTGTGTGTGTGTGTGTGTGTGTTAGTGAACACTTGGAAGGTGCTCTGTTGCTGAGGGGTTTTCCAAATTTAGGTTGGGCTGGCTATTAATGAGGCCCTCTGTCTGGTTTGTTTCATGGGTGCAACACTTGGGCAGTACTTGGTGATGGGCAGTACTTGGTGATGGGCAGTACTTGGTGATGGGCAGTACTTGGTGATGGGCAGTACTTGGTGATGGGCAGTACTTGGTGATGGGCAGTACTTGGTGCTCACTGAGCAGCAGTGGCTCTTGGTGATCAGTTGTCTTTTAGGACCATCCGCGCCTTCCCCTTCAACTTCCTGACACAACTGATCTCAACAAAATCCTTTCTGTGTAGCTGCATGCCTCGGGCTGAAACCTACTAGAACTCTGGGCTTCCTGACACAGGAGGTGAAGCGCCCTTTCAGCTGTGCCAGCTGGAAGCCAGCCTGTGGCCAGAGCATTGACAGACTGTCAGTGTGTTGTGTGATAGGATCCTCCTCTCTTCTGAAGTACTTTGTGTTTTCCTAAGCATGTTGTATCCACCTAGAAAATAATCTTTCTCTTACATTTCTGTGTTCTCCCTTTCAAGACCAAGCTCAAAATTAGGACCTTTCCATAAACCCTCTATACCATCCCAGCCTAGGGTGGTCTGTTCTCTAATTGGTCTGAACATTTATAGTAAACGAGCATACGTTACGTGGTCTTGGCGTTGGCTCACGTCCTCTTAGGCTTCTCCTCCTGGCTCTGGCATGCGTTTGCCTTCATCTCTTGGCTGTTTCCTCACTTTTACATAATTGCCTTATCATTCTGACTCCTCCACGAGGGCAGCAGCCATGCCAAGGGCCCAGCATGGCCTCTTACAGATTGGGCACTTGGTATTTGTAGCTTTGAAGAGCAGGTCCATGAAGGACTGGTGGCCAAGAACTCCAGCTGTGGGATTTCTGTGAAGTTTGGAGGGTCTGGCAGAGGGCAGTCTGCCTGCAAGGAGAGTCTCAGGGAGGCAGATGCGAACTCAACACAGGGGGACGGTGTTTTGTGGCTCTTGGCTCCTGAAGCAAACATGAGCAAGAGTGGAGGAAGTGTGCTGGATTTTATGCATATTCATTCTACAGTTGAATAAAATAGTGCATTTCTTCCAGGGTACTCTTACATGAATAAAATAGTGCATTTCTCCCAGTGTACTCTTATATGATCTCTTGTTCTTGCCATTTATAATACAATCTAATTGTAAGAAAGCAAGGAAGGGAAGGCTAAAAACTCAGTGTAATTAATGGAGCCCTTCATGTAAGAAGAAGAACCCCAGAGTGTGGGAGGCCTTGTATTCCATTTCTCCACTGAGACATTGGGCAATTGGTTCAGTTTCCCTCAGCCTTTTCCTATATGTTATTGGGAACGATGAGCTTTACCTCAGCAATGTCGAGGGTGGGAGTGAAATGAAGTACTGGCCCCTTGAGGGATTCTGTGGCCATAAAAATCATCTGTGATGAGAAAGATAAGGCATGACACCTTAGCGACAAAGCTGACTTATAAACGTGCAGCTGCTGTTCGTTTGCAGATGATATTCTCAGAGTTACTGCAGCCAAGAGTGTAGAGGCAGTTAAGAGATGGCATTTGAGGTGGCTGCAAGCCTGACACCAGGGAGCTCTTTGTGGCACTGAAGCAAGCACTGTGGGGCTGACAGAGACTCTGTCCTCACGGCCCACTGCTGGACAAAAATGTTTGTGGACCTTCTGAGCTGAGCCATCATGTCTCTGAAACGTGGGATGATTCTGTTACATTTTTGGAATTGCTTTTTGTGGTAGCAATAATAAGAAAACATGGAGTGGCCGTCTTCTCTCCATCAGATATGTTAGCTGAGATATGATTGCCACAGCCACGAGTAACAGAAGCTTCTATGTCAGTGGTCCTCAGCCTTCCTAAGGCTGTGGCCCTTTAGTACAGGTCCTTGTGTTGTGGTGACCCATAACCATAACATTATTTTCATTGCTACTCCATAACTGTAATTTTGCTACTGTTATAAATCATAATATAGGTACGGGACTCCTGTGAAAGGGTCATCTGACCTGCCTGGGGTTGACCCACAGGTTGAGCATTGCTGTCCTACAGTGGCAAACTATCCAAGAGAGTGTTTCCCCCCTCCCTCCTCCTAAGCAACCTCCTGCCTAGGCTCACTGTTCTGCACTTACCTCAGGAGTCCCAGGCAAAGGGGAGGAAGGGTAAAGAGCGAGACTTTCTCTTAAATGAATTGGGGGGTGAGCATTGGTGGTTGGAGGTGTAGCTCAGTGGAGCTTGAGGTACTAGGTTCAATCTCCAGCATCCACAAAGTAAAAATTAATAGAAAAGTTTTCTTTCTGAGACACAGGGCAAGTACTTCAGTCTCTCTGAAATATACAGAAAAAAATAGCAAGAGTCATCTAGAAATTGCTATGTGTTTTGAATTGGGCTTCAAGTCTTGACAAATCA
Organism: Acomys russatus; assembly: GCF_903995435.1. Lineage (NCBI taxonomy): Eukaryota > Metazoa > Chordata > Mammalia > Rodentia > Muridae > Acomys > Acomys russatus. The sequence goes on from NC_067156.1 coordinate 60,439,475, forward strand.
GTAGCATCCCTGATGACAAAAGTCTCAAGCCACGATTAAGGGTCACATCTGCTTGTGTGTGATGTTCTCTGGCATCTGTGACTTGGGCAGTTTTGAAGATTGTAGCCCAGTCGGTGTTAGGCTCTTTACTTGAGGTGTGTTTCTGGACGATGTTCTGACTGTTGCAAACTACTGGATGGCACATTAGGTGTGATTTGTCCCTGTCACCAGTGGTGGTAGCTCTGGTAGGTTGCTCAAGATGTATTAGCTGGGTTTCTCTACCTGCTGTGTCCTCAGGCCCTTAGGGGGCACATGGCTAAATGCAAACTTTCACTGTCTGCTTCCTGTGCTTTCTCGCCTCTCTGAGACTTCCCAGAGACAGGTCTCCCAGAGTGATGCTTTTCTTAGTGGAAGAGGGCAGTGCCACAAGGGGCTTCTGGGAGTTTTCCTGTTGGAGTGTTACCCAGATCTGAATCTTTGGAAGTTGAGTTGTGGGCTCATGTAGGTAGGCGTCATACACCTTGAACGGTAAATCATCTTCTAAAACAGTGTCAACTTTGAAGTCTGGGTTTGGACTAAGACCCAAGTAAGATAGCAAGGTAATTGGACAAGAGCTGCATTAGACATTGTGGTACCATGGTCCCTCTGTGCTGCAGGGGCGGTGACATTTGCTCTTGGTCCTAGAGACCCTGTCATTTGCTATTGATGTCTCAGAGGAGCAGGGATGGGTATGCTCAGGGGAGGGGAGCCATGACTGCTGCTGAGGAGCAGGGAGAATACTCAGGGGAGGGGGAGCATGGCTGCTGCTGGGGAGCAAAGGGAATACTCAGGCGAGGGGGAGCATGGCTGCTGCTGAGGAGCAGGGGGAGTACTCAGGGGAGGCAGGGCATGGCTGCTGCTGAGGAGCAGGGGGAGTACTCAGGGGAGGCAGGGCATGGCTGCTGCTGGGGAGCAGGGGGAGTACTCAGGGGAGGGGGGCATGGCTGCTGCTGAGGAGCAGGGGGAGTACTTGGGGGGCATGGCTGCTGCTGGGGAGCAGGAGGAGTACTCAGGGGAGGGGGCATGGCTGCTGCTGGGGAGCAGGGGGAGTACTCAGGGGAGGGGGGCATGGCTGCTGCTGAGGAGCAGGAGGAATATTCAGGGGAGGGGGCATGGCTGCTGCTGAGGAGCAGGGGGAGTACTCAGGGGAGGGGGAGCATGGCTGCTGCTGAGGAGCAGGGGGAGAGCCTAGTCAGTGTTGGCTCTCTCAGGGTGAAGGCCCTTGGTGTGTTGGGTATGTTGTGGGAGAGAGAGCAACCAAGAGGCCTGACTCCGATGCTGCTAGAGGGAGTAGTGAAGCCGAGAGGACATTTCTTAATTGGACCTGTGCCCTAGGGTAGGTATTTTAATTACAGTCTATCACTGCAGTGCTGAATAATTTAGAATTAACAAAACCGCCAAGGTTCCATGTGGCATTTCATATAGATGTAATGTAAACACCATAGAACCATGGCCCTATGTGAAATTTAACTACTCTCTAATGGTATATTTTCTCTCAGAGTTGCTTCTTAACCTCGACTGTAAGTCCCCAGGGCAGGAGCAGCCTTTATGCTGAATACATAGATTTCTACAAATGATAGGCAAATAATTTTTGCCTCACCCGTGGGGCCAGGTGGCAGATGTGCTTGGCTCCATTTATTTTGAGGGCTTGAGCATTCAAATTATATATTTTGCTTTGAAAAAATTATGCAGAGAGCCCTAGGCTCAAGAGCTACTTTCTTGCTTATGGATCATTGCCTGTCTCAGCCAGGGTAGCTGTGAAACAGGGCAAGAGGGCTCCTGAGGAGGTATGAGGTGGACAGCCAATTGGATTTGGATGATGGGGGGCGGGGCAAAGAGAGCAAGTGTTTTTGTGTCCTTTCACAGAGCAAGCCAGTTTGGCTGTTAAAGACCATTTTCCTTCTCTGTCTTATTTTTCGTTGTTGTAAATTGAGAATCTATGGAGGTTGACCAGTTGCTCAGTCATTCTGGGGCTAAGGGGTGGGGGTTTCCTGATGTGGAGTGGACCATGGATCTGAAGGAGATGAACCGGAGGGGATACAAGGAGTCTGTTGTGGCTGTCACTTGTGCAGCTTACACTACCACCTTTTGGGGGTTGGGTGACAAGAAAGGTTGATTTTTGTACTTGGGAATATACAGTGTAGCCTGTGAGGGCACCTGGCACATTGCCTTATGCACTGGTATGCTTGATGATACTTTGTTGTTATTATGTATAATACTGTCTATATACACCTATATAGATATACTTTAAAATTTAGTGTATGATCTGTGCATGCAAGACTGGTGTCTGAGGAGCCAGGAGTGTAAGATCCCGTGGAACTAGAAGTAAAGGCAGTTGTGGTAAACCACCTAATGTGGGTTCTGGGATTCGAACTTGGGTCCTCTTGCACGATCAGTGTCGTAGACTGCTGATTTCACCTCTGTAGCCCCTACATTGTACATTTATGTTAGGAGACAGGAAGGATTCTCCTGTGACAATGCAGGAGGTTCTTTTGTTTTTGTTTAAACATCATGGTAGAGCCTTTTCTCAGCAGGAGCGTACGTGCTTGCCAGGATGGCAATCATTGAAAATATGCTTCAGGGATGAAGTTAGCTTTGTTGGTCTTTAATATCCTTCCCAGTGAGTGAGCTCTTAAAACTTTCTTGGCATATTTAATGTTCACTTAAAAAATTGAAACCATTGATTCAGTGTGTGCATTCAGGGCCAACAGTTCTTTCCAAATGCAATAAAAACTGATAGCTAACCTTGTGATCTTGGTTACGTTAAAGATATGGGGAAAATAGCCAGTTCCTTGCTCCTTCAAAGTATGCACGGCCCTGTCAGACCCTGGCTACCATTTCCTGATGAGGATGTGTATGCCTGTTGGTGAAGGGGCAGTGCTGGGGCTTGAACCTAGGACTTTATGTGTGCTAGGCAAGTGCCCTACCCCTGAACTAATATTCCCGTTCTTTTACTTTGAGAAAGGGTCTTGTTGCTCTTTCTGTGTAGCCAAGGCTGTTCTAGAACCCTTGATCCTGTGCCTCAGCCTCCTGGGTACTGATGTTATGGATATAATTACTTCATCCTGCTGCTGAATCTCAGGAGAGCAAAACTCCAAAAACAGTAAAGTGCTTTCTCTTGGTGGTAGGATTAAAGAGGATTGAAAAACGTATTTTATGTACTTTGTAGTGGAGTCAGAGTCACATTCAAACTGTGGCTTCTCCTGTCTCAGCCTCCTGAGTACTGGGAGTGCAGATGCCCAGTGAGCTTATAATTTATTAAAAAAACAAAAAAACTAGAGAAGGTGCTTTAAGAAAACTATACTAGGGCCCTGCACTGATGACAGGGAGTGGGTGAGCCGGCACTGCCCTGAGGACACGGGAGCAGGAGAGCTGGCCCTGCCCTGAAGACAAGGGAGTGGGCCCTGATCCAGGGCTCTGAGTGGACATCACCCCAACATCTACCCCATGTATGGCCTGCTGGAACACACGAAGGGGCTGGACCTGCAGATTCAAAGATTAAGGTTCTCCTTGACACACAGCAACAACGTGATATCTGACAGCAGTCCCAGTGAGGATCTGGTAACGATAGTGTAGGCCTCCAACCAGACCCATGTTTACATTTGAAAGTAAATAGATGTGGACAAAAGGCTATACTGCGTGATACACTACAGCTTCTGTGACAAGATTTTTTGTTTGTCTGTTTTATTTTACTGGGGAAAGGAGAGGGATTTTGGTGCATGACGTATAAATCATAGACATTCAATAAAAGTAAAAAAAAAAAAAAAAAAAGAAACTATACCAGCCAATGATTGAGATGTATCAGGTTAGTTATTTTTTAACTTGCTATTTAAAATTAAATTTGCCTCTACCCATCTTTTTAAAGGCTTAACTGAACACAAAATAAAAACCCAGCCAAATATATATGTACAAGGCCAAGCACCTCTTACAACAGCAGTAATGGCAATTTTAGAAAGTAATGTGGCCTCAGTATGTGTCAGTATGTATGAGGTTTAATACTTTGGCACAGGGTGAATCTGTGTGACAAATTCAGGAAGCTGTTCTGTCCAACAGTTAGAAGAAGCTCTATAATGTATGTGGCTGTGTGGCCCAAGGCTAGGATACATTCCCAGGAAGCTGTGCATGGGCTGGGCTGGCTTTCCAGCCAGGCTGTCTGATTATTTTGCTGGGAATAGAACCCAGGGTCTGTACTTGCTAGGCAAATATTCTACCACTGGGTTACATCTGCAGCTGTTTAAGTGTTAACCTGTGGTGCCCTGGTAAATACGTGCCCCTTTCTGTGTTACCTTTCCAAATCTGTACACCTCCATCTGAGACTTCCATCCCTGATAAGGCCTATGTTTAAGAGGCACACTTGAGGCCTGAAAGGAAGGCTAAACGAAGGTCTAACACCTGCTAGGTACCAAGGTCCACACCTGCAAATCCAGCACGTAGGCATCAGAGGCAGGAGGATTGCCACAAGTTTCAGGCCTGCCTGGTTTACTCAGCAAGTTACAGGCTTGTCCGGTCTACATAGTTAAGACCATCCTCTCCTCCCCAAATTCTAAATATGCCTGGCTGGGGAGAGGTGCATGCTGAATTAGCAGACCAGACTGAAAGGTCACTGTAGGCCGGCTTTGGCCTTTGCATCCTGAATTTTACACCAGCACTGAAATCTGCCTTGTAGCTTCCAGCAGAAAGGGACACTCAAATTTCCTTAAACTTTTCTTACCTCTAATGAGTTGAACTGTTTTTTGTGTTTTGATTTTAGAAATATTTGCATTTTCTCTAAATTTACTCTGTTCCTGCCTACACGGCTAAAATGCATATTTTGTAGACTGGAGACCTGGACAGGATATCTGAGTTCATATCAACTGTCTGGGATTTCAGAGCGTGGCAGAGTCATGGCTGCACGTCTTCCCTCCCCAGTGCAGTGGTCCAGGCTGGAGTCCTGAGGTCCAAGGCAGGCACATGGGACTGACTGTCGAGCTGGCTTGAGAGACGTGCCTGGTCTCAGCTGAATGAGGCTGTTTCTACTCAATTTGCTTTCAGAAGGAGGAGGCTCTGGAGGCCCCATGACTCTGCCTTTGTTGGAAAGGCGCTCAGTGCTATCAGAAAAGCAGTGTGGAGACTTTCCCACAGTATCGAGCACCCGGCGAGCTGCCGGTGGGTCCTGACCATCAGGAAATTGGATAGGTGGAGGAACTAAGCTTGTGTTGCCCAGGAGAGCCGTGCTCAGTTTCTGCCTGAGCTGTTGCCAGGAGTTTCCCCTTCTTTGGCTAATGTGGCACGTTTGAAAAGCAAACCATCTTGCTCATGAGGGCCGCAGGGCTGGGCCACTGCCATTGTGAAGAGGGAGCACAGAGTGTGACTGGCATCCCTGCTTGTCCAGCCTCCTGGAGGAGTGGAAGGCAAGTACAAGGAAAGAGGCCAGCCTGAAATGAGAGGTCATGCTCTCTGTACAGTCCAGGTTCTGCTCATGACTTCCCTGTTTGGGCAGGTGTGTGGGAAAGTCTGGGGAGAAGAAGAAATTGTAGCCGGCTGGGCTTTTCATTCACCGTCCACACACAGTCTTGAATCATCTTGTGTCTTGGAAAGCTGACAGCTTTGGTAGCAATTCATTTCCAAAGATCTGCTGACTGCTCCGCATTCCACGGAGCCATTTTCATTAGCTGGAATTGTATGAACACTGTGGAAAATTGTTGGCATATGAAACACGAGCCTATCTCCAGTTTGTACGAGGAAGGTTTGTCCAAGGGTGCATTGCTTCACTGATGGGTGCACCGGGAGAGGCTGTCCTCTCAGGGCTTGGATTGGGTGGAGCAGTGCCAGCTCTGTGACTTCTGCAAAGGGAAGACTCAGTTTCTGGTGCACAGGGATGTTGTGAACACTTCCGGGTTACCGATGGTGCTGCCTCAGGAAGCTTGCCCACCACAGCACTGAGGTGTCTGGGGATACTCCATATGAATGGTGGATGGTTGGCTCTGATGGCATCAAGAACCAACACCCTGAAGGGATTGTGTTTTGGGGGTTAATGTGGTTGAGGACCCAGGGTTCTCCTAATTGGCTTTTAGAAAGTGCCAGAGGTTTCTTGATCTTAGCCTCTGGTGTTTGCTCAGCTCCCTGAGGCAGTCTCCTAGAGAATGTGCCCTTTCAAGGCTGTTGGAGTGAGTCTCTTGGTTGCACTACTAAAGTCTGTCTATGGGACTCCTGTGACGAGTGGCCAAGATGCTTCCGCCATATGCTCACATTTGGCAGGAGCTTGCTCAGGTGCGGAAGGAGGGAGGGCTGGGAGTTCTGAAGGCTGTTTTCCTTACCCCACTGCTGCTGGAGCTTGGTAAGCTGCAGTGGTGCATTTTATAACCTGATTAGGAGGAGACAGGGTTTGGGCTAAGGAGAACCCTTGTGTCAGAAGAAGCCTGGTCCCTGTAGATGGTAGGGATTTCAAAGTCTCCCTGAGCTGTGTGGGGGTTTCCATTGGGACCTTTTGGACCCATTCCTGCCACTTGGCATTTCCCTTGGTAAAAGATGTCTAGCTCGGTCCTTGTCTCCTCTGTTATTGGTGACTCCATTTAGATTTCTTTTTTATTTTTATATATTTTAAGAGGCTTCTATATGGCCCCTCAAATGGCCCTTAGTAGGCTATTGGCCGCTCACTACAAACTGATAAGGCACTATTGCTAAAGAAGATATTTACACAACTCATTGAATGTGGAGAAGTTGAGCTAGTGCCTAACTAGAGTCTTCACCCCCTACTGACTAGTATTTTTGGTCCTGGAAGGTACTCTCCACACTACCAGAAGAGAAAGGACCACAGCTATAAACCCTGTGATATATGACATACTAGTGTGATAGTGGCACAGATATTGTGGGAGTAACCAACCACTGTTTGGTTCGATTTAAGTCCCATGAGATGGAATCCAACTGACACTGCTTGGGTAGCCAAGAACTGCTAGGCTGTGGCCTAGGTAAAACCCTGAAACCAATGTTCTGCTAAAAATCCAGCAATAAAATGACTCCTAATGACATTCCGCTGTGCCGATAGAGCAGTGTCTGTCTCACCGTTATCAGAGAAGCTTTCTCTTGTAGTAGATGGAAACTAACACAAACCTACAATGTTCAGTGTGCAGAGAGTGAGACTTGGGATATTCCATCCTACGTGGGATTTCTTCATTAACGCCTCCCTGCCCTCAAGGCTCAGGGAACAAAATGTGAGAGCCAAGGGGGTGGGTAATAACAAGGAAACAGTGTCTTCCAGACACATAGGACTGATGCACGTGTGAACTCACAGAGACTGTGGCTCCATGTTCAGGGAGTGCCTGCCGGGATCCAGCCTTGCAGCATTGAACTGAGAAGGAGAAATGGGCACAAGCTTTCACCCCGTCCAAGAAGCTGTCTCCGATGGACATCACTTGCAAAGGAGAATTCAGTTTTCTCCTATAGAGTCTCACTAGGTATATTAACCACATTTAAGGGAGGCCTCATGACAAGCAGTAGAGAGGGCCAACACAAATGGACATGGTGGTGTTTTTGTAAACTATTGGTTTTGTATTGCTTTGTTTGGACTTTTTTCTTTTTTGGTCTTACTGGTCTTTTGGTTGTACATTATGGTTTCTGAGTTTGTGTTTTTATGGTGTGTGTGTGTGTGTATGTGTGTATGTGTGAGATGTTTTTTGTTTTTCTGCTTGTTAAGAGGAAAAAAAGGGTGTGGAGTTGGGTGGGTGGAGAGATGGGGAAGATCTGGTGAGAGTTGAAGGAGGAAAACTGATCAGAATATGTTTTTTTTTTTTTTTTTCCCAATGAAAAAAGTCTCCTTGCCGGAGCTTCCATTGGCTGCCCTCTGCTGGGTAACACTGCAGAAGGAGTGGCCTTTGGCTGTCTGCAGCCCTGCAGGTGTCTGTCTAGTCATTTCCATAAACTGCAGAGGAAAACAAAACAAAACTGCCAAACCAGTTTAGCAAAGGGCTGGTGGCCCTGCCCTTCGCTGGCTTCCCTGGCCTCCTATTTCCTACATGGGAAATCTTTGACTTTTCTTAAATAAAGCTTCATATATTTCATATATTCACATATTCGTTTTTTCTTCTTCTAGAAACGTCTTTAGCTTGATTCTCACACCCTGACTCCCTTTTATGGGTAGCAGAGGACAGTCTTCCACACAAGAACTGTGTCCTCCAGTGTTTAGGACCCTGTTACCCCACACCTGGGACTCTGTCTGGAACTTGATTGTCTCTAAGGATACTTTGTAGCAGTCACTGATGTCCCGCTCAGGGGTCCGAGGGAAACAGTAGCAGCAGGGCTGTGTCGGGCAGGGTCTAACATTGTGCGTGCTTCCTGTGACCTGTCTGTCCCTTGAGAGGATGCAGACTGAGATGAGCGCAGTAACTCTGGTATGCTGGACCCCCCCCCCCCCCCCGAGGGACACGATTGTGCTCTCTGGATCCCTTCTGTGTCTGCTCACCAAATTCAGTGTTTAGGAATTTGTGGGGGTCTTATTGTAACTTTCTTGATGGAACCCTGGGTCGTGTGAATGCTTCACAAGCACTATTTTTGAAGGGAGAAGGGGACCCCATTCTTATTTACTGTGAGTAATATTTTTTTCCTTAGCCAGATTGTGAGTTCCACAAAGGGCTTGGGGTAATAGCCTTAAAAGTAAATCATGTACTCCTAATGGGACACAAATCAAAGATTATCTTGTGGTGGCCAGGATAGGATGACAGTTTAAGAAGCAGTGTCACCACGGGAAGAGACTAGTTCAGAGTGACAGGGTTGGTAGTTGGAGATGAGCATTGGGGTGAATTGTTTCCATAGATTTGAGCCTAATATGGGATTGAGTCTATGGCAGCAGGGGGAGTTCATGGGTAAGGATTTATCTGTTGACAGATTAAGATTTGCGTTTACCCTCTCTGAGATCATAGCTAAGATTAGTAGGTGAAAGTTGTAATCAGAGGTTCCAGATGAACCTAGGCCTCCGCTTTCAGGGACTCAGTATGCCTTGAGCTGTTGCTGAGCTCCACAGTGGAATGGCTTTACAGATGGCTGCCAGCTCTCCCACAGCCATGCGTCCGCTGTGCGTCTTATCCCTAGGATCATATTCGACTAGAGTCTGTGCTTTCCTGAGATAGTCCTGTAACTTAGGTACTTGTTGCTGTGATAAAACATCCCATGGAAGGGAGGAAAGGGCTTATTCAGTTGGCTCGTTATTTGAGGACATGGTCCATCATGATGATGTGATCATGGCTGTAGGATGTGGAGGCATTGGTCACATTACGTCAGGGAGCAGAGAACAGCGGATACGTTCAGGTAGGTTTCTCCTTTTTATGCAGTGTGGGACTACATCCATGAAAATGGTGCAGACTCACACAGCTAGAGTAGGCCCGCTCACCTTCGATTACATCATCCAGCTGGTCTCTCACAGACATGCCCAGACTTACCTCCCAGGTGATTCTAGACACCATGAAGTTGGCAATCAGTTTTAGCCATCAGACTTGCTTCCGAGGGGATTAGAATGTTTTTCTGGAGAATAGTAAACTGTGTAGGTATTAATTGGAGAACCTTTGTTCCCTGTATTTCTGTAAAGAATAGCGCTGCATACCTCTTCTGTACTTTCAGTGCTAAGGTGCTTTGTGCTGGATTGGGTAGCCACGCTGTCAGCACTTACTCCGCTGCTCTAAAGTGGCCATGTTAGAGCAGCATTCACCCTGGATGGATCACGTCACTCTCTGGCCCAGGCTTCTGTTTTATGCTTACATTCGTTTCTGGTTTCTATGCAGCATGTGATGACATTCACGGGCAGGTGTGCGCGAAGTTCTGCAGGGCAGTGTGAGGGCTGAGACTCCGACCTGGTGTTTCACCTTATCTGGGAAGTGGTGACATTGGCAGTCTGTGCAGCCTATCATGTGGTCCTACCCATGTGAGGGGAACCATGCTTGCTCCTTGCCCATGTTGTTGGCGGCAGTGCCCATACTCTTCCCGGGGTGGCTGAGAGTATCTGGGAGCTCATAGCCTTGCTCTGGTGTCCTAGCTGAGTGGCTTGGGATGTCTCTCAGTTCGAGTATCCTGGGTTTAAGTTGTCTGGCTCTAGAAGCTGTTTTTGAAGGTAGAAGAAGATACTGACAGTAGAAAGCTCTTTGACAATGCCAGGAGTTGGTGTATGTGAGAGACTTTCTGCAGGGGTTAGGTCTTTATCAGAGGCAGAAGGTGGAGGAAGAATCCATTCTTTGACAGTAGAAAACAGTTCATACAAATGCACATCTCTCTTTTTTAATCTTCATTCTTAAATTTCATTCATGTTTATGGTGAAATGTATTTACCCCATGTACCCTTCCAAATTCCCCTATATCTTCCCACAACAGATACCCCTCCCAACTCCATGTCTTCTCCTCCTCTTCCTGATAACACACTAACGTCAGTTAGTAATGCCCTTATGTGAATGGATGTGGGGCCATAAATTGGAGGACAGGAAACCTACCAGTGGCCACACCCTCAAAAAAAGGATGATTCTCTCTCCACAAAATAGATTCTCCCTCTTCCAGCATCTGCCACCCACCAGCAGCTCCTCAGCTAAGGGGTAGGGCCTGGGAGCACCCCTCTCTCCCAGGCCTGGGGAGCACTCCCCTCCCCCATCTATGTTGGAAGTTTGGCTGTCTTGATCTTGTGTAGATAGATATGGCTTTTGTGAGTTCCTGGACACGGCATGTCCAGAAGATGGCATCTTACAACACTCCAATCCTCTATCTCTTAAATTCTTTCTGCCTCTTCTTCCGAGATGTCTCTGAGCCTTGGTAGGGGCAGGGTTTCATGAAGATGTTCACTTAGAGCTAAGCACCACTTCATCTCCTCAGTACCTTGACCCAGTGTGCATCTCTGCATGGACTGCTGCTCACTGCAAACCAAGCCTGAGAGTGGCCCAGCCTTCTGGGTATAAATATATTTAGAAGGCATTTTGACAGCATGGCCTTAAAAAAAAAAAAAAAACAACCCCACAAAAATCAGGTTCTACCCTAGAGCCCATGACCTCCCCAGCCACGGGTGTTTGAACACTTACAGGCCCAGACATGAAACTCCCTCCTGGTGATCAGGGTCTCAAGTCCAGTCAGAAGTCAGTTAGGGGCCTACAAATAGTCGTGCCGCTATTGCACAAATGGGTACGTCTTGCCTGGCAGGTTAATATTGGGGCGTGTTGAGTCCAAAACTGGATAAGACCAGTATTCCACCAGCAGCCGACATAGCACATTCTGAAGTGAGTCAGCAGGGATGAAGGGTCCTGGTCAGTTTCAGGTTGATTTCTGTGTCTAGTAGCCACAGCGAAGTTCCCTTTTTTGAGTACGATCTTTCTAGGGTGGAAAGGAGATCTGCGCAGGGTTCACTGTGGATTGGTTAAGCTGACTTGGATGCTGACTGTCTTCCCAGGGTCTGTTTTGCTTTAGGATGGCTGGCAGCCATGGATGAACCTATCCTATGTCTTTGTAAATTTCTCAGCATAATGAATCCAAGCCTTTGCCTCTCATGGCTCTCGGTTTCCATGCATGACAGGAACTATAGGGTTTACAATGCTTTATGTAGCCAGTTCTTACTCAGAACTGCCCCACGAATTACTAGCGGTAGCAACAAATAGGACAATGTTTAACCTGGGGGACTCTGTGGCCATCCACGCTCTGACTCATTCTGACTCAGGCATTGGGTGTTTGGCCAACTTCTGCATGCGCCAGGTGGTTGATAGCTGTAGTTCCTGCTCTTTTGAGGAGGGACGGTAACCAGGCAGTTTTTGGGTCAGGAGCAGGGAACTGGCACTCTCGTTTAGAGCTCTCATTCATAGACCCCCACTTGGCAAACATCTCTATGGGTCTTTGTTTCCCTTTAGATGAGGCTTTTGACAGGTGATTTTTGAGGCACCTTCACAGGTAGTTTCTGGGTTGTAGGAATCTGTGGTTCTCTATGTACCAAAGTGCAGTGTGATGGAGTTGTGAGTCTGTGAGTGGTCCAGATCATCAGCTAGAAACTGATGCAAACGAAAGACTAGTTGTGGTTCCTAATGGTCAAGAGAAGCTCTGCCAATGAAGATGGAAAAGCAGATGACGTGTCTTATCTTTCCCAGTGTAGGGAATGGAGATGCGCCTGTAAAGCCGAGGTGTTGCTGTGTGAAGGGGCAGACACCGTTAAAGGGTTCAGAGGTTCTGAGCAATGTTAACCTGAGAGTCTTTAAGAGATCACGGAATTTTATTCTCACTTTTCTACCATAACTATTTTTCTGTCATATGACAACCACTGTTTATGCATTTAATGTGTGATCCCAAGAGAAGATGTTATGTAAAACAAATGCACCGTGCTTATGGAGGGCTCTGAATTCATTACTTCTGGGGCCCTTCTGTAACTGGCAAGCAGCAATCTCAACCAAATGGCTCCATGTTCCCCTTTCTACCATATATGTATTTCTTATGTGCTCTGATTATTTCTTTGAAATGACAACATTAGGGCATGTGACCTTCTTCTGGTGTGTATAGTACTCCCCACGTGTCTGTGGAGTTCCGCTGAGTTCTGAGTAAATAAATAACAGCATTAAAAAAAAGTCAGTTCATGATGTTTATCATTATTTAAGTGCTCACTCTAGTTTCTGTTAGGCGCTGTGTGTGCACCTGTAACCAAGGGACATGGTTTCTCACTTTTTATAGCTGTAGTCTAGAGATAGAGACACACACTGTAGCACTCTACTAATTAAATATGAGACAACCAGCTGTATGGATATTTACGGTGAGCAAGACCAGGATGGTATAAGAATAAGAGGGCACTGCGTCCCCTGGATGGGGAGGCCTGGTAGCACTCAGAGGAAGGATAGCAGGCTACCAAGAAGAGACTTGATACCCTATGAACATATACAAGGGGAGGAGGTCCCCCTCAGTCACAGTCATAGGGGAGGGGGGAGTAAGGGGAAAGTGGGAGAGAGGGAGGAATGGGAGGATACAAGGGATGGGATAACAATTTAGATGTAATATGAATAAATTAATAAAATATATTAAAAAATAAAATAATAAGAGGGCACACGTATTTTAGATCAGTGATGGCCTCTCTGAGTATGCAAAAGAAGCTTGTGAGGGAAAGTGGTTTGGTTGGATTTGAGAAGAGCGATGGTTCCAGCAGTGAGAGAGAAGTCAGTGTTAAAGGCTCAGTGGCAGGAAAGAGCCTGACATCTTGACAGAGTTGAAAGCTCAGAAGGGTGAGGCTGTTCTAAACAACAGGGTAAGGTTGAGCCCTAGGCAGGGATCATATCACACATGAGTTTTTGCTGAGATAAGAATTTCATAGTTCATCCTATGTTGAAAGGACAACCACTGTTGATTTTCAGGTTGGTGGAGATGATTCAATTCAACATGATTTAATTCATCACATTGGTACATTGTGAAAAGGGAAGGAGGTGTGGGGCAGAGAGACCAGTTAATAAGGGATCTTTGTGGTATAGATAAGGGATGGCACTGGCTTGTGCGTTGCCAGTGACAGTATCATCGGGCAATGGAATGGCTTTCAGATATACAGAAAGGGTAGAAGTTTGGAACTTGGTGTGATGACTGGGTTTAGGGAGGTCATGGGGGAAGGTGTCAAGGGTGAGGCATGGCTTCTGGCTCTTTTATCAGGTTAAAAGGCTGAAATAAGAACATGAAAACTCTTCCCTGGAACCGGCCACTTGGACACGCCTAAGTGGCTAAAGCTGAAGATACAGATACCAGCTTCTTGAAACAACAGATTTTGTTCTTTTTCTTTTTCTTTTTAGGGGATGGGCTCGTTTTTACAAATTTATTATAATTTATTCAGATTACATCCCGATTGTTAATCCCCTTGCTTGTATCTTTCCGTGCCCACCCTCCCTCCTTCTTCTGCCTTATTCGTAATAGCCCGAATCTGAAAACAACCTAGATGTCCTGCAACCAAAGAATGGATAAAGAAACTGTGGCACATTTACACTATGGAATGCCACTCAGCTATTAAAAACAAGGAAATCTTGAAATGTGTAGGCAAATGGATGGAACCAGAGTCGATCATCCTGAGTGAAGTAACTCAGACTCAGAAAGACACACATGGTATATACTTATTTATAAGTAGATACTAGCCCAACATAGATGTCCTCTGAGACTTCACCCAGCAAGAGAAGGGACTGCTGAGACCTCTAGCCTGACTCTGGGCGGAGTGCTGAGAGTGATATGGAAGATGGGAGAACCCAGATTTTATTCTTTGTACAGCAGTGACAGCACAGGAGTTTGTGCCGGGAGTGAGGATGGTAAATGTCCCCGGGAAGCTGATGCTGCACATGAGGATGAGGATGTGTTCTGTGGGTCTCACGAGCTGGGATCTAATTGAGATTTTTACTTCAAGTTGGAATACTCCAATGTCTTTGTAGGCTGTGGCTTGTTAAAGCATGGCAGGTTGCTGGAGTGCCCTAGTTGGTACAGGACCACAAGAGGTACTTTTTTTTTTTTCCCCTCACCATCCTACACCAGGACGAGGCTGGGAGTCTTCCTGTCCATCATTTGCACTGTCAGCATAAGGGGAATTGATGCTTTGACCATATGAACATATGTTGGGAGGGGTCTCTGGTGACCCGCGGTGTTTACTGTTCTCTGCATCTCTGTAGTTCGTGAGAGGGTTTAGTGCTCAAAGGCTACGAGCCCCATTATCTGAGTAGAGGGAATCTTGTTTTCCTGGAGGGAAAAGGGCAGTCCTGGGGATTTTCCTCTTTCTTTGTGTGTCTACTCTGGTGAAAGAAATAGAATGAAACAGTTGATTGAGCTTGTTGGGAGTGCCTGGTAGAGCAACTTGATGACTCTTCTCTGAGTTTGGGAGCAGCCGGACTTCTTTAATTAGAATATAGACAAAGTGCTGGAAGGAAGCGGCCAGAAGTGTGATGGATGTACAGACCTCAGGAAGATGTTAAACCCATAGTAGTGAGGGTGAGACAATTAAGAACCACCAAGGTGAACCTGTGGCTGAATACGTTCTCTTGGAGTTCCTTAGATGATAGTAATAATACTGACAAAAGTTACATAAGAGCTGGGGAAGAGCTTTATTTCAATTAATTCATACTATACTGGGTTAGATTTAGTAGTTTAGCAATATTGGCTTCTTTTTATGTAGCCACAGAACACCGTGTTATGAGACAGCTTCCTACCTGAGTGATCGCAGCTGCTACTTAGAGGTGGGCTGCCCATGTCAGACACCTAATATACATTAATCCACCTAAGTGTGCAAAACAAGGCAGCCTTAGGTTTGCCGGAATCACCAGGGGAGTTGCAGTTGGGATGAAGGTTCATCTGACCTAAAGCAGATCTTCATGTCTGCTAATTTCTTATCAGGAGCAAGGGACAATGAAGGACAGTGGACTTCTGGGTACTGGCTTTGTCACTTTATACTACACAACAGGAAACACAATATATACCACACAACAGACAATGTCGGGCTGGTCAGTAGAACTGCTGTGGACAGGTGAGAACTGACGTGATTTTAGAGAAGGGAGCTTATATGCACCTCCTTGATTCGTCCTGGGGATTTAACCAGCCATTACAATTGGGGAAGTCTTCCTTATGACTAATGCAAACTCCTCCCACCTCCGGTCTGCCCACCCCAATTAGAAGTGCTTGTTGAACAAACTAATGGATTATTAGTCTGCGTTTCTGCTTGCTAAGCGCATTGTATTCAGTGCCTTCTTGGTACTTCCAGAAAATAGCAAATGTGAACATGTTTCCGGGGAAGAGAAGCGTGGTGTTCCCCTTGGGGCTGGTTTACGCCCATTCTCTTTGAACTTTGCTCTGTATGACTATTGTGTCTGCCGTACGCAGGTGAGCTTATTATAACCTTTACCACTTAACATTCGCCCATCCTCCCTTAAGTATTCACAAATTGAAAAGGAAAGGGGCCAACCCTAGGGTGCACGGAGGAGGAGCATGGAAGTAATTCATAGTGTGCATGGAGGAGGAGCATGGAAGTAATCCAGTGGCTTGATGTTCAGTTGTTTGATTTTTTTTTTTTTTTTTTTCTCATAAGCTCTAAGAAAAAGTCCCAAGCAGATCTGATGGTCCTCAGGAAAGAGTCAGGCCTAGGGATCTCTGGGGTGAGAGACGACGGTGCCACCCTGTTTCTGCTTCCTCCAGTCCCTTTTCTTCCTCAGGGGCAGCTGCTGCTCTGCCATCCATGGAGACACCCAGCTATTCAGCTGTGTGCTGCACGAGCCCTGAGAGGTGAAGGGCGGAGATGTGGAGCTCCAGCTGTCTTGTGGGAACTCATACAGGGTCCTGGCCTCATTGACATCGTACTGTGCTGGCTGATCGTGCACATCTGTACAACAAGACATTATGTGGCTGACAGAGCTGTGCTCAGAGGCTCCCAGGCCTCTAAGTCAGGACCTTGTTATTTCTGCACACAAGTTTTTACTCAAGTCCCATCCCACAAGCTTCCCTGGATTTATTTTCAGAAGGAAAGTGGACATTTCTCTCAGAAATAGCCAGAATATTCTACCCAGTATCCGAGCTTGAAAGGCACTATTTAGTTCCTAACACTTGAACACTGTATTTTTGGCACATACCAGGTAAAGGGTCTACCCCTGTAGGACATCCCCTACCCTGCTCCATTTTTGAAAAGACAAAGTCTCACTACATTACTGAGACTGGCTTTTAACTCACTCTGCAGCCCAGACAGGCCTTAAGCTCTCCACCTTCCTATCTCAGCCTCTCAACTAGATGGAAGCCTAGGTCTGTACCAACAGCCTTAGCATATGAGCCTAACTCTTATGAAATTAGGACATACACTACCAATGTGCAGTGCACTCTTATTGGGTAAGTTGGAATTTAACCTACGTGACTAGCTGTATCACAGCATGTCAGTATTCTTGTGAAGACCTGATTAGGAACCCAGAGTACTTGCTGTATTGTAGCCCTGACAACTACTAGACAACCTCTCTGCATGAAAACCTGCATGAACATATCACCTACAGTAGCTTTCGACTGGCTTCCTATAACTTCCATAAGGAAGTTAAATTCTAGTTGTTATTTGCTTAATGGTGGACTCAAGATCAGCAGTTTATGAATGAGGAACTAAGTCAGTTTCCAGCATTACAGTACTCAGGTGCTTTCTTTTCTAGTTTGGCAACATGCATATTATTCCTAAAAGTGAATAAAGAAAAAAGTGCAATACATTGTCCTTAGCACTTATAGATTTGGAGAATGTAGGAAATTAATATTTTAGCCTTTCTGTGTTTCAGAGTTAAAAAATAAAACAACTACAATGAGATGGCCTGGGCAGGCAGGCTTCTTGGCTCATGCTGGCCTCTGTGGTCTGGGGACCAACCATCACCTGTCATGTTGTCGCCCTGAGCTCCATGGTGAGCCTGTGATGTCAGGACTCTGGTTGTTTTCACTCTTATACGCGGCTGACTGGTCACTGTAGAGTTGGCTTGTAGCTCCCATCGGTGTGTGGAGGTATTAAATTCTGAAATACAAAGGGTAAAACACCGATCTCTGGATAATGCTGAAAAGCAGTAACATTTCATTTTCACAAGGACACCTGTCACCTTTCAAAAAGATTTATTTTTCTTTTAAACGATTTGTGCGCCTGTGGGTGGGCATGTGCACGTGAGCACAGGTACCCGTGGAGGTTGAAAGAAGGTGTGAGGTCTCCTGACATGTATGGGGCCTGTGAGCTGGACTCAGGTCTTCTGCAAGAGCAGTGTGTGCTTTTAGCCACTGAGCCACCTCTGTAGCCCCACCTTTCACCTGCTCTAACATAGGAAGAAGAATGCCCTTAGTGTTTGCTGTACATACTCAGTGTCCTAGAATATTCTCTGTCATGTGCAGGAGCGCTCTTGAGGGTGAAGCCCTTAAATACCCAAGGGACTACATGCAGTTCTGTGGAGCAGCTTGTGCTGTGTGAGCAGGCAGGTGGCTTTAATTGTTTTCCCCCACCACCTCAGTGGGGACACGGGAGACCTGACTGGCCTGGGTTGGTAGACTGTGCTTTTCACGAAGCCCAGTAAACCAAAGAGCCGTGAGATGTGCTGGTCTTCAGCTGAGGAATTGTGGTCTGGAGACGGCATCTGTATAAAGAATCTGCACTCTTGATTATGCAATCTATCCTTCCGATTACTAGGCTCACCATGCCCCAGCTCTCTTAGGCCAGAGTCAGCGATGTTCTCTGGGTTGCAGCTTGGCGCAGTCTGCCGCTGGAAGGCTGGGTGTGGTGAGAACTTTGGTTTCTTTAAAAACCCGGTTATGTTGCATGACTGTGTTTTTGTTTTAATCCAAGGCGTGGGATGAGGGGGCTGCTTCGGGTTGTCCACAGCTGCAAACTGTGATTTGTCTCGTGTTCTGGGAGGGGCATGATTTTTGCCAGCTGAAGATAGTTTATGTTTGGAATTCTGGGGACTCTGGAGAGGGTATAAAATTTCAGATCCCCAAGAGGACCTGCTGGTGGGGGTTTTCCTCCTGGCCTCAAGCTCCTGGAATAAAGACTCATGAGACATAAAATATTATTTATAAATACCTTGGCCGTGTAGCTAGGCTCATTTCCTGAATAGCTAATAACTTAAAATAACCCACTTATAGTAATTTATAATCTGCCACACGGCTGGTTACCTCTGTTCAGGTACCATGCATCTGTTCTCCTCATGTCTTGCTGGTCAGATCTTACTGGGCCTGGCTGTATCTTTTCTGCCTCTGGATGTCCCAGCTCCTATTTTCTGCATCAGCCATAGGCCATTAGCTTTTCATTGACAGGTGATGCTTCCTCATAGACACAAGAGTTTCCTTCTGCTAGGGCCTGTAGCACCTGCTGCTCCCCTGTTGCTGTCCCTGCTGCTCCCCTGCTGCTGCTCCTGCTGATTGGATTGATGGATTGCTGAATTGCTGCTTGGAGATGTCCTGATGACAAAGACTGACTTGTCCCAAGGAACTCAGTGCCCCTATTTTAGCAGGAATTAGTCTAAAGCGACCCCATCTCCCCTCTAACCTTCTTTCCTGCCTACCTACTGTTGGGGGGTTGGAAGGGATTGGAGTGAAGAAGGGTGGCAGATGTAAGAACCCAATAAAGTAGCCAAAAAGTACAGCTATGACTGGGGGAGTTTGAACCCAGGAGTTAGTGGAATTTGGGCTGAGTACGCTCCATAATTCTAAGTGGCCAGGTTAGAGAGCTGACCCTCACAGCCCTTGAAAGCAAAACACTTATCCCAGAATCCCAAAGCAGGATTCTCTGATGCAGTATGTTCCTCCCTCTGCTTAAAATCTAAGAAAATAGTGTTTTCGATTAAGTATAGCAAACATCTCTTATTGAACTTTCACTAGAACCACACATTTTCTTGCCTACCTCAGTTTATTTGCATAACAATGTGTTGGCGACTACCTAATTTTATAAGCGACGAAACACTCACACACACTACTGTGTTGTCGCCTATATTTAGACCTAGGTCTGTTTGACATCAAAGCCTACAAATATCCACAGAAGGCTAAAAAACTTAGTCATATTATTTGGATTATGATCCTTGGAATTTATACTTTTAATGATGGCGCTGAGACCCAAAATGGCCCAATGATCACTTCGAGTCCATGTCCTCTCATAGTTAATTGACGAGCTGGGAGAGCACTGGTAGTGTCTGTTCCATGGTCGGCCATGGTGTGACTACAATTCTTAGAACACTGGACTAACATGTTAACTGTAAGCATTGGTTAGAGCTCTGGCATGTTGAGTTTTTGGAGCTGATTTCAACTATGGGGATGGTTAAGGAAGATGAGAAAATAAAAAGGCCAAAGCAAAATGCCTTGGAGTAAAAGGAAACTAGGGTCTTTTTTAGCTACATCTCCTTGGGAGAGACCGAAAGCTATTCTAAGATGTGCATCCAAGGCCTGCATGTAGAACAGGAAAGACTCCTGAAGGCTGGCTTTGAAAATAAACCAAGGGCTGCTGAGTTGACAAGCACTTGCTGTCACCCCTGATGACCAAAGTTTGATCCCCAAACTTTGATGACCTAAGTTTGATTCCACATAGTGGAAGGGAAGGATAGGACTGACTTCTGCAAGCTGTCCTCTGGGCTTCTGTATATGTATAGTGACGTGCATGCTGGTGTACGCGCGCACACAGGGGTAGGGGTGGGGAATATACTCTAAATAAATGTCAAATGTAAAAATTCAAATAAACCAAAACAAACAAAAACCCAGACCCACATGCTTGCTAATAATGACCTTTTCAGGACATTGACCAGTGCTCATTACTGGAGTGTGCTGGGGTAGGGGACAGTTGTGTATGGGGCTGTAGGCACAGCCTTAGTTATGGTATATACTGTAGTTTCTACTGTCTTGTGTTGGTGACATTTTCAGCCAGTGGTCTACCTCATAGGAGCTCCGTAGATAACTCATCTCTTAATGTTGGTGATTGTGGGCTGTGCCAGACAGGGGAGAAACCAGCATTAGAGACTTCACACAGAGCCCCTCATCTGCTGAGGTATATTCTGTCTACAAAGCGAGGGGTGTTTGCAGAGTGCCGACAGCCTGCTCTGCGACTCAGAGAGCACGACGAGTCGTGCATGTCAAGGAAGGTGCAGACAGTGTAATGAGACAGAAAAGGTCGTGAGTAGCGGAGCAGTGACTAAAACCACAAGAAAGCAGTGCGGCTTCAAGGAAGCAGAAAGGGTTAAATACCTAGCGTGTGACCTGGAGAGATAGCTGGTAAGGTGTGAGGAAGGTGGGGTGTTGGGGCTGGGGTCAAGAATTGACTTGCAGAGCTTTTGATCTCAGCACTGGGGAGGCAGAGGCAGGCGGATCTTTGTGAGTTTGAGGCCAGTCTGATTCACAAAGCAAGTGTAGGACAGCCAAGGCTACACAGAGAAACCCTGTCTTGAAAAAAAACAAAAAAACCAAAAAACAAACAAACAAAAAAAGAATTGACTTGCATACTTCCTGAGGTGTTTAGATTTTCTGCGGCGCAATGGGGGCCTATACATAAATCTTAAATCAGATCTCATCAGTAGAATGTAAGGTTTGCGAAACTAGTGACATTGTCTGGTTGACAGGGACATCTCAGGGGTGAGAATAATTCCTGCACAGGGCAGTTGCTTAGTCCCTCATGTCTTCCCTATGCCTCCTCTAGCACTGGTCCAGAACCACAGACAGCAAGCCATGGAGGAATTTGCTTCCTCCGTGATTGAGCAAATGAGTAGATGTCTTAGCTTTGTGTGTTCAATAAACCCAACGCACAAGTGTGTCAAATATTACCAACTATGTAACTTGTCGTTTGTAAACCTTGAAGATGGTTCCTAAGACCTTGGCCCTGAGGGTGGCTGAAGGACGGAGGCCAGTGTGGGAAGGAAGAGGCCACGGTGAATTTTGAGAGAGGGTTCTGGGCTGAGAGTCCATGGTGGGACTGGCCTTTTGGCTTTGGAGAGTAGTTTATAGGGTTATAGAGGGACAGTCCAGGCTAGAGTGAGGATTAGCTCAAGGCCCATGACATGCGGGTCTTTCGGGGATGGAGAAGTTACAGGGAAGAGTAAAATTGCTCTATGGAGGGGTCATGTTTTACGAGTGAGAAGTCTGCCTCCGCCTCCCCCAGCTTCCTCAGAATTAGCCACAGAAGCATTTTTGGCCTATGTATCCCTTCAGCTGTTTTCAGTGTCTAAACAACTCTAAATATATAAGCTTTTTATTTTTATCCAGATGGATTCGACTTCTTTTGCGTCCCCTCCATCTCTAAGAGGCTGTGACTCATGTGGAAAAACATGCAAGGAGATCTTAGGAAAATACAGGCTAAGTTTGGGGACTCAGTTAATTCAGATTTCATTCCTCTTGAAAATATAGACCTTGCAAATGTTTGTCCAGAGCAGTGAGCAGGACTGGTGTCTCTGGTGTGTGTGCTTCTTCACTGAGGCCACTGAGATGCAGGGCGGACAGCGCAGCTTTTGCTCTGCTCCCATCTTCCGTCTCCTGCTACACATGCATGATTCAGACTTCTAGCTCCACCGACAGGCCATCGGCCAATGCACCAGGACCTCAGAAGGCAGGGGTCACCTGAGGGGACACTCCCTGCTCTGCCTGTTTTTTAGCCACCAGGATCCCTGTAAGAGGGCTTTCCAAAGTTCTTCTTGACTGCAACAGAATCTACTAGTTACTGGCTATGACCTTGGACGTGTGACTTGACCCTACTGGGTTTTGAGTCCTCATCTCTAAAGTGAGGTCTTCGGACTAAGCCCTCTAGGCTTGTATCGGGCACAAACATCTCATAAGCTTTGGCCCCCGAGTGAAGGCAACCCATGGAAGCATACTGGAAAGTGCTGCCCACTCCATGATTCTCCTTCAACAAGTCCCAGTGAAACAGCCTCTCTTCAGCTGCCTGCTCTGCCATATGAGGAGACGGTGTTGTAGTGTATACGTTGAGAAGGACTGTCCTTTTAATTCCAAAAACAAAGAAAAGGCAAATGTGCCTTATAGGAGATGTGAAGTGCGTCAGGTTTTGGTAAGTGGCCTCTTCCATCAATGTCACAGGCTCCAGCGAAGAGCAGTGCTGTAACAAGTTTGCAGATGTAATTAGAATGTTTTGGGTTTCTAAACTGAACAGAAAACCATCTATACATAATATGCTTGCATAGCCCTCAAATGACATTTCCCCTATATTTGCAGAAATCTCTTTCGGAATGGCTAGCCGGAGGTTCAATTTGCACATTTTGACTTTAGGTTAAAGCTGGTTGAATAATCTTTAGAGCTTTTTTGTTGGTTGAGTACATTTTTATTATTAACTAATGGAAGAATACACTTTTTATGATGAATGATATGAATTTTTAAAACTCTCCCATCAGCATTTTTTATTTAAACACCTCCCGTTTAGGGCTGGCCCTGTGAGGATTGCTGGGTTTAGGACACAGAAAGATACAAAAAAAATAGGTCATTGTATAGTCATTCTAACTTTGCCACCCACTTTGTCCTGCTGTGTTGAAACAGCTATGGGAATTCCAGGTGCAAACCTTCTCCTGAAAGATAATATACTGCTGCCTGTCCTGAAATATCTGTGTTAGGATACATAGTTACTCAACTGCAAGGGAGTGTGTCTTCCCTGATGTCTCCTAATACCCTGAGGGATTTAAGGTAGTGGTGCTGGTGCTGGTGGTACTGGTGGTGGTACTGATGGCAGTGCTGGTAGCGGGCTGGTGGTGCTGGTGGTACTGATGGCGGTACTGATGGCAGTGCTGGTAGCGGTCTGGTGGTGCTGGTGGTGGTACTGATGGTGGTGCTGGTAGCGGTCTGGTGGTGCTGGTGGTGGTACTGATGGCAGTGCTGGTAGCGGGCTGGTGGTGCTGGTGGTACTGGTGGTGGTACTGATGGCAGTGCTGGTAGCGGGCTGGTGGTGCTGGTGGTACTGGTGGTGGTACTGATGGCAGTGCTGGTAGCGGGCTGGTGGTGCTGGTGGTACTGATGGCGGTACTGATGGCAGTGCTGGTAGCGGGCTGGTGGTGCTGGTGGCAGTGCTGGTGGTGGTACTGATGGTGGTGCTGGTGTTGCTGGTGTTGGGTGTCAGAGTGCTCACACCTGGAGCATGTGATATGATCTGCTCCTCATCTCTGAGGGCCTCATGGATGCATATGTTGATGATTTAGGTGCAGTGTGCTCTATGCTGTGTTAGACAGGGCAAGGGGCCGGTGACGTTTATAATCCATGCCGTTCTCTCTGTAGACTTTTGCTGGTATCTGGCTTCTGGCATCACTCACTTGTGATACCACTGTGTTCCTTCAGCCCAAAGAGCAGTCAGTGTGCTGCAGAATAGGTTTTTCTGTCTCTGGGATCTTATGAGGGCTTTTCCAGGTTGGTCTGTTGCGATTTTGACATAAATGCACTGCACAGAGAACTTCCAACAGCTGTTGCTGCTGTTCCCACCCTGGTCCTGCAGCTGGATGGGAGAGTGAAGAGCAAAGGCCGGGAAGGTCTGACCCTCGGAAACTTGTTGCCAGAGCCAAGGATAAACTCACACCAAAGACAGACAGACCTCTTTAGATTGGCAGCCAAAGATGCATTATTATGGGGTGGGGGTCTTGTGTAAATAATTGTGGGCAGCAGCAAGGTCTCTGCACTGATATGCTCTGGTCTAGTTCTTCACACACTCCTATTGAAAGAAAGGGGAAGGAGGGAAGTGTCACTAATAGTGTGTTACGTCATCGGATTACTCTCTTAATCTATGTACTTCCTTCTTAAAGGGGTTCTTTGGGTACACTACAGTCACTTAACATTCCTAATGACAAATGGTCCAGACATTAGCAGTAATCTGGGTCCCCTAGTTGCTACTGGGTCAGCACCTCTTTGTAGTCCACACCCAGTGGTGTGTGTAGTCAGTGTCTGTAATAAACCAAGGCCGTGGCGTAAGAAGACCGTACTGTGATAGGAGCTTAAGGGCACCCAGGAAATGTCTACTGGATGCCCACTTTGTGTTGAGCCCCAAGCAATGCAACCAAAAAAGTGATGGAAAGGGTCATGTGCCTTGTAGGCCACCAGCAGAATAAGGCCAGGGGTATGGGAAATAGTAGGACAGATGTGTCCACAGATTCCGCCAAGTTCTGACTGGCCTTGCCGTTCCCATGGCACCTATTACAAAAGGATCCTCCTGTGTGCTCGTGTGAATAGCAGCTAAGATGGTCCTTCCTGCACCGCGATCTGCTTTCCCCTTTTCTATCTGTACCTCGCTGGGCTTTTCTTTTGGATGCGAAGCTCATACTACAAGGAAAAGAGCTTAAACACCTTATTACTCAGCCTTTGCTAATCCACATAAATACTGACGTAGTTGGTTGTCCGGAGTCTAGGTCTACATGGATCACCTAGTTCAGTTCCTTTTCTATGAGTGGTGGTGGTTAGATACTGTGTGAACAGCCCCTGATGGCGAAAGGGCTGTTTGTTGAGCCCATGGCATTATCCCCTTGTTGGGAAGCAGCTCTCTGCTCAGAGACTGAAGGCTACTCTCACCTGTTGACTCTGCCTGTCAGATTTAAGGAGAACCTTATTGAATTCTGATAGCCAGCTTGCCCAGTGCTTTCAGACAATTGGTAACAAACCCAAGCCTCTCCAGGCCGAGTGTGTCCAATCCTCATTTAACATATTTGACTGGTAGTGTGTACATGTGTGTATGTATGTACACACATGTGCACATGCACATGTCGGTGGAGATCAGAGGAGAAGTTGTGGATGTTGGCTGTCTTCTTCCATGATGTGCTCTGGGGACTAAGTTGGGGTTTTCAGGCTTGGTGGCAGATACTTTTCTCACTGAGGCACTGGCCTTACCTTTAAGTACTTATGAGTTTGTCAAGAAAAAAAATTTTTTTTTGGCAGTGCTAACTGAGCCCGGGGCCTTTTCTGTCAGTGAGGGCACCTCCTATACCTCACCAGTGACTTTCTTCATGTGTGCTAAGCATGAGGTGTAGTTAATTTGATGGATTGAGATGGGCCAGGTAAAACTTAATAGAAACATGCTTTTAGATTTATAACATTTAATAACTTGCACTATGTTTTCTTTGGCCAAATGCCTTTGAAGAAGTGATGGGTTTTAGTCCAGCTCATACTAAGTGCAGCTGGCAAGTTATAGGAATGTTCCTGACTCTTCTCATAAGAGTTCTTGAAAAGAAGGTTTCCCTGTTCTTTCCCCTGGTATTTACCTTTGCTTATCTCTTATAGCCAGGATGGTTCTGCTGTGATTTCACATGCTATACCTCGGTGTACTTGGATTTACAGATGGGGTAGGCCTGAGTGTACCTTGTTGCTGATTGTCAGACCCAGGTTACTCTTTAAACACTTGGTTCAGCTCTGGACACTGTGATGCTTCTCTTATTACAAGGGTCTTTGGGGGCAGAGTGAGACCACCTCCTGTGATGGGGACTTTGGCTTGCTGGCACCCATACTGCAAAACAAGGCAGGCTTGTGAGATTGAAACATTGGTTTTGTGACTGTCCATTATTCATTAAGCTAAAAAAAATTTCCTGTATTTTGGTTTTAAAATGAATAACACGACCTCCAAATTTTTAGTCAGGTTCCTTTCAGCTCTGGATAGAGGCGATGTGTGCATGTCCTACTGAGAAGTGATGTGTGCATGTGCTACTGATAGGTGTGTATGCATATCCTCCTGATAGGTGATGTGTGCACGTCCTTCTGAGGGCTGCTGTGCACATGTCCTCCTGATAGATGTGTATGCATGTCCCCTGAGAGGTGATGTGCTCCTGTCCTGCTTTGGTTGGAATGTGGCTGAGGTGGTTGTTTCATTGCTCGCCAGTGTTGGCTTCTCTTCCTCCATCTGACCCACATGATAGGATTCCACTTCCTAGCCAGTTCCACCCAATTGAACTTGCATGTGACCCTGACATGGCTTCATCATCTACTTTCCTCCCTGTCATAGTAACCATTGAGCTGGTTACTACGAATTTAGGGTCTATTCAATCTTCCTGACTTTCAGGAAAAAACTGATGTTGTGTGGAACTTGCAAGCAATTGACAATGGACAGAGGAAAGCAAATGTTGTTTGGATATGTGTGAAATTTTGCGGAGGTCAGATCACAATCTATTCTAAATGATGCGCTAAGTTGATGGCTTCTTATTTAACTTCCAAATGGCAGGTGTTCCAAGCTAAACAAATTAAGTCCTACTGGCCCTAGGAGCAATCACAGGATTCCCTTGAAAGAGTTATACTTTAAAAACAAAACAACTTAACAGAGAATTCTCAACAGAGGAATATGAAATGGCTGAGAAACACTTAAAGAAATGCTCGTCCTCGTTAGTCATCAGGGAAATGCAAATCAAAACGACACTGAGATTCCATCTTACACCCATCAGAATGGCTAAGATCAAAACCTCAAATGACACCACATGTTGGCGAGGATGTGGAGAGAGAGGAACACTCCTTCATTGCTGGTGGGAATGCAAACTAGTACAACCACTTTGGAAAGCTATCTGGTGCTTTCTCAGAAAAATGAGAATAGGGCTTCCTCAAGACCCAGCTATCCTACTCCTTGGAATATACCCAGAAGATGCACTACCACACAACAGGGACATATGCTCAACCATGTTCATAGCTGCCTTATTCATAATAGCCAGAACATGGAAACAGCCTAAGTGTCCCTCAGTAGAAGAATGGATAAAGAAACTGTGGTACATTTACACTATGGAATACTACTCAGCTATTAAAAACAAGGAATTCCTGAAATTTGTGGACAAATGGATTGAACTAGAAATTATCATAATGAGTGAGTTCACCCAGAAGCAAAAAGAGTTAAATGGTATATACTCACTTATATCGAGACACTAGCCCAAGGGGTACGTCCCCATGGAAAACTTTACCTATCAGGAAAGTGGGTCAGAGGGGAGGACATCCTATTGAGACTTTAGGTGTGAGAAGCCTGGGAGAATGAGGAAATAGAAGGATCCAGAGGGTCCTGGAAAACTACAGGCGGGTCTGGGCCCTAGGGTCCTCCTCAAACTATGACACCAGTCAAGGAAAATATAGGCAGTAAACTTCGAACCCCTACCCAGACTAGCCGATGGACAGGACATCCACCGTTAAGTGAAGAAGGAGATCTGACTTTCACACAAACTCTGGTGCCCCATACTTGACCATGTCCCTTGGATGGAGATGCCTGGTGGCACTCAGAGGAAGGATAATAGGTCATCAAGAAGAGACTCGATACCCTATGAGCATATACAGGGGGAGGAGGTCTCCCTCAGTCACAGACATAGGGGAGGGGAATGGGGGGGAAGCGGGAGCGAGGGAGGAATGGGAGAATACAAGGGATGGGGAGGAATGGGAGAATACAAGGGATGGGCTAACAACTGAGATGTAATTTGAAGAAATTAATAATAAAAAAAGGAAAAGAAAAGAAAAAAAGAAAAGAACACTCAAAACAAAAACAAAAACAAAAGCCTTATGCAAACAACTAAGTATTTGTTCTTTTTATTTTTTGAGCTAGTGTCTTGATGTGTTAACCAAGCTACCATTGAATTTGCAACCACCTGCCTCAGCATCTTGAGCAGTTAGTCACAGGTGCAGAAAACCCTGATTAGCTCCTGGTAGCTTTCACTAATGTAAACTACCAAGTCATTTGTCATTGCTTGGCTCTGCCTAATGTTTCAGAGAGAGAGAGAGAGAGAGAGAGAGAGAGAGAGAGAGAGAGAGAGAGAGAGAGAGAGAGAGAGGTGACAGGAAACGTGGAGGTCAGCAGCTTTAACTGCGCTAGGCTAGCTGACCTTTTTTCTTGGCTCTGTGGGATGTCTCATTTTATGGCAGCATGGCCATTTGCTGTCTATGTGTTAAAGAATTTGGCCTTGCACATAGGATGTCTGGCCTTTGCCATGATCTAGCAATATTAGCGTAGAGACTGGGAATGCCAGAAGAACCGTGGTGTGACTAGAGTGAAATCTGGTCACAGCACAGTGAAGTATATGGCTATGCCAGAAAAGTCATCTATTGTGACTTAGGATGGGGACTGAGGGTTATACCTAAAGGAAGGGCTGGAGACTGACCGTCACATTGTATCTTTGGACACTAAGGCTCAGTTAAGTTCTTGTGGTTAACACATTGTTAACCCCTGCTCCTGGATCCTGCCCTATGTGTTTTCCTTTGGACAGTCCTCATCTTGTGCTTTCTCTGAAGTGAACAGGGTCTAAACAGTGATCAAACCTGAAGACCTCTGAACTTTCTGGTGGTGTTAGAAGTGAGGGCAGGTACTAGGTTGTGGTCCTCCCTACTGGACCAGATGCTCTTTCCTCTTTGTTCATCTTAGTCTCTGTCAGAGGCTGGGATGTAGCTCAGTGGTAAAGCATCTGCAAAGCTGAGGCCCTGGATTTAATTTCCACCATCACAAACAACAACAAACATCAGGATGCTCTTATTTTTTTTAGTTAAAAAAAGAAAAGTATGTGTATGGGTGTTTTGCTTGCCTGTATGTATATGTACCATGTACCCAGAGTGCCTGTGGAGGTCAGAAGAGGGCATCAGATTCTCTGGAACTGTAGTTACAGGTGGCTGTGAGCCTTGCTGGGAATTGAACACAGGACCTCTGGAAGAGCAGACAGTGCTCTTAACCTCTGAGCCATCTCTCCAGTCCCTCGAAACAGACTTTTGTGGAGTTAGTAGAACATCATCCTGAGTTGGATCGCAAGATTTGGTTTCCATCTATTTGACTGCAAATATTAGAGAGGACTAGTGCTTTTCTATGCGTGTGGGGATTTTTGTCCTGTAGTAGGTGTGTTAAATAAACACACTGCATTTGCTCTTTTGATGATGTAACTGCCAGACCCACAAGGGAGACAGTTATTCTCCATAATGCCTGTGATTCTAGTATCTGAGAGCTTCATTCTGTTTTGTTTTTTTGTTTTTTAAATCCCTTTAGCCTTCCTCTGTGTTCAACTATTCCCTAGGTCCATATTTGGGAAGACTTTCTCCCTTTGGTTTTTATTTGTTTTAATAAAATCATGTATGGCTTTCCTTGAGCATTTTACCAATGGCAAGTAAACAATCTCCTCCTCCCCAGATGGTAACTAGTAACCTCAAATGAGTAGTATTAGTCATTTATATGCTATGTCTAAAATCATACACGGAGTCTTTTGAGTTTCCCGATTACAGTGAATTTTGTAGAATGACCTCATCATACAAAATAACAACACGAATATAAGATCACAAACTTGATAACCTGTGTTGACTTTCTTAGGGGTTCAGCTGACTAATTTATTCGAACTATTTCCCTCCATTGG
Source organism: Acomys russatus (assembly GCF_903995435.1). NCBI lineage: Eukaryota > Metazoa > Chordata > Mammalia > Rodentia > Muridae > Acomys > Acomys russatus. The sequence continues at coordinate 60,469,197 of NC_067156.1, forward strand.
GTAGTGATTGTAAGTTAAAAAGATACAGCTTTTTGAATTATGCCTTCCTGACTTTTCTGGTAGCTGTTTAATATATTGGTATTGTTTCATATGTGTGGTTTCGTTGATGGAGAATGCGTAAGGGGGCTGTGAGGAGGTGAAGTGTGTTTGGTAGGAAGAAAGGGTACTTATGCTCGACACAGTGCTGCCTTTCTTCAGGGCTGCTGAGCTTCAGGGATGCATCTTGGGAAGGGCCCATGAGGAACTCATGGGTTGATGGGCACAACATTGACTTCTAGGGCCCATCTCTATACAGAGACTTGAGAAACAATGTGGCTCAGGCAAAGGTGGGCACTCTGTACAGTGGGGATGAGGGAGGGAGGATAAGGCTGCCAAGCCCAAGTGGTTGTGAGGAGCCTCCTTCACTCCTGTTCCTATTGTACTGACAGCCTGTGTTTTGCTGGTCTCTGTAGGTTGCGAACAGGGAAAGCTCATTATCAAAGTTACAGGAACCCAAAAGCCAAGACTCTTCTGGGCTCACTAGCTGTTTGAACAAAAGGAAAGTTGAAACATCTATATTTCATATCTTAGGAACCTGTAGAAAGAGCCTGTGACCTCAGGGATGTAGACCAAGAGACTTCTGAGTCCTGAACATAACCCTACAGCTCACTTACATAGCTCTTAAGGCCAGCACTGACTTCTGAAGGAAAGCTAGGCAGAAGAAACACAAAGGAATTGAAAATGGGATTTTCAAAGGCCGGTGGACCACAGTATTTTCTATATTCTGGATTGCTTGAATTTCTCTGGTTTTCTCAAGTTAGCCAAGTATTTTAATATTAGGAAGATTTTGGATAAAGCTAAGAAAAGGTTATCTTAGCTTGTTTATTGGTTAACAATAAAGTCCTGGGTAGAGAATGTTAAGTCAGAAGTAAATGTTACTGAAGGTGTGAGAGTTACAGATCCACCTCTGGGCTGGCCATGGTGAGAGGACATGGACACCTGACCTTCGCCTAATGGCTCTCTGGACCTCACTACGCAGGTACCATCCTGTGCATTTGAGCCTTCAGTTATGTAAGGGAAACTGTTGGGCTTTGGAATTTACTAAATTTAAATAAATGGAAACCTTCCTACAGTGTCCCTTGGAAAATGGGATAGCAAATTCATATTGTGTGGCTAGCTAAGTGCTTGGCTAACTAGGTAATGGGGGACATTTTGTTATTTTTGGAAAACCCATCAAATAGAGGGTACTGAGCATAATTTGACATTCCAGGAGTCTAAAGCATCATTACCCACCCCAGACCCATGTTCCAGTGTGGTTTGGCAGGACCCTCTTTCAAGGGCTGATAGGATAGACTAGGTCTTTAATCCTTGTTTGGAAAGACACCAAGAATAATTTGACATTGTGTTTTGTTTCTTTCTTGACTTTGCCTTTTCCTGAATCGCCACCTCCTAACAGCCTCCCACCGACAGCCTCCTCACCCCCTGCCTGAGCATAGTTCATGTGCTATAATTCCATCCCAGAAATAACCTGCTTTCTGTATGCAGGATCATGGATGCTCACTGCTGTGGGCATTGACATGACAATCACTCTCTTCCATATAGAAGAATTTCCTTTAAATAACTCACTGCTAAGTGACATTTGGAGACATATACTTATATTTCAGGAGGCAATTTTTAAAAATAGACTAAAGGCAGAGCTGTGATAGAGATCAGAATTAGACGTAGAAAATCTATTCCACTTCCGCATATCCTGCTGAGGAATCAGAGCCCAGCTGCAGATTGGCAGAGCCGGACCCTGTCTGCCCTCCTTCATAGGATGCTATTACATTTTAGTCGGTTTCTTTCTATTATATGAAGGCTGAAGAGTAGGCGGGGCTCAAGTGTCTGACATTTTTGCCTCTTCTGCGGGCTGCATTGTGTTGGCATACAGCAGGCTGGGAAATAATGTTTAATGGCGACAAACGGAGAGGGCAGATGGGCCTAATGATGCCAAGTGCACCAGTGACCTGTCTACTCACAGAACCATTTGACTGTGTGAAGCTGTTCTCATGGCCTCTGCTGCCAACAGCCTGCAGCTTGTTCTCAACTGTTAAAGCCTTGCTGTCCGCAGCATCTCCTCAGAGCCCATGAAAGAGACTAAAGCGAGAACTAGCTTCCCTCACCGACCTTCAACCACAAAGTATTTAATCTATTATGATAGGTAAACTGCTGACACAAATTACTTTCTGCATGAATATCGAATATGTGAAGTAAGACCAATTAAAGTTTTGGCAACTAAAGGTGGGAAGGAGATAGTGGAATCAGGTCGTAAGGGAAGCTTCACAGAGCCAGGCAGTGGGCTGGAGCCCGCCACCGCCGTCTACTTCTGTGTTAGCTGTAGTTCTGAAAATGTGTGAGGTCCCAGAGAAGGGAAATGAGGATATTGTTTTCCCAAAGAGCACTGTGTGTCGGAGTTTGAGGTTGCTTCCACTCTTACCCGGCTTCCTCTTGTTACACCACAAACTGCATTGCACATGTGTGACTTGCAGGTGCACACGGTAGCCACTTGGAAGTCTGTTTTTGAGTGGAGCTTGGAGAATGTCCTGGTCCTGAATTGGTTGAGAGGAATGGACAGGGGCCTTCCAGATGTGGGGCTGTCAGCACAGAGATCCTCTGTTTGCCATCTAGTGTTTAATTGTATAATTTCTTGATAATATAATCACAGCTCCCCTTGATTCTTATTAATTTGTAGGAATGCAAATAAAAACAACAACAACAAAAATACTTAGTGTAATCCTGCCAGTCAGAGACAAAGCAGATAGCCATGGGGTAATTCGGGCCTCTTGGACACAGGACAGTTTCTACCATCTGAGTCACAACATAAGCCCCCGGATAAGCGTCTGTGATGAGGACAGAGAGCTCCAAGGCTCTGCCTGTAGTTCTGTGGTAGGGATGGGGGCTTGCAAGGCGGTGGCATGGGAGGTGGTCTACGGGAAGGGCTCACCTTGATTCCTTGGGACTACTCAAAGACCATTCTTTGTTATGGGACTTTGTGTGGTTGAAAAGCACTTTGCAAATCTAAAATGGCATAAGACTGTCCTTATAAACACACCCCTTTCCCCCAAGGTTTTAAAAGTAGCATTTATTAATAGAAAATAAATGTGTTCTAAGTTTTTGATAGAATAGAATTCATGTGATTTTTTTTAGTGAGCTGGTAGTAAATGAAAATTCATCGACTCTTCTGTTATTTAATTTTTTTTTGAGAGTCTACTATAGTTACAAGACTTCTCCCCAGCTCTCCTCTCTCCAGACCCTCCCATATTCTCCGTCCCGCAACCCCTCTCTCTTTTAACTTCACGTTTCTCTTTTCATTAATTGCCAAACATTTTTTAAGGCTTATGTGTTCTTGGCACATAGTTCATGCTATTGCATAGCAGTTTCCAGCCGTCTTAATAGGATTTAGATATTTTAAACCCCAAATAACAAGACAAGTAGCAGCACAAAGGCAGCTGTTAGTGCGCAGGAAAATAGTTGTGCTGAATAACCCTGTTTAGACTTAAGAAGTAGAAAATGACCAAATTAGCAATTTCAATACTCTTCACTTTCTTGGAATGACATATCTAAATATATCTTAAAACAAACAAACAACAACAAAAACTCTAACAGTCCAAGGAGATGGTATTGATAACATTTTTCCCTTTTCATGAGACTGACTCTGTCAAGAAAGAGCTCTGTTTGTCTGTGTGTGCGTGCATGCATGCGTGCGTGCATGCATGCGTGCGTGCACGTGTGTGTGTATACCCAAGTAGAAGGGATGTTAGACAGGAGGTGGACTTTTTTTTTTTTTTTTGACTCAGATGAACAATACCAAAAGTTGATCATGCCCTATTATCCATTATCGCTTCATTAGAAAATTGATTTCTTTTAGCTCCTCCTGAACTTTCTTGGGCATCTTTCTGTTAGTAGCACACCAGAAAAACTCAAAGCAGGCCTTCTGAAGAGGTGTGAGGTTCTGAAGGAACACCTCTGAAGGGAGTCAGAGGTAGTAGTAAGTAGTCTTAGAAACGAAACACAATATAGACCCATGAACGAAGAATCTTCCTGACACGAGCTGGGAATACAAACTGATGTTGACTTAGGAGGAAAAGCAGCAGAGGGAGATTTTCTTAGAGGAAAGTACATTGCTACCTGAAGGAGCAATCAAAGCCCTCGTAACAGTGGGTGCATGCTTAATTCCAAAACTCAGGGTTTGTCTCAAAATGATTTGTTTCATGCAAAGATAGAGCTGAGTAAAATGCGACAGGCGGTGACTGACAGACTCAGATGTCGAAGAAAGCATCCTGAGGCTGTTGAGGAATGGTTTCTTGTTTTTCTAAGCGTTGGCAGACTTAGAGGACAGAATTCAGGAAGCAGGTGCTTGAAGCACCCCTTACACAGCCCTGAGGACTGCCTTCTCCCTGCCAACTGGATGTGCTTTGTCTACTTTGACTTCCAGAGTCCAGGCAGCAGCAGTAGGAGTGCGGGAGGAGAACCTGGGCCAAAGCTGAAACGCAAGATACAGGAATGATGGAAATCCCAGCAACTCTCACTTGTAAGAATGCTTCGCTCACCTATTCCTGAGTCTCTGTCTTTACTTGTTTTTCTTTCTGTCCCTCTTCCCACTCCTATAAACTGGAAGAAAAAAAAAAAAAAGACAATGTTGTCACATAGTTCAAATTTCAAAAGAAATGAGAAGGAGCACAGTGATTGTATCTCTCCCACCTTTGACCCCCATCAGGCAACCCCTTTCCTGTAAGGTGCCAGCATTATCATTTTCTTGTGGATCTCTGTAGACCTCTTCCTTGTTATTACTCATATGTATGCAGTGGCTTGTATGTACCTCTCCCTTTCTCAGAGAACAATTTCTCTCTTTATTTCTACTGTCCATCTTATATATATTGCCCATCTTTTGTATATTGTACTGTGCTCAGTATATACCTATATTTACAGTATTACATACCTGTTTCTTTCTCAACGTGTCTTAATAATGAGTTTCCTTTGCTCTTATTGTTTTCTTAGTAGCCATCTGGCAGTAGTTCTTGAACTCTGTTGTGTGGCACACAGAAGCTTGAGGCAAGCCAGTGGGTGCAGAGGCCCAGCAGAGACAAGGGATGGTGACTTGGTGGGAGGTTGAGACCCACTGCTCTGTGGTCACAGCTCTGTCTCCAGCACTGACAAGTTACCGGGGGAGTGTTTTTCATTTGGCCAGGCATAGGGTGGGGAGAGAGTGATGTTTGGGTTCTGCAGCTCAGTTTTCTAGGTTACCTTTTGGGGTGAGATTCTGAAGTCTGCAGTGTGTGACCCTCCCTCTAAGTCTTCTCATGACCTCTTTGATCTCTCTTGCTTTGCTCTCCTGACTAACCATTCCCTGGCAATGCCTGAGGGATGCTGCTCTCCTCCCCTGACTGACTCCAGACCAAACATTTCTAGTCCTTGTTTGGTGTCTCTGATGCTGTGATGAACACCATAACCCAAAAGACACCTGGGAAGGAAGGGGTTTATTTTGCTTTCACATGACCATCACAGTCTATCAAGGGAAGTCAGGGCAGGACCAGAGGTGCGAACCATGGAGGAAAGGTGTTTACTGGCCCACTCAACTAACCTTTCCACACAGCTCAGGCCCCACCAGCTGTTGTGGACTGTGCCCTTCTACACCAATTAGCAATTAAGACGGTGCCTCACAAACATGGCCACGGGCCAGTCTGACCTAAGTGAATCTTCCTTGGGGTTCCCTCTAGGTTTGTGTCACAATGATGGGCAAAGCTAACTGATGCTCCTTAGACTCTCTCAGGCAGCATTTGGAGGGAATGCGGTGGCAAAGAGGTACAGGGAAGTGCTGGGAAGTGGTTGTGGGGCGGAGGTGTTTGCCTCTGGAGTTCACCCACCTTTCACATTCCTGCTGCAACTGCCTGTGAACACTGGTGCTCCAACCAACATCCAACCATTGCTGCCATCTACTCAGGGACAACCATCAAGCTCTGTTCCCGGACAAATATTGAACTGGCAACCTTAGTCTAAAGAAAGGAAGGGAGGAGTGTGGACATGTAGGTCCCTTACTGGACACAGATAAATGAGTGCCTTTTCTCCCCAGCCTATCGAAGGAATACTGCGGTTAGGCAGGTTTGAGCAAGTTAATGTTGTAAAGTTAGCAGTTTTAACTGACATTAAAATGTTGTCAATTGTAGCACCTGACATAGTTTTTTTTTTTTCCCCTTCCATATTCAATCCTTTCAAGTATAGAATGATGGATTTTTCTTTTGGAAGATTTAATGGCCTGGATAAGCAGAACTTGGGATCCTGGCTTGTAAACATGGCCTTCCCCTCCCAAGCATGTTCTAATGATCTGTGGCCTGGAGGAGGGGAGGGGGACAGATTGCTGCTCTTATCTTCCCATCTCTTCTGCCCTTTGCCGCCTCCTCTCTCTTTTACAAAGGTCCATAGAGCTCAGGCTGGCCTTGAACTTGCTGTGTAGTGGAGGCTGGCCCTGAGCTCTGGCTCCTTTTGTCTCCACTTGCTGGGCTGGTGATGAGTTGGGATGACAGGTGTCTGCCACTGTGCTTGGTTTATGCAGTGGTGAGATTGAGTTTAGGGGCATGGTTGGTAAGCACTCGGCCAAGTGAGTTATAGTCAGATGCCTCTTGCCTACAGAGCAGTTGCTGGTTGGGGTGATAAACATTTTCTTTTCACCCTTAACTTGTTGGGAGGGGAGAAGGTAGTGGTCTTCACAGGAGGGAGAAGCGACTAGGGAGCATGGAGTGTCTTGCCAGTGCCAGCTGTGGAATCATGAGCCTCTTTCAATTAGGAATTTGGCAAATAATTATTTCTTGGGAAAAAGTATTGCTGATGGAGAGAACTGTGGGCATGGAAACTAGAAACGCTCTCTTTACCAAGTCCAGACACAGATCTCACTGTGGATCGAGGTCGGCTTGGTATTCAACCTGCTGGTTAATTAGAGTGATTCATAGTTCATGCGGTGTGTGTGCTTGGAAGTCCAGCATTGCTGCAAATAATAGAGGGAGGTGGTTACCCCTGCTGTTCTGAAACTTGTGAAAGGTCACACTATCACCTCCTGTCGTGGTGACAAATAAGCATTTGCGCTGATCTCTGTATCCAGCTAAACACTTTCGAGCTGCCTATTGCCTGTTGGATTTTGGGTTTTGAATGCCTTTAAAGCACTGTTCAGGCTTGCTATCAGAGAATAATAATTATGATGATGATTTAGCTCCAGGGAGTACAAGGCACTGTGGCGAGGTGGGACGCCGTTGTGTAAGTGCCTTGGTGGGCATCTATAGAAAGGAGTTGCTTGCAAGGAGCTCCTGACCTACTGCTTCTCCATGGCTGATACCGGGACGTATTTTAATGAGGCCATTTGTGACAGTTGCTCCGATGTCTTTTGCAGAGTCCTGCTGACATGTTAAAGGAGTTAGGGTTCTCACTGGTGGGGAGGTGGGGTGTCTCTCTAGTTAAAGCACAGGAAGTGAGGCGGGGATTGGAGGGTGTGGGCCACAGCTGAGTCTTAGTGAAAGGCTTTAAGATTATGACGTCTCCCTTTCAGGACTGTGCACACATTCCACACTAGAATCCTTGCAATTAATGACTGCTGTGAGCCAGTATAGGGCTTTCAGTGAGTTATTTTAAAGTGCCCTGATGGCTGTCTCCTTCGATTCTCACAAAACACTTAGGTATGTGACCGGATCAGAATACTGTTACTTGCCTTCAGTTTTAAGACCAGCAGATGAGAGGACTCTTGCCCCAGGCTCCAGAGCTGGAATGTGGAGGATCAGAGTTCTTTGTGCCAGGTGACTGCTCAGCCTGGGGTAACCGAAGCTTAGAGTTGTGAGGAAGCCGAATGAGGGCTGTGGAGTTGCTGGGAAGCGGACAGGCTCTTGTAAGGTGGCTTGGCAGTCCTCTTCCAGAAGTCCTAAGGGAGGCCTTACTCAACTATCACACAGATGAGTTCATTCAGGGTTTTCCCATGCATTTTTATATTGGCAAAGCACATGACAGTAAGGCGTGAGTAGGGGGAGAACACCTCCAGGGCTGCTGTGATTAAACAATAAATCTATCAAGGGTGCTTTTAGTTTCCTACATCATTGTCGTAGCCCACCAGTGCAGGGACGGTATTGCTGGTTTTATTTTTTTTTTAAAGAGATTTTATTTATTATATATACAATATTCTGTTTGCATATATGCCTACATACCAGAAGAAAGCACCAGATCTCATTATAGATGGTTATGAGCCACCATGTGGTTGCTGGGAATTGAACTCAGGACCTCTGGAGAGCAGACAGTGCTCTTGGTCACTGAGCCATCTTTCCAGCCCTGCTGGTTTATTTTAAAGCCACTCAAGCAGTGTGTACACACAGAGTTCTTAGCGTAACTCCCAGAAGCCATGGGGGCTATCTATTCCTCCCTGTCTATAGAAGGCCTAAGGAGGGAAGTGTTCAGGTAGATGCCATACATCCGGGAGATTCCGTAGAGCGGCTGTGCAGTTCTTCTTCTCCTGGGAAGACTTGATTATAGGTCCAGGTGCCTTCTGCTGGCTAATCGGAAACTGGCAATGCTTTTTGCTTTGTCTAATAAGTTCTTAGAAAAGTTATAGGGCCTGGTTTTCTGTGTGTGGCTGGTGTATTTTTAACTGTACCCACAGTATTAACCAACATTTCTTAATTGGATCACTAGGTAGCCTACAGCTGACTCCAGGTGGAGTCTCTTGGCAGCCTGCCTGACACTCAGCCTTGCGGTGGGTTCATGTAGTTTCTGGTATTCTGACTCAGTGTGGGCTTCACTGGGCATGCTCAGTACTCGGGTGGGCGTCAGTGGGCATGCTCAGTACTCTGGTTGGATGAGCGATATTTCCGCAGGGCTCCCTCCTCGTGCTTCTGTTTCTCCATCTATGCCCAGGGAATAAGAACTGCAGGAGTTGATACAGCAGCGGCTGGAGGAGACAGGGTCTGGCCTGTGGGAAGGTCTCTTAAGTACCAGCTGCTCTTACCACGCGCTGATACTGACCTGTTCCTGGATCATCTGTGTTCCCTAACGTAGATACAGAACAAGAGCCCTAGTTTCTTGAGTTTGCTGTTTTATCAGAGCTTATCTCTTGTACCCTATTCAGACATGGAACATTTGCAGTGGTAACTGTGTCATGCCTGACAATCAGTATAGGACAGAGTCTCGTCTGTGAGTAGCCCCTGGGGAGGAGGGACTGTAGAAAGATTCTGTTAAGGAATCAGTGGGGCCACTCCATTTGAGATTTCAGCCACGGGTCCAGGTCATGGGAGATCTGCCCTCCGCCCAGAGTCCTGCTCTGACTCAGCCTCCTACCCATTCATCCCTGCTCTTCAGCCCCACCTCTATGGGGCGAGGCCTGGTGCTGTCTCTTACCCCACCTAGGTTACCTCATTGTACCTGAGCCAGTTACAGTCTCATTTTAGTGTGGAAAGTAAGCAATGCTGGAAGCGGTGAGTGACTATGATGTTAACGAGGTCGAGGTACTTTATGGAGGTGACTGTCTATGGATGCGTCCAGTAAGAGCCTGCTTTTGCAGCACACCACTGGCCAATGGGAGCCTCGCACTGGGTGTTTTCTGCTGGGGCCTGCCTTTTCACTGGGCTACTTTACCTTTAATCTTACTTCCCATCTCATCCTCAGAGCCCTTCTGTGAGATACAGACAGCACTGTACTCTGTTACTTGGAAGGGGGAACTGAGGTGGGAACTCTGCAGTCTGAAGTGATAGGCGTGCAAGCGTAAAGGTTCATGGGTTCTTAGGTGTGAGTTGGTGGCCTTCTCCCAGGCCGATTGGCCTTTACACCTGGGGACTGTGTGGAACTCTTCTATAGCTGTTGAGGCCCAAAGAGGGATGTGAGTTTGTTCTCAAAAGGCAACATCCAAGCCTGTAAGTGTCTTCCTTCCTGGTCACATACAGGTGCCACTTAGCTGGCTTCCAGGACCCTAGCCTTCTCTATTCAGGAATGCAGGGCCACACTCAGAATTCATCGACAGTGTGGTCTTGACCGTGTGTTCTGTCTCACACCCATTTTCCCTTCCTTCCAAATCCATGTTCTTGTGGCTCCCATGTCTACAGCCGCACTACCCCGAGTGTGCCAAGACTCACCTCATGGCTGCTGCTTCTTAGTTTGCTCTTCCAGTCCTGATTCTTTTCAGGCAGTTGTTGTTTTTGGCTTTGGGGACAGTCTCACCATGTAGCCTTGGCTGGCCTGGAATTAGCTATGCAAACCAGACACTGGTTTCAAACTTGGAGTGGCCTTTTTGCTTCTGCCTCCTGAATTCCCAAATGCTGGAATCACAGGCCTGTGCCACTGTCCCTAGCTTGTTTCCCGCCCCAGTCTTTTAGACTTGTGGGAATTTTCTTTCCCTTTCTTGTGTAAGCCAATGGTAGTTTATTGGAAAGAGTTACAGAGAAAAAGAACCAGTAGGAAATACCTAAATACGTACAGAAGTTTGTCTACTATAGTGGACTATGTCCCAGTTAACCACTGTAAATAGAGAATACTGTACACTGAAAGATATATTTGTTACAGTGACCTGCAGAACATTGTAGCTTAGCCTAGCTTACCTTAAACACACTCCGAACTCCTGAGTTAGTCTACAGTTGGGCAAAATCATCTAATGTACAACCCAATTATAATGCTTATCTTATAGAACTGCTAAAACACTGGACTGAAATTGAAAGATGGTGGTTGTGTGTAGGCACACTCATGCACAATCATAAAGAAGAAAATCATCAAGTTAAAGTACAAGCCAGGATCCATCTACATTGATAGTGTAAGGGGACACACACACACACACACACACACACACACACACACACACACACACACACACACACACACACAGTCTATAGAACCCGCTTATACAATTAGAGACAGGTCTCAAGATCTACACTCGCCAAGATGGAGCTGGGCAGCTCTGGGAGCTGACTGTGTAGTTGCAGTCAGATCTACAGAGCTGAGAGCCAGGACTGGTGGGTAAGCGTTACTACCCAGCAGGCTCGGGACCCAGGAAGAGCCAACCGGTCAGTTTGAAACTGAAACCAGGAAAGCCTCGTGCCCCAGCTCAGGCAGGCAGGGGAGCTCACGCTTAGCCTTTTTGTTCTATCATGTCTTCAGCTGATTCGATGACTCCATTCGCATTAGGGATAGCAGTGTGCTTGGCTTTGTGTACCAGTTCAAATAATCATCCAGAAACACCTTTAAGGGCGTGTTTAGAAGAATGTTTGGCTGAGTGTCTGGGTCCCCATGGCTTAGTCAGGTTTCACATAAACATCACAGAAAACAGCCTTTAAAATCTCATTAAATTCTATTTTCACCACAATTTTCACCAGTTGTATCAACCCGTACTTGACTAAGCTGAGCTGGATCCTGTTATTCTCGTAGGCTCCACCAGAGCATAGCATGTATTTGTACCCAGTCCTCCAAGGTTCTGTACTTACTTCTGTTTAGTGTCTCTTGCTCACCCATCTCCACTGCCTTTGAAGGGCAGGTGCCAAAGCACCAAAGGCTTCACCACTATTCTTTCCCCCAAGGTGAGCAGTTCTTGGTCTATAGAGACGATCGATGGGAACCTAGTGAAAAGATTTTGGAGTCTGGTGCTGGAACTTTAGATCAAGGTGCTGGGGTTGGATAACCTGGGATCTTGTGACTTACAGGCATTGGAAAAAGTGGTGGTCATTTTCCGTTACAGCCGGTGGCCAATGTGAGACGCTTATGTTTTCATTAATTCTTTTAAATTGTTCAAGGTTTCAGCGTGTAGCTGGGGGATCAGTGGAATCAGAGGAGTCGAATAACTTGAACTATTTGTTTTCTTTACCCCAGTTTCCCAAGTGGACATGGTTGGTGCCCCTCTTCCTCTTTCTGGACTCCTTAGGCCTTTTGAAGACACAATAGGTGATGATAATGACAGATAACTCTATTATACATGGTAAAAAATGGTTCAAAACACTTTCTATAAGTCAGCTTGGCGGTGTTCAGAACCTTGTGAAGGCCAGAGAGTCCCAGAGCCAGAGCTTCAGGCCTGGGCTTCTGAGCCAGGTGCCTTGAGCATTCTGCGTTTCACACTCCTGACTCCAGTGCTGTGAGATGGTGTGAAAATGCATTTGGGGCATGGGGAATATGTTGTGTGGGTTCATTTGAGCATCTTAGAGATGATTCATGCATGACTGCTGCCCACTGGGGAGTTTGCTGAGCTTGGACCACATGTGAGTTGAGAGCAGGAATGTGTGACAGCTCTTGACTTGTCACAGCTTTTACTCACCAGGGTGACAGTTGAGTCACTTGGGACATCTTGTGATTCTGCTGCATCCAGGTGATATGGTCCTGGAAGGCTGCCCTTAGGCTCCTCTGGGATTTGCTGTCTGTGCTCGAATCCTGCACCTCACTGCTGTGCCTGTGCCTCAGTGAGAATCAGACAGTGGTGGTCATTGGTCTCCTCAGTGGAGTGTAGGCCATGTGAGAGCAGGTGAGGCAATTCCCTGCACTGTGTGTCTCTGGTGCCTAGGTACTGTCTGGTTTGGCAAAGGGACTCAGAAATATGATGTCTTCTTAGAATCCAGCCCCCTCAAAGTGTTTGACTGTGGTAAAATATTAAACTATCTTAACTTTCCTTTAATTATTGGTGCATGTAACATGATTTATCATCTTCATTGTCCTTTACCCCTTTGTATGGCATAGTTGAGTGCCATAAACTGCATTCACAATGCTGTGCAGCCATTGCCATCCATTGAGCTCCATAACATGTACATTGTCCCTATGAGACAGTCTGTGCCCACTGCACATGTAACTCCTCCCACCCTAGCCTACGGAAACCACTGTCTCCTCTCTGACTCTATCACTTGCCAACTCTAGGGTGTTTATTGAGTGGGGCTGCATGCTGTTTGTCTTTTTATATCTGGTTTATTTCATATGTCACAAAACTTAGGTTTATTCATATCATGATGTGGTTCAGGCTTTTCACCCTTTAAAGATAATTTCTGAAAAAAAATTGTGTGTGTGTATGTGTGTGTGTGTAGGGGGGGTTGCCTGTGTTATGTGTACTGTATGCATGTATGGTGCCCACAGAGGCCAGAATGCGCTCTAAATCCCCTGGAACTGGAATTCTGGATGGTTGTAAGCCACCACACAGGTGCTGGAAAACCTGAACCAGTAGAGGAACAAGTTCTTAATTGTTGAGCCTCTTTAAGGCTGAATAATTCATGGCATGGCTGGAACACTTTGCAGTGGACATTTGGGCTGTTAACACCTTCTGGATGTCATGAAAAGCACTGCCAGTATCTGTTTCAGTCCTTGCTTTCAGTCCCTTTTGGCACCTATCTAGAATCTGATGAATTTGTTGGATTGTCATGAATTTGTTTGGAAAGTTAAATAACCAAATATTCGGAGCCAATCTTGGACAGTACCTAAGTGCCTAGCAGGCATGTAGGTATTTCCACTTACCTTGAGGCAGTACTTATAACCCAGAGATTCTGTGCAGTTAATAATGATGAAAGTGTGTGGCTTAGTACCTTTGAGAAAGGGAAGCCAAAATGTTTTGTGCTCCTGCTGGCTCTGCCCAGACAGCTGGGAGTTGCCACTGCCTGAGCTAGGCCTGCGTGGCCACAGGGATGAGTTCTGTATGGATACGTCCTGTGTGAGGTCTCTGTACCCTTTAGTGGAAGAGAAGGCTGGCAGTGCTCAGGAAGGAGTCCAGTGGCTTTGTGCATGTTGTGGGGGGCAATAGTGTGATACTTTGCCATACGTATATATTGCAAACTAACTAAATTATTATATGTAGCATATATATAGATAGATAGAAAAGAGGAAACAGAAAAGAACATTCAGACTTTCTCCACAGATATTTTACGTAAAGACAGAGAGTGGGATGATGATTTTGACAATGGAAGTGCCACTACCCTGCAGCCTGAGGAGGCCGATAGACCACACATGGGGAGGAGATGCCCTCATCCTGCACATGGGAAAGAGTGTCTGCTCAACTAAAACCACATTCCCCACATTTTGATGAAAACATTTTAGCACCAAGCATTGGAAAGTGCTTGAAAGAGAATCTGAAAGTTTCAAACTGAAAGCCATGAAGCTCTAAGAACAAAACTTTCGGTTGCTAGAACCTTTATCAAAACCCACTGTTGCCAGGGGGGCATATCCAGTGGTTGTACCCAAGGCACAGGGACATTTTGTGCTAATCGTATGGCTTTTAATAATTCTTTATATGGGGATTTAGTCAAATTTGCCAAACAGAACAAAAGTGTAAATAACATGCTGTGGTGGAAATGGTCTTTAAAATTAGCTGTCACAGAAATGACTGAGCTTTGCAGGGGTCTCCCTCGTCTGTAGATGGTACACACACAACAACTATTTGGTGATTCAAATGGTCCACAAGGCTGCCAGATAGGGGGAGAGTGCATGTATCCAGCCTGATGCCCATGCAGACAGGCTTCGGGAAGAATGTGGCCCAAGTGGCACTTCACACACGGCTTTTCAAAGCAGAAACTACTTTATCTTGTAGAACCTTAATTTTTAAAAAGGTGTAAGTGACATTGTTTTAAAATGTCAGTTCACTGGTGTTCAGCATGTTCAACATCTGTGACACTTGTATCTAGTTCTGAAATGTTCGCATCACCCAAGATGAAGACTCTGTATCCATCCCTCTTGCTAACCCTTGGCTACTGCTAATCTGCATTCTATATGGATGTGCCTCCTAGATATTTCATATTAGCTGAATTAAGAGATCTTTTTCATATCTAGCCTCTTTCCTTTAGCATATTTTAAGCTTTGTTGCATTGGAGTGCATAGGAGAACAGCATCCCTGTTGATAGATGAGCCCACGGAGTGACGATGCCACCTGAGCTAGCTATGCCTTGTCTTGTTTATCCATTCCGTACATGATCGGCATTTGGGTGGTTCCCATCTTCTAGCTATCATGACTTCTTTTCTCCTCTTTACATTGTGAGAAAGTTTTTGAGGACCTGTTTTCAAATCTTGCATACACGCTTAAGAGCAGATTTCCAGGTTCGCACAGTTCTGTGTCCAGTGGCTTCAAGCTGGAGCAGGTGCCTCATTTGAACATTTAGCAAAGCCGTGTTTGAGGATTCTAGTTTCTTCATATCCATGGTAACAGTTACTATTTGTCGCTTTTGAGTGTTAGCCATTCTACTGTACGGAAAGTGATTCTGCCTTGTAATTTGTGTACTTCAGGGCTGTGTGTCTAGTTTAGTAGCATCAAGAAAGAGCCACCTTCCTTCTATTATGACGATTTCATAGGATGGGGCAGAAGATGCTTCGGTGGTAACAGCCACTGAGTGGCTGCCTCCTCTGTGCTCAGTGCTCTGGCGATTTGTCTTGATGTTTCAGTTTTACACCACCATCCTGTATGTATGAGATGAGAGGTTGGCAAGAGTGAATTATGCACTTGAAGTTCAAATTTAACCCCAAGGCCCATGCACTTTTTCCATGGGGAGTTTGAATCCTGGAAGTAGGTACAGCAAAGTAAAAGTGATTTCTATTTCAAATATTTTAGTCAACAGTGAAGATTTGCCCTGTTGCCATGGAAAAGGCTTGTTGGTGATTACATGAGTCCTGGGAGGCTACAGCTAGCTATCTTTTTTTTTTTTTTTTTTTTTAAATATCTATTTATTATTATGTATACAGTACTCTGCCAGAAGAGGGCACCAGGCCCCATCGTAGATGGTTATGAGCCACCATGTGGTTGCTGGCAATTGAACTCATGACCTCTGAAAGAGCAGTCAGTGCTCTTAACCGCTGAGCCATCTCTCCAGCCCTAGCTAGCTATCTTTTGAGACAGGTGGAAGCCAAGACTTAAGTTGCTGGGAACATCAGTATGCGAGAATTCAGAGGACTAGTAAAAGGAACACGTGTGTGTGTGTGTGTGTGTGTGTGTGTGTGTGTGTGTGTGTGTGTGTGTGTGTGTGTAGCCACAGGATCTTTTGTCCTTGTGACTTCAAGTGGACATTGTTTGGTTACACTGAATCCTGAGGTTGAAGAAGCACACAGGGCAAACTGCAGTGAGTTTCAGGAGTGCCGTCTGCTGGTGATAATGCTCAGGGAATGTGTGCTGGACCGAACTGAATGTGACCTGAAGGGCTGGAAGTAAGACTGGGTCCTATTTTAAATGCATGGAAACCTGATATTTAATGTCCTCAGGCAAATTCTGCCCCTTTTAGATCAATCTGATTTTTCACATGCCTAGTTTGTTTGGAGTGAGATGCACCTAGATTGCAATTTTACTTTAAAAAAAAAAAAAAAAAAAAAAAAAAAAAGGTCATTGATGCTATAACCAAATTATTTTTCTCTATAGAGACATGAGTCCATATATTTTAATCATGTTTATTAAATCCATGTGGGAACTGGATGCTGGAGACAAAGCCTGGAATATACTATAATCTGGAAGGGAAGCAGATGTCCAAATTGAAACTCCAGGCCCCAGTCTAGATACACTGGGTGGATACTGGGGTTCATGGTGGGGCCTGGCAGTGCCTTGCAGAGCTCAGAGGGGTTTCATGAAGGCACTTAGAAGGAAGGAAAGAGAAAGAATTCTCAGGGGAAAAAAAAGACCAAAAAACATTTCAAAGAAAGGATGCAGACTGGTCTAGAAGATTGTGAAAAGCAGGGAGGAGAAAGGAAAACATTTCAACTGTGGGGCGTGGTGGGTGACAAGGCCAGGGTGTGTGTGGGGGTGGGGGAGGGAATGAGCGGTGAGCTGGCAGCAGACCTGGGCTTCACCTGATAACTCACTGGAGGAGGCTGGTGGAGCTCTGTGGACATTGAAAGGTGTTCAGGCAGAGCAGTCAGTGTTCACACTCCCCCAGCGGGCCCCAAAGTAACATACGTGCCCATGTTCTGTTAAAAGATGACTGGCCTAGAGTCATGAATTAGAAAAGTGACCTTTCGGTTATGGGGCCAAAGGACCTAAAAGGGTCAGGAGCACCACAAGGAGACCAGTGGAGGCAACAAATCTGGGTCTTGGCGGGAAGGAGTGCTGCAGAGACTGATGCACTAACCAAGACCATACATGGTGAGGACTTAGACCCCCTGCTTGGATGTAGTTGATAGGCAGCACAGTCTCCTGGTGGGTCCCATAATATGGGGAGTCGGGGCTCTCTGACATGGACTGTGGTACCCACTTGTTGATAACTTCCCTTGGTGGTGGTGGTGGTGGTGGTGGTGGGCTTGCCAGGCCACAGAGGAAGAGGATGTAGGCAGTCCAGATGAGGCTTGAGAGGGTGTAGCCAGATGATAGAGGAAGAGGGCTCCCTTTCTGAGGACTAGGGAAGGGGGGAGGGGAAGGATGAGGGAGAGAGGGAGGGACCAGGTGGAGACGGAGGGAGCTATAATCCAGATGTAAAGTAAATAAATTAAAAATTAAAAAATTAAAGTTAAAAAATACAAAAACAAACAAACAAACTAACAAAACAGTGGTTTTCCCTAACGCACAGGCAGTTCCCCACTTTGGCCAAGCAGGAATATTCATCTCCTTGACAGTAGAACTGAGATTGGCATGTGGAAGGTCAGGCTGTATACCCTGAGGAGACTATGCTGGATCTAAAAGGGCTAATATCTCACCCTGGGCTCACCCTTTCCCCCATCAGCCTTGGTGCAGAGGAGTTGAGGGGGCGTGGTAATGATCCTGGCAGTATTGAGTGCTCCATCTGCCAGGCGTTTCCTTGGAATTTACGTCACTGGGACCTCACATCAGGTTCTGTGGGTCTTGGCAACAGAGATTGACAATGTCCTGAAACTTGAGGCATTGTCCCTTTGCTGTCACCACCATTACCTACCTTCAGTGAGCTAGGGAAGGGCCTTAGAATGGCACGGAAGGGTGTGACCTCAAGAATGCTGATTGCAGAAGTCATGAAGCTGACCAAATTTCTCCTACTCTGCTCAGACCCTAGAAGTTAAAATGAAAAGTACAGCTAGACAACTCTTTTTCTTCTTGTCTAGATCATGTGTTGGAAAGAGTTGTTTAAATATGTAAGAACTCTTGAAGATGTGCTTTCTTCCTTAGCACCTCTTTCAGTGCCCCATGTGCTAGAAGATAAATATTTTAAGGACATCACTGATGGGGCCAGATTTCAACATTGCATCTATGAGATGACTTACTTTTCACTTACACTGCTTGTAGGGTGCTGTGGGGAAGGGGCTAGTTTGTTAGGTCATTTAAATGCTATCTGTTCTTTTTAGCAGAATAATAGTAGTCGATTTTCTCCTATGGGTCATGGTATACCTAGTTCTAGGTTCTCGGCCTCGTTAGCAGTGTCAGGTGTGAGTTTGATCTCATGGAATGGGCCTTAAATATAATTTTTTAAAAAGTGGTTGGTTACTCCCATAACATTTATGCCACCTTTGCACCAGGAGGGTATCTTAGTGGCATGTCATTGCTGTAGGTCACAGGGTTTTAGCTGGGAGAAATGGATGATTACTTTTCTCCTCTGGCATCATATATAGTACCTAACAGCACCAGGGATGGCCTCTAGTCAGAAGGAATGAAACTTCTAGTTTGATAACAGTTCAATTTCTACATGTTTGATGAGTTAAGTGTTGTCTTTAGAAATAGGGCTTTACTGTCCAGTTGTGCAAAATAACCAATAGCATGGGCAATATCCTGTAATGTTTTGGGGTTCCTATGGGGGGCCCCTTTGATAATTCAACAAGTGTAGCCCATTCCTGGTACTGACGGTTTTATTTGCTATCATATTATGCCTAGTTGGGGCATTGTCTTTCCCACTGTATAGTAACTCCATTTGAATTTCTCTCATATGTTCTAGAGTGGAAGGTTTCCATATGGCCTTTCAAAAGGCCTTTAGTATTAGTGATCTCCTTTACCGTGCCCTCCCATGCCTATACCCATTATTCTGCTAAGTGAACATAGCAATAGCAGTAAAATGACTCTTGAATACTGCTATGCCTATAGATCAGTGCATTACTCAGCTTTCATCAGAGAAGCAGCTTCTTGCACTAGATGCTAACTAACACAGAGGCCCACAAGGGGACAATGTGCAGACAGTGAGAGACCTTTGAGCACTCAGTCCTATAGGAAATGGCCTTATCAAACTCCTTCTCTCAAGGCTCAGGCATCTATGCAGAAGAAGAGGTGGAGAGAGAGTGAGAGACAGTCCCTTGGCTCCATGGAAGACCCACCTTCTAGTCATAAGCAATGCTCATGTGAACCCACAGGACCCTAACAACATGCACAAGACCTGCACAGACAAAATTCCCAGTATGGAGGAGGGGAAGGGGGTACAAAGTCCCACCCCTAACCAGGAAGCTATTTGCAATAGGTTTCTGCTGAGAAGGGAAAACCAATTTGCTCTTATGGAGTGACACTGGGTCTGTCATCACACTCTAGGACAGGCCTGATGCTCAAAAGTTGGCCAATACAAAACCAGCTCCATGCTTGTTTGTTTTTTCATGGTTTTGTTGTTATGGTTTGGAGGTGTTTTTGTTTTTGTTTTTTGTCTGTTTTGCTTTGTTTTCTTGTTTTTATTTTTATTTCTGAGAGAAAGAATGCGAATTGGGTGAGTAGTGAGGATCTAGAAGGACTTGGGGTAGGGGAAACATCTGATCAAACTATATCATATGAAAAAATGAAAAAGCTGGGCATGGTGGCGCACGCCTTTAATCTCAGCACTCAGGGAGGCAGAGGCAGTTGGATTGCTGTGAGTTTGAAGCCAGCCTGGTCTACATAGTGAGTCCAGGGCAGCCAAGGCTACACAAAGAAACCCTGTCTCAAAAAAAAAAAAAAAAAAAACAAAAAAAAAAAAAAAAAAACTAAAAATAAATACATAAATAATTAAAAAAATACAATGAAGTCTCTATTAGAATGCACCCAAAGCAAGCTAAATGTATTGTTTTTATTAACAGAATCCCTTCCGGCTTTTCTCCCCAATAAGTTTTAACGAATGCCTGGGGGAACCACTTGAAAAGGATGGGTTGCCTTTTGAAGTCTGGCTGACGGCCACTGGCCTTCCTCTGTATTACACGCTCCCTTAGAGCGGAAAAGGAGCCATGCAGTTCTGTAACTGGAGGTCAAGGGAGTGAATCCTCGCTGCTCACTGTCTCTGAGACAGCCCCTGACCTCCTCAGTTTCAGAGACTATACCTCCCTGTGACCCTGCTGTGCATCAACGGAAACCTTCCCCAGCCCACAAGATCACCCTGTCTGCAGTGACAGCAGTCTCAAAATCCACAGGCAGAAAATTGAGGGAGACGGAGTGCAGCTGTGGACATAATGAGCAGGGAGAGAAAATGGAGGATTTTAAACAATTAAGCTGAAAGATCTGAAGTTTGCAGGGCCGTTGCTACCCAGTCCTCTGTTCAGCATGGTGATGAGCACAGCCTAAGGGGCCACAGTATCAGTGGTAAGAAGGACCCTCACATGCTGTGGGACAGAGATGCTCTCGCAGTGGCTGCTGGGTAGGAACTGGTATCATGGGGGAACTGGTCAGAAGTCCAGGTTCCTGGAGCTACCTAAGCCTGCAGGATGTAGTGTGTGGGAGAAACCCAGGACTCAGTTACAGCCAGCCTCCCAGAGGCCAACATTGCATGCTAAAGTTAGAGAGACACTTCTAGGAATTTAGCCCCCAATCCTGTAGGCGCCATTTGCAGGTGAAGGGGGGTGGGGGCGGTTCCCAGAGATGAGGAATGCTTTCCAGGAAGGCCATGCTCTTTCAGTGGCTTAGTAGATGAGCTGCAAAAGAGGCTCATACCATCCTTCCCTCCTGTGGTCCATGTGATCACCTAAGGGCAGCTCCTGGGCTTGTCAGAAATGTGGGCTCTGGGACAAGAGAGATGGCTCACTGGATCAGAACACCCAGGTTCGTTTCTCAGCACCCACATGGTAGTTCACAGCAACTCATTCAACTCCAATTCCAGGAGATCTGACACCCTTTGCCGGACTCCAAGGGGACCAGGCATACACACGGCGCACATGCGTGCATGCATGCACGCAACACTTATACATGTGAACATAACTATGCAAACTTTTTAAAAGAAGAAACGCAGATTCGTGGATCCCACCCGGAAGGACAACAGTGCTATTTTAGCAAGGCCTCCAGGGAGGTTTGCATGCCTGGCCCCAGCCTGGGCTCTCGGCTCTCGGCTAAGTGATCTTTGCCGGGAAGATAACGTATTATAAATTACTAAAATCTGTGGGGGACTTCCCTGGCACTTTCCACCACTTTGGGTCAGAGGCATGTCTTGGTGGCAGATGCAGTTGTTAGTTTTCCCAGTAGCCAGTGGGCTCTGCTGTTCATATCATGCCCGTTTGGAGGACGTAGGTGTTTTAGGGTCGAACCTGGAACATCTGAGGAAACTGGGAGAGTTGGACTGCCAGCTGGCATGGTCTGAGGGGTTTCGTTTTAAGCTGTATTCTATCGGGTTGCCGTCATCTGACACACACTTTCCTGACTGCACTGAGGGGCAGGGGCTGAGGCGGTAGGTTGCAAAGAGGCCATTCTCATCAGGCACGTGGTAAGGTTTGGCCGTTGTGCACTTGAGCCCATTAGCCTTTCTTTCCCTTCCACATGAAATCTGGCAGTTTGAGCCATCTGGGGGAGGCTAGCACTGAGCTTTCTTCCCTTTGTGCAGTAAGTGCTTCCTATACATGCTGGGTGAAGAGCCTCTTGGCTGAGGCATGAGGTACCACATGGTCATGAAATTATATAAGCGAGAGCCTTTGTGTGCGCTCATGCCTAAGCCTGGGGGCTCCTAGAGAAAAGGCTGTTTTTAGCAAGCATATCATTTCCATCAGGGGCAAACGCTGGGGAGCTGTTCTGACTCTTTCTTTTCTCCCTTTCTTTCCTGCTCTTGTAGGAAGTGCAGTGTCTGTCAATGGGATGCCCGAAACATGCACTTTTCCCTCTTGGGTTTTACAGAACGCGTAAGGAGCTAATTCTTCCATTTTGTATGACGGGTTCTGGCCTAGAGAGAAAGTCCAATTCCTGGGGAGGTAAGGTATACAGAATTGCATAACCCAAACTTCAAAGACTCATTAGCACTTGTCTTCAGAGCTGTTTTCTTCTGCTTAGAGGCCAGACAGGGTCTTTCTGACCTGGTCATGTGGTGTCCCAGGCCACAGGTGACAAGCTTTGCACCTCTGTGGAGAAGCCTGCCATGCACTTGATGAATCTTTGCGAAATTACTTTTCAGAAGTTCAGAGTTCAGGTTCATGATTATGCCATTCGTAAACTGTGGCTTTGAGGTTTCTTTCCTAGAGAGCACTGGTAGAAATTTACTGCTGTCCCTGCTTTCAGATGGCCTGGGTCACATTCCTGCTCCAGTGGCTTTATTTAACCCTGTAAATTGGGACTAGCAGAACAACTTAGTTTTGACCTCTGCACCCTTTCCCCCCCAAAAAATAAGGGAGAAATTTTGAAATGAACTACCAAACACAGAAGTGTTGAGAGAGTGCCTATCAGAGCATAGGACTGAGGCTTATTTCACAACAAGATGCCATTTGCTGGTGCTTAATGGTATTCAGTGTGGTGACAGTGTGATGATGTCAAGGAGCTTGCACATGTACCTTGTATGCGGAACATGTCAGGTGCTGGCTGTCCATGATGCTGACTTTTTGTGCATCTTACTTTTTGAACCTTGTTCTTTAGGTGTCTTAGTGTTGCCAAGGGGATTTGGTCAGCACACATTCTTGAGTTTCAGATCTGTGACTAGGTCTCAGGTGGGGACCGAGAGCAGGCTGCATTGCAGCTGCTGCTGCTGCTGAGGTGGGGGGACCACGCTTTGAAAACAGCCATCTTGGCTTGAGCAAGGTGAAGTCTCTCGAGGTCCGGGGTCGCCTTGTCTCCCAACGTGTTGCTTGAGCATTCAACATATTGGAGACCTCAAATGTAGCTGGCCACTTTGCTGAGTGAAAAAGCTGGCATGTCTCTTGCTATACAAGTGAATTGTTTCAGTTTGGGTAGGTGACTTCAGCCAGGTGTTCTCCACTGGCGCAGCTACTTCGAGCTGTCTCTCTTGACCTGAGGATCCTTCGGACCACGCGTTCATTTGGTGACAGTGCAGTTCTAAAGACCCCACCATAAGATACATGTGAAGGTTGGGGGTGTTGACTTAAGGGGAAAAGAAAGTATCTTTGTCTGCTGAGGAATGACAGCAGTTACTCTTGGTCCTATAGTTGAGCGCTTTGGTCTCAGGATTACAGGGGTGTGTATAACAAGGTTACTCCTTTGCTTTCTCAGACCTTCAACCTTCCTTCATTAAATTGGCCACTCAGTTTTAAGCCTTCCTCCCAGAAACTACTCATTGACCTGATAGGTAGGCACGTCACACTAGCGTGTGCTCTGGGACTCCGCACTGGTTTAACATCGAGAGCCTATTTGGCTCTGGGGGAGTGGGGGGCGGGGTCAGACCCCACGCATGTTAAGGGTCTCTGCCCCATTAACTTGATTTACACTCGTCTTCCTTCTCTTGCCTCCATGGTCTGTGCCCATAAAATATGTGCTGTGGCCTGGCTACTTACTAGTTAGTGCGAAATGCCTCTGCCAAGCACGAAAGGTTTGGGAAAAATACCCTCCCACTCCCCGTGGGAAATAGTTTCTGTAGTTGTTCATCAATAAAACACTTAGGTTGCAATGCTTGCCTTCCTCTCTGATACCTGGACTATTCCTTCCTTCAGTGAGTAAGTTGGACATGTCTGACCTGTGAGGAACTACTGGAAACCAGCAAAAGGCCTAGGCTAGGGGCCTGCTAGGCAAACGAAACCTTGCCACAGTTGAGATGTGGCCTGACCGACTTTGCTCCTTGTTGCCTGCCTGCCAACTGTGACTTGGCTGTCTGTGTATTCTTTGCACTGTAAATAATGTGGACTGAGTGTAGTAATGACGTTGACATTTCGTAAGAGAAAACTAACCCTACCATTTGAAAAACTGTGGCTGGGCCTCAGTTTTACTAATCTAAAAAATGCGCCATCGCCCACACATTGCCTAGGGCACTTCATGGAGCGCCCCCCCCCCCCCCCCCCAGCCAGCTGAAGCAGCCGCCCGGTGTGCTAGGGCTTTAAGCCTGAGGCCGCACATGGAAATCGAGGCTCTGGTGGCAGAGAGGTTGCAGTGCTATAAATGGGGCTGTGAAGTGGAGGTTTAATCTTTTGAAATCTGATCCCATTTGCTCAGTGTAAGGAATGAACTCAGGAAATCAATAAAATGAGTTAATTGTGTGCTCCCTTCTTGCAATTGCTGTAGCAAGCTCTTTAGGGTTTGGACAGAAGCTCAGCTTTCCATGCTCTTTAAGCTAAAACAGCTTTTGGGAGATAAGGAGAGCAGCCTGAATTACTTCCAAAGAGGGTAGCAATCAAAGGTAGCAAGGGGAGTGGCCCGCGGCTTTCGGAGGTGCACTCCCTGGAGGAGTTTGCCTCCAGAGCTCTTGCACTAACTTCACACTCGAAAGCTCCGGCATGCCCATCTTTGGGTAGTCAATGCTCTTTTGGATGGCCTTCGTTGCGCAGGAGGGAGTCGAAACACCCCATCTGAGCCTGGTGACGACGAGGCCACATTTGATGTTCGGGCAGCAGGAAGAGGTGAAGAGCTTGCTGACCTGATGAAATCAAAAGAGAACAGTGTTCCTTAGCGCAGTGATAGACCTTCTCTGATGTGCCCACGTGCCTGCATCTTTCACACAAATGTGAAAGGGTTATCTGCCTCCAGATCACAAGCCCTGCAGTGAGGTGGTCAGAACCAATCACAGTGCATCACAGAGGGTGGTGGTGGGAGAGAAATGGTGGTCCTGCAAGGCAAAGTGGTTTTGTGTCACAAGCATTTGCTCCTTGGCTTGCTCTAGAACAGAACTCCCCAGGGATGGGTATTTTGTCACCTGTTAGAGGGCTTACTGCCGTCTAACAGGCACTAAGAACAGTGCTGACCAGCATAGTGTGGTGTGGAGCAGGTAGATGCACTTTGAGAGAAAGGATGGGGAGCCACTGAGAACCCCTCCTGTCACTCAGCAGGTGGGTGGTGGGGCAGGCCAGGGAGCGGGAGGCTCCACTAAAATATCTCAGCAAACAGCCATTAATTCCTGGCAATGAGAATATGATCTAATTGTGCATTATTCCTAGGCAATCAGCGTCTCAGAACCTTCGTTAAACAAGACTATTTTAAACTTTAATGTGGGTGATAGGCTTGGGCGTTTGTGATTTGGGGGTTGTGTTGTGTTAGTAAGTGTCTTATTGAAATAAATGACCCCGTTTGTCTTAGCATTGTTGTGGCAGAGAAGATGGTCTGCTGGGGGCGTGGCTGCTGAAACTGGTTCATTTTCATGAGCATCTTGACAGTAGGGGAGCTATTGTCACTAGTCGTTGTTTATTTTCACAGAGTTATTGAGTTCCTACTGTGTGCCAGGCTGGAAACATAACCGCTTTTAGGGAGTTGATGCTATGCAGAGGAGCACAGAGGGAAGAGCTGGTGCCAAAGGCCCTCCTCAGCTTGAGGCAGGTAGCGATGGAGTCTTGGCATAGCCCGTCAAGTGCTGCGCTGACCGAGGGCGCCAAGTGTGTTGCTGCTGGTGTGCTGAGCTGCTGGACTGAGCTGGGGCTGCCACTGCAGCATCTTGCTCTTGATGGGAAAGAATGCCTCCGTGCCTGGGCTACCACGATGGGTGAGGCTGAATGCGGCGTGTGCAGCACTGCGTTTTGAGAGCATCGTCTCTCAGCACGAACCTCTTGGAACCTTTGGTCAAGCTGCTTCTGTTGCTTACCTCAGATCTCCGAGCGGCCTTTGGTGTCTGTTGTGCTTTGTCCTACTCAGTGTTATGTCCAGCCTTTCTCTTCTGCATCAATTCCCTGAGAGACCTTCTTGTAAGCAAATCATTGTGTGTGTGTGTGTGTGTGTGTGTGTGTGTGTGTGTGTGTGTGTGTGTCTGTGTGTGCCCATGTCCAGGGGTGCTGTGCATGCCATGCTTGCATGTAGAGGCTACAGAATAGTCTTGTGGCATTGACTAACTCCTCCTTCCTACCTTTACCTGGATTCCAGGGGAATCACGCTCAAGTCCACAGGGTCTTGACTGAGAGAGACTCCAGTCCCGAGGCCCTTTCAGTCTTTCTTTTCCTGCCCTGTGCTGTGGATCAGTCTCAGGGCCCTGTGTGTACCAGGCATGCGCAGTGCCACTGAGCTACATCCCCAGCCCAGCTTGTCTTCTCTCTGAATCGCACTCTTGGCTTCCCTGAGTTTGTTTCTCAGTCCTCTGTGTTGTTTTCTTTTCCATCCTTGAGGCCAGGGATCCTTCTGTTTGACTATCTCTTTCTCCCTGCAATATGAGCTCCCTGCCATGCAGTGTCCTCGGTGCAGCAAGTTTCTGCCTGACACATAGTAGGTACTCTGTAATGTGCCATGTAAAGGGTCCAGCTGTCTCTTTTTTCCATTTGCTGAAAATAGATTCTTTTCTCACATAATATATCCTGCCTATGGTCCCGCCCCGGCTCCTCAGGTGACTCTGAGGGATGCCTAAGAGGTGTTATT
This sequence comes from Acomys russatus, assembly GCF_903995435.1. Classification (NCBI taxonomy): domain Eukaryota; kingdom Metazoa; phylum Chordata; class Mammalia; order Rodentia; family Muridae; genus Acomys; species Acomys russatus. Next base: position 60,495,685 of record NC_067156.1, read on the forward strand.
GAGAGAGGGGCTTTAACAGGTGCAGATCAGAGTTCTTCCATAGGGTAGATGCCCAAAGAAGCTAGGACAGGCACGTCAGCTCTGACGCTCAGCTAGTAGCTTTAACCTGCACACACTGCAGAGACCTGAAGACTTTAATAACTGCTCACGGGGATAGTCACAGAGGCTTCTGCAAACATCGCGCTGGGGCTAGGGACAGCAGCCATTCCAGAGCTCAGTTGTGACTGACCCCGTGAGGGGAGGAGAATAGTTCTACTTCTCTGTCTAAATTAACCCACAGAACACGGATAAGTGATGCGGTCTGTCTGAAGGGTTTACTCCCATGATTGCAAAAAAGATAACCCAGAAGGATTTTTTTTTTGTCCTCTGTTTTAAATCATAATCTGGAAACTGGGGTGCATATCTGTTTCGGTGTCTGACTAATCTGTGAAAACAGTGAACTGCTTAATGCCCTTGTAGACCAGGGACTCTGTCATTCATGAATAGAATTATCTTCACAGTTTAACTTTAAAATTTTTTTTTCTTGCAAGAGCCTGCTCTCTCTCTCTCTCTCACTATATATATATATATATATATATATATATATATATAGTGGCAGGGAAATGCCTTCAGTGCGAGCCTCACTGCTCCCCTTCGGGTTGGTCATTATTAAGTCAGAGGTTGAACACTACCAGACAGAAGACAAGCAGCAGTAGTCACCCATCCCTGTGGTCTTAGAATAAATGCAATCATGGTTAAAAATTTATTATCTCACAATTGCGTGTGTGTGTGTGTGTGTGTGTGTACACACGAGCATGCACACACATGTGATTATAACCTCTCCATCATTATCTTGTTTTCCTTCCCTCTTAGTCTCTACTGAACAAACCCTTTTCTCCTCTCAAGTCCCCTTTATACTTTCATATCTCCCCCCCCCGCCCCACTGTGGCCCATAGTGTTTAGTTAAGGTTGCTGGCAGAAGAACGGTGGGTGCACATGCATGTGGAGCGGGGTGGTGTTACCTACTTAAGCAAGGACAAGGCCCAGGGACATCATAGAAGATACTGTTTCCTTAACGTGATCCCCATTCAAGAACGAAAACCTGGCCAGTGGGAATTCTGTGACCTAATCCTGAAAGAAATATCACATTGCAAGACTCCATTCTGACTATTTGAAAGCAGCTTTCCCTGTCTGCTGCTGTCTTCGTGTGGTCCAGTACGGCTGCAGGGCTGCTGCCTGATGTGCTTGTTGTAGTGCAATGCTCTTTAGTTAGAAACTGTTGATGCCCTTTCCTGTTTCTTGTCTTGATCCTATTCTACATTTTCAAAGTTTCACTTATTAAAAAGGGAGACTGTGCACTGTTTTGTTGAGATCCCCTGTGGTTTATAGACCTAATGAAGCTATCGTTCTCACAGACCCCATAAAAAATGTCTTTGGAAACACTATTAATGGAGTAACATTAGGTTCCTTAGACTCTCTAAGTCAGAGTTCTCTAGAGGGAAGAGAACTGATAGAATGAATCTACTTTATCTATCTATCTATCTATCTATCTATCTATCTATCTATCTATCTATCTATCCATCATCTATCTATATAGACATAAAGGGGATTTATTAGAGTAGCTTACAGTCTGTGGTCTGGCAAGTCCAACAATGGCTGTCTCCTGGTGGAAAGGCCAACAATCCAGTAGTTGTTCAGGCCACGAGGCTGGATTCTCAGGGCCCTTCAGTATGTGATGGAATTCTGAAAATTGTCAGCGTTAGTTACCAGTGAAGTAGTGGCTCTGCAGCAGAGTAGATGACCTTGTCAGCAAGAGTGGGGCGAACAGGCAAAAGGTAAAGGCTTCCTTCTTCCCTGTCCCTCTATGTGGGCTGCCACCAGAAGGTGTACCCAGATCTAGGGTGACTTTTCAAGAAAATCCTTCACAGGTGTGCCCAGCTGCTTTGGCTTTACTTGACTGCAGGTGCAGTGAAGATGAAAACCAAGACTGGTCATCACAGCTTCCTCCCTTCAGGGATCCTGTACTTGAAATTCTGCATTCATGGAGTGTGACTGGCTAGACTAAGTGAACATTTTGGGGGGTACAAAACCACATTTGACTTTGAGAGTTAGAGCGTTCAGGGAGATGGCTCATTTATTAAATCTTCCTATGCAACCAAGAGGACTTTGGTCCCCAGCATCCATATAAAAATCCAGGAATGGCAGTGGACACCTGTAATCCCAGCTCTGGGGAATCAGAGGCAGGAGGATTGCTTGAGCTTCCTGGGCAGCCAGTCTAGCTGATCTGTGACTTCCAGGTTCAGTGAGATCATAGCTGAACAAAACAAAAAGGAGAGTTATTAAGGAAGACAGCCATGTGCGCACGCATAAACACGTGCACACATATATGCACACACAAAAATATGAGGAGTGCTAATGAGTCAATACATCACAGGCATGTTCATGTCAAGGCAAAGCACACGAGAGCTAAAAGAATAAACTCTGTCAAGCCACAGAAAATACTCCTTCCTGTGGAGCTCGACCCAGAAAGCCTCATGGCTGTGGTGTGATTAGTAAGAGAAGTAAGGAAGTTATTCTGAAAGGCTGCATAACAAAGAGCTAGTTCATGGAAGGTCAGGGCACTTGGTGGGAGGATTCCAGGGTGTACACTTTTGCTTCCTGGTTATACAGATGTGCATTCCCTAATAATTACTCTGGGTGTGTATGTGCACAACGTGCATGCTGTGCCAGAAAAAAAACGTGTAGGACAAAACAGGGTGCTGAACCAGGATGCTGCTCTTCGTATTGCTGCGTGTCTGTGCGGCTCCACATGGTTTGCAAACCTGGAAGGAATGCTGCATCCCCAGGCTGCAGAAACCAACAGCTGTGCTGCTGGGAGTCAGTCCCTCCATCTCTTATTTCACTTACACATCTGTAAATTGAGACGTGGGACATGGAATCTGTAGTCTTTACAAGTTTCATTTTTTTTAAATGTCATCACTTTAAGCCCTACAGAATGGAGCTCCGTGAGACTGTCCTAGGGTGTATGTTTTCCCGGTGTTTCTTGAATTGAGTGAAGCTGATCCAAGGTCATGTGCTATATCAGTTATACCATGTTCCTCCACTCACCTCTCTCACTCCTCCTCCTCTCTCCTTTCCTTTCCCTTTCCATTTCCCTTCCTACCTCCTTTGCTCCCCCCTTCTCTCTAAGGAAGCAGTTTTAAAAGGGCCTATAAATCAAAATTTTATTTCCTATTACCAGATGCTCCTATGTACTGCTTTGAGTGTTACTCATATTTGATTACAATGGTCCTCAGAGCTCCATTGTAGTCCTTGCACCTGAGCCTGAACCACCCCCAGGTGTTGCCATCTGACCTGCTGTCTCTGATTGCCAGAGTTTAGTGTGCATTCCAGCAGAGCTGGGATGCCTCTTACCCATCTGCTTCCAGCCTGGCGGCTATTAAGAGGAGATACTACCTGAAGCGTCCACATGTGTGCAGCCCATGCACCAAGTTGTCTTACGGGGCGCTGCAGACTTGGCACATTGACAGCTCGGTTTCTTGGTGAGTGTTCCATTGCTGTGAAGATGCATCGTGACCAAGGCAGCTCTTATGAAAGAGACATTTAACTGGGGGCTTGCAGAGGTCTAGTCCGTTATCACCATGGGAAAATGGCAGCCTGCAGACAGACGTCGTGCTGGAGAAGCAGCTGAGAGTTCTATGTTCAGATCCTCGGGCAGCAAGAAGAGACGAGCCACTGGGCGTGGCGTGGGATTTTGAAATCTCAAAGCCCACCCTAAGTAACACACTTCCTCCAACAAGGCCACACCCCCTAAGCCTTGTCAAGTAGTGATGCTTTCTCATGATCAAGCATTCAAATATATGAGCCTATGGGGGCCATATTTATTCAAACCAGTACACTCAGTGACCTGTCACCACCATGGCTTATATTTTCTCACCTCACCATCACTGTTAGCAAATACCTCTGTCTCCATGTTAGGTGTAGTATCCAAACCCTATGTGTGCCATCTAGATTACCCTCAGCCCTCGACTCTTGCAATTGCTGTCTATCCTAGAAGGTGAGATGTCTTTACCCTCTGCTCAAGTACTTGCCTAGTTATGAAAAAGTACGTACTCCTAAGGTGTGTACCTCCACTGGGCAGGCTTAAGGTGGGTTTTATGGGCCCCGTGCCGTGGTCCACGGTCTCTTTGGGGCTACTTCTTGTTCTGGTGTCTGGCTTTAATGTGGCAGGAAACCTTCCCTTTGGACCTTCTGGCTGTGTATTGTTAACCAAAGTCACCATAGCATAACTATGTTTGTAGAGCTCGCTCATCTTTTGCTTGAGCTCTGACTCAATGTCGCTCTTTTAAGAGTCAGTTGTTACTTAATAAATGATTGGCCTCAGACCAGCGCAGGCATTGCAGCAGAGTCTCGGGTGTGGTATTGGCTCCAGCCCTCTTGGAGGCCCATCCATATCAAGAAGTGTTAGTGTAAGGGGAAAATGGGAGGGAGGGAGGAATGGGAGGATACAAGGGATGGGATAACAATTGAGATGTAATATGAATAAATTAATAAAATATACTTAAAAAAAAAAAAGAAGTGTTAGCACGCTCTGCAAAGAAATGCTCCTCCCCCCACACACACCATACATACACCGTACATACAACAGGAAGCCATGGAGCGAGTTAGAGCCCAGCACTGAGGAAGCTTGAGCCCTGGTTCTGTTTGCTGATTTCTTGGTCTGAAGCAGGTGAAGGGACGAGAGGGTAGCTGCACTGTTGGTGGCTCCACCTCCTTCACCACCCGTGGCCATGCTTGGCAGTAACTGCCCACTCTCAATACTCTGGAGCCTGCCTAGTGGCTGTTCTGTGCTGGGGTTCTGGGTGGTGAGAACAGGGGCCTCAGGTCTCCCTTGGTTCATCCGATGAAGCTCTTGACATGTCGCGCACTCTCTTTGCATGCTAGCTGTTGAGATCTTGTCAGTGGGTCTAGTTGCCAGGGAGGAAGTGGAGGCTGTATTAGATTAAGCTGGGATCCCTACATCTGAGAAGGTGATTTTCCCAATTTCATGTGCCCTGTTGGCATCGTGTATCCTCAGTGTGACAGCTCAGGAGGAAACGAGATGGTGATTTAGCAGGAGCAGATGTCACATGAGATACTTTGCTTTAGCCTTGATGGTGAAACTGAACTAATTGGTTAAAAATTACTATACTGAATATCCAACAGATGTGTCCATATAGTAAAGAAATGACGCCCTTTGCTTCTGTCATTGGCCTGTGCTTACACATCACCTTATACCACTCTTCCAGTTTGTGGCCAGGGCTCTGCTGAAATGTCTAGGCTGGGTAACCCTGCTATGAGCTTGGAAGGTGCCCTAAAATTTGCCTAGGATGATGAGCCTGCTGGGCTGTGGAGCCTCTGCCTTCCGTTGGGTATCCCAACCTAGACTAGAGAGCCTATGAAAGCCCCGGGGTGGGAGAGGCACTATTATGTAGTGGTTGTGAACTCTTTTGGTAGGGGATAAGTTTATGTGCCCCATACTAAATGCTTACTAGCATCGCTGAGGCCAGTTGACTTTGCAAGGGAAATCATTAAGATATTCTCTTTCTTAGCCAAACTGTCATTAAATGTATAGAGATAATTGCTGAAAGGACTCACAATGCCAGGCGCACACGAAAGCAGCACACAAATGTCTTTCTTCCCTATGCTGTGACCCCATGTGTCACTGCCCTGAAACACAGTATTAGCATGTCACTAAACCTCTACTGGAATCCTCTGTTAGGAGCCTCTATACTGTTTAGCTCTGTGTCCCCAAGCCCATTCATTCCCTCCCATTACTTGATGGGCATTTTCTGTTTTAGGTACTTTTGTGTTTTTTATCTCTTTTGCAATTTCAATTACTTTTTATTTCGAGCAATAGGTAGGAAAGACAAGGACTCAGATGTATCTCAGATTGGGAACCCATATCCTCAGATTTCATTGAGAAACTTCAGATTGAGGCACATTAGATGTGGGTTGATTCCATGGTAGATGATGGGTTGCATGGAAATGAAATGCTGCGCAGGCGTGACATCTAACAGCAGCTGCGAAGGACACTCACCCTGTGTTTACTTTGAGATCATTCATATGAAAGTCACTGCTTTCCCCATTCATTCAGAGGCTTTGACGGTGGCCTGGGTCCTGAGGAAGGCACCTGGGGGAGCAGATGGTCTAATCCGCTGGGACATCTCCTGGAGATCTGAGGTTCTGTCATCTGAGGTGCTCTCGCGAGAATGTTTCTTTGCTCACCACTCAGTTGACCTTTGCTGGTTCTGGGAGTTACTTGTGACCCAAGAGCATGTGCTTGCCAGGATCACACAGAAAAGCCAGCTCTGTGCAGTGTCTACTATATGAGAGTGTCTCTGCTCATTTCTGAGCCCATGCCCTTCCTTTTCCTCTGTTGAAGCCCCGGCCCTGCTGGAAACCTTCCCCTGCCCGTCCAACCCCTGCTACTCTGCTGCTGATGGGAACCACACAACTCAACTCTTTCAAAATCTGCATTGCAGCCTACAAGGCATGGAACGTTGGCATCACAAGAAACAGCTGAGGACTTAGATAATCTAGTGTTGATTTTGATAGGTTTTTTTGGGGACACTTACTATCAATGTTATAATTTAATTAGAAACTATATAGTTTGACAAGTTGGTTTGGTGCCTTTTGCTTCAAAACAACTACAGTGCGACACATTCTCTCTGAAATTATTTGAACAATGCATGCATAGAATGACAACTGCTTAAGGCAGTATACTGTCACCACATATCTTTTGGTGTCAGTAGCATATAACCCCCACATAAATGTATGAACTGAGCTGCTCAGTGGAGAGCTAAGGCTAATTGTGCTGTGGAGGGAATGCTACTGTTGGCATTCCTTTGGGAGGGGGTGGTGGTCTCTTGTGAACCTTGTTTGTGGCCCAGGTTGTAAAAAGTTGATCCTTGTCCTAACATTGCATCGTGATGCTCTTGGGCACAAATCAGTGGTGGCATTTTCTTTGTTTTAGATTGAACTTTGGTTTCCTGGCTGGTGATTTCTTTCCAAAATCAAGCTGTCTCTGGCCTCCCCTGGGTTTTGTTGTTATTGTTTGTTGGTTTTGTTTTTTATTTTTCTCTGCTTTACAAGGCACATGATCGAATGCTGAGGTTCCCTTGTTGCTGAGGGTCACCCATAACTACCTGTATCTGTTCCTTGAGGTAGCAAGGGCTTGCCAGGAGACCTCGCGAGGCTTAGCTGTTCTGTCCTTCCCAGCCCACTGCTGATGTGCGGTGGTTATTTGTTAGATCTCATTGGGAAGACAACAGTCTTAGTGACTAGCTTGCTGTCTAGTAGAGGTTCTCATCCTGTGAGTAGAAGCCCCTTTGGGGCTGGTTGAGCAACCTTTTTACAGGAGTTGCATATCAGATGCTTACATTACAATTCCTAACACTAGCAATTTATAGTTATGAAGTAGCAACAAAAATAATTTTATGGTCAGGGGTCACCACAGCATGAGGAACTGTATCAAAAGGTTGCAGCCTCAGCAAGGTTGAGAACCACTGCTCTATAGGGATGGTTTTTAACAGACTGTAGCTTGTATATCTAAGTTTTGTTGAGTCAAGTTAGGACTCATCCAATAACACTACACTTGCTCAAGAAGTTTTAGAATGCCTCATACTGAGTTCAAAGAGGTTTTTATAGGTAGGCATAGGTGGAACCAGTTTTGAACAGTACAATTATACAAGTCTTTATTGAGTTCTTCTAGTGGGTCTAGTGTAGTTAATTATGATGGGGAACCAAAACCAATGGCAAGGCTGCATTTGCCTTCATTCAGTCTGCAGTCTGGGTCAGTGTGTGAGTAATTCGAGGCCAGATACTGCATATGCCAGAAGAAATGAGACAAGTTCACAGTAGGGATTCAGAGGTGGGGCTGCTGATGTTTATGGCAGGTTGAGTGAGAGGAGATTTAAGAAAGCCTAATCTTTACCATTAATTCACAACTGACTCACTGACAGTCTTCTCTCCTCCTTTCTTCCCTTCCCTCCCTTCTCCTCCTCCCCTCTAGTTACATACATACATACATACACACATACATATAAATACAAATACGTATATATAATATACATACATATTGCTGAAGAACACCTTCTGTGCTCGCTTCCTTCTCATTAGTGCCTCCTTCCTGTGCCACTCTGAGCCCCAGAACAACACGCTCATTCATCTGTGATGCCAGTGTTTTAGGAAACTGAGGCTCGCCCTGTTGCAAAGTCTGGAAGCCAAGGTCCAGCTAAGCCTCTGAGCAGCATTTCTTGGTTTCCATGGTACTGTTGTAACTAGTCTACAGTTCTCTGAGCAGACTAAGGTTTTTAAAAACTTGAATCTTAACTAAAGTTATGAGCTGTAAGCACACCCTTTAGGACAGTTAGAGAGGACCCAGAAGCGGGAACTCCACACTCGCCTCCACCCCATCACACTGCCTGACCTTGAGCTTGTCCCTAAACCTTTCTCCTCATCCCAGTTCAATTTCAAATGCAGGAATGCCTCGCTCGCATCACTGTTGTGTGAATTTCAGCTTTGGGCTGTGTCCGCTTCTATGGGTTTTTGGGTCTATCATTTTCTTCTAATCTTTTCTTTCCGTCTTTGAGCCTCTTATTTGAAATCCCTTCAAGGCAGGCAGTTATTCATTTGGAATCTTCTTTGTTTCTGTGGGCCTTTATATGTGTCTGCCTCATTTCCTGGATGCTGTCTCTGCAGCTGAAATTAGAAACCTGCAGAAGCAGGCCAGATGCATGAAGCTCATGAAGTAGCAGCCTTGAAATAGCCCAAGTCTGCTGGTAGAGGGCTGGGCCACGGGGCTCCAGTGAGCACTTCCTAACGCCGTCTCATTGGCCTCCTGCTTCCCAGACTTGGGGATGGCCTGCATGCATGAGCATCCTTTAGGCTGACCTTTGCCCTTTCTAGCTCCATTTTCTCTCTTTGTTTTAAGTACATTAGTATGAAAAGCTTTTGGATATATTCAAGGTATGCCTATGTGCAAATACCAGTTTCAACCTACAGAAACTAACAGAAGTCGAAGCACCGAGCATCATTTAATTGGCTATAGTATTCGAACAGGAGGCTCTGAGGCAGGTGGCTCATTTTAAAAACAAATAGTATTTATTAACTGTATAAAGGTAGAAATGGCTCCAGATGATGACAGTAGGGCAGAAAGGTTGGCAGAGTTCCGGGCATATTTGGAGGCTGCTACTATTTTTGTGGTAGGGGCATCTCTTTTCTGAGTGTGCCCTACCTCATGGCACAGTCTTGCAGGTTACAGCTGTGCTCTGTGGATGCCGGCCTCTGTAAACTGTAGCTTTATTACTATAGATGATAGTTATGACTAAATTTCCAAGAACACCAAGAATGGGTGCAATGAAGGTTGATGAGTAAACACATTAAGAAATATTTCAGCCGGGCGTGGTGGCGCACGCCTTTAATCTCAGCACTCGGGAGGCAGAGGCAGGAGGATCACTGTGAGTTCGAGGCCAGCCTGGTCTATGAAGCGAGTCCAAGACACCTAAGGCTACACAGTGAAATCCTGTCTCGAAAAACCAAAACACCAAAACCAAAACAAACAAAACAAAACAAAACAGTTTCAGATCACATCTTCCCTGGAGTAATTCAGTAGTTTATCAATGTATGCATAGTAGGGAAATAGACACTTAAACTATTAAATATGCACTGTAGGATGTGCCTCCAGATATTTAACATGTCCTTTATAACGCACCCCACCCCACCCCCTGCCACTCCAGGTGCATCGAATGACAGTGGAGGACTTTGTTCCAGTTTCATTGGATCTGGTGGGCAGTGTCTACAGCACATCTATGGTCTCAGTAGAGTCTTGGCTGGCCTCTAGCTGGGGTCTGTACACAGTCCTGCTGAATGGTCTCAAGGGCATTTTAAGCATGTAGACTGTATGGGTTATCCTGGGAACCTAGCACTTCTTGGATGGTTGCTGTGAGGTGGGGGTGGGGGGGGGGAAGAAACCAATTCTGAATTCCAGCTTGGAACTTGGAACACAGCTTGTTGGCATGCTGGTATAGGAAGTTCTTTGTTGGTACCATAGGACGTTGTGGATCTCAGGTAGGGGAAGTGGTGATGCAGCGATGTTCCTTCCACACGGATCCAAGAGGTACTAGCTCCCTTGTGCTGAACGCCTGGAAGGTCAGTTGCCGGGAGACCTGAAGCACATAAAAGGCGAGAGCACTACTAGTTTTAGGTTATTGTTTAGAAAAAAAACTTTGATCTTAAAAATCCCCCTAAAAGACTTTACTATAGAGAAGTTATGTAGAGGCAGTGGGCGCAGTGCAGACGCAGAACACATTCACAGTACAGAACAGCGAAAATACTGATTGTAGGACATGTGAATATTGACTGGCTCCCAGGCAGATCTGCAGACAAACCCTCTGAACGGTGTTAATACTGCACACCATGCTTCTGGAATCCTTGTCTCTGATCTGTGGTCTCATTCATAAGGAGAGACCCAAGTGCGCCGAACAAAGGCATCCTTTGGTAACTTTCCTCAGGAAGAACCTGTGAGTTTACTTTTCATGTCTCTGATCCTTAAAGAAGGGTCCCTATAAATTAATCTTCAGATAAAGTTTTCAAATGCTACTTAAGAGTATAGAGTTGGTGGTTACTAGGGTGTATTTGATTGTGAGTGGAGAGAGTGGTTAGTATGTTCATAGTGTATCTGTATGTAGGAATATCTTCCAGTGTCCTGTATCATGTTGGACAATTATGGCTAACAGCAACTGATTACTTAAAAACTGCTGCAAAAGGACTTTGATGTTTCAAAACCAAATGTTCGAGGAGGCAGATCAACTAGTTACCCCTTACTTGACAGTTATAAACCAACCATGTTCATGTATTGGAATGTCTGATTATAGTCTATAAAAATATGTGATTATGTGTTGACTAAAAGTAAAATTAGAATGTACTTTTATTTTTCTAATTATTTTTATTTATTTACTTATATTTTTATTTAATTGTTTTATAGCTGCCTTCTCCTCACAGTCCCACCCTCATACACCTCCCCCTCCTTCTCTTTTCAGAGAAGATGAGGCCCCCTCCATGGGTACTGACCTACCCTGGCACATCAAGGCACAGCAGGGCTAAGCATATCCTCTCCCACCGAGGCTGATATGGCAGCCCAGCAATGGGAAGGGGATCCAAAGGCAGACAGCAGAGTCAGATAGCCCCTACTCCCATTTTTTAAGGAACCCACAGGATGACCAAGCTGTACATCTGATACATAAATATAGGGGCTCTAGGTCCAGCCCATGCTTGCTCTTTGGCTGGTGGCTCAGTCTCTGTGAGCCCCCCATAAATGATGCCTATTTTGCTTTGCTTTCCAGAAGGCCACTCTGGTCACATGGTTGACAAAGAGAAGTGATTATTTTAGAGAGCGCCCCCATGATGTTACTAAAGCTTGGAGTAATAGACATCCATTAACGAAGATTTGCTAGGCAGTAGCATAGGCCTACTCTTGGGCTAAGAATTTTGGAAGAAGCAAAGATGTATAAAACACAATTTCCAAGGAAATTTATGATCTAGATGAGTAGATAAGCTAGCCATGCAAAACAGAATCTGAAAAGGCTGACAGGAACTGCATGCTATAAATCACTTTTGTGCATTGATGTGTGGGTGCATATGTTTTAATGGCAGTGCGCCCAAATGCATAGTCCTGACAATTAGTAAAAAGTGATAATTAAAACCAAAAAGTAGGGTCCTTGAAGGCGAGTGAGGAGAGCGTGTCAAAATGTAGGTCATAAGAATTGTATCATTCTTCCCATTTTATGTTAGAGTTAGGTAGTATTATGAATCCTGAAGATTTGAAGCTGGGTTGTGGTTCAGGGGTAGAGTGCTTGTCTGCCATACATAGGATGCCTGGGTTGTTTCTTCAATCTCTGTCTATTCATGAGCTCTCCACACAGACCCAGCTAACTGCTTAACATTTCTACAAAAGGGGTTCTTTATCTTTGATTCCAAATGAAAGAATCATATAATTTCTCAATGTTTTTCCAGTGCTTGAATGGTGTAGGGCACATACGGTCATGTGAGCAATAGTTTGAGGAATTAATGTTTACTTTTCAAGGCTCAGCAATAGAGGGACGGGTGGGTAGCTGTATTCATATGGTAGAATGTTAAAATGGGTGAGCCAAATCTGCATTTACCAACAATAATGGGTCAGTGGTGATTCCAAAAATTGTAGAATGGATAGTATGTTACCATTCATCTAAAATATATAATCAGACAATATTAGGAATTCTAAGATGCCTATTTATATAGTTATAGAACACAAACATGGGCAAGAGTCAACTCACTGGTAAGGTAGCATAATGGCTATGTTTTAGGGTTGAGAGGGCATTTGGGCTGGGGATAAAACTCACAAAGGTGACTTAAATGTCTTTTAAAATTACAAATTTGGAATTGGCTAAAAAAATTAACACTGAGTGATGGGGATGTGGATGATTCCTGGAACGTTTCTTTATTTTGAAAAGATACATACTACTTCATAGTAAAACTCTTTAAGAGGTTGTTAATAGATCAGAAGTAAGCAGAACTAAGATCTGGCTGCCTTGCTGAGAAGTTCAATAGAGGTTTTCTGAAGCCCATGATTTTATGACAGAGACCAGAATACAGACAAGAATGTTTGTTTCGGGACTTTGTACTGAGACATCAAACATTTTGTAAAACTATCATTTTCCAATACACTGACAGTGATTGCCTGTTCCATGGTGGTCAAGCTCCATCCTAGGCACAGGCTAGGTAGCTAATATTGAAGGCCTAATTTGTACAGATGTTTTGGCATTTCTTTAATGAATATCTCTACTAGCTTCTTTATACTATGATTGGTTATTCACATAATTTTCTAACATCTCAATGTGACACTATATATGATCTCAGCAGACTAAGTAGAGGCCAAGTTCTGGAAAGTGTTGGTTGGCGCCATGAGGAACTGTTTCTTATTGTCCATGTGCCTTGGCACCTGCCACACTGGTGCTTAAATATTTATGTGAATTAATGGATCTAAAATGTTTTATTCATATGGCATTGTTAATCAGGATGGGTATGATATCTCCCTGGATGCCAAAAATAAAATGTGATGTATTGGGTTTATGGAAGTAGTAACAGAGACTGGGAAAGACCTTCACACCTACAATAAGTCTCCCAGGAGAAGCTGTGGAGGCTCCTAAGGGAAGACCTTGAGGTTCTGGTCCTGAGGGTACACCGCTTAGCTCAGCTTACAGAGAGCAGGTGACCACACCTCCTGTGTTGGCACCATTCCTCATAGTATTCTTCTTCTACCCTCCTCATTGTGATCTTTTCTACTTTTTAAAAAATTTATTTATTTTATGTAGATGAGTGCTCTATCTGGATGTACACCTGCATGTCAGAAGAGGGTATTAGATCACATTATAGATGGTTGTGAGCCACCATGTGGTTTCTGGGAATTGAACTCAGGACCTTTGGAAGAACATCCAGTGCTCTTAACCTCTGAGCCATCTCTCCAGCCCTTCACCACTTTTGTAAGTACAGAATTCCATAGACCATTGGTGAATACAAAGTGCCACATTTGTCTATGGTCTTTGTCTGAAGTGTGTAATGCCTTGAGGAACAGGGTCTTGCTTTAATATTCTGGCAGGCAATGAAAGGGCAGCAGCAATGACATATTATTTTAGGAGTCTCTTGGACTGCTGTGGCAAAAACTCAAAGGATATTGCCCATGCCTAGCACTGGGTTTTTAGTTTATAGCTCTTCAAGGGAGCATTATTATTTCATATAGCATAACTTCATTTAAACTATATATATGTATATATATACACACATATACATATATGTACATATATAAGTTTCTCTATTTTTAAAAACATCCTTAGTGTTATTTATCTCTCTCCTTCTCCTGTATTACCCTTACCCTCCCCACTTGAAGTTCTCTCATTTTTCCATTTCCTTCTTCCTAGCACCTGTATTATGCTATCCCCCTCCATAAAGTGTCTTTTTTTCTTCCATATTCCTCTAGTCTCTTTCTCTTAGTTTCTGTGGTTGCTTTAGTTTATATGCTTAAATCTAAAGATTTAGATCCAGGATCCACAAATGAGAGGGAACATGTATTTGTTATTCAGACACACAACTTGGAGGAATTTATCTGGATTGGCCTGGAAACCAAAGGTCTAAATAACTCTGATAGTAGAAGATGCTATGCCAGCTGCCAGAAGAAAAACAATTAGTCCTACACCGATCCAAAGCCTATGGACCACAACAATGGCTAGCCCAGCAAAGGATCCATGAGTGCAACAGTAACATGATGAGGGTAACCAACATCATTGTAATTTGAATTAAGACCCACTCAATAGGAGGACACTCATGTCATATAGCCAAAATATGTATACATGGAAAGGTCATAGACCCTAGAGGGAACCTACTACTGTATTTTTCTAAATGAATGTAATTTCTAACTCTATTCCAAATATACATCCTTATACCCAAAGATAAGTGTAACTCTCTCCTTTCATCAAAGAAAATTCTTTTGCCATAGATGGAGACTATTACAGAAATCCACAAATGGCCAAAATACAGACAAAAGGTAACTATAGAGTGCCCAGCCTCAATTACTACAACTGCAACATAACCCTTCACTTAAGGTTCAGGGAAAATTCCAGGAGAGGAGGCAGGAAGATAGTAAGAACCAGAGGACCAAGACACCTGCTGCTAGACAGTGTGTTCTAGACAGGGAATCTACACTCATGAGATCCAAAAATATGGTTGCCTAAACAAGACCTGATAATGATAATACTAGTTGGCATGTCATTGTTGATAGGAGAAATTTCATAAGGCCCCATCCCTACACAAAGACCTACATGCTGGCTTCTGAGAGAGGGTCATCTAATACCAAGTGGTCAGCCCTAAACACAGGTGCATATGAGTACCACTAAGTGAACTTAGTACAGTGTGTGTTTGTACATATCAGTAGTAATTAAAGAATGGGTCATGAATTTGAGAGGTTAGGGGACACACAGAAATTAGAAAAGGGGGAAGGAGTAGAAGTTACATAAATATAGAATTTAATATATAAAATTCTCAAAGTTTTAAATGAAAATGAAATTTTTAAAAAAAGCCACATTCCCACAGAAAAATCATTGAAACATTTTTGGAGACATTTCAAGTTTTTGGGTGGGGTGAGAGGAGATGGATAATCATGTCTTTTTCTTCTTCTGTGAAAACTGTGTTCAGTGTCTGTGGTCAAAAGGACAAGTGCTGAGATGGGAAATCTAGCTTCCCAGGCAATAAAACAGGGCAGGTTTCTGCCTTGCTGAGTAGTTGGCCCCACCTGTGGGGCAATAGTGCTGTCCTGAACAGCATTTACATGTAAAATTATCTTTGTGAACTTTCATGGTCCATTACGTCACCATATAGCTGAAGGGTCTAACGGGTTATCCCGGTTTCTTCTGGTATATAATTTCAAAAAGGCCATGCTAGGTGAGTGGCTGGTGTCCCTGGGAAAAGTCATAGGGCAAAGCATTCTTTGTTTAACCTGGAGATGGGCTGGGCTTGTTATCAGGTAGTCATTGCTACAGATGCCATGAACAAGCAATGCGAATGTGTTTCCAATGGTGCTTGGGTTTTGCTAATGGAAATAATCTAAGCTGTTAGTGTGATGGGGAAAATGGTCATTTATGAAGATCTAGGCAACATACCAGGAAAGAGTCCAGGGCTGCTAATACTGAGTGTACTGGGGATTGCGTGGTTCTGAACTAGCAGGTGAGTGAGAGTGCTCTGAAAGTCCTGCCTTAGTCAGAAAAACCAGTTCTAGACTGACACACTATAAGAAAAATTGGCAAAGCCAGTCAAATTTACTCCCAAACACGTTTTCTTGAGAGGGAATAATCTATTCCCTATTTACATCTCCTGAGGTTTGAACTTGATAGAAATTTTACATTCTCCAAACGATAAACAATTCTGTTGCCATTACCATTAGAATGTAAGTAGTGAGCTGGTGCCCATATGTATTATAGATTCAGAATTTCCCAGAAGGCAGAACCTAGGAGTTTTGGAGCCTCTACAGCAAGTAAAGCAACTGCTGTGTGAGTAATAAGTTCTCTGGGGCTGGAAGTATTTAAGCCCAAACTACATAAAACTGTCTTTGTGCCAGAGATCCATAAGAAGAGATACGAAGATAAGTACACATTTCTCCTTAGCCTTCCCCCCTCTCACCAATTACGTGGTTTAGATTCCTCGTGGATGTGTTATTCTTGACTCTATGAATCTGCTATGAGAAAGATTGTAGATAAAGGGGTCTAGAGAGAGCAGTGCAAATAGTTGAAGTAGTGTTATAAAAAATCAGAATATGACTCACAAAGAGAAGACAAGTATCCAGCTGCCTGCTTTACCCTGAGGAAAGGATTGTGGGTTTGCTTTTTCCCTATGCATTTTACACATAGGAAAACTGAAGCTCAGGTTAACACTATGTGCTAATATTGGCTCAATGGGTGTCAGGTACTGTTTTTTTAAAAAAAGCTTTATTGTCTTGGATACAGTGAAGCACAAGAGACATGGTGTTACTCTCTGGAGTTGCACAGCTACTGTATCTGTCTGGCAGAGTGTGTCTCCTGTGAAAGTGCTTTAGTAATTGTTCATGGAAATAGCCCTGTCTTAACTTGTTAATTTGCTAAAGTGAAAGTCTTCCTTGAGGTAGACCAGATAGATGTCTTAAGGATGAATGAGCTTGAAATCCCGATGATCCTGGCTACACTAGCAGGGTGCACCTATGCTACCCATTGCCAAATGTGGCTTGGGGACCAAGTTTGCAAGCAATTCTTTATTTGTGAAGAATAATTAACCACATATTAATAGAATTAATTGTTCTCCGCCAAAGGTTGCGTTCTTTCTTGTCATTGTGTGTGTGTGTGTGTGGGGGGGGTTTTAGTATCTACACATCACACCACACACACACCTGAAGTTATTATGTGTTTGCTTTTTATTTCTAGTTCCTCATGCATAGCATCTAAAACCATGGGGCTCTCTCTCTCTAGGTTGGCATATATGTCTTTTTGTATGGGTTACCAGGGTAGCTGCAGCCTCTAGATAGCGTCAGGATTGGGGACTGGGTGACAAAAATGCCAAGCAAGGCATGATTAGAGGCTTGTAACTTACTTTCAGTTCTACTGCTTTGCCTCTAGGGAGAGGAGCTGGGGTGAAGTTAATCACCAGTGGCAGTAACTTAAGTAATCATTCCTAAGTCAGTGAAACTGCCATAAAACCTTAAAAGGTGGAGTCTGGAAAAATTTGAGGTTGGTGAACACATGGAGGTGCTGGGGGACTGTGTACCCTTGTAGGAAGCATAAAGACTGAGCCCCCACTCCTCCATCCTGTACCTCTTCTATGCGGCTGTTCCCTAGTTATACTGTGTCGGCAAAATACTTCTGTACATTTTAATGAGCTAGTCCAGCCAATGAGGGGATCACAGGGACACTCCTCCCCCCATTTACAGCTGATAGTGGCATGGACAGAAACATGAGACCCACAACTGTCTTCTCACCCGGGGACGAGTGCTGTGTGGCTGGGCCATAACTTGAGGCTCTTTGCTTACATGTTCTTACCCCCTTTCTCTGCCTCTGTATAGTAGCTGGCAGATAGGTCACCTGTGTACAGGATGTCTGAGCTGAGAGGCAAGAGTCATCAGTTAGTGTTTGGTTGGTTAGATGGGTTTAAATGGCAGGCCTTTGTTTCCCTGAAGGTTGTGGATCTTCACTGAGGATGAAGGGGATGAGAGTGAGCTGGAGCATCTCGTGAGCTCTGGAGTAGGTTGTCTTCGTCCAGAGCCATCAAATCTATCAGTGACTTCAGGCAGGAGATAATCCATCTGAGGGCCGCTTGGAAGATAGAGGTCCAAGGATGGGACGCCACTGAAGGGGCTAGCCTAAGTCCCTGCTTTGATGATCTGTTGAAAGTTGGAGGAAGAGGGGAGGGGAAGATGAATGAGAAGAAAATGGAAGGCATTGGAAGTCGGCGTCGTTCATAACTTCCTTCCAAGTTCAGCTTGCAATACTCAATGGAAAAAAAATTGTCCAAAGTCTGTTTCCTGAATATTTCTTGGTTTACACAACTGAGCTTTCAAAGGCAGGGCTGAAGGTGAGTGTAGAGCTATTGTCAGGGTGGGGTGGCAGGCAGTGACCCAGGGATCCAAGGCTGAAGCTGCCTGTCCTTGGCCTCAGGAAGTCTCAGCAAGCAGTGCATGGAGACCACAGTCTTTTGTGGAGTTCCCTTCTGCTGGGTTAACACAGTTTCTTATGTGGCCTTTTGCATGTAGTGTGTGTCCCGTAAATGCATACTATTTAGCGTAAGTCCGGCGACAGTTTTGACTCTGTATTCTTTTCATTGTTTGTCCCCTCCCATTGTCTTTATTTCTTGCACTAATACTTGATCCTTCGGCTGACTGGGGATTGCCTAGCAATGCACACAGAGGTCTGCTGGCCTTGAGTCAAATTCTGTTCTTGGTGTGAAGGGCTGGAGTATCACACTGGGTTCTCTGTGCACTTTATAAACATGTCTACTTGGAATAGCATACAACGAGAGCAGAGCAGGGACAGGCAGGAAGATGGGAGTAGAGGCCAATGAAATCCTTGCAAGGCTCTACACTGGAAGGTTGCCCCAGATGGCTTCCTGGAACTAAGAGCCTTTAGAATTAAGGGCTTATGCCTTTTTAACCTTGTCACTAGAGCTAGCCTACTGCTCTGCCAGGCTGTCCCACTTTGAGCAAGCTGTACAAACTGTTTCTAGTACCATTTCACTTTATTTTTCTATGTTTTGTCTTGTGCCTTTGAAAATGGTACTGATGGTGGAAATTATTTCTTGTGTGCATTTTTGTTTGAAATGATGAAAATCCGAGATGCTTGATGGTGGTTATTGTGTAATAATGTGAGTATATTTTATGCCACAGATTGTTTGAAATGATTAAAATGGTAATTGTTGGCTACAGTTTAGTATAATTAACTGAAATTTGAGAATAATTGTACTGTAACAGGAGCAGCTCCTCCCTACACCAGAAGTCTCAGGGCTGTGTCCCCTGTGGTAAGGAGGCACAGCTCCCCTCAGATAGACTCAGGAGAATGCAGGCAGGCATCCTGTTGGACATGTCCCAGTTGGGTCATTGCCCAAGCTCTAAGCCTGGATGATCTGGCAGTGCTCTAGAGAGGCCACCCGCTCCACAAAAACCCCAAGTGACTATGCTGAAAAGGTCCCGCCACTCATGTAGTCTTCCATTCATGGTCTTCAGGGTCAGCAAGATGGTGACAATTAAGTAAGGTATCAACAGTGAGATTGCTCTATTGCTGGAGCGACAGCCTCTGCACCCCTGGGGGAGAATTCAAGCAGCTTCGCTTCTTAACTCAGAGCATTATCGCTTAGGGGAGGCGAGGGATGTACATCATTGGTCGTTGGTGGGAAGAAGGCTTCTCTGACCTTGCTCATACCGGAGCAGTTGGAAGGGGGGTTACGTGTGAGCATTCTAAAGAGCAAAAATCGAGTAAGTGTGTCAATATTTTCCTAGAACATAATTTTTTAACCTAACATTCACATTAGTGAAAGATTCAAGGAAAAAACAGACTCAGTTGCACTGAGGCTGTAGACCAGAATGAAAGATTAACTATATTCCTTGTTAGCTGTATTGAAGGAAAACATACCCAGGAAAATACAGAAGATTGGTTATGTGAGGTGCAAAAGCATAATGAAGGATTCACGCTATTGGTATCCAGTCAAGAGGCAACCCTCCCTGGAAGTTTGCAGCCCCATTTCTTTACCAAGGGTCAGGGTGTCCGGGTGTTCTTGCCGTTTGCCTGGCTTTGAGACTTACATGGAAGACTTTAGTATTGTGTTACAGCTGGAATCATCCGTGTGTGTTCTGCATCATCGATGCTTTTAGTGTGCGATGATAGGAATAGCTGGGATTACATATTGGGTGCTTTATACTTCTTGGCAGTTATTTTAAAAGGCTGCTTGTAGTAGTCTTGTGCCTGCCTTTTGGTAAACATAAATGCGCATGTCTTTTGGGCACATAAGTTGAATCACTGTCGTAGAAGATGTCGCACACAACCTCAGTGGGTTTTCAGTGTAGTCCCCTCTTTGTATGTCTCGAAACCATGTGAAGACCCCTGTCTATCCACATATTTTGTCAGAGCTTCATCCCTTCCCTCCCTCCCTCCTATTCCTTCGTCCCCTTTCCCTCCCTCTGTCCCTCCCTCCCCCTTTCCCTCCCTCGTCCCTCCTTCCCTCTTCTTTGTCCCTCTTTCCCTTCTTTTGTGGTATGTAGTAGAGTCATGCTAAAGCTCAGTGCTTCTAACATTTTACATGAGTTTAACGGTGGAAAAGAATTCTAGTGGTTGACAGTGTGTGCCCACTCCCTGGTGCCATTAGGTGGCACGGGTAGAAAAGCATGCTAAGGTGTGCTCTCAGCCTTGTGGGACCTGAGGGAAGCCCATTTCCACAATGCGCTGGGATCTGAGACTGACTGAGGAAAGGTGGCAAGTGCTGATTCAGTTCTTCCCCTGTGGGGCTCCCTCTGTCCCTGTTCAGCTTAACAGGCTCCAGGTGTTTGGAAACTCCCTTCGTTGTTCAGCATTTAGGAGGTGGGTTGACTTAGGATAAAGGAGGATCCCGGCGCTGCTCGTATTTCCCTTGGCTTCGCATCTGTTCTGGCCGTTGTTCCTCAGCTTCTATTGATTGCAGAGAACATGAGCGATGACAAGTCCCTGCATGGCTGCTGGTGTGGGAACATGCACCTTTTCTTCCAGTTCACAGTGGACTGCTGTCCTGGGAAAATCTGGTCCAAGGAGCGTGTTGGCTAAAGGCTAACACGTATTTGGCAGCATGTAGGGACCAGTGGAGCGGCTAACCTCTGTGACCTCTGGCACTTCCTATCTGTAATAGGAAACTTACCTTGAGAGCATAGAGCCTTGAGGTTACAGCAGGTAAGGGGTCTGCTGAGTACTTTTAATCACTGTTCCATCTCTTAGCCGGTTTCCCCAACTGCCCTTTATATAAACCAGAAGCATCCATTCTTTAAAATGGATGACTAAAGCCTCCTAGCAAGGCTTACTTAGATTATAATTGAGCAAATGTTATAAAAACATAAGACTGAGAATTCAATCTATAGGAGGTGACTGGTTACCCATGATGCTTAAGTCCAGAGTCCTTTGCTTACCTTGATTGAGCTCCTGTTAGTGTGAGTTCCTTGGCATTTTGAACATTTGTGAATTTCTACATTAACTGCTTTCCACTACACAAAGAAACTTCTGAGGCCTGAGGCCTGCACTAGTCTGAGATTCTGCCCTTTTAATCCACAAGCAAAACAACCTCATCTGCATTTATTGTCCTAGGTTCTTGTTTTGTTTGTTGGTTTTTTGTGAGGGGGGGGAGCAATGAATATATGCGAATGAATCTGGGTACAAGGAGTATCATTTTCTTGGAAGGCAGTGCCAGCTTTATAGGCATATAAGGAGAATATACGCAGGGCTAGGGAGATAGCTCAGTGGATAAGAGTACTTACTATGTAAGTATGAGGATCCAGGTTCAAATCCCCAGAACCCATGTATGACCGTGAGTGCCTGTAAAACCAGAACTTGAGGGGCAGACAAATGGATCCCAAGAGCCAGCCAGCCAGCCAGCCAAGCCAAAATGGTAAGCTTCTGGTTTAGTGAGAGACCCTGTACTATATAGGAAGTCTTTCTCTGACCTATTCATTTAGGTGCACAGGCTTGCAAACCTAGACTCACATGCACACAGACACATACATATAAACACACTCCACATAATACATAGACTCACACGTATACATGCACAAGGAATATATTTGAAAGCAATTTCTAATGAAGAGAAAGACACAGTTGATAAAGTTAGACACAATAGTAACCCAGGCTATCCTGCTACTCACTGTGTAGCCCAGGATTGCCTTAAATTGGAACAGTCTTCTTGCCTTGCTTTCCCAAATGCTAGAATTACAGGTATGAGCTGCTGTGACCAGGTGTTCTTTTCAAATGCAAGCTTATTGGTGTAGCTCCTTTACCTGACATAGTGTCAATGCCCTGGGAGATTCTTATCACGGCCATTGTCAAGCTGCTATATTTAATGATACTTTTTCAATTAAAATATAATTATATCATTTCTCCTCTCCAGCTCTTCCCATGTAACCTCCTTGGCTCTCTTAAATTAATGGCCTCTATTTATTTAATTGTTGCAAATGTTGCTTCTTATCTAGTCTTTCCTGAAGCAGTGAGAGCGAAGGTTCGAAGGTGTGGCTACAGAGGCAGCATCCCAAGGCAGGCTGTGAAGGGCCAGTTTATAAGGAAGCATGACACAGCCCTCTGAAAGGCCTTCTTGGCTGGCTTTGGAATTGTTTTATAGGAAGCAATTATCAGTTCCGGTTCCATTCCGCTTACAAGTTGGTGGCAGAGAGGGCAGGAGGGATGCCTGACACATCCTGATGCTGCCTTTGGAATGCCTTGGGAGGCGGTACTATGCAGTCTTTGACTGGCACCTTGCTTGACCTCTGGTGTGCTGTGCAGAGTTACTTGCAATGATACGAGCTAGGTGGGCTCACAGGTGCTATTGTCTTTTCCTTAGTGTTGAAGGCTGCTGACTGGGTAAATGGGTTCTTGAACTGACATGTTACATTCTTGCTCAGTAACTGTCAGTTCTGAATGGGAAAAATCAGGTGCCCTTCTGCTAGTGTGTGTGTCTTGGAATGAAGGTGTGCTTATTTCTTATTGAGTACCTTTCTTTCTCATTATTATTATTATTATTATTATTATTATTATTATTATTATTATTATTATTATTATTATTACCTTGTCCTGCTGAGGCAGGCCTGGCCTCTCAAGGCCTTTTGGGGTTGGCAGGAACATCGCATGGTTGTCTCTTGCCTCCATAAGTACGTAAGCTCACAACAAAGCACTCCTCTGTCTCAGCTCCCACAGCAGTCAGGGGAAGGATCCCAACATGCTCCCAGTGTCCGCTGACAATGATGTCCCAGTCCTGCCTCTAGCTGATAGTTGCTCTTTGCCACATCTAAAAACTAAAGGAAACAACTTGTCGGTTCTTCCTCCCTGTTGCCCTCACAGCCATGGTCCCCTCTAAGACAGTCTCTCAGAGTGAGCTCACCCAGGCAGTGCCTGTGGAGCTGCCGGTGGAAGGTTCACGGGTTATCCTCGAGGTCCTTTGGTACCGAGGTTGTGATCCCAGCCACACTTGCTCAGCACAGCCACGCCTTTGTAATCACTGTCCCAGCAGCCATGCTCTGGCCTCCATGGCCGTTTACTGGTAGCACTGCATGTTGCCATGGGTACTGACCTTGTGAAGCAGGGCTGTGGTGGCAGGAAGGAGTGTCGAGATCGGGAAGCCATTCCAGTTTCAGCTTTTACTTAGGGATGACAACCTGTCTCTCTTAGACCCATACTGAGTGGCAAGATTTATTTGTAACTATTTTTTTTCGTTTTTTGTTTCTTTTTGGCTTGTTGTCCTGTGTTCTCCATTTGATAACTTTATTGAGCATAAAAGTCTGAAGTCCTTGGTCTCTTTTAAGGAAGAGTAGTGAGGCTAGAAAAGGAAGGATCCTTTCCATAGCAGGACCCAGGCTTGCTCTGCCATCACTATGCAGCCTCAGGCAGAAAAGGATGCATGGTCCGTCTCTGGGTTGCAGGGGCCTATGTGCTGACAGGTAGTGCTAATGCTACTCTGAAGAGCGTGACGAACTTGCTGACAATGGCTAGAAAACACATGGTGTGGCATCTGACACATGGCTGTGCTCAGAAGACTTGATCAATGCGTTTGTATCACAGCCATGAAAAGAGAGGACGGCTTCCTTGCACCGTGGAACGAGGGACACCTCTCCTGTGTACGGACCTCCTGAGTGGCCTTCACTGCCCAGTGGATGTTTACAACTTAGATTCTGTGAGTTGGAGAAATGGCTCAAGAGTGTGGATCACTCTTGTACAGAACCCAAGTTCCGATCCCAATATCCACGTAGGGTAGGTCACAACTGCCTGTGACTCTAGTTCCAGGGGATCCGACGCCCTCTTCTTGCTTTCACAAGCCCCATGCTTACCTGCACATAACCCCACACAGACACAGACACATACACATACTTTTTAAAAACTAAAATACAAA
Source organism: Acomys russatus (assembly GCF_903995435.1). Classification (NCBI taxonomy): domain Eukaryota; kingdom Metazoa; phylum Chordata; class Mammalia; order Rodentia; family Muridae; genus Acomys; species Acomys russatus. The sequence continues at coordinate 60,519,853 of NC_067156.1, forward strand.
ATAATTTAAAGTTAGACCCCTCAGGACCGTGCCACCTATCTGAAACATCTCATTGGCTGGCCTACATCTTTTCTGTGAGTTTGTTCTAGACTCTTGGTCTAGAGAGACATCTCCTCCCCTAGAATGTTAGTACAGAAGCCATGCGGACAGAAATGAGGCCTTTGCTCCAGCAGCCAAGCATCTATAACACACACAGGCCAGTCAGGCGCAAATGAGGCTCTCCTGCCGATGCCTGACTGCCTGCCACACAATCAGGCACTGGAGATGGAGCAGCGGTCAGAACACAATGTTTCTGCCAGAGCTCACATTGAAGGCCTTAAGACAGACAGGAAATGAGCCTGAGCTGTTCAGACAGAAGAAGTAAGGAGACTGTGACAGTGAGCAAAAGTGATTGATGAGCCTGGTTTTAGATGAATTGCTGAGGGGACAGCTTTTTGGGAAGGTGAGACCTGAGCTGAGACATGTGAGATGAGGGAAAGCTATGTGAATCCTCCAAGCAGAGTGTGGTCAGGAAGGTTGCTAACTCAAAGACTGCATGGGAAGAAGACACGGTATAGCCTCCATGGAACCTGCAGACTGGAGAGCCGAGAGTGGAGACAACCCACATTCATATTTCATTAAAATGTGGAGATTTTCAGCAGGGAAACAACATGACTTGGTCGACTCTTTCAAGACGACATTGGTGGCTGGTTAGCAAAGAGCCTATGAGGGCAAGAATAGAAGCAGAGGCCACAGCAATGGGCTAGGCTAGAGTACACAGAGTAAATGGAGATGTGGCCGGTCCAGGGTACATCTTGGATGCAGAACTAAGGACTGATGCATCTAGAGGGAGAGGTAGACAGCTGGGTAACAGCTGGGCTTTTTTTTGAGATACTAAGTAGATTGGCATATCATTTTCAGAGGTGAGGAAGCCTATGGAAAGGTAGGTAGGAGGCTTAGGAGTTTCAGGTTTTCAAATGTTCACCACACACATTAGACTCCAAAGCCAGACACTGAGTGGGACATGAGTTAGTAGCCAGACGGCTGGACAAGAAGGCAATAGCACCTTGCAGAATGCAGGAAAGGTCAGGGACTAAATAGGTAAGCAAAGCACAGAGGAGACTTGAGGACAGAAGACACAAGGAGGACGACGGACAGGAAAACTAATTGCTCTCACCGAGCTTACTTGTAGGAAGAGTGTCCTCCTGATGAACTTTGGCATGATCGTGTTGGCTCAGCTTCTTAGGAGGCGCCTGGTGTTTTCCTGTCTTGCAAGAGTGCAGAGCACTGCCGAGTTATTAAATTCATAGAACTGTTCGGTGGTTTGGCCGCTGTTTTCAATCCCTTTATTTGTGCCGCCTGGGTACCTCCCCCCTCCATGGCAGAGCAGCAGTGATGAGGCTTGTCTTTGCACAATGCGCTTATTCCTTCTAAACATGTAGCAATACCCCCCACCCCCCTCCCCAGTTTTTTAAACCGGTCACCCAGCTAGGTACTTAGGAACTTCCTCTGGTTTCTCCTGAATAGACAGTTAGGTGAGATTCTTTTAGTGATGGCTAAATTTTCTGCCAGGCTGGGAATCCAGCCTACCTTGTGCATTTACCTTCACTGCCCCTCAAGTCACTGATTTCTCTCTACCCAGCGGTGTTGCTCCTCAGAGCTCTTCCTCTACTTTCTTGCCTGGATTATCAACCCTTGTTTTGTTTCTTTCTGCCTCCAGTCATCCTCCTCATGCTGTCATGCCTTTACCTGGCAGTGGGAGCTCACTGCTCAGCCTCTCCCAGGTGTCACTCCGTAGACTTAACCTTGTACTGATTTTCCATAGCTCTGTGGTCTACCGATTCCTGGGTGCTGCCACTTTTATGCTTTGGGTAACTCTACTATGTGCTCCCAGCAGTAACATCCAATCAAAAATGCTGCTGTGCACCACACTACCATTGCACACACATACAAAGTATTTAACACCTGAGAGCCCTTTCCTTTTGACACCTGTCTGAGGCAACTCCTACAAATGAGGAGACCAAGCGAGGAAGTGTGCTGGTAAGCATGCCATCTACTCCACTGCCAACTTGCCAAAGATGCTCTGCGCACCAACTACGTGGGAAACGCGCCCTGAGTCCCTGCTGGGAGAGGCTTTCAGGGGTGCTTGGCAGCCTTCGGCCTGCATCTAGTTAGTGCCTCAGCTGCACTGTCCCTGCTTTCTCCTCATGGGCAGAGTCTAATGCTGGGCATTTCATAACTCTTTCTTTTGTAATGGCTGTTGATTATGTAAGGTGCCTTTTGGACTTGCTTGTTGCCTCTGGTACAGCACATTCTAGATGTTAGCTATTGGCTTTTATCCTGTTAGGTCTGAGCTATCTCCACGGTGTCCAGCTGGACTGTGACCCGATGCCAGACATGGTGCTGCACCCGTAACATCCAACAGTGGACAGGTCTGTGAGAGAGAATCTGACCTCAGAATGCTGTGTGTGTCTGGAAGGTTTTGAGGGGATGGTGATAACAATGTTTTTGTTAAAGTAAAACTTGTTTTTGCAACAAAGACAGAAGCCTAAGACTTAGTGGGATGGCACTGGGTGGTCCTCACAGCCATAAGGCTGGTGCTAGGAGTCCTGTTCTTGACATTCTTCCATTTAAAGGACTAGCAAACATTTGTTTAGGTATAGCATCTTTTGCTTCTTGAATCTTCAGAGCTTGCACTCCTCACAGATACGATCTTGGAGTGAGAGGAACCTAGGCTGTGCAACTCTGCAGAGGGAAGTGCAGAACCGACAGGACAGACTCGTGACAGGATTTGATGCCCTGGTGTTCTTGAGCTACTCCTGTTCTGGAGAGCAGGGAAATGCATATAAGTCAATGGAGCACAATTCAAGAATGTTGCATTAAAAATAGAAGAGGAGCTGGGGGCAGCAGGAGCAAAACCCCTCCCCAGGGGAATAATATGTCAGCTGGACCCGGGAGTAACAATAGCAAGGAAAGGGGAAAAGGAAGACATGTAGTGTGTAGGAAAAACAATCTTCAGACAAGACATATGGATAGGAAAAATAGCAACAATGTTTAAAATAGGTTAGTGTGGCTCCAGTTTCTAAATAGTGAGTGTAGGAGTGACAGAGGGATGTGGTCCAGCATTGTTATACCAGATCGTTAAGTCTTACATGAAACACAGGCTGAACGTGAAGAGGTGTTTTTAAGCAATATGACACTGAAACATGGGTTGTCCCGTGCTTTCTTCTTTCTCTCTTTCTAGTTTTAGGTGATACTAGAATTGTTCCTTCTAATCCTTGCCTGGGCACTATGTATATTTAGTTTTTCCTGTTTGTTTGTAGGGCCGGTGCACTGGTAGGATGGTCAGCTACCCGAGCCTTGATTTATTAGTTACCTTTCTGTTTCTGTGATAAACACCACAACCAAGGCAGCTTTTATAGGAAGAGGAAGAGTTTATTGGGGTGCACAGTTCCAGAGGGTTAAGAGTCCTGGCAGCAAGTGGCATGGTGACAGAGGAGTGTTCACACCCTCAACTGCAGGCATGAAGCAGAAAGAGAAAACTGAACGTAGGAGAGGTTTTATTCTCAAGGCCCCTTCTCTGATGCTTCCTCAGCAAGACTGTGCCATCCAAACCAGTGGCTCTCAACCTTTCTAGTGCTGTGCCCCTTAAACACAGTTCCTCATGTTATGGTCACACCCAACCATGCAATTATTTCATTCCTAATATATAACTGTAATTTTGCTGCTGTTATGAATCATAATGTAAACATCTGCTGTGTAGGCTATCTGATATGCAGCCGCTCTGAGTAGGTCACAAGCCATAGGCTGAGAGACACTGGTCTAAACCTCCCCAGACAGCTCTACCACTACAGCGACACATTCCTCGTTCAGATCGCCACACCTGCCTACCAGGCTCTGTGTCATCCTACCAACCAGGCGTTGAATGTGGATGTGAGTGGTTGGGATGGAGAAAGAAGCAGTTTGCTGGTGTTGGGGCGGTTAATATTGCTGCTGTGAGCGGTGGCTAAGTCCCAACACAAGGCTGTTCTTCATCCCTGTATCCACAGTGAGTACAGACTCTACAAGTGCTACTCAAAGATACAGGTGGGAGAGCGGCCTTTGTGTTTCCCTGGGATACTAGATCTAGCCACTCAGAATGCATCCCAATTTAGCACCTACTTGGGACTGGAGGAAACATTGTAACTCAGGCTATATCCAGAACCTGGATAATTGAACAGCTGGCTTGTGTATCGGTTTTAAGAGCTGGAAGTGTGGTTGTTAACCTCGGGCTATGTGTCTACTTCAGCAGCCATGGACAGTGTACTATAACACTTGCCAAAAGCTCACCGGTCACTTAGAGCATTAAGGGATCTAGGAAGAAGCAAGAATTGTGTTGGAAGATGAGGGTTACTACGTTTCCTCGGGGGTCTGATCTTGCCTGGCTTCAAAGCACTTCCAGGTTGAAAGTGTTTTCCTTCTTGTAGCAGGTGTAAGGCAGTAGTGCCTCCTCCATCACAGGTCCCCAGGGGTCATTGTGTTCCTCATAGGAGAGTGTAACGCAGACCCTGGGAAGCAGCAACCTCCAAGAGGCAGTGCTCACCATCACCCGGTGGGGTTAGTGCTGCTCCGCTGAGCTGCAGGAAGGCAGCAGGCAAAGGCTTCTGCTTTGGAAGACAAACAAATGTACCCAAAAACCCCAGCCATGGCTCTTCTATGCACAGAGCAGAGGATCTTTGATTGGTTCTATCGTTTACTTTATAGCACCTCCTATTGTGGTTTTTCATTCTATTGCTTTTGGGGGGGGCAAGGTTTTACATTAAGACAAGTCACATTTTCATTTGAGCTCTTCTCATTAAGATAAGCCCTCTCCCCGAGTCCCCAACAGTGAGGTGTATAAGGGGTGCACTTCATGGCTGTTTCTGCCTTTCACTCTTTTTCTAAACTCTCCTTGGTCTCCTCCTCTTAGGCTTGGTGGAGAAGATCAGGTAGAAGGCCAGGCCATCTTTCTAGCTTAACACCCACTTTACATCTGGACACAAGAGACCATGTGTGTATTGCTTCCTCGTGCCTCTGAGGAATATTCCCTTGCTATAGAGGAACATGAGGTGGCCATGGTCATCCTAGAAAAATCTGTGGTCCATAGTGGCTCTATTTCCTGATGTGTACACTGGATAATCTCTAGAGAGAATGCTTAGGCTTCAAATATGCAGACTGTTTTACTGATAACACCTGGTCCATATTCCTTCCAAACCCACAATGGGAATCAGAGGAATCTTTTTAAGGTCTTTGGGTCATATTAACACAAAGATCAAATATCCTTGCAAGGTCCTAGCTCACTAGTCATAAGCAGTTTTGTGGCTGTGATTCAGTGTGCTTATGTGTTGGCTCAGGAGCATCTTTCTCCTGAGGTCCTGAGGATTCAGTACTGTTACTGTGCTTGCTGCCAGGGTACCCAGATTATTGGCTTCTTTTTCCTCCAAGTGTTAGACTTCTAAAATTCCAAATAAGTTTGGAAAAAACCCTGGGAAAAACTCAGAGTTGATGAAATACAATGCTTAGATAAAGAGGATTCAAAAGCTGTGTGAGTGTATCTTGGAAGGAGTGTGATGAGAACGGCAGTTCAGCAGTGTGGAGCAGCAATAAACATATGAGTGAAATAAATGTAAGGGGGATGCTCTCAGAAGCCAACTTTTAAAGACACCTTGAGAGCAGGGGCAGGATAATTGATGTCCTCAGAACCCTTTCATTGTCACTGCTAGTGGGAAGAAATTAGGTCGTGAATGTTGAAAGACTGAACTGTGTTCTCACGCTGAAACTTTGCCCATATACATTAATCTCCAAGACCTGATCTTCTAATTATAGCATTTTGCCCATGTTCAGTACCCAAATTTAATGTTCCATCGGCTGTAGAATAATTTTAAAAGTCTGTAACATAACCTCTAACAACCTACCAGATAACGGAGTCTACATTTCCTCCCAGTGTCATTCTGAGCCCCCAACACTGCTGTACTGTATTTGTTGAGCCATGGTTCCCCACCCCTGTTTTCTTCTCTCAGTAGCCACATCTCTGTTCTGCCCATGCTTGTCACTCAGTTATCCTCTCAGCCTAGAGATTTCCCACCCCCTCCCCCCCCCCCCCGGTCTTTCTGACTTAGTCCTTTTCCCATCTATAATTCAGCTTGAATCCTACTTCTTCAGTGTGGTCTTTGTTGACAAATAGAATAAGTTAGTCCTGTGATGTGAGTGCTGGAGTTGTTGAAGCCATATAGTATGGTTGAGGGGCTGTGTGTGTGTGCGCGCATGTGTACACGCGTGTGTGTGTGTGTGTTATTACCATCCTCCTCGTAGGTGTCTTGTGGACAGTTGGTTGGACTAGAATCCATGTTCAAGTTTGTGGGCCCCTGTCATTCACTAGGGAGGTGCTTTCCTCAAGGGAGCAGATCTAGGGTTTGAGTGCCCGCACAGCAACCTCAGCCACTAAGGAGTAACTGTGTACTATGTACTCTGTACACGCTAAGTCCTGGCAACAGCTCTGTGGAGCAGTTATTTCTCACTTTATAGACAAGGAAGTTGAGCTGCAGAAGTACAGAATCTCACCTGTCGATGGTAACTGGGACAAGCACCTTGCCCTTCAGATTTTTTTTTTAAACTTCCTTGTTAAAGGAAGGTTGTCAGCAACTCATCTGTGTGGGAGTTGACTTCAGCCTTCAGAATGTGGTGGCTCACTGCTGGATGCAGCTGGTATCTGGTCCCATAGTCACTATTTTAGATGTCAGTAAACATGGGTGAATGGGTGAGATTCCACTCAGTTGCTGAAACTAAGAATTTAAGAGAAAATGGAATCCCATAAGCAATGTCAGGCCAGGCATCTTCATATTTCCTAAAACAGGGGATTGCTACTGCCAGGTACCAGGTCACTTGAGAAAGTGGTGATCCGGAGATGCTAAAATACAATCACTGGTTTAATTTCTATGGATTTTGGTTTGCCCTTTCTCTATTCTCCTTCCATATTGTGTAAATCAGGAAGATATCACAGTAGATACTTGGGTCCAGCAGGCTAAATGGTGTTTGCCAGAACTCTCAGAAGAGCTGAGCTTAAATAGTTCCATTCTAAGAGGCTCAGGTTCATTTGCCCAGAAGATCTGGGGTCTCTCAGACCTAGATTGTCCTCTGTCCCTCCGGGTGAGATTGGGAAAGCCACTCCTTTGCTATTTGGCAAGTGTGTGGAATGGTTAGTTCTCCTTGTTAACTTGATTGGAGTTAGAATGAGCATGGAAACACATGTCTGAGACTGGAGAGATGGCTCAGTGGAAAGGAACACTGCCTGCTCTTTCTGAGGTCCTGAGTTCATTTCCCAGCAACCACATGGTACCTCACAACCATCTATACTGGAATCTGATGCCCTCTTCTGGCATGCAGGTGCACATGCAGAGAGAGCACTCATACATAAAATAAGCAAAAAGAAATTTTTTTTTTTTTTTTTTTTTTTTTTTTAAAGAAAGAAAAGAAAAGAGAAAAACACACTACTGGCTGGGTCCAGGAGGGTGTCTCCAGAAGGGCTCAAGTGAGGAAAGAAGATGCATCTTGAATGTAGGTGGCACCATTCCATGCGCTGGTGTTCTGAACTAGCACCAGTGTTCCTCTGTCTGGGCTTTATGACTGGATGCGATGTGACCAGCTGCCTCCCTTGCCCAGCATGATAGGCCGCACCCTCAGACCATGAGCCCAAATAATCTCTAAGTTTCATTTGTCAAGTAATTTTATCACAGCAATGATAAGAGAAGTTCAAGGCGCTGGAGAGATTGCCCAGTGGTTAATGAGCACATGTAATTGTAACTTTCGTTCTCCCAAGTCAGTTGTTGTCGCTGAAGCTTACTGCCTCTGCTAACCTAGTCTGGATCCTGGAAGCTTCTAGCTGCCATACAACCTAATCTAGGTCTAGAATGTTTTCAGCCTCTGAGACTTACTGATAAATAAACTCACTCTTTCTAGCTCCTTCTGAACTATGGCTGGCTGGCTCAACTTAGCTGTTCTGGCTCAAACGCCTCTCCAAGCTGACTGATTCAAATTGGCTTTTCTTAGCTTCTGACTGAATTTCTCTGCTTGGCCTCATGCCAACTTTGGCGATATATTCTAACCTTCTGGCTTCTCACTCCCTGGATTGTTCTGTCTTTGCCTGGGTCAAGCTTATTCTATCTTTAACCCGATTCTGTAAAACTCTCCCAGGAAAATAGCCTCTGAATTCCATGAACTGAACTGTCATGAGCTCAACTCCATGCTGCACTACCTCTCAGCTCACTGGCTCAATCCAACCACCTGAAAAGAACAGAACAGAACTGACTAGAACTCACAGATCTGCATGCCTCTGTCTCTGGAGTGCTGGGATTAAAGTTGTGTACCACCAAACCTGGACCTAAGCTTTCTTAACTGAAACCTGCTCTACACCAGGCTGGCCTTGAACTCAGAGACCTACTTGCCTCAGTATCCTGGAATTAAAGGCCTGTCTGTATTCCAACTGGATCTTGCAGACCTAGAAGGTCTTTGAATGTGATCTTTTGTCAGAGCAGCCATGTTCTGAGTTAAAATTCTTCTGCAAGCACAGGCTCTTCAAAGGACCTGAGTTTGCTCTCTAGTACTCATGTGGGTACCTTAGTTGGAAATGTTTGGCTTCTATGCTTCTTGAAGAATGCAAGCTGATTCACTCTAAGTTACCTCCCTCAATGGGCCCCAGACAGAATTTATGCCCTCTGCTGGCTACTTTTATTTCAGTAAATGCTACAGTCATTTGAGAAAATGTCCCCACAAGATTGACCTGTGGGCCAGCCTGTGGTGCATTTTCTCGACTGTTGATTATGTGGGCAGACCCAGCCCATAGTGACACTAGAAAAAAAGCAGGCTGAGCAAACCCTCCGTGATGGGTTGCTATCTGGAAGTGTAAACAAACCTTTTCCTCCCCCAATTGCTTTGGATCATGGTGTGTTAATCATAGCACTAGAAATCCAAGACACGTCCCTAAGCGAGTGTTTGTTGACTGTGTGCTCCACAGCTCTGTTAGATACTCCCTACCCCCAGCCTGGGTTAAGTGACTCTGGGTGGCATTTAGTTACAGCATGGAGCACATCAGAATTAGGTGATCTTTCTGCACTTGGGCCCCAAAATCAGACTGCTGTCAGCCTCCAAATTAAGCCATCTGCCCTCTTTCTGGCTCTTCTTGGAGAGCGCAATCCAGTCTCTTAAGCTTTAGACCAAAGGCTTCACTGTATCTGAGTTGTCAGTATGCCTGATGTGTAGCGGAGAAGCTCCCTTGGGGCTTACCTAAATGCCCTCATACTTTTTTCACATATAATTACATGACACTTTATATAAGATGCTCACCCCTGCAGGATTTGGACCGCTCCCCAGGATCAGAGAGTCTGGGTTGTGGAGTCACAGGCTAGCATCTTTGTCCTAGGTCTGCAAAACCCCTGCACGTTTAGCTCTCAGCAGCCTGGGCAGATGGTCTGTTAATGTCTTCTGCTTAAAGTAGGAGTGATAACACTGCTCTTCATGACTTGACATTAGTTACCATAGCATAAGGTTATGGAGGTAGCATCAGTAATGCTAGGCAGAGAATGCTTCAAATGCTGGCGCTGTCTTCCCTGAGGCTCACTGAAGTAGTGATTGTAATTATGGGAGTTCATTCGTCATTTGGAAAGTTAGATTTGGGCTTTTGTTTTTGTTTTGTTCTAATGTAATGCTCTGATCTACCCCCTAGAGATTTAATTATTCAAATGTGGGGCATGGCTGTTAGTGTCCTTGTGTTGTAAAGAGCTACAAATAGCTCTTATCCATCAGCCATCTCTTAGATTTTGAAATGAAAGGAACTAGATCCAATTATTGAACTTAAGGCAGTGCTTAGCTGCTTAAGGACAGAGACCTGAAGGCACTAAAATGATTGAAGTGCCAGACTTACTTTCCCAATTTGTTTTGCTATCTAGAGTCCTACCAGGACCCTGCTTTCCATACAACATTGTGGCCACTAACCTGTCTTGTAGAGCCCAGACACCTACCCACGGTGCTGCCCCATATGAAGACGTATGTACATGGAAAAATGGTGAGCTCTTGCAGACATCGTGCTCACATTTGCTTACAACTTTCTGGTGAGAGTGGCCGTAGAAGGATGTCTCTAGACACAGGACCTCTGATGCCCCTCTAGTGGCTACGCAGACAAGCCACACGGACTGCTGGGTCTCAGGTTGCTTACACAGTATGTTCATCTGGAAACCTTCCAAACCTGAGTCCTCTCCAGAGGGTGATGTAGGTAGTCTAGGGTGTTGCCTGCCTTGGGAATTAATAAGCTCCCCCCAGGGCCCAGAGCACCGTTGTCATAGGCAGCCACTCTCTAGCTGCCACTGGAGACAGAGGAAAGGAGTGAAGGCGCAGAAAACAGCTCAGTTCCAGTGGTTAACATCTGATGTAGGCATCCGTAGTTAATATACAGGGCTCCAGCCCAAGTCACCTTTTGTTTGTTAATTAGGTCAGACACACTGTTTCATCTGCTTTTCATAAAGAAGCTAAGCATTAGCAAAAGAGCGATGGTGACAGGTTCTGTAGCTCTGCAGTTAGGTTGCATGAGTGAGCTTGTCTTTTGATAGTCTGCTGTCTGTGACACAGTGAAGCTGGTAGAGGTTGGACTTGAGAAGAATTCCTCACAGGTGTGGAAAGTAAGAGACAACTCAGAAGGCGGGACATAACTCAGTGGCAAAGCACCTGTCTAGCATAGGCCAGGCACTCGGTTCTGTCCCCGGTTACACACACACACACACACACACACACACACACACACACACACACACACACACACACACACACACACACTCTTCTGTTTCTGTGTAGCTCCTAAGATGGATCAGTAGTTAAGAAGATTTACTGCTTTTGTGCAGGACAAAAATTTGATTCCTTGCTCACAACCACCTCTAGCGCCAGTTCCAGGGGTCCCATGCTCTCTTCTGACCTGTACAGGTGTCAGCACACACGTCTGGTACACATACACTCAGGCATCTATACACCCATACACATGAAGAAAAAGAGGGTTTCCTAAAAATACATATTTTTATAGCTTTCCTACAGATTACTAATGAGGACATGTGACAAGAGAGGATTTGTGTACAAGATGGTGATCATACCCTCTGCAGTACAACAGTGGGTGGATGGGAGGCTTTGGGGGAGGGTTTCTGTTTGGCTTTTATATTTTTTTTGAAATGTTATATAATTTCCCTACTTTCTTTTTTTCTCTAACCCTTGGCTGTGCACCCTCCGGCTTTCAAATTCATGGTCTCTTTAGTTATTGTTACACACACACACAAATACAACCTGATCAGATTATCATGTCATCTGTGTGTATCTGACCTCAGGGCTGACCACCTGATATTAACTAACCAATTGTATGGTTCTTTCCTGCGGAAGATTGTTTCCCCTTTCCCTTGGGAGATTGCATGGCTCCTCTCAGGGAGGTGGCTTTTTAGGTTAGTTCCGGCTCAGGCCCTCTGGGTCTTGTATCTAAAGTGCTTGATGTTTCAGCAATAGGGACTTCCCTTTCATCTCTCGGGGGACAATCAAGCGAGGTAGCCCATAATATTTTGGGAATCTCTTGAACAACTCTGACCACTCAAGAGGTGGATTCTCGTGCTTGGTGTTGGGATTTCTGTTAGATAGTCTATAGCTCTTGGAGGTAGCATTGTCAGCTCACATGGAAAGATTTCATTTACAGTGTGTATATATATATATATATACACAGACATATATATATGCATATATATGTATATGTGTATTACATGTAATTTTAGATAAGTAGATGATAGCATGCCTTCTTATAACTTTTTCATACACCCTTACTATATCTCCTTGCTTTGACCTTTTCCGTCTTCAAATCAACTGTCCCCTGCCACTCCCCTCCCTACTGCTCCCCCTGACAGGGTCTCTCTTTACTTTTCTGGTTTCTCCGTTTACCCCAGATTTTATTCTCACATTCTTTCAAATGAGAGGAAGTGAGCGGACTATAAAAGGGGTAAAAGGCACAGGAAGGCCACCCTACAGACGCAGCCAGCTTGCGTTCATGCCCAGTGCACTCCCTCCGTCTAGCAGGGCAGCGTTTACATCACTCTGAGAGGAAATGTCTCCTTCAAATCTTTTCCTCCCCCAAACTCCCATCACAGCTGGCTATCTTCCCTTCTCAAGCCTTTGCACGTTACCATGGCACTTATCTCTCCCTTTTCAATTTGTCTATCTCCTCTTCTGCTGTTTATTTTGTGCACATAATACTTTGTGCACATTTCAGAGAATGCATCATCTTAACTCATGTGACCAAGCTGGGGCGGGGCGTTAACTGCAAAGCTAGACTGCAAAGCTGGATTAGCACTAGCCTGCCTTTTGAACATCTTGGAAATTGCCGACCTTGCGTGCTAAGTATGATGTTGGGTGAACGACCCTGCTTAGTAATTTGTAGGAGGTTCAAGTGGAAAACCCACAGAGGCTAAATAAAAGGGGTAGGAGGCATGGGGGGTGGGGGCCAGCCCACAGATGCAGCCAGCCTGCGGTCAAAACAGAGGAGAAATGTTGTTCTGCATCAGCAGTGAGCTGCAGAAGTGTCAAGGCTTCCTTCCACACAGGTTGTTGTTAGAGGAGCCTGAAGCACATGGCACAGAGCGGGCACAGGCCAGGTGTCAAGTGTTTACTGGAGTTGAGCCTGAAGTTTGCTTAATAGGATCTGAATATGCAATGTCTTTCTAAAAGTCACATGAGGATGTAGCTGCCCAATTCTCCTTTCTCAGCCGGCATTGTCTCCACTGCCCTTCCTTGTCTCTTCTGCACAACCGAGTAACTGTTATCCTCCTTGGGACTTGCCACGTCACCCCTTCAACCGTACTTTGACGGGCCTCACCTGCCCTACTAGTTAGGTTCCCAAACCTCGGGGAATAGATGTCCATATCCGTAGATGATGGCGGTAGTGCTCGGGGCAATGTGTTTGAAGTAAAAGCAGGTTCCCCTAGAAGACATAGTCCATTCTTGGTCAGTGAGCACATCTGGATGTGCTGGAGTCTGAGGATGCGGAGTGCTCAGTAGTGTAGCTGGAAGATCTTGCAATGATGAGATGAAAAGCACTTGAAGGAAATGACTGTGAAGCCAGAAAGAAAGCTAATCAGAGGCAGGTTTAGTGTGGCAGCTCGAGGGCCGACTCGGCGATGACAGTGCTGAGTGAAAAAGTGTTGGACTTGGGACTCTGTCCATATCCGTATATGAGGAGTGGTCGGTCTGGCTCAAGGAAACAGTAAGTACAGAGTTGACATGCCTTTCTGTCAAAGCCTTAAAATACATATTTTAGGCATTGGGCCATAGGACTCCTGATAGCTCAGCCACTGAAGTGTGAAAGCAGTCAGATAATATGTAAATGAACAAGCACGTCTGTGTTCCAAAATAACATAGCTGTAGACAACAAATTAACCTTTCATAAGATGTTTCGTGTTATTTAACTATCAGTCTTTTGATCCTCTTGTTTGAGAGCTTAAAGGCAGTTCTTAACTCATGGGTCACACACAGCTGGCACGGCGCCGGGTTTGGCCTATGGTTTGCTGATGCCTCTGCAGCAGCAAGGATGTGAGAACATGTTGTCAGGGCAGATGTTAGTGCACGGCTGTGCGGGTATTGATTGAGTGGATCTGAATAGAGGCTGAGGTTCTGAATTTCCAGCACGGTTGGCTGGCAAGGACACTAAAGCTCTCACAAGGAGGAGAAAGGAGCCAAATAGAGAACCCTTAGAGCCCCGCTGTGCCCTGGTGCTCGGAAGATACAGAGGTGATGGCTTCCTGTCCATGGAGCGCTTCTAGCCTGTTCATCAAGCAAAGAGATACATAGGAAGGGTGATAAACTCACCCAGAGTAGGAGTTAAATGGAGGGAGCCATGAGGTCATGAGTTCTCTGCAGTTCTCAGTGAAGTGAGCGGCTACAGAGACAGCCGACTGAGGCCACAGGAGTCGCTGGCTGAGCTGAGACCCTGCCCGGTGGCTTATCGCCTCCACTCAGTTCCTCCTGGACTATCTCCGCTCTTCTCAGCTGTTTCTCACGTGTGTCCTTTGTGGGTCCTGCCCGACATAAGGCTTGTCTTGACTAAGAGTTTTGAGTATACTGTTGGTGGGAATGCAGTGACCAGATGTCAGTGTGGCTGAGGGGAGGCCACTGACTGGCAGCTGGCTAGATGGTGGCCGTAAAGAGCAGTGGAGACGCTAAGTGAAAACACTGGAGGGACAAAGGAAAGATGGTGGCGGAGGAGGAAAAAGGCTGTTTCCTCCACATTGCTCACAAACTGAGAGACGCTGGTCCTGTGCAGTGTTCTTCTAAGCTGCACTGCATTGTAACGTACGGTAGTACGCTCTGTTGTTCTGTAAACACACAGTAAGGTGGGCCTGGAGCCAAAGAGAATATGAGTATGTCAGTCGGGCTCTTTGTTAAGTTATAAAGAAATGACTAGTGGTCAACCCTGCCTTGGGATGTCGAGGATGTACTTGCTTTCTTCTAGTTCATGTTCTGGTCCTGTCACGGTAAGACTTTGCTCAGTGGCGAATTAGGGACAAATGGAGCAGCAGTCAGGATCTTGGTTTTATAAAAGGATGGTGTATTCTAGGAGAAAAATGTGGGCTTAAAAAAAAAAAAAAAAAAAAGGCAGGACCCAAAGAAAAGCCAGCTGGTATATACAGCAGCTGACTGGCTATGAGGTGACATGTGAGTTATGCTGACCCAGGCACATGGTTCACCTTTTGGGAAAAGTGGCCGTTTAAGTTCAATAAGACTATTATATGACATGACAACAACGTAGTGTGTATACAGATGCTTCTGAAACAAACAGACTCTGTAGAAATCTCTTATCTGAGCAGTGTGTCTGGCATCTAAGTAGAGTGTGAGATCAGGAAGTGGTGGCAGTGGTTCTGGATGCTTCCATTCTGTGTGCTAAATGCTTGATTCGTGGTTAGTCCCCCACCCCCACCCCTACTGGAACTGTCGTGTCACCCCAGGTCCTGATTGACTTGATCTGAGGTTAACCTGCACTTACAGGCTGCAAAGCTCTCTGCATATCCTAACATCTAACCAGGGCTGAGAATATGGTGAATAATCACTGCAGGTTGTGCCTTATGTCATCACTTAACAAGAGTGGCTATGTCCATCCCTGCCAGGGCGACACCAGGCAGAATGACATCATTTACAGGGCATTGCTAGAGAGACTGAGAATCTTGTAACGTGTGTGCCTTAAAGAATACATGAGTAACTGTTGGTGGCGGATGACTCGCGGTGCTTGTGTTGCTTGCTTTGGGTGGCAGGGACAGGCCCAACAGAAGTGACTTTAGTAAGGGAAGATATGTTTTGGCTCACGGTTTTAGAGAGCTCAGTCATCATGGCAAAGCAGCTGAGATCACAGCAGCAGGAGTGTGCTTGAGGCTGTGAACATTGAGGTGGGCCACAGAGCAAGAAGAAAATGGCTGGCTCGGGAGTGGGGCAGGTCATACTTCCAGCTAGACCTAACCTTCTAAGGGGCCCATGGCCCCCTGGTTTAGCAGCACTAGGGCCCCACATCATTTAGAAAATGAACCTGCAGGAGACATTTTGGATTCATTCCATTAGCAGCATGCCTTTGCCTTGTTGGCCCCTTCCACTGAACCTAGAATATCAGAACCCCGTAAGCCGAACTCCGAAGCTTTGCCACGCCCGCCTGTGTTTGGCCAGGATTGTTTTATTGATTATAACGTGCTCCATCACTCTGACTGCTGTTTTGTGTCTCCCTTTAAGAGGGTGGTGTAGAACCCTCATGGTTAGAGCTAAGCCCATTGCTTGGCTGTCTCCCTGGCAGAATTTTAATTACATTGTCATATTCTCTTAAGATTGCGAGGGTGCCGTTTTAAATTAATCCTATGAAATTTTTATTATTTATAATATGGGGTCATCTTGCGTCTTTAAAACTCATGCACGCGGCTGTAGAGTGATTTTCCGACAACCCCTTTATAGATGCTGACCCCTGCTCCGAGGTTTGGATGCTTGGTGTCTAAGTCTTTTCCTTCTCTTCCTTCCAGTACACCAGGGTCTGGATCCCTGACCCAGATGAAGTGTGGTGCTCAGCAGAACTAACCAAGGACTACAAGGAGGGAGATAAGAGCCTGCAGCTCAGACTGGAAGATGACACAGTAAGTGCTGGCCCTCAGGGTGGGGACCCAGGATACATCCTGTGTGGGTCTGGTGGCATATTGTGGCCTTAGGTTTGCCTGCCCATTGGAGCTTCTACAGTCCAAATTCTTGTCACTGTTGGTGACAGTGTATGTGTAAGTGCTAGCTTGTTCTGTGAATGCCACGTAAGAAATAAGTGCCTGCTTAGCTTAGCAACTGGGAGTCCCCTGGTAGCTGAGACAAGAGTCTTTACATTGGAGTGGGGATAACAGGTCTGCTGTGTGCTGAGGCAGCAGCAGGAGGCCACAACCCCCAGGAATACAATAGGTGGTGCGAGCCGGGGCCAGGAGTGAGGGATGTTCATGCAGGACATGCATGTGCCCAACACCCAACACCACAGGGTTGCATTGCACATGGACAAGTGAAGGAAGGAAAACCAGTGAAACCTGGGGCCCAGGTGGCCGGAGACTGGCGTGACAGGCAGCCATTTTATACAAAGCTACACAGGGAGGCTGGTTTGAAATAAGTGGCAGGGATGACATGAAGAACTGGCTTAGAGACAGATAGGTAGGTAGGCCGCAGAGCAGGTGTAGAGTGGATGGAAGGTTTGTGTTTGGCAAACTCCGGTGCCTGGAATGCCCGTGTTGTGTCCTTCCCTTGTGAATTAACTGCCTTGCTGCTGCTGTTCATTCTTCGAAGCATTTTATTCTGTTTCGCACTCCAAATGGCTGGTTGAACAACCTGTTTTTTGAACATTCTCCACCCACCAATCCGTTCTGTCTGAGCTCAGGTGTGTCACTTTGAGGGTGACACTGGGCCAGGTGAATTTGAGTTGGTTGGTGTGTCACTCTCTCCTTCACCTTCTAGCTGACAGGCTTGCGTAGTCTAGTCCTCTCTTGGTTTTGAGGGAGAAACAAAACTGTCAGCAGATGGAGTCTTGTTTACCATGTTGAATAACTTCCCACCCCACACCCGAAACAAAATGAAATTAGTCCGCCCACTTGAATGGAGTGCCTTCTATTCCAACAGATTTCGTTTCGGTTGGTCTCTTCAAGTGGGTGGGTGTTTTAAAAGCTGCCCAGGCAGTGAGGAATGATCTGTCATGTTGCTAAAACAGCAGACGCCGGTGTCCCTGGCTGCACACAGAAGTGGCTCTGCATGATCAGTCCTGGCAGCTGCCCATGGGCCCATCTCTTCCTCTCTGGCTGTGGGACTGGTCACTGTGGAACTAGAGGGAAGCCCAGGGCTAGAAGTCACAATAGGCTCTGAGCAGAGTCTCTCTCTGCTGCCCGTGGGTCATGGCTGCCTTGAAGCTGGCCCTGAGAGTCCCTGGGCACTGTACACTTGAAGTATGGCCACAGATACCACATGGCTGGATGCAGCATGCTTGAAGACCATTTACTGTAAAGCTGTCCTGCAGTACCACGCTGTTAGACCTCCTAGCGCCAGAGGAAAATGCTGTTGGATTTAATGCAGAAGCAAAGAGCAAAGCAGGCAGGTCAGATTTTCTGCTAGAAAGGCTGCATTCCAGCCCTGGGCTCATAGCAGGACTGTGTACTTTGCTGCCAACAGCCTCCTCCGGCTTCTCACGGTTCATCTAAGATGCCCCTCCCACTTTTGCTCAGTTATTTCTTCTAGTAAAACATGCACTATAAATGTAGCTATGTGGTTCATTTTTGAGCGGACAATTCTGTGTCATTTGCACTAGAGCAGCTGTCATCATGTTCCTTCTCCATGTAGCAAAACTGGAGAGCCCCCCCCCCCACATACCCCCCCACACCCCCAGCACTGACCACAGTCCTTTCACTGCCTGCCACTATGTTACCTTCTGCCACAGACTGCACAGGGTTCTTCATATAAGTAGAATTGTGCAGGCTTGGTGCTTTTTCCACTGGCCTATGTTTCTGCTGTGCAGCCAGGGAAAAGATGGTGGCTTCTCTGGAGAAAAGGAGAGTGTCATCTGTTTTGTTTTTGTTTTTTTGTTTTGTTTTTTGCCTGCAAACTTCAAGATTCTCCCTAGAGCCAAGGCAAGCATAACATGTTTTTGTGCTGATACTTAGCCTGGTTCTCTGGCGCTGGGCCTTTCATGGATGCTAACCTCGGATTGTATGAGTGCAGCCTCTCTGGCCTAAAGTGCAGCTTTGACCAGAGCAGAGCTCAGTGCTATCAAGTGCTCTCTCCTGGTCCCCACCTCCCTTGCAAACTGCTCCACTACTGCCCTCTACTGGCAGAGGACTTCCTGTTTCTGAACTTTTCTTGTGCTGTTTTCCAACTAAGTTTGCATGAAGTGCCTAGCAGCCATAGTGAGCACTTCCTGGGTGCGCGTCTGTGAGTGGGTGCAGTGGAGAAATGAGACTGGCAACGAGTGACAGGCTCTCCCTGTACTGTGGTGCATCTCAGCCTAACCAAGTGTGTGGGCCTGGGGTGAAAGCATGAAACCCTGCGGCTGTAACCCTGCACATGCCCTGTACTGGGAGTGATTTAAATCTATGTAGCACTTTTGTCATCTTGAATATTTAAATAACTATGCAAAGAATCAATCTGTTTGCAGCCCTGTTCAGCCTCTACCCCACTGCCAGCACAAGGAAGCGGTGTCTTTGCTGTAGGCGCGCTGTAGCCTTGCCTCTGTAGGAGTACACTGAAGAGGCTTGTTCTGTATGGCAAACTTTTCTTCATATGTTGTGTAGTAGGCTTACAAATATTTAGTGAATCCCTCCGAGGCCAGGATTAGCTGTGAGAGTTGGCCTCTGGTAGCAGTATTAAATTCAAGTTCCTGTTGTCAACGGGGGGAGAAAAATCTATTCTTAAGACACCGCAAGCTGAAGAATCTGTGGTGCTGACTTTGCAATTCCTACCTCCCTTCTGCTGTGCTGGGCATTTCACTCCTTATCAATTTTCTGTGACCAATACCACTTACTTATCTGTGGATCTTTCCCCCCCACCCCAGAAAGTCATATGTGATCATCTCTTGCTGTGTGGCAAGGTCTTCTGAGAGAAGACCCATTGTCCTGGGATGGGGAGGCACTGGGCTGAGGGAAGGCTTTCCAGTTTGAAAATCAAAGGACAGGACAGGATGAGGGCTCCAGGAGGGAGGTCTGGCAGAGCCACTGGAAACCACTAACTAAGCGGATGACAAAGGCCAATGCACCACGAAGGCCTGACCACTACTGTTAGGAAGCTCCTCGAACTTTAGGAAGGCTTGTTAAGAAGGAAGTTAGTTGAGAAACACTTAAAGAAATGCTCAATGTTTGTAGTCACCAGGGAAATACAAATCAAAACGACTCTGAGATTCCATCTTACACCCATCAGAATGGCTAAGATCAAAAATTCAAGTGACGCCACATGCTGGAGAGGATGTGGAGAGAGAGGAACACTTCTTCATTGCTGGTGGGAATGCAAACTAGTACAACCACTTTAGAAATCTATCTGGCGCTATCTCAGAAAACTGAAAATAAGGCTTCCTCAAGATCCAGCTATTCCACTCCTTGGAATATACCCAGAAGATTCCCCAGCACACAAGGACATATACTTAACCCCGTTCATAGCGGCCTTATTCATAATAGCCAGAACATGGAAACAGCCTAAGTGTCCCTCAGTAGAAGAATGAATAAAGAAACTGTGGTACATTTACACTATGGAATACTACTCAACTATCAAAAACAAGGAATTCCCGAAATTTGTGGACAAATGAATTGAACTAGAAATGATCATAATGCGTGAGTTAACCCAGAAGCAGAAAGACTCAAATGGTATATACTCACTTATATCTGGACACTAACCCAAGGGGCATGTCCCATGAAAGTCTTCACTTATCAGGAAAGTGGGACAGAGGGGAGGACATCCTATTAGGACTCCAGGTGAGAGAAGTATGGGAAGATGGGGAAATAGAAGGATCCAGAGGGTCCTAGAAACCTACAAGAAGAACATTATGATGGGCGGATTTGGACCCAAGGGTTCTGCTCAAAGTATGGCACCAGCCAAGGACAATACGTGCAGTAAACTTCGAACCCCGAACCAGATCTAGCCAATGGACAGGACAGTATCCACAGTTGAGTGGAGAGTTGGGGACTGACTTTCATATGAACTCGGGTGCACCATATTTGACCACGTCCTCTTGATGGGGAGGCCTGGTGGCACACAGGGGAAGGATAGCAGACTACCAGTAAGAGACTTGATACCCTATGAGCATATACAGGGGAAGGAGGCCCCCCCCCAGTCACAGTCATAGGGTAGGGGAGTATGGAGTAAGCGGGAGGGAGGGAGGAATGGGAGGATACAATGGATGGGATAACATTTGAGATCTAATATGAATGAATTAATAATAAAAAAAAGTTTATGTAAAAAAAAAAAAAAGAAAAGAAAGAAAAAAGGAGGGAAGTTAGTGCCCTTGACCGGCAGCTCTGCTCTACATTTGTTCTCTGCCACAAGTTCCTGCCTTCCTTTAGGCTAAAAAGGAATAGAGTCTATTGATCATGACTAAAATCTCCAAACTCTGTAGCTCAAATAAGCTGCTCCTCTTCAGAAGCTGGAGATTTGGGATATGTTATTCTGAAAACGTATAGCTACCAACTCCAGAATTTAATGAGCCGAAAGTGAACCTTTAGCACTGCCTGTTTTCTTTGTTCCCACCTTCTGTAATATTTGTAGCATCTGCATGTGGATATAGTTGACTATATGGAGGAAGCTTGCTATGTAGGTTTCAAGGACAGAAAAGGGACATTGATAAATGTGGGGGGGGGGGCGGGGAATTCTCAACAGGCCAGGCATCAGGGTGCGTGCCTTCACTCCCAGCACTGAGAGGCAGAGTCAGGTGGATCTGTGAGTTTGAGGACAGCTAGGGCATGTAAAGACTCTATCTCCAAAGGAGTTTGGACAGGGGCGAGAATCCAACAGAACATGTCACACACACAAAAGTCACACTAACAGAGATAATGATGCATTTTGGAGGCGTCATTCTAGACAGAGTTGTGGAGTATGAAAGAATTCATTCTTCAACACTTTTTAAAACAGTACCCTGGGGTCCTCTGGCAGCCATCCTGCCAGCCATCCAGATTGATCCCTGCTGCTTCCCACCCTAACCCGCATCACCGTCCTGCGTCTTTGTCTTGGCTCGCTGGTGGGGTTATCTTGTTGGGCCTTGGGGCGAGGGCGAGCATATTAAAGCAGGGTTCTCAGCGCGTGTTGCCTGCTGTTCTGTAGAGAGATGGCAGCGGCCTCCCCACGTGTAGTGGGCTGCCCTCACTCCCATGAGGGTCTTGACAGTACCTGCAGGTCCTGGTTTATGTGATGGGAGACTGCCAGTGCTGTGGGCTTGCTTTCTCTGAGGCAAAGGCCTTGGAAGACTAACTTTGAACTTGGAATCATGCTGTCTCTGTCTTCTGAAGAGTGTTGAGATCACAGACGCACTCCCCACACTACACCTAAACGGGCTAAATCTGAAGTCTTTTGTAACTGGTTAGTAGTTCTTATTTTGCATTTTGTATTTGTTTCTTGAATCCACTTTTCTGTTGGGGTGGTCTCTTCTTGACTTTTGTCATATGATATAGAAACCTGTTCCCTATTCAGTTTGTCTTTGTAAACGGTATGCTTTGTGGCTGTTTTGAAGTTATTTACAGTTAAAGCTTGTATGCACTTGCTACATGTTTCTGGCTTTTGTGTCCTTCTAAAGGTCTTATCCCTAAAAACTTAAAATGTTTGCTCATCTTTCCTTTTATTGTGGGGGGGGCATGGCTTTAATTTTCTCTTGGCACCACTTATAATTTGTGTTAAATCAAGAGTAGAACTGTGGCTTAGTTTTTTTTCTTTTTTACCCTAAACATATTTCTAATTTATTTACCAATGTTAAATGAAATACTTTTTTTTACCCATTTATTTAATTGCAATTTTAGTGTAATATACAAATCCCTGTATGTGCTTGTCTTTCAGTTCTTTTGTTATATTC